>NC_135616.1:58720000-59345000 GCF_053574225.1 Canis aureus
ATAGGGATAAAGTCCTGCTCTCAGGAGCAACTGCCCAGCTCTCCTTTCAAACCATTTCTCTTCTGCTGTGCTTGAATCCAGTCTGGTCTTGGAAGAGATTGCAGTTCGCACCCTGCTTCAGGGGCTCTAGTCTTTGCCATCCTCTAAAGACTACAGAAGAAATTCTCTTGGGCCACTGAGGCAGCATGCAGGCAACCCAGGCTGGGAGAGGCAGAGTTAGCTCAATTGAAGCTAAGTGAGCAGAAGAGATTGACTCGACTTTCAGTAAATATATAAGAAACTGGACCTGTACCCCCCCCCACACACAAATTTCTTATAAGGTAAATTCAAAATGATGCTTCTCTTTATTAAACAATTTCTTTTCCCATCGTGAGAGAGAGAGACAGAGAGAGAAAAAGAAAGAAAATCCAACCTAGCATATATTTAAGCTGCAAATCCCTCTGGTCCAGGAAAACCAGATTTAATTTACCTTAGACCTTTTCAGTTCATCCCAATCTTTGAGAAGCATGATCATCACCAAATATATACGTATATATTTTAAGTATATTGGAACTAAAATGTCAGGCCCGGGATCCCAACGCCGCCATCCACTCAAAGGGCTATAGAAACTAAAGGGAATAAATCATCACTTTTCTTCTCCCTCAATAGATTTTTCTCCTTATGGAGACCCAGCCCTAAGCCTGGCAGCCACTGAATGCCTGGGCGGCAGCTCAGAGCTGGCCCATGGGGAGTGTCTGTAATCACTTCTGCACCATCAACTGTTCTATCAGTTGGTAATGGTTTTCTGATCATTTAATGTGACAAGCTCTTACACTGTGCCATTCTGTTTCTCTGGGGTCAGTTATTGCACATGAACCTGTACTTGGGGAAACAGTAACCAGTCATTCTGACAGAAATGCAGCGTTCTGATGTGTGACCCTTTGGTGGAGCAAAGAGAGAGTGGTCACACACGGCTGCTCCAGGAGCATTCTGGGAGTTTTGCCTTTAGTTATTAAGCAAAATGGTGGGCCCATGGATATTGATGTAGGGCTCTATATTACCCCTGTGGGAATTCATTTATATCCCATCCTCTTCTGTCTCTAGTGGCAATTCTCTCTGGCAACTTCAAGACCTTGCTTGCTCAGATGAAAGTGGTCACAAACAACTGGTAAAATATACATTGAAGGCCATCCCCAATGACCAGAGGGCATTTGTTCTGGAAGGCCACAGGGAGGAAAAGCTTACAGAGAACATCAACTCTGGATATCAGACAGCATTTGTCTTTCACTTGTTTCTTTAAGAGAGCTTTCTGAACATAGAAATCAGATGGTATCCACATGTGCCTTCCATAGAGGAAAAAAGGTGAACTGTGGTGAGGGAAGATTAAGATATCCCAGTGGGTCTAGAATATGTGGTGCAGAAGCACATGAAGGTCTCTCACACAGGAGGAGAGGGGCTCTCCTCTTCTTGTGTGTGAACAGGTCATAACTAGCATATAGCAAGGTTCTAAGGTTAAGTTCTGAATCCCACCTATCAGAATGTGCTCTTACTTTGGGAAGATGATTGGTTGTTCTAGAATAGCTTTGGCCTCCAACTGCGGGCCCCTGGAGATTGCTGCTCTGTTGATGTCCATGTCAAGTTTGTGCTGAAACTTCAGTGTGCTTTAGAGTGAAGCTTCTGGAGCCTAATGACCTGAATTCTAATCCTGGAGCTGCAGCTTACTAGCTGTATATTGTTGGGAAAATTACTTAATTGCTGTGTTCTCCAATGCCCTTGTTTGTAAAATCATGAAAATAATAATCGCATACCTAATGGATTGATGTGAAAATTAAATTAGTGAATTGATGTTAAGCACAGTGTTTAATAAATAATAACTATTATTGGATTGTCCTCAACAAATATTAGCCAATGAAAGAGTGGTATTGAGATGAGAACCATGGGTGCTACCTTTGTGATAATGTCCGCTGAGGGCTTCACATCGACAGACTACATGGCAAGGAGAAAAAAAAAATCATTCTTTTGCTTTCCTTTTCAAAGCACCTTTACCCCTCAATCTGTCTCTCTTTGGGAGATAAAGCTAACCAAAGGATAAATGAATTCTCTCTGGCACACACTTACTGGTCACTATAGGTAAAAATCTTTCTCCTAAATTTAAGGATTGCTAACTGAGCAAGCCTTCTTTGGACATACTCCAGAAGCCAGTCATTGCCTGCTTCCTGTCTTTGGGGATGAAATGAACAATCTCAGGATGGCATTGTTGTGAGAAGAAAGACAACATGCATTCTTGTTAAGCCTTCCTAAATAACAGGATGGGCTTGACTATCTTACTCAACTTCGGGCGAGTTTTTAAATCCCATTAACCCATCTCTCACTGTGTCCTCAAGCCCTGGTGACCAAGATCTGAACAATCAGCCCACTTCTCAGACTTTGTCTCTTAACAGCCTAGTTGTAAGAGCTATAAGAACAGAGATCTTGTCTCTGATTCCATTTGTGACCTCAATGCCCTCTCCCTTGTTTGACTCCATAGCCCACACCAGGACAGACACTTAAGTGCTCACCTCTCACAGCAGTGCCGTGAGACAGGTGGGGGCTCTTAAGATCCAAGGCAATGAGATTGACTTGGTCAAGGTCGGAGAGGTAGCCACTCACAGCCAGAAATAGCACTCCGGGCTCCTGACTTCAGGTCTCCTGCTCATTACTCTAGACCATGCCACTTCCCTCTGACTGGTAAGTGCATCTTCATCATACCACGCAACCTAATCAGGCACCTAAATTGAACTGATGCAAATGTAAATATGGTTTCTCGAAACACTCTAGCGGTAATGTTCCATTCTCTCCTTGCTACAAATCAAAGTAATGAGCAGTCTGTTTTTTTTATTTCTTTTTGTATTAAAGCTTTAATAGAGAGATAATCATGGTATTGGAAAAAATCCAAGCCACTATGATGAAACGCTTGAAACTCGGAAAGAATAAATTAAAATTAAGAGAGAAAAGTTAGAAATCATACAGAACAATGAGCATAATATGGTGGTTAGGAGAAAAGCAAAGCTAGGTATAATTTCAAATTATTACCCCCATTTCTATCTGCTTCTTTTTTAGAAAGGAAGGGTCTGGGGATACATTAGAAGCCTTTTGGGAGGAAAACAAACCAAAAGAGAAATTAAATAGGTATCTTCCTTGACAAAAAAGGATATTATATTTTGATCATATTTTGGGAAAATTTTGAGAACCAAAGTAGGACAAAACTGAAAAACAAGGGGCTGGAGTGATACCCAAAAATATGTAGATTGAGGCAGCAATGTGTTTGAGCAAGTGCATCTGGAAACATCCAATAGGGCGAGCAGGTATAGAGTCCGGTGATGTGGTGAATGAGGGCAGTTAGGCCAAAAGGACCTTTCAGTAGGCCCCAGGCAATAACCCTCTGAAAAAACAGTCTTTGTGCAGTTCATCAAGATTGGGTAATAGCTCACATTTGAGCTAAGCAAGAAATGGGAACAACCAAATATTTGACCCATACTACTCCAAGTGTGGTTGTGCATCAGTGGCATCGGTGTTCCTTGAGAGCTCTTAATCATTACCGGACCCAGTGCCTCACCCCAGACCTACAGAGCATTTTAACAAGAGCCCCAGATGAATGGTGGGACACGAAAGCTTGAGAAGTACTCTACTCGATTACCCTAAGTGTTGGGAGGTAGAGAGGAGAGCAGGATTGACCAGGGAGGAGAAAGATGGAAGGAAGGCATCCCCCAGGATGCATCTGAGATCATGGGAATATTTACAGGAGATGTTACAAATGAAATTAGAATAGTCGTCAAGGGAGGTGAAATTCAGGAGTTACTAGCATCAAGACACATGAACTCATAAGGATAGATCCAGCAGCTGGGAGAAAAGTTTAAAAGCAGAAAAGGCTGGAGGGCCTAGAACCAGCCTGTGGGTGCCTCCGGGGAGATAGGGAGGTGAGGAATCGAAGAGCAGCTGTGGAAGCAATCACACAGGAGGAGCTCCAGAGCTGATTTAGCATCCGGACCACGTCTCACGGACTAACAAATACTGATTTGGATAAACAGTGAACCCTGGGAGAGGCACCATCTCCAATTAAGAGATCACAATCCACATAAATAAACGACAACCAAAGGCAACCTGAGTCTGCCTGGGTAAATCCCAGTGATTTCCTAGGCGTGCAGTACAGCAACTGAGGTCGAGGAAGGGCGTGTTATCACGCAGCTGCAGGGCACCACAGCAGGGGCTGTGGTTCTCAGGGGGGGTGGGACAGGCAGGAGGAAGATGAGCTCTTCTGGAGAAATGGCCTCACCCAAGTGAATTGGTTGATCTCTGAACTTCTCACTGGATCTGTATTTCGACAACAAGGGAGTTTGTCGGGCTAGAAGGGGAAAATGAATGGTGTAAAAAAAAAAAGAAATTAGAGCAAAATTAGAGGCAAGGTGGCAATGATGAGGCTGCAGTTCTGGTCACAGGCAGTATTTCTCTGTCCACAGGTGAGAAGGTAGGAGAGGGACAGAACAACATGTTGAGAATTTAATCAAGAGTTTGGTGCTAGTTAAATGCACAGCACCTCTGACATATAATATCTAATCTAGGCTATGGGCCCAGCATAAGATCTTCACCCAAAGAATTTCATTTTAGAAATGTCTGGAAGGCCCTTGAATGGTGCCTTGCCTAGTCTCATCCTTATGTAGAATCCTATCTCCATCTCTGACATAGAAACACACAATGCAACAGACCCCTATGAAGCTTCCCATTGTGTAAAAATAACTGAATGAGAAACTGTTCTGCTCTCTTAGAACAAGAAGAAATAACACATAAACAAACAACTGCAGTGTAAGAGCATAAACAGAGCAATATTCATTCAGCTAGCTTTTTTTTTTTTTAAAGGTTTTATTTATTTATTCCTGAGAGGCACAGAGAGGCAGAAACATAGGCAAAGGGAGAAGCAGGCTCCCTGCGGGGAGCCCAATGAGGGACTCAATCCCAGAACTGCAGGATCATGACCTGAGCCAAAGGCAGACACTCAACCACTGAGCCACCCAGGTGTCCCATTCAACCAGCATTTTTGAGGGCCAACTCTTTGGTTATGCTTCTACATGAGTCTGATAAAAGCCAGGAACAAGGAAGTCACAGTTCTTGATCTGATGGAACTTGCAGATAAATACATTTGGAGATCTCTGTACAGAAAGGTCAAGGAAGGCTGGAATCAAAGGGGAAGAATAGATGAGACCCTGATGGATGAGTAGAAAGTGTCCAATTGGAGATCTGGGGAATGGTGTGGTAGCCACAGGGATGGGAGCACACTGAGCAGCCTACCCCATGTGTTTAATGTAAATGTCAAGAAACACATGACCCAGGGGATCCCTGGGTGGCTCAGTGGTTTAGCGCCTGCCTTCAGCCCAGGGCATGTTCGTGGAGTCCCAGGATCGAGTCCCACGTCAGGCTCCCTGCGTGGAGCCTGCTTCTCCCTCTGCCTGTGTCTCTGTGCCTCTCTCTCTCTCTCTTTCTCTGTGTCTCTCATGAATAAATAAAAATGCATATTTTTTTAAAATTGAAACACATGACCCTGTCCGTCCTTCAGCTGCTCTGTCCCACTGTGTCATTTCTGCTATACCTTGACCCTCCAAAATCCCAAAAGGGCCCCTTAGACACTGCTTTCTGCCAAGGTACAGTCTCAAAACACTCTCACCTGGAGGGGCATGTCATTTTCCTATGTTAACGGTGAGTAGAATGAAGCAAAAATAATTGTGTATCTGGTGAAGGTAGAGCCAAAGGCAATTCCTTCTGTTTCTACCTGAGAAAAATGGGATGTGAACTTTTGGCTGGTGAGAAAATGGTACTCGGTGCTGTAAGGCCCAAGAAAGTCACTGGTTCATCTGAAAATCCAACACCTTTTATGCTTAAAAAATCAGATACAAGGTAGACTTAGCACACTGTGTATTTGCTCACTTGGTCCTCTTACAGGTATTTGTGGAGTCTCCTTTGTGCATAGCATGATTCTGGGCACTACAACAAACTACAAAAGAGAGAAAACAGGCTTCTGCAGGTTTCTGGGAGCTCAGCAGTCCAGTTTGAGTGACAGTCCACATACTGGAAAACACATGGGAATGTAGCATCTCAAAGGCCGGGGAGAAGACACTTAGTACATTTGCAGTGAGCGATGGATGGATTTGTCCATGACCCGGATGCCACATCAGAATCAGCTCTCAGGAAGCCAGTCCCAGGTTCCCCCAGGACAAAATGACTCTTGCCAAATTTTCTTATGTCTTTGGGGGCTATATCCAGGTTGTCCACCCTGGCTTAAAATAGGATTACAAAGATGGTCTGTGAAGAGAAAAATGTAAAACTAAAAATGTGCAAGAAATGGGGGGGAAATCTAGGATGACCGAGGGGAGGAAAGCAAGATTAGCTTTGTTTTCAGATGAGATTTAGTAGCAAGATCTTGAGTCGGTCGTGCAGAGAAAAAGAGGATTAATTTTTGCTTCCAGAAATAATTAATTTTATTCATGAATGAATTGCTACTTAGAGCTGTGTACATGGAGAGACGAGTGAGGTAGGCTCCGTCTAGAAACCATCACAACACAGATGCCAGCAGACAGGGACACTGGCTAGTCATGTGGTCTTTTCCTTTTCCTTTTTTTTTTTCTCCTCAAGAGAAGATCTTTTTCTGGGTCAGGGATTCTCATTTTTTTTTTCTTTATTCCGCTTCTGCCACATTTATCCCACCTCAGGGCTTCCCACATCTCCCACAAGAAAATTATTTCAGTCCATGTTGCTTAGAACAGTGAGTGGCACGTGGCGGGGCATTTCTTCATTCAGCACGTACTGATGGAGCACGTGAGTGCACCGGCCACTCCGCAAGTGCTGGGGACACAGTGGTGAAGGAGACATGGCCAGGACTCAGGGGCCTCTGCCCCAGGATGATTCCCCGGAGCAGGTGGTTGGAGGCGGGGAGGTCTGTGCAGTGGTCCAGGGTGCCACCTGGGGAGTTTGGTCCCCTCGCCTACCATCCATCTCCTCCTCCGGGATGGGAGCAGGTGAGTGCACTCACAAGGTGCTGAGGACAAGCAGAACACATTTATTACCACCAAGCTCGGCTAGAGGTGAAGGCTTGGACCCGAGTCCCAGACAGGGTTCCTCTCCCCACAATCCATCCCAGACTCAAATCAGAGACAACCGGAGCCTGCTGGTGCACCTGACTGATTTGCCCGATCCTGAGTGAAGCCTCTAGAGAAGGCATTGCTCGATGCTATGGATGGGCCAGGTAGGTGGCCTCAGGTGGAGCTCCCCAAGGGCTGTGAGGAGGGGGACACTCTCAGAGGGACAGTCTGCTGGAGGGCACGGCGGTTTGAAAGATAAAAACGTTTCATAAGCAAGGATCTCAATGCATCGATCACACAGTATTAAGCATGAACCACAAGACAGATGCCTCTTACCAACCTCCCTGATTTTCCCATGGGATGAAGGAGTAGGGGCAAAGAAAATAGGTTGTTCCGAGACGGCAGATACATTGGCCACAATTTCTCTTTAACCCGGGAAAGAAAGCAAAGTATTCCCTCCAATATTAAATATTAGTAATATTAATAAATAATAATAACTCTATATTGAGTGTTCATTACATGCCCCACATTTACTAAGTGATCTATATCATATGTATCACACACACACACACACACACATGCACACACACACTACAATTATCATAATGAGAAACTTACAAGGGAGCTCTCTGTATACATATGACAGATGAAGACACTGAGTTTTAGAGAATGTCATACATCTGGTAAGAGGAAGAGCCAGCCTCAATCCATACAATAGAGGATCTGACTGTTAAGTGCTTATTGAATCAGATACATAATTTGAGCCTGGGATTCTTAACGTTCCCAGAGAGATGGTGCCTCTAGTTGTAGCCACCTGTGCTCTCTGTCCCTCCTGCTCTTCCTTATGGCATTCCAGCAGGTCTTTGGGACTCAGAAGAAGGGCCTCGGGGGCTCAGCAGGCTCATCTCACTCAGAGATCCTGTAGTCCTCTGTTTCCACCAAAGTTCTCCATCTGTGCTTGGGCTCTGGGGAACCCTTAGTGGGAGGAAGCTACAGATGAATCTTCCTGAAACAATTCACCCACAGCAAATTCTGTGTGTGTCGGCTTTACACTGCTGGTATATTTCTGTAAGGGTGCAGTGTAAATTGAATTTCTGTAAATCGAATCCTCTACTAGAGGGACACTTAATGCCATTCCAAAATGCAGTATCTTATTTTTTTGCCTGGCAATGGCTTATAAAAATTCAGTGTTAAGTAAATCTGTAGCTCCTGCCTTTAGGATCAGGTATCTTCTGATTTATAAGCTACACATTTGGAGATGTCTTATGTTTCAAAGGATATTTTCATAAAGCCAGAAAACCCCTTTGGTGATGCAAATAACCTCTGCTTATTAGGATACTTCTTAAATTGCCAGTTCCTTACGTTGACACAAGTGACATATGCTTTGGGTCACTCTCCCTTCCCTTTGCAGTCCACAACACACCATGGGATCAGATGGAGGCTGGGGCTTCGCAGCTAGTTGTGGGATTTGCAGGTATAGGTGGGGGCAGATCAGGGCTGTTAGACCTGGGATGTGGTTTGGGGAAGATGGAGGAGTCTAGCACAGCTACCTCTGCCTGCTGTGTTTTTCCCTCTGTATCTGATTTTTTTTTTTAGCATTTTATTTATTTATTTGAAAGAGAGCATGAGTAGGGGGAGGAAGAGCAGAGGAAGAAGGACAAGCAGACTCTGCACTGAGCGCAGAGTCCTACACAGGACTCTACCTCACGACCCTGAGATCATGACCTGTGCTGAAGTCAAGAGTTGGATGCTTATCCCAATACCCACACTTTGCACTTTTTTAATGCTCCCTGGTTGTCCCTAAGCCCAGAAATGTGCCTCTTTTTCCCTCCCACTACAAAGACCAAACAAACTCTGGTGTCACAATGAGTCAGGGTGGACAAAAAGTCTCACTGGCCAGGTAGATGGCCCCAGTTGGGAGAAAAATGTGATAGCCAGAACCAGCACCACACCAAACCCTTCATTATCAGCCCCAGTGCCTGAGAGAATTCTCATTTCCTTGTTTGCCAGGAGAGCCTGTACCTTACCTGGAGATAGGCTAGTAACGGAGCAGGGACAGGAAGGGAGACTCTTCAGGGAGTGAGTTCTGGATCTGCAGAAGCATGTAAACACCCTCATGAGATGGTCCCTCAACATGGCTGGTTCCCAAGGACCAGGGTAAACTGTACATAGCACAGTAAGCTGGCCTTGGCTTGGCTGTTTCTCTCTATGTTCTAGGCTGTGAGTCTGTAAAGATGGAGAGGAAGGGAGGCTGTGCTCATCCCTGAATGTCAGCCTTGGTCATCTGGGAATTCATGCTCAAATGGAACTTAATAGAAGACATGTGGCTGTTGGGATGCCTGGGTGACACAGTCTGTTGAGCATCTGACTCTTGATTTTGGCTCAGGTTGTGATCTCAGGGTCATGAGAATGAGCCCCATGTTGGGTTCCACACTGAGTGTGCAGTCTGCTTGGGACTCTCTCCCTTTCTTGCTGCCCCTCCCCACTGCACTCTTCCTCAATCTCTAAAATAAATAAATGAATCCTTAAAAAAAAAAAAAAAAAAGGAAGAAGAAACATGGCCCCAGAGGCAGATAATACATGTTTTGCCTTCTGTTACCACTATGTAGGGCGGTGTCCATGTTAGTGCTTGGAGGTTGGTAAACTAAATCTGGGAACCATGGATTTGGTGATCTGCCTGGGACACAAGGCTGAAGCTGCCAAGGCAGTGACTGGAAGAGGCCCAATGGCGTGGGGTGGCAGGACGGTACCCAGTGATGCTTGGATCTGTGAATTAGAAGGAAACTTGAAAATCACCTGTTTCCTTGCCAGTGTAGACAACCACTCTACAAATCCCCACGGAGGTGGTCAACCAGCCTTAGCTTGAGTGCTTCCAGTCCTGGGTGTTCACTGAGGCCAATTCCCATGCAACAGCCCCAAACACTAGAAAGATCTTTCTGATATAGAATCAGTCTTTCTTCCCATAATTCCACTTACTGGTCCTGACTCTGCTTTCTTGTTTTATTTCCTGACAATAAGTCTAAATGCCTCTTTTCCATGTCAGGTCTCTAGATTCTTGGAGACTTTTATCCTCCCTGATTCTTTGACTTGTTGGCACTGTGTGGCTTCCCTCCAGAAGTTCTTCTCTCTCTCCTTCCCCTCCTCCCATTCTCTCTCAAACTGTCCTTGTTTCTTTTGCCCGACTCTCCCTTTTCATCTTTCTGCATAAGGAAAATTCCAGAAATTTACTTTGTCGTGACATTTTCTTCCAATTCTGGCTCCTAGAGAGCTTGCTGGCTTGCTCATCTTTCAGAGAACTCAAGGCTTCTGTCACGGATCAGTAGTAGTTCAACATTATGGACTTTTCTCGGATCAGGCATTTTCCTGCCTACAGACTTCTTTGACTTCCTGTGTTCCAGGCAGTTCTGGAAGGTTAGTGGTGGTGATTCTAGGTCACAGGTATGCCTCAGAAGATGTTGTGACTTTGCTCTGGAACTGAAGCACCATTGCTTCAGGAAAAGTTGGAAATATGTGCTGGGCTTATGGTAGGAGAATACAGGTTTTTCATTCAAGTTAAATGTGCGGTGGGGAGGGGGTTTCCTAACTTTTTCTTCAGCTCTTCAAGGCATTGGATCCACTTCCCATTTGATTTGATTTGGGGGCACCTAGATTTAGTTTTTGTGGTAAAACCATAACCAGAATGGCACTCATTATGTTTCCTACTACACTTAGGTCTCCTGTATCCTTTGCTGTGCTTCATGGTCTGGGAACTGGAACGGTACAGCCACCGCCTACTGACTCCTGCCTCTTCCCCATCCTCTTCCCCCATTTGAGTTGTGTGGCTTCCATCTCGGAGCTGTCTGTCAAAGACAGTCTCTTCTCTCTTCTCTTGGCTTCACTGTTTACCACTGGTACTTTGTCCAATCCAACCTGCCTGATACCCTCTGCAGGTTCCTCTGTGCCCAAAGGATAAAACTTGAATGCATTCTCTTGACATGAGAGTCCCTTCCAAATCCATCCATTCACTATTTCAATAAATATCCAATGAACACTGACTCTGTGCTGCTGACTGTACCCCACCATTTATTCCTGCTATCCTTTGTTCCAGTCTCACTAAACATCTCCAGATTCACCCAGATACAGACGGCTCCTTTAGATCCCGTGTGTCTTTCCATGTCCCATTCCCACTTCCTGAATAGATCCTTCCATTTTCTCTGCCAGCCAGACTCCTGCTCACCTTTCAAACCCACTTAAAGATCAGCATCCTGTGAAATCTTCTTTGGCTCCTGCAAGAGGGTTGGTTATTTCTACTTACGATTTCCCATCAATATGTTCATATTTCTGCTATAGAATTTATTTTGTGTATTTATTTACTTACCTGTCTTTATTTGTTCTTCTCTCGGCTCTGACCTCCTTCAGGCAACGAACACGTTTTATTTCATCTTTTTATCTCTAGTTCCCAGTACCATGTCTGCCACATGTTTAGGATATAATAAGAGAATGAAATCCCTTAGTGTGAGTAGGATGTTCTGGGACTGAATTAGATGGAAGGAGAAAACAAGTGGTTGAGGCTCCAGGCTCTAGAATCATACTGTGTAGGTGTAAATTGCAGTTCTGTTACTTCTAGTTGGGTGAACTTATACAAGTTGTTTTGCATCTGAGCTTCATTTTCCTCATCAGTAAAATGGGTAGAATAATAGGACTTTCTTTATTAGGACTATTTGGTGATAACTAAAAGTACAATTGGGTTTATTTCAAGATAAGTGCGTTATTCTTTTTATGAGGGGGTCTCCTGAGAATAAACATGGAACAAAGTAGAGTGGGAAATCTCGAGAAGAGGGAAGAAGAGAAAATGCAAAGAGTTTAATTGAGGAAGAGGAAAGAAAGCAGGAGCTTTCTACTATATCAAATTCTTTCTACTTTAATCTCCATACATTAATCAGATTTATCACTTAAAATCCACATTCTGTTCTCCCTAACTGTAGCCTCAGTTAATCTATTCATTGATTTTATAGTTATAGATAGTTCACCGTAAATCCTTCACAGTGACAGGTGCTTTTCCCTTAGAGCAGGACTCACACACTGTGATTCTCCAGCATAAAAATCAAGCGGCTCAAAACTAACACCATTTCCATCTAGACTCGGAAAGCAAGAGAAAGAGACCCCATATGAGAATGTTACTGAGCTGAGGAGAAATGGGAGCATGGATGCTTGACTACATAGACAATAAAATCAGGTAATTGAAAGAGACCCTTATCAAGATAGGCAATAAAATCAAGAGTGAAGATGATTTTGCCAGGCTGGAACAGGAGATTGACACGATCGAGGTATTAGAGTGGGCTAACTGCTGGAACAGACAGTCTCCAAATCTCAGTGACTTAGTACAAGTTTATTTAATTATTTACTTATTGCTCGTGTCTGGTGCAATTTATGAGATGGTTAAAAGGAGATTGTTTCATGAAATCATTCAAGACCAACATTCCGTCCATTTAGTCACACTCTGTCCTCCCCCAGCGTCCTGGTAAACAAGGAAAGAGAGGGAGCAGGAAGGGTTTCATGGGAAGTCTTATGGGCTTGGTCTGGGTTCTCATTCCACTGGCCAGAACCCAGTCACATGACTATATTTATTTGTTTATTTTAAAGATTTTATTTATTTATTCATGAGAAACACAGAGAGAGACAGAGACACAGGCAGGGTGAGAAGTAGGCTCCCTCCGGGGAGCCCGATGTGGGACTCAATCCCAGGACCCTGGGATCACGACCTGAGCTGAAGGGAGACGCTCAACTACTGAGCCACCCAGGTGCCCCACATGACTACATTTTTTTTTTCATGACTGCATTTAAACACAGGGGAAGCTGGGGGAAATTTGTGTACCTCTGATCCCAAGGGGAAGGTAGAAATTGTTTTGAGAACACTTTCCAGTCTCTGCCAAGAAGGATGGAATGCAAGAAGGTGGTGAAGAGCAAAACCCTAGATTTAAGTTCAGAATGCCAACTTCACTAATACAGGAAAGACATGGACTGGCTCAGCCATTAAAATAAAAACAAAAACAAAAACAAAAACAAAAAACCAATCTGGGATTGGAAAGAAATGAGGGGTTCTGGTTGACTATGAGATTACTGTTAGCCAAGAATATTTTTGTCTTGAAAAAAAAAAAAGGAATGTAAATGTGTTAACAATACTTTAATAAAACAAGTGGGAGAATTTAAATAAATTTACTATATAAATATTAAAAAGGAATGCAATATTCAGGAGTGTTAATAAAGGAAATAGATTTCATACATATATGAAAGATCATATATATGTATGAAAGATCATAAACTGTCTTCGCTTTTGATTAGCTCTGTGTCCTTGACGAAGATACTTATCTGAGCCTCAGCTAGCTCAGCTATAAAATAAGACTAAACTCGTGGTATGTATCAGGTATTAGTTAACTGTTGCCATACTTATGGACATAAAAGTAACCCCCAAACTCAGTTAAAACAATAATAATTTTTCTCATTCATGCATCTGTAGGTTGGCTGGGTTTAGTGTGCTTCAGGCTACAGGTCTGCGAGGAGGCCATTTGGTGTTTTCTCTGGTCACGTTTATCATAGGTCTCAGGCAGAAGGAGAAGCTCCTGCAGCTAGGTGGGGGGAAGCAATTCTCATGGCCAGGGCAGGTAGGCAGGAAGAAGAGGGAAAAAATGCAATGCCTCTTTAGATCTTGGCCAGGAACTGGCACCCTGTCACTTCTGTCCACATTCATTTGTCCAGAGTGAAGTCACGTAGCTACACCCAGTATCACTGGGGGAGGGAAATGAGGTCCATCCATAGGAGTGACTGATAGTGTGAAGTCACATAGCAAAAGGCATTCTTTCTAATCCACGTGGGAATGAGGATTCAGTCTACCACACTGACATTTATAAGATTGTGGTGATGATTTAAAAATATGTAAAACACCCAGTACCATGACTGGTAGCACAGGGGCTCAGTAGATAGACACAATGAGGATAGTTATGTTGATGATAATGATGTGTTCAGAAATTGTATCCTGTACTCTCCATGGCTCAGAACACAGCTACTGAATTGTGTTTAATTTTGGTTGCCATCTTTAAAAAGAAACACATTAACAAGCTAGATTGCAAGCGGAGAAGGTTTAGCATAAAGGCCTGGGAATCTAGAAACTATTGAAGGAACAGAAAATATTTAGTCCAAAGAAGAGTGGCTCATATAAAAAAGCAAATGCACCCAAATTCCGGAAAGGCTTTCTCATCACAAAGGAATAAACTTGTAGAATAATGGAAGGAGCTGCCAGTCGGGGGTGGGGGATTCTCTTAAGAGTTAAGCAGATAATGGGAAGCCCACAGACATTTGCTGTGGAGAAGCAAGGCCCCGGCTGTTAGCTTGCTGAGCAAGGACAAGCATAGCAGGAGGCAAAGAGTGGTGACCTGAGCCTTTTTCTCTACAGCTGAACAGATTTGCTGTGGGGAGCAGGTCAGGAGGTCAGGGCAGGGCTGAGCTTTCTGTGCCTGGGAAAACACAGATCTTAGCTCCCCCTTCAGTTCATTCTGGTCTCATAGATTCACTGGCCCTTCATTCCAAGGAGTGTGTTGTATTTCCTGGGGATCCTACAAACACACTGCCTTCAGTGCTCTCTCCAAGCCCTGGAGCCCCAACTGGACAGGGTGAAATTTGGCCAGCAGTGACCTCGTCCTCCTCTAAGCTTGAGTCTCCCCTCCCCATTTCTCCCAATCAGCCTTAATTAAACTGTTTGAAAGCTACAGCTTGATTTTAATTAGAGCAAAATTGGGAAGATTAGAATGAAATTGGCCAATCATTGTTTACGGGCCGTTGTTTGAGAACACAGCAGGCTGCTAAATTACCTACATGCCAGGCTGCTTGAATTCTCCCAGAATAGGGGAAGATGCAGGGGCACAGGGGCTTTGGGGGCAGGCCAGCCTCATCTCTGCTCTTGCTCCACCTCCTGGAGTTATAGGGACCAAGATAGGATTTAACCAAAGAGTTCCCAAATTGAAGGCTTCCTGCCTTGGAATTCTTCCTTGGTGAATACAAGGCCAGAGAATTTCCTGGGAGGGACACCTGGATGGATCAGTGGTTGAGCTTCTGCCTTTGGCTCAGTTGATCCCAGGGTCCTGGGATTGAGTCCTGCTTGCTTCTCCCTTTGCCTATGTCTCTGCCTCTCTCTATGTCTCTCATGAATAAATAAATAAAATCTTAAAAAAAAATTTCCTGGGAAATAGGACAGAGGGCTATGGTGGCTCCTGAGCTTGAGCCCAGATAGAAAAGTCCTTCAGAGCAGAATCCAGGTTCTTGTCAGCCTCCACCCCTGATCGAATGAGACTTGGGTCACTTTTTGCAGTTTCTCTGTCTCTTCATCTTTAACCTAGAAAAGGTGAGTAGTCGCTAATGATGGTTCTGTTTCCTCTTTCCCAAGATTCTTTCTTGAATAGGTAAAATAGTTGAACTTATGTGAAAATTGTGTACGATTTTTTTTTTAATGAAAAGAAAGCTCTACACCCATGTAGGAGATTATGGTTTTTATTATAATTTCTTTTTATAGCTCAGATTAATCATGTCTTATTCATTATAGCAGTAAAGGCTCTAATAGCTAAGTACATTACAGTAATCTGTTGTTGAGATAGAAATCTCCTGATGATGTGATGTGTCTAGAAATACTGCCTTCTGTACAGGAGCCAAAGCACGATATATCCCTCAGCCCCTAAAATGTCCAGCTAAAGTGTGTGAAGCCATATTAGCTGACTCACTGAGGTAAATCGCTCATTGGTGGATTGAGTTCTGTGGTGGGAGCAGTAGCCCCTGATAAGAGGTATGTTTGGCAGAAGGATGAAGAAAGAGAAGACTTCCTTGTGTCTGGGACTGTTTAGGAAAATCGGTGGTGTTATTGAGACTCCTGTGTGAAACTGGCAACTCTCAAGGTAGCTGGGGATAGTCAACTCCCCGAGACAAAGTTGAGCTCAAAGACCTTTGGGTTTATCCAGAACTCTGTATGTGAGAACATTTCCCAGGGTCATTGGTTGACAGTTTACATAGACAAAGTCAAGTCACAGGAAAAATGATGAGAAAACTATTTGTGTCTTTGGCTAAGGCCAATCTTTTTTGGCTCCAAACTTCTTAAATATTTTATTTAATGACCTGTCCTGTGTCTTCCATCATTTTTCAAGGAAAATGGAAAAGCCAGTCATACATATTCTTTTTCTTACAAGCTTGGTTCCTACCCCAAACAGCCTCTTAGAGAATGATAACTCAGTCCCTTTCAGCGTGGCAGACCCTTTGAAAACTCAAGGTTGGAGGAGGGTATGCCCCAAAATAGGTTACTGGAAGTGGATCAGGAAGCTGAAGAAGAGAGAAGGGCGGTATTTCCTATCACGACAGCCTACTCTTTCTGCCATTGTTTGCAAAGTGGTGCTTGGAGGTGGGCTTCCTGGGTTCCACAGCTGCCAAAAGACTTCCCCCCAACCTCACTGGGAGTCCCAGAACCTATTCTGAGAACTGCTGCCTGACTGAGCAGGTGATGATTGGTTGGCTCTGCTGGAAACAGCACTAATTGTCTCCCCAGGAACCCCAGCCTGGGGTCTAACTCAGGAGGAACACATGGGCTTCTAGCACTCTCGGATGCACTGCCACTGGAATGGGGGGATGCCAAGCCTGCAGGGGTGCCATGGGAGAGGGGCTGGGTAGGGCTGCATACTCAGGGTATAGAAAATGTGACATTCTAAATGACAGCCATACTGGTGGCCTTGGAAATGTGCCCAAACATGCGTCCCACACAGAAATGGAAATATAGGTCTATTGGAAAATGGGTAACAATTAATCTATCTATTAGCCCAAGGTCTCAGCACAAGCACATGTATTGCAGATCGCAGTATTCATTGTCACCAGATTGCAGCCTCATGGAGGCATAGTTTTGTTTTTGTTTTTAAACTGTGGAATTCTTTCTAAAATACTCTCTCTCTTAAGGCTTCCCAGGGAGGGAGGTTTCATAGGTAATATCTCTTCATGGGAGCTGAATCAATGTTCTCAGTTTACAAGCCAGAAAAGTGGTGCTTCAGTGCTGAGCTGCTAGAAACAGCCCCTGGGATGGAAGACCCCAGCTGTGCTCTTTCTGAGTCTTTCATGGCCAGGAGTGGGGGACCCTGCAGGGGGGCACACTTGCTGGCACAACTCTTGTTGACTTCGTATAACTTGGAAGAACCCAGTGCTGCAGTGTGCCTGGTGACGTGAGAGTTAGTAGCTGCAACTTGGAGGTGGTCTTTATTTACATCTTTCAAATTAGGAACATCATCAGAGGTCTTCTTGCTTCCAACCCAGAGCCTGGTCCTGTGCCTGAGTCCTGCCAGAGCTCCTGTTTCCAGAGCTTGGTAAGGCTGTGGCTCTCCTATTGCAGGCCTTTTGGGGTTCTGGGGAAATCCCTAAATTCATGTACAACCAGAAGCATCATTTGTTGGCAATCTGGAACATTAGTGTTAAGCAGTTTGGGACAAAGATGACTATGATCATTTCAGAATGTGTAGAGAGATTTTTGGATTATGCCTACCACATTCTCTGTGTTGGTGTGTATAGCAGTGATTGATCACACACTGGTTTGACCTTCCAACCTGGATCATACGTTTCCTAAATTTTGTTTTGATTGTTATTAATGATTTTATGGGTATGTTAACCCTTTGATAGGAGTGTGTGTTGTTCGCTGTGGGCTAACGTAAAGCATGATGGAAAATGGAGTAGACTTCTGTTGATTATAGTGCCACATGGACACCTTTGCAGGTGGAGTCCATGCTAGAGAGTTCTGGTCACCCTTTGGCTTAACCTGTGAGCCCCTTAGTGGTCTCTGCTGATCTAAAGGCATTTTCCACGGGGGCTTCACTACTGTTTGAGATGTTTGCTCTCTCAGACTGTTTACTGTGTAACAAACACAGTGGGAGAAGATTTTAAGAGAAATGGCTAAATTGAAATGGAGATTTACTTGATGTCTTAATTGAAACAAAGATGATGGCTTAATTGAAGCAGTGTGTGTTAATATAATTGATATATAGAAAACATCCTTTTCCTAGGGAAAAAAAAAAAGAACCTTGATTATTTTATTACTGGAAAAAAAACCTGCTAAACGAGAAATCGGAAATGAACGTTTATTCTCTGAATAGCTCAGGCTGCCTTCCAGTATTGCCTTCTGAGGTTTGCAGATGCTGGAAAGAACCAGGTTAATAAGCTCTGTAAGTACATTTTTACCACTTTCTGGCTCAAACTCCTTTCACAGATGTTTCCACCATTATTTTGATTCAATGAAGAGCCCCAAAGGGTGGGGAAGAAACTTAGTGAAGTAGAAGAGAAAGCCACTGGGCACCCCCAGAGCCTGAACTGTGCTGCTGGCAGGTGAGGCCTATGCCTGGTTCTGGATTGACACCCCAGTACAGTTCACAGAAGTGGCTTTTGTGGGTTTTTTTTTTTTGAGGGGAGGAGGGAGGTTCAAATATAGTTTCCATCCTTATGTATCTATTCTTTCTCCAATAAAATTCTCTCTTCCTCTCTCTCTCTCTCACATACACTCTCTTCCACTCACAAAATCGTGATTATTCTTTTTGAGTTTCACAGGGTAGGTGAAATAGCATGGTGGTAAAAACTGTGGACTGTGAAACCACACATCCTGTGTTTAAATCCTGACTCTGCCACCTACAGGGTGTTACCCACTAGGCAAATTAACTTATTTGTGCCTCATGTCCTCATCCATAAAATGAAGATAATGGTATTTTCCCCCTGATAGGGCTGTTTTGGATATTGTATTGGTTAATACTTGTAAGATGCTTGGGATGCCTGGCACATACTCAGAATTCATTAAATGTTAACCATTATTTTTTATTATTTGCTCATAAAATGCTTCCTAAGACAGTATCATTCATTTTTCTAAGTCATTTGTTATTCTGTGTTATGATTTCCTGAGCAGCCATAGGAGTTGGAATCAAGCCTTTATCTTTGATTTCTCCCATGGTACCTGTGTATGGACTTGATTTTTAATTAGGTCTCAATTTCTCCTTCTGCAAATGGGTGTATTGGAACCACCTTAGTTCAGAAAGGTTTTGCTTTGGTGTATATGCTACACTGCGTTTTGGATATGTGATAAATTCATGTTTATGTAGATAACTAAATGGAACGAAATGCTCCAGGTAACTAAATAATTTTGTTAAAAGATGGCAAACATTTAAAAATAATTAGGGTACCATAAAATACACTTAATCTCCACAGGAGAAAATTGTGTTATGGAAACAGCAGTATGATACTGACTTGGGTTTTAATCTCAGCTCTGCCGCTTACTAACTATGTAACTTCATGCAAATGACTTTCTTAACCTCTCA
The DNA here is from genome assembly GCF_053574225.1 of Canis aureus. Classification (NCBI taxonomy): domain Eukaryota; kingdom Metazoa; phylum Chordata; class Mammalia; order Carnivora; family Canidae; genus Canis; species Canis aureus. Next base: position 58,739,433 of record NC_135616.1, read on the forward strand.
GAGTCTCACTGTTGCTATTGTCACCACCATCATAGTTGTTAATAGCACTGGGGGAGGGTCAGGACAGTAGCTTTTTGTTCTGGTTCTGGTAGCAATTGGTTATATGGTTTCAGCCAATCCCTTCCCTCTCCGTTTCATGGTTTTCTCATAACATAAGAGGAATGGAATAGGCCTTCTCAGCTGGTATGCATGCTGGCACTGCAAATGGATACGGATAGGTATGGGTATGGACAGGTATGTCCATATTAACCCTTTTAGCTCTTCGGGCAACTGGACAAAGCCTGGGGTAAATGAGCAAAGATGTCTTTAGCTTTGGGGCAACTGGGCAAAGTCTGGACTTCCTGTGCTTATCTCCTCAGTTCTGATCCCAATGTATCACATAGAGAATCTTCAATGTACATGATAATGTGAGAAAGATTGGCAAATAGTACTAAAGTGTTTCTTCTAATTCAAACAGCCCTGAGTTGTGTGACATCAGGCATATTACTTAGCTTTCTAAACTTCTGTAGCCTCATTCATTTCACTAATATATGCTCAAAACTCTTTTTGATTTGTATAAAATATATGATTTTCCAAGTCTGATGTTGGACAAAGAGAGATAAGAACTGAGGAAGAGTTGGGACACCTGAGTGGCTCAGCGGTTTAGCACCTGCCTTTGGCTCAGGGCATGATCCTGGAGTCCTGGGATCAAGTCCCACATCTGGCTCCCTGCATGGAGCCTGCTTCTCCCTCTGCCTGTGTCTCTGTCTCTCTCTCTCTTTCTCTCTGTCTCTCATGATAAATAAATAAAATCTTAAAAAAGAGAGAACTGAGGAAAAGTGCATAACTCCAAAATAGTTGCTTCTTTTGGTGACCTTAAACATCATGAGTGTAGCAGAAATTGTTGTTAGACCCATTGTAGGAGGTTGGAGCTGCTGATCATTAACATTGCACATAAAGCACAGATCTGGATGGGGGTTCTGTACTTGTGGGACTTTAGAGTGTGGACCATGGGTTCAGAATGTGCCCTATGGTGTGGATGTTGTCTGTGTCAACTGAAGACGATGGAAGAGGGCCCAGATTCAGTTTACCAAAGCATGAGAAAATGCCATCTGTGCCTTGATTTACATATAAAAAAATGCACAAAATCATGCCTGTCAGTTACATTTTATAGTCAAATCTAAGTCTCCCCTTGATATGCATACACCTTTAGGGTGCTTTGTTTTCATTTCAGATCAATTGCTAATAGGCAGTTGCTTCTATGTATGCTCATCTTGTAACTTTTTTATCTAGTCATCAATAATTTTCCAACAATTAAAGGATTAGGAGAGCTATGATATAAAGCAAATTATTTATTTTACATAAATAAAACAAATGAAGGAATATCCCAATCATTCAACAAAGGTATCTTCTAACAATATGACAGGTTAGAACTTCCAGCATTGTTCTATGCTGTTGAATGAAACCAAAGAATCACTCTTGCCTTCATAGAGTTTATCTTTTACTGGGAGAGAAAGAGAGTTAAAAAATGTATTATAGTGGGTAATGATAAGTGTTTAAAAAAAAAAAGATACAGAAAGCAGAGCTTGGGGACAGAGAATGAGAGAGAGAGGGTGCTCTTTTGGATGGGATGGTCAAGGAAAGCTTCTTGTGGGAGGTACTTTTTAACAGTCCTGATTAAAGAGACTGAGCACACAATGTGACCACCACTTTTTATTTATTAAATTCAATTAAAGTGGGAGTCACCTCTATAGTAAGATGATCTTTCCTTTTGGTGAGGGATTTTGACCATTGTAAGAAATTATGAAAAATGGACGAATGCCTGCCTTTTATTTCTCCTAGCAATCTAAATCATAGAATAGAAATTCTTTATTAGTTGATGAAATCTGTGTGTGGCCTACCACAAAGCAGTGAAGCTGGGTTTGGTGTCAGATTCAAAACACTATCCCCAACACCCAAGTCAAACTTCCTGTCTAAGCTTTCTTCTAAGAGGCTTATGGTTTCAGGTCTTAATTCATTTTGAGTTGGTCTTTGTGTATGGTGGAGGATAGGGGTCCAGTTTAATTCTTTGGCGTGTGGTTATTCAGTTTTCTCATTACCATTTACTGAAGAGACTGTTGTTTCTTGATTATGTATTTTTGGCACTTTTGTCACAAATTAATTGACCATATACGTGTGAGTTTGTTTCTGGGTTCTTTGTTCTGCTCCACTAGCAATGTGTCTGATTTTGTTTTTGTTTTTGTTTTGTTTTAGTTTCAGAGGTAGAATTCAGTGATTCATCAGTTGCATATGACACCCAGTGCTCATTATGTCACGTGCCCTCCTTAATGCCCATCACCCAGTTACCCCATCCCCCATCCACTTCTCCTCCAGCAACCCTATTTGTTTCTATGATTAAGAGCCTCTTAAAAAAAAAAAAGAGCCTCTTATGTTTTTTCTCCCTCTCTGTTTTTATCTTATTTTAATTTTCCTTCCCTTCCCCTATGTTCATCTGTTTTGTTTCTTAAATTCCACCTATAAGTGAAATCATATGGTATTTGTTTTTCTCTGACTGATTTATTTCACTTAGCATAGATGCCAATGTGTCTGTTTTAAATGCCAATGCCATACTGATTTGATTACTATAGCTTTGTAATATAGTTTCAAATTAGGAAGTGTGATGCCTCCACCTTCGTTCTTTTTTCTCAAGATTGCTCTGGCTATTTGGAGTCTTTTGTGGGTCCATACAAATTTTGTGATTGTTTTTTCTTTTTCTTTTTTTCTTTTTTTTTTAAAGAGATATTTATTCATTCATTCAGAGAGAGAGAAGAGAGAGGCAGAGACACAGGCAGAGGGAGAAGCAGGCTCCATGCAGGGAGCCCGATGTGGGACTCGATCCCCGGTCTCCAGGATCACACCCCAGGCTGCAGGCGGCGCTAAACCGCTGCGCCACCGCCACCGGGGCTGCCCCTGTTTTTCCTATTTTATGGAAAATGCCATGGGAAGTTTTATAGGGATTACAATGGATCTGTAGATTGCTTTGAATAGTATGGATATTACAATATTGCTTCTTCCACTCCATGAGCATAGACTATCTTTCCATTTATTTGTGTCTTCTTCGATTTCTTTCATCAATGTATCAGTTTTCAGTGTAGAGACCTTTTATATTCATGGTTAAATTTATTCCTAGATATTTTATTCTTTTTGATGTATTTTAAATGGGATTATTTTCTTAATTTCTATTTCTGGTTTTTTGTTATTAGTTTATAGAAATGCAACTGATTTTTATGTACTGATTTTGTATCTTGCAACATTGCTAGATTTTTTTTTTTTATTCTAACATGGTTGGTTTTTTTTTTTTTTTTTGTGGAGTCTTTAGGGTTTTCTATATATAAAACCATGTCATTTGCAAATTGACAATTTTACTTCTTTCTTTCTGAGTTGGATGCTTTTTAATTCTTTTTCTTGAGTAATTGCTCTGGCTAGGACTGCTTGTACTATGTTGAATATTGGCAGGAATGGGCAACCTTGTCTTGTTCCAACCTTAGAGAAAAAGCTTGCAGCTTTTCACCATTGAGTATAATGTTAGCTCCAGTCTTGTCATATATGGTATGTATTATGTTGAGGTATACCCTCTATACACTTTTTACTGAGGGTTTTTTTTTTAAATCATAAATCAATGCTGAATTTTGTCAAATGCTTTTCCTACCTATTGAGATGATCATATCATTTTTATATTCAGTTTTATTAGTGTGGTGTATCACATTGATTGATTTGCAAATGTTGAACCATCCTTTCATTCCTGGAATAAATCTGACTTGATTATGGTATATAATTCTTTTCATGTACTGTTGAATTCAGTTTGCCAATATTTTGTTGGGGATTTTTGCATATATGTTTATCAGGGATACTGGCCTATAATTTTCTTTTCTTATAGTGTCCTTGTCTGGTTTTGGTATCCGGGTAACACTGGCCTCATAAAATAAGTTTGGAAGTTTTCCTCCTCTCCTGATTTTTGGAAATATTTGGGAATCATTGGTAAAAATTCTCCTTTAAATGTCTGATAGAATTCACCAGTGAAACCATCTGATGCTGGATTTCTGTTTATTAGGAGTTTTTTTTTTTTTTTTTAATTACTGATTCAGTCTTCTTTCTAGTAGTTGGTCTGTTTAGATTTTCTATTTATTCATGATTCAGTCTTGGTAGGTTATATGTTTCTAGGAATTTATCCATTTCTCATACTTTGTCCAATTTATTGGTATATAATTATTCATTGTAGTCTCCTGTGATCCTTTCTATGTGGGTGGTATCAGTTGTAATGTCTCTTCTTTCATTACCAATTTTATTTATTTATTTTCTTTCCTTTTTTTTTTTCTTGGTTAGTCTACCTAATGATTTGTGTATTTTTAAAAATCTTTTCCAAAAACCAGCTTTTATTTTCATTGATCTCTTCTATTCTTTCTTTAGTCTCTATGCCATTCATTTCCACTTTGATCATTGTTATTTTCTTCCTTCGACTAATTTTGGGCTTAATTTGTTATTCCTTTTCTTGAGGTGTGAATTAGGTCGTTATTTAAGATCTTTACTTTTTCTTAGTGTAGGCATTTATCACTGTAAACATCTCACTTAGAACTACTTTTGCTGCATCCCAAAAGTTTTGGTATTTGTGTTTCCATTTCCATTTGTCTCAAGATTCTTTTTGATTTCTCCTTTGACCTATTGGTTTTACAGGAGCATGTTGTTTAATCTCTACTTATTTGTGAATTTTCCACTTCTTGTAATTTCTAGTTTCATACAGTTGTGGTTGAAAAAGATGCATGTTATGATTTCAGTCGTCTTAAATTATTAAAATTTGTTTTATGACCTAACATGTGATCTACCCTGAAGAGTGTTCCATGTGTGCTTGAGAAGAATGTGTTTTCAGCTGCTGTTGAATGAAATGTTCTGCAAATATCTGTTATGTCCATGTGGTCTAATATGAAGTGTAAGGCCAATATTCCCTTGTTGATTTTCTATTTGGATGGTCTCTTCCTTGTAGAAAGTGAGGTATTGAAGTCTCCCTCTATTGTTGAAGCATGGTCTATTTCTCCTTTCAGATCTGTTAATATTTGCTTGATATGTTTAGGTGCTCCTATGTTGGGTGCATAAATATTTACAAATGTTGTATCTTCTTGATGAATTGATCCCTTTGTCCTTATAGAATGACCTTCTTTGTCTCTTGTTATAGTTTGGCTTAAAGTCTACCTTAACTGATACAAATATAACTACCCCAAGTTTCTTTTTTCCATCCCTTCATTTTCAGTATAGGTGTCCTTAATGCCGAAGTGAATCTCTTATAGGCAGCATATAGTTGAGTCTTTAAAAAAAGTCTATTAAGTCACATTATGTCTTTTGATTGGTCATTTGGCCAATTAGACATGGGATCAAGCAATTGTTCTTCATGCTGCAGTGGGATTTGGGATAGAAAACACTTTGACAAATACCTTCTACTTTAATTAAAGTTTAACATTTCCTGTACAAAGGAAATAAATGATAATGTATTATTATGAACTTGCCTGCTTAGATAAATAAAGCCACACAATGGAAATTTTAAAAGACTTTGTTGGAACCTTGAATTATTAGTCATCTCTTTTCTTTTGTTTCCCTGGTAATATTTGGCACATGCCCCTCCTCTCTTAGTCCCTGGAGTTAGATGGGAGAATTCTATAGCCTTAAATTGGGCATGGACTTTTATTCACTTATTTTGGAATTCTTTTCTTTTTCTACTGCCCTATAATTTGTAGTCCATGGATTTGGGGAGAAAGTTAGAGCGAGCTTTAGTACTGTCGTGAAGAGCACAGTTGGGATGGGTGAGAAGGTTGATAAGACTTTGCCTTTTGTTGTTTCCTAAGGCAGCAGAGCTGGCCCTTGTGAGTATAATGTGAAAGACCATGAAGAATCTTTTCTTACTAATGGACATGGTCTTTTAAATTTCATCCCAGGACAAATTCCTCTTGGAAATGTATCCCCTTTAAAATGCAGACATTTCAGTGAGGAACAAAGCATGAAGATTAAAAGTCTAGATGGGACTAGAAAGGAATTCTTGCCATCTTGTGGAATAGGGCTTCTCAAAAGGTGGACCCTCTTAGGCCTTTTTGGGATATCCATGTTGACATCTACACTAATGGTGTGAAAATAAATCATCTTAATTTGAATTAAGGCAGTCTCGCCGAATGACACCAGTAGTCATGTATTCCTTATCATTACATACATGCACCTAAACACACACACGCACACACACAAATGCTAGATTCTTATAAGAATGTCCTTGAAGTAGTCAAGTTTATTAATTTTATTGGATCCTGACCCTTGAGTACATGTCTTTTTAATATTTTGTATGATGAATTGGAAAATACACCTAAAGCACATCTGAGGCTATTGAAGAATGATTGTCTCAGGGAAAAATGCTTTTGTGATTGAACTGTGAACTGAAGTAGCTGCTTTTTCATTGGAACTGAATTTTTCTTGAAAGAACAACCAACAGACAAACTATTGTTATTTATACTTTAGTATCTGGCAAACATTTTCTTAAAAAAAAAAAGGAAATGAAATAAACCTACCTCTTCAAGGAAAATGACTAACAGTATTTGTTGCCAATGATAAAATTTAAGCTTTCAAATGAAAATTAGAATTTTGGAAAACTCTTATTTGTCATTATGAGCTTGGTAGCAGTTCTAATATTTAACAACTTTACTCATGAGATTTGTGATATTAACAAATATGGTGTTTTTTTTAAAGGTATTTTTATTTATTTATGATAGTCACAGAGAGAGAGTGAGAGAGAGAGGCAGAGACACAGGCAGAGGGAGAAGCAGGCTCCATGCACCGGGAGCCCGACGTGGGATTCGATCCCGAGTCTCCAGGATCGCGCCCTGGGCTAAAGGCAGGCGCTAAACCGCTGCGCCACCCAGGGATCCCGTGTTTTGATATTATATAATAAAAAGTGTCACAATGTGGAAGATCTGAATAATTTAGTGATCTCATATTTTTTAGATGACCAGTGCATGATGTTTCAAAATCATGAAGGGTAAGAGGACACATTCAAAGTACAGTATAGAACACTGGATTTAATGTAGCAGAGTTATAAAGATGCATTGATTTGGTTTCAGATTCCAGGCTGTAGCTAACCTTTAAGGAATGACATTTGTTGAGTGAACAACAAATATCCACAAAGAAGAATATCCACAATTATCACAACAGATTGAATGCAGAAACAAGTATGACAGTATAGCTCTCTTCTACTAAGCCAAATATTGAAGAGACTTGCAAAAATGCAAAGTGATACCACTCTTCTTGCTACATTGGTTTTGTTTTAGGACATATGGTTATTGTAATAAAAATATGTTATTTATGTTATATGTAATTTACTGATGTTATCTTTAAATAAAATAACAAATTTCGGTTTTTTTCAGTTTTAATTTTTAAAGTGGCAATCCTCAATAGCCATAAGCCACATCATGGGGGACTCAATCATTTTTTAAAGTTTGAAGGGGTCCTGAGACCAAAAGGTTTGAGAAATGTTGCTGTAGATCAAACTCTTGACTTTATAAATGGGTAACTGAAGTCACGATATGTGATGTGACTCATCCACTGAGTAGCAACTGTAACTAGATCATATCTCTACAAACCACTGTTCTCATATTTTCATTGTTTGCATATTTCTCCCCATACTACACTATACCACATGACTAACTTTATATGAATAAGCTGATTAGCTACTCTCCAGTGAGAAAGCTGAATGGAAAAAGTTCTGATGGAAGTCTTTCTCACAGCCTGGGAAGGGGAGGCTGGGTGGGAGGACAGAGGACCTTTTTCTGTCACTGGGGGCCTCTATGTGAAGAGGTGTGTGTTGAGGGGAAGTGAGCGTGGTGCCAGTGGAGAAAGAGCATTACCTACTTCAGAATTTATGTTTCTTCTTCTTAAATACATTGAGTTTTTCTTTATCCCTTGATCTCTCCTCCAGGGAGTTTGCCCGTTGGAAAGTAAACAACTTGGCTCTGGAAAGGAAGGACTTCTTCAGTTTGCCATTGCCTCTTGCCCCAGAATTTATCCGGAACATTCGCCTCCTCGGAAGGAGACCCAACCTACAACAGGTTACCGAAAACCTGATAAAAAAGTACGGCACTCATTTCTTACTTTCTGCCACCCTTGGAGGTAAGCAACATCATGATCCTACACTAACTGGCTGCCAGATAATAGAAAATAGATTTAAGACCCATTGAGTAGAGCTTGAGCCTTCCTGGGTTTTGGTTCTTCCTGGCCTGTTATTGCCTGAGAAGCGTTTTCTTTCCGGTGCCTTTGAGAACGGTATGATCTCTTGATAACCAGATTCACCCCCAGAACATTGCTATTTGCTTATAAGCATCCTCCTGAGGAGGGGGTGTGGGGTAAGGAGGTTGGGGGACTGACAGGCTCCTACTAACTACTTGCCAGCAGGGGGCGCTCCCAGTTTTCTTTTAACAGAGCCTTCTAACCCAGCCGCTTCTCCGCATCTAATGTTTGCTGTGGCTCTAGTTATCAGACCCAGAGGCAAAGAAGTAAATGTCCATTGAGTCCCTGATCCCTACTTGCCTCCCTGAAGATTGGTAACTGGCCAAACAAATTCCAATGGTCCTGGGCTGCCTTGGGAGTGGGGATAGTGCAACCTGTGGCCAAATCAAAAGCTCTGAAGAGGCAGAGTTCTCTCTGCCCTGGGAAGAAGAAAGCAGGATTTTTTTTTTTTTTTTTAAGATTTTATTTATTTATTCATGAGAGACACAGAGAGAGAGAGAGGCAGAGACACAGGCAGAGGGAGAAGCAGGCTCCATGCAGGGAGCCCGACGACATGGGACTCCCGGGACTCCAGGATCACGCCCTGGGCCGAAGGTGGACGCTCAAGCACTGAGCAACCCGGGCATCCCAGAAAGCAGGATTTATTATAACATTTAGCTCATTGATGGACCAAAAGGATCTCTCCAAGGGTTCAGGCCAGCTGTCAGCATGTGGTAGGTGTTGAGTGTTTGATGGGGAGGAGGCAGGTTGAACTTCAAGGCTTTTGCCCTTTCTGAGGGAGCAGAAATATCCATGGTGACTTCTTATAAACAACTTGAGAGAGAAAATTTTATCTCCCCCATGGAGGTAGATTGCCTGAGAGGGAGATCAATAAAGGATGTTAAATGGATAAGCTGGAGGGGAGGGAATGAGCTATGGAATAGTTAAAGAATGAAGGGAAAGGGAGGAGGGCCTCTGGAGCGGTGATGCCTGTTACCCCGTGTACTGTCTGAGGAGACCATTCTAAAGACAGTGATGGGTAAGAGGTCGTCTGCAGGGCCAACGCACTCCTTCTGAACTCCCGACTATTCTAGCCAAGGGTTTCGTGTTCTAATTGGTAGGGGACTAAGGAGCAAAAGGCCTCACCAATGAACCTGTGTTATTTGTGATAGGAGAGGAGTCTCTGACCATTTTTGTGGACAAGCGAAAACTGAGCCGCAAGACAGAGACAGCAGGAAGTGTACCTGTGGTCGGGGGCAGTGGAAACAGCTCTGCTGTGTCCCTGGAGACCCTGCACCAGCTGGCAGCCTCCTACTTCATCGACAGAGAGAGCACACTGAGGCGGCTGCACCATATCCAGATAGCCACAGGCGCCATCAAGGTAACAGCCGAGAAGCACTGGGAGAGGGGGGAGACAGGCAGAGGGAAGCCAAAGGGAGGCTGGAGTTGGAACTGGCTCTGAGGCAGCCAGGCCTGACTACTGGACGTGGGAAAGCACAATCAGCTCTACGGTAGGGGCCCAGGTCTTCACTGCATAACAAATAATCGTGTAGCTTCTACTCTGGGGCAGTCACTAGCCAACAGCCTATTGTGAAGGGTAGACAAAGTCCTTATTCTGCAGAGGTTACATTCTGGTGAGAGGTGAGGATATCAAACAAGTAAAAGCAAAGTCATTTTAGATAAAGATATAAAGAAAGGACAGAGTCAGAAGGTACAGATTTCCTGGGGTGAGAGAAGGGAACAGCTAATATTAGCCAGATTGGTCCAGGAAGAAGGGCACTTTGGATTTAGACTTTGAGGCTGACATCTGAATGACCTGAAGGAAGAGTATTCAGACGTGAGAACAGGTAAGTGCTAAGGCTCTGGGGCAGGAACCAGATTGGTGCCTTAGAACACAGAGAAGACTGCTGTGACTGTGGTAAGGTGAACAGGAAGACACTGATATGAGATGGGATTCAGATGTAGACTGGAACCAGGTCACATGGCCATGATATGGAATTTTAATATGTCAAAACACAATGAAAAACAACCAGAGAGTTCTAATCAGAGGAGTGATATGTTCTCATGCATGTTGGAAAATGATCAATAGTTACTATAACATTAATGATTATAACCTCCATCCCATCTTCTCTACTTACATCTAGGAGATTTCTAGGAAAGTTCAAGTTGTTTTCGGGGAGGGGAATACCAATGACAATACTTGAGAATGCTGGATTATTTTATTCTAAATATAAAGTTAGGGTGGTGAGTGGTGGTCAGTCTTGTGCTATATGCTGCTTTTATCACACCCAAAATTTGAAGGAAGTTTTGTTCACTTATTTACTCATTCAGTAGATATTTATCGAACACCTGTTATGTGTCAGGCACTGCTCGGGGTACTGAGAACCCCAGAATGAACAAAACATATAAAGTCTCTGCCCTCATGAAGTTTAAATTCTTGTAATGGAGACATAATTAATTAAATATATAATGTCAGGTGGGATTGATGATATGAAGAAATGGAGCCAGGGTAAAGGAAAGAGAATGATGGGGACATAGAACTTTGGGGAAGACCTTTTTGAAGAAATACCATTTAAGGAGAGATCTGAATGAAGGGAGGGAAGGAGCCATATGAGTATATTGAGTGAGAGCAGATACAGTTGCCCTGAAGTGTGTTTGGGGTAATACGTGTTAGGATCCAGAAACATTGTGTCATGTAGCTGGAATGCAGTCAAAAGAGGGGTGAAGTGGGAGATGAGCCTACAGAGAAAACTTTATCTCCCCCCTGGTGGTATATTGCCTGAGACAGAGATCAATAAAGGATGTTAAGATCATGAGGGCATTATTGATTAGGGAAGAGAGGAGAAAGAGGGGTCATGGAGACCGATGCAGCAACTATTGCAGCGGTCAAGGAAGGAAATAATGGTGGCTTGCTCAGACAAACCTGGCTGTACAGAAGCAGTGAGAAGTTGGCAGATGCAGGATATATTTTGATGGTAGAACCTATAGGATTAGCTAATAAATTAGAAGAAAGGAATCAAGATTAACTGCAAGATTTTTGGCATGAGGAGTCAGATGAACAGTGAGTGATTCCATTTACTGAGAGGGACAATGCTGGGGGAAGTGCCAATCTGAAAGAAGCAAATCAAGAGCTTGGTTTTAGACACATTGAATTTGACATTCCTATTAGACATCCAAGAGGAGATATCTAACAGGCAGTTGGATATAAACACTAAGATTTCAAGAGAAAGGTCATGATTGGAGATATCATTTGGCATACAAATATATACACATGTGTAGTTGGTATTTAATACCATGGGAAAGAATGAGATGAGATCACTTGAGTAGTGGTAAAGCAGATGTAGGGTTGAACTGTGCAGCATATCAATATTCAGAAGTGGAGAAGAAGAGGAGGATCCAATAGAGGAGGCTGAGACCAGGCAGAAAGGTATGAAAAGAACCAAAGTCAAATCACAAGACCTTATGAAGCAAGTGTTTCACCAAAGTAGGAGCAGACAACTATGTTGTATGCTGTGGAGCAGTCAGAGAATGGACCTTCAATCTGGTAACATGGAGGTAACTAGCAATCTGGATAAGAGTGGTTTCTGTGACATAACAGGTACAAAAGACCGAGTATAGAAGGTTCAAGAGAGAAATCAAAGTGAGGAATCAGAGGAGTAGAGACAGTTCTCTAAAGTTTTTGCTATAAAAGCAAACAGAAAAAAAAATGGCTGATAGCTGGTGGAAGGTCAAGAGTGGTGGAGTTTTCGTTTTCAAGATAGAAGATACTCGAATCTTGGCAAGTTGTTTGAAATGATTCATAAGAGAGGGAGAGAATGATGCAGGAGCAACAGGAGGCAATTGCAAGGGCAGTTAGGTAGGCAGGAGAGGCTGATATTCCATGGAGGAGTGAGTCTTACATAGAGGCATAAACATCCCATCCTTTGTAGCAGGAGGCATTCAAGTGCACAGGACACCATGCAGTAGGATGCAGATGTGGTGGGAGGATGTGGTTGTCCTCTTGTGATTGATCCAATTCCTTATTTGCCAAGAATTGGAGTCCTTGGCTAAAAAGGAGGGGAAGGAATTGTTGAGGAAAGAATGTAGGAGATGGTTCCAGAAGACTGGGAGTTAGGTGTTTCAACTACAAGATCGATATTGTGGATTGTTGGGCAGCCCTGCAGGCCCATTTGATACCCATGGTCATAATTATAACATGGGACTGGTCAGCATAGCTGTGAGTTTTATCACTCCTTTGCCCAGTGGTGAGAGGTGTGGGAAAGCAGTGGATCACCCCTAGGGAAGGTTGCTCAGGATCCCCTGTCTTCAGCGTCTGCTGGGCTGTGGTTAATACAAAAAGATGAAGTGGACTCTCGAGAAGAGATTGAGATTATAGAGGTTCTTGCTGAAGACTGATCATGGGACTGAGAGAGCACTTTGGAAGCTAACTGAAGAGAAGAGGTCAGATCAGGGGATGTACAGTGTCTAGAGTGAGAATCTGAGAGAGGGGCTGAGGTTAACAGGGATGTAGGGTACATTTGGGAGGCTGGTCTCTTAGGCAGCTTAAAATGATAAAAGAAACCGTCAGTGGCACAGAGTGGGTTTTAACAAGTAGATAGAACTCTGGGGAGCCCCATTCCCCCTTTAGTTGGGTAGCGAGTGGGCTGAGTCCAAGATGGAGAAGAATTGATCTTGTCTAGAAATGAAAGGTAGACTTGGATCAATAATTCAAAGGTCCCATGAATGTTCCTTCCTATCCTTTGATGTGGCCAACTTTTCGCATTCTATCATGGCCTCATTTGCCTGTTTGCCTTAGACTCCATGGCCCATGGATAGATTTTCAATTTGCCCTTTGCTGCCTCCTCAGGCGCATGCCATCCCCCTTAATTCAGGAACGGGTCAACTCTTGCCCGATTTTCTCACATTGTCTTTTGAACTAGCTTCCATTCTCAGCTCTTCTCCCAGACTCACCCTCTCTGCCACCTGCATATGTGCAAATCATCATGCACCCTGCTTAAACCACTGCACTCCAGCCATGGTGGTGATGGGACGCAATGGAAAGGACATAGGACCACACCTGAGTCTTTGCTGTGCCACTGCTCCTGGCAGGCTATGAGCAAGTTACCAAACTACTCTGAACCTTACTTTTCTCATCCTCAAAACTATTGAAAAAGAATATTTTTTACCTCGATGGATTTCTAGGAGGCTCAAATAAGAAAATATATGGAATACGTGAGCCACAGCACAATTGGAGCTTGAAAAAGAGTAACTCTTCTTAACAAAACCAAGGCCATCAAAGGTCTGTCCTGACTGTTCTTTTGTCTTTTCTCAATGCCCTGTTTCCCGCCTCAGCCCTTTCTTCACCATTTCTATCACATCACCCAGTCCTGTCTGACCAGTTGTCTTTATTCAAACATACTTCCTGGGCACCTGCTGTGTGTTTTGCCTGTTTACCTACGTGGCTCTTCCTCACACTTCTTTGCGTGAGTCAACAGGGTTACTTCTCTGTGAAGTCGTTCCTGACTCCCGAGGGGGTTAAAATGCTCCTCTGCAGTGTCTCAAGCACAAACCTCTTTTATAGGGCTCATCATTTGAATTCTAGTCTGAATTCTAGTCGCTAGCTAACATGATGACCTCTGAGACCACGAGGTCCTTGGGGGATGGACTTAGTCATCTTTGGTTCCCACTGAGTGTACAGAGCTCGCCACATTATGGGTAATGAGTGAAGATTTGTTGACTGATTGAATGAGCGACTGTGTCTCTGACCATGTTTTCCACATAGGTTATGTTCTTCTCAGTGTGTGTACAAGAGCACAGAAGCATGTTTAGCTGAAAAGAGACAAAGCCACTCAAGGTCACTTGAGCATAAAGGTGATTTATTTAGAGGACTGTGGTGAAGAATATCACAGATCTCCAAGGACAAGACACGAAATGCATTCCAGGTCTTGTAGGACAGTGAGATGCCGAGGCTACATCTCTGTTTCTTAGTGAAACGTATGCCATGTGTTTTTTTCATCTGTTTCATCTTCTGGCTTCTCTTGTCCAAGTTCTTTGTTGTTGTTGTTGTTGTTGTTGTTGTTGTTGTTTTCTAGACTTTCTGTATACCCATGACTTCAGCTTACATTTAACTCTGCCTTGCTCTGGAGCTGCCTCTGGCCCACAATGAACACTCCCCTTCTGTTTTCTCTCTCAAGCAATGCCATCCTGGCAGGAACCACACTTGTTCATTGCTGTAGTCTCGCTCAGGGCCTGGCACATAATAATTGCTTGATAATTGTTTATTCTGAATTTTAAGGGTGTCCACCACCACCCCTTACATTTTTTTCTCTCAGTATCACAGTTCTAAAGTCCCTGGAGGAAAAATCTGGTTCAAGGTCCACATTAGTCCAACACAAAGAGTCTAATACATAGTCTCCAATGTGGCTGACTGGACTCATCTCTTTGGCAGAGCCTGCAGGTGGTAGAGAGATCGGAAGGCACCCAAAGCCACATCTAGTATAGGGTCTGTGGATGATGCATTTTCCAGAACTAGAGTCACTGTCTATCTCTGCAAAAGTGAGGCCACCATCCTTGGAAGGCTCTTTTTGGAATTCCTCCAATTACACATGGAGTGTGAGATCATAATTTATCCTCTGCTGGGTTGATCAGCCTGGTGTTTTCTCTGTTGAGGACTGCAATGTGCTCTCCCCATGGGAGACAGTTCAGAGAAGCAGTAAGAAAACAAGGATCATCTAGTGTTTTCTCCACCTTCCATTCCTCTAGGTTCTCCTCCTCATATAGCGTAGTGAGGTCTAGAGAACCCTGTGATCTAAGCACGCACTGCTGAACAAAGGAGCAAAGGAAGGTTCTTGGCAGCCTATCCCACCAGTCTGCTCACTTGATAGAACATCCCACTCTGTTGCAAGGTTTACCCTGATTAGCGCACACCTCTGTTACAGGATTTGTCACCTTATATTGCAACTGCTGACACCCCCACTGTCACTTCCCCAAAGCCACAAGTGTGGCAGGAGGGCTTAGAGCAGCAGGGACTCTGTAGCATGCACACAGTTCCAGGTCCCTTCACAGCAGCTGGCATGTGGTGAAACCCTCAATAAAATGCTTGGTAGGTGAAAGCAGGCTCCCCGGCTTAGTGGGAAACGCTTGTCCAAGTGAGGAGAATTGGGATTGAGTTTCAGCCTTGGGGCTCACCATTCCTATGACCTTGAGAAGTCAGCGTACTCCAGGACATGGCATTACCAATTATCTGACTCACCTGTACCCAGGGCTTACACTCAGCTGATAAGGCTGTACCAGTTATTAGAATATCAAGCCACTTCCATGACAGCTGGGTAAACAGTCTTCGCCCAGCCGCTGGGTGCCATCCTAACCACCTTCTTCTCTCACCTAAAGCCCCCAGATCTCCCCTATGGGTGAATGGACCCCAGGAGGCCTCCAGAATGCTACTTTGGTACCGCCGCTGTACTTTTTTCTGATTAGTCTGCGCACTCCGGTCTTACCTGCTGATATTGTGAATATCACCCCTTTCTCTGCCATAAGGTTGGGGTGACACCCAATGACATAGTTCATGCAAACACTTTGCACACTGTAAAGGGCTGAATGCCGTGCACTGTATGTGCTGTGTGCAACCCCTGGAAGGGATCAGAGCCGTTAAGCAGAGGAGCCTGCTTCTCCGCTGCAGCTTACCCTCTACTTACTCAAAGATTGGGGAAAGATTGGTTTGATATGTTCCAGAGCTTACTGAAAAGAGCCCACACAGAACTTCGGCTGGGTCCCAGGATAGCAAGAAGGATGCGTTCTCGCAAAGCATCCTTAAAAAGGTTTGTCTGAATTCCTGGGCGCCACAGCCTGGGATTCAATTTGCAGCTCTTTTAAGCACAAACACCATCAGCTGTGCTCGCCCTGCCCAGCCCTATAGTTCATAGTTAGAAGCCCATTTTAGACACTCTTAGCTTTACAGGTGTCTCCCTCGGTAGGACAAGAGCAGTGGGGAAGAAAGGGCAAGGCGAGGAGAGGGGGCTGGCAGGAAAGAGGGTTTGCACAATCTGGTATTTATGGAAAATTGGATGTGCTAATGAACCTGAGATCCATCAGGGCTTTCTGAAGGCAGGACAGTCTCTGTCAACAGACCAATTAGCACACAATTATTTTCCCTTTCTGAAAGCTTATCTGAGATGCTCTTTGAACGCATGTGCCTGAGTGAACTGCACTTTCCATTACTTCTATGGGCCTTGTTTGTAACCTGACACAACTGGCTGCCTCTGTTACAGAGAAAGCACAGTTCTCTGGACTGACTGTCCAGAGTCTCTGGAACTCTGCACACTTGGGGAAAGGGGTCTTTAGGTGTCCTGCTTATCAAGTCAGTGCCCAGGGAATAGCTGTAAGAGGACCCTCCCCAGCTCCCTTTCTCCTTCCCATCTCCTTAGGTCTCTAAGAAGGACAGAGGTGGCTCAAGGTAGAACAGCAGTGAAAAGAGCAATGACTTTAGGATCTAGCATGATCTGAGTGGGCCTTCTTCCCTCTCGGAGATCTGGCTTGGCTCCTTCCCTCAAAGGAAATGAGCGTGGGAATCATAGCCTTTGTCTCTTCCTCATTCCTGTCCTTGAGCTAAGATGAACAAAGGGAAGCTACCCAGATCTTTTCAATGATTTACCTGATTGTCCTCTTGTGGAGCTGACCTTTGGGAATAGCAAAGTGAAGGTCAGAAATCAGCGTCAGAGCCAGACCGGCATGCTGCGTGAGATGGTGGCAGTGGTGGGGAAGCAGATGGATCTATGTAGGTGGGGATTGTGGGGGGAGAGAGGCGAGGGGAGCGGCTGCTCGCTGTTCTCCTCCTTGGCTGGTCATCCTACTCCTACAGAAGACATGTAGCTCCCTCCCTGCCTGGACTTGAGGCTGGTGAGCAACCAACTTAGGGGTGGGTGGATGGAAAAGCCAGTGCAGAGCTCAGTGACCGTGTGGTGGCCGGCTTACCTGGAGGCGGGGAAACGCAAGTGTCCTAAATACCACACCCACCCACCATCTACCCCACCATTCCCCACTGCCCTTCAGTCCATCTCACTCCAGAAGAGCTGGGCCAGTCCTCAGCCAGGGCTCCTTTCACAGGGATTCTTACACCATAGAGATGAACTCACCTTGAAAGAAGCCTGGTTTTGCCTTCCCCCTGAGGTTTGACAGCCAGTCACCCATCAATACAGAGCCATTACCTGGCACCGAGCGCCCACCTGTGGAGGGACGCAGGCCCAAGTGTAACAGCCCGAATGCTGGGATTAGAGAAACATGTTTCCACTTGTCTGTAAACTCCTTATGGCAGTGACTTGCCTTACACTGAGTTCTGGATGCTCCTTGCATATTTGTTACATTGAATAAATGAGTGAGTGAAAGAATGTATGAATGCATTGAATGAATCCTAGCCGTGCAGGTTAACTAGATGTGTGACTTTGAGTAAATCATTTAACTCATCTGGCCACGGTTTCCTCATCTGTAGTATTAGGAGACTGTGGTCTCAAGTCTATACAATTTGCTTTGCCCTGTGTTCACATTCTGAACAGAGGGCAGATCACTAAACTATTTGGGATGAACTGCTCTCTTTATACCTGTTTTGAGAAGTGATGTCATCCAAAGGGGGTTAATTCACTATTTTCTGTGGTCCTTTGACACATCCTCACAGGAGACAGGAGGAACACTGATGGGCCTGAGGATCCCCCACATTAAAATCCTGTTTTAGCTACTCACAGCTCTGTGGCCTTGGGCCTCATAACTCTGTGAACCTTGGTTTCCTTCTTTGGAGAGTGATGGCAGTGAGACTGTCTCAGAGTTTTTGTGAAGTTAAATGGGATGATATTGGAGGATGAGCTCGCAACTGTAGAGAAGTCATCACTGCCCCTGTCAATGGTCTTGGTCCTGTTCTTGATGCGGGCTGGGTTCTGCTGCTTTTCTTGCACTGTGGCTGCCCTTCTGTCTTTGTCTGTAATTATCTCTCTCCTAGTTCCCTCCTCCTTTCCCTCCATTCTTATATATCCTTCGTGGTTCACCTCCTCCATGAAGCCTTCTCAGACTACTTTAAGTCCCAAGGATCTCTCCCATCTCCCTACTGTATTTCTAGTCAGTATCAAACCGTCCTTCATTTAATTACTCTGTTCCATGAGTAATTTTTAAGACTAAAAATACTAGATTCCCTTTATTTATTTATTTTTTATTTTTAGATTCCCTTTAAAAGTGTCATTTATACTTGGCTCTTTACTTGGTGACTTCACCCTGGTCACTTGAAGGGTGCTAGACATTTTCACTGCATGCAGCCCAGCCTGTGTGTTGTAGCTCACGCTGCCCCTTCTCCCTGTTCTCAGAGTACTTTCCTTTCCCCTTCTACTTTCCTTTGTTATTACTTATTTCAGTTTGTTTTATTTTAATTCCAGTAGAGTTGGCATACAGTGTACAATACAGTGATTCAACAGACTTCTACTTATTTTTAAGGACCAGCTCAGTTGAGTCTCCTCTGCTGCTGTTTCCTTTGTGCTCCCTTTGTCTGGAGCTGTTTTCTTCTGTGCTCATTGACACATGGCTTCTGCTCCGCTCGGATGCATGTCTGTCAGTTGAATATACACCTGCCTCACCCACGGGGTGTGATTTCCCAGAGGACACAGCACATAACTTGGGCATCTCTCTGCTCACCTCTCTACCCTGCAAAGCCTGGAACATATTAGAATATATTCTAATAACTTAGAACACGCTCTAAGTTATTGAGCATCTACTGTGTGCCAGGCACTGTGTTAATTGTTGTTGACAACATGGTGAATGAAACAATGATGAGCTTACTTCTGTGGAGCCTTTAGTGTGTGGAGGACCCAGACTCTCACCACGTACTCATGGGAAAGGATGAGCAAGTGCAGCATCTGTGCCTGCTGCAGAGTGGAGGTGCCTGGAGCCAGGAGAGACCAGAGGTATCAGGGTTGACTCCTTGAAGAAATCCAGGAGAGGCGCTCTGTGAATGTTTGATGAATTGTACGGAATTGAACAGTGGCTGCTCAATAAATACTCGTTGATTGGTTGATTGATTGTTGGCAGAGCTTTCGGAGATCCTGAGAAGAAAGGGCCGCGGGTCCCCATCATTCTTATTAGGGAATTATTTCAGTGCATTTAAGGACTCCCATTCTTCATCTTCTACTTTAAAAACATCAGGGAAAAACGGATAGGCCAACTTTATAATATTTCAAAATGATTCTGTGGTGTTTTGGAATATTACATGGCTGTAAGAGTTTATGTATATTTAATATACTTATTAAAATATGCAGGAAGCCCATGGCTGATTTTCTCTGAGGACGTCTCAGTGCCGAGGTGGGACTTAAATGTTTAATACTAATAATAATACTCATAACTCACATTTCTCTAGTGCTTTTCATCTTCGGGATCCCTAAAGCCTGTGAGCACCACATCAAGTGGATGCAGCTGGGCGCACCAGCCGGCTGACAGCATCCACATCTGGCCTCCTGTCTCCCTCTGGGGCAGGAGAAGAGGGGACTCGAGCTCAGAGGTCCAGCTTCCTCTGCCCATGTTGAATTTTCTCTTCCCAGAGGCAAATTCCCTTTGGCTCCCTCGGAAAGCCCCCCCACTGGGTACAACTGCCACCACCAGCCCTCCGCCCCTGACACTCACTGTGTTAGAACAAGGAAGGAGAGTGGCTTTATGCTCCTGGGCCAGGAAGACACCTGCCATTCTCGGGCCACTTAAGGATAGGCTGCGGGGCCTGAGGTCGGGTGGCTGGGGAGGGATGTGTGGAGGGATGGTCTCCACTTGGTGTCTCAATCCACATGACACCCTGCTTCTCTAGGTCACGGAGACCAGGACTGGCCCCTTGGGCTGCAGCAACTACGACAATCTGGACTCCGTGAGCTCGGTCCTGGTGCAGAGTCCGGAGAACAAAGTGCAGCTGCTCGGTAAGCTATCCTGTGATGGGGTGGGTGTTAGGTCTGGGTCCCCGAGGAGCAGGAAGGAGTCCCATGTGCTTCATTTGGCCAAACCCTTCCTGAGACCAGAACCACTAGGAGTTCTGGGACCTGTATGGCATCACTTTCCCTCATTCTTTTTGTTTGTTTGTTTGTTTTTGTTTTTTGTTTTTTCCCCCATTCTTTTGAGAAAACTTCTGATATGGTTTACCTGCACCCGAGACCATTGTTCATACCACATGATGCCCACACCCTCCCACATTCTAGTCCTCCCCAAGACTGTTGTCTACAGCAAGACCACATCCATACCTTGGCCCAGTCTGATGATCTCCTCTGTTGCTTTGTCCTAAGGACACCTTAGGGAACAGCTAGCCTTTGCAGAGTGGTTATGGGGCCACCATCTCTAGCTCAACTAAGAGCTTTCCAAACTGTGGGATCATTGGCTACCCTGAGTGGTCTCTACTTTCTGTGAGTAATCTATAGTCTCTCCCATGGGAGATTGGAGCCAGGAGAACAGTTTGAGAGGCATGGTAGCCTCCACTGGAGACAGAACTGGACAAGACAGGCTTGCAAACAGGCCAGCAAAAAGACTGGGGATGACACTAGGTCTGGAGCCTGGGAGGTAGGGGGAGGTGCTCAGCTCCTGCTGCCTGTTCCCCGAGCATCCTGGGACAGGGCTATGCAAACCGATTCAGACAGAGCTGTTTGGCAATGGGAAAAGTTCATTTTTCTTAAGGCCTAACTGAACTGGACTCTGTTTAAGATATTATTATCTTGGTATTATAAAATCAATAGCCCTCACCCAGGATCTACGATTACAAATTCCAGGCAACCTGAGCCAGATGCAACCCATCAGTGCTTTCGGAATCAAGGAATATATAATAAAAAGGAGTAAAAGACTCCTTTATTTAGAGCCACCTAATGCAAAAAAAAAAAAAAAAAAAAGCCACGTAATGCAATTAGCATCCCTCTTCTCCGGTGTCCCTAGATGGGCTGGGTTTGTGTCTAGAAATTAGCGATGAGTGAAGTTCAGAATGTCTGGTGGTTCATTTGGAATAGTTTATGCCATTTAATTTTATAGCCCATCACTCATGCAGACATTGCTCGGGGCACTTATTTTATAGCAATGGGAAATGTTATGGTGAGGAGAAAGGAGGTAGTTGGGAGGTGGAGAGAAAGGACTTGGGAGGGTGTGTGTTGGAAGCAAGCGCATGGACAAGGTGTGCAGGGTAGGCTGCTCAAGTGCAAGTGTGGGTGCAACATCAAGGAGGAAAGATTTAGGAGCAGTTCAGAATAGGAGCCGGGTCTCAAACAGGAACAACGGACATCCATTGCTGCTGCATTTCTAAGTTCTGTTTTGAGGTCTGCTGAGACTAGGATACCTACTTTGGGCTCTGTGATTTCCTGCCAAGGATGAGGTCAAGGGTGTGACAATAAAGAGCTGGCAGATATTTGAGAAGAAGGGAGCTCACCGCATCCAGAAGTTTCTCCTGTTCCTCATCCTCCGGGCAAAATCTCTCACAATGCCCCCACTGGGGTGGCCTCTTGCAGGTCTGACCTCGAGCCTGGCCCAGCAGCATCCAAAGAAGAGCCCGTCCTTCATTCATCTCTTGATATGCTTCCAACAGCCACCCTGTGTGGCTTGAAGCTGAATAGGAATATATTCTGTTACTGGTAAACTAATATCCACCACAGATGGGTAGGAAAACTGAAGCTTGGAGCAATTTAGTGGATTCTATCCAAGATCAGAGGCAGCTAATTAGAAAAGAGAGCTGAGAGCCATTCATATCTACTCAGGCTTGACTGAACTTAGGATGCCTACCATCATCTAACTTTCAAATCTTAAGAGTTAAAGCATATTGAGACAGGGGCAGCCAGTCCCAGTTATGCAGTATGACCTGATGGTGCAAGGGTAGGGTCTGACACCAAGCCACCTTTACCAGCCCTGTGACTTGGGCAGGTCACTGTGGCCACAGAGCTCAGATTTCCTCACCTATAAGAAGGAACATCTGGCCTCACTCTGCCCAGGGTGTTACTTGTGATCATATATGGAAAGTACTGGGTATGGTGTCTGGCCACTACATTACCAGCAAAACCTGTCCCTACTTCCTAACCAGAGCAGCCTCCTTTGTCATCAGGCCTGGGGTGGGAGGCCCAGGAGGGTCAGCATAACATCTTAGGATGGCTGCTGCTCACCTCAGTGAAGCCAGAAACAGGATGGCTATCGGAAGCAGAGCAAGAAGCCCATCAAGCCTTGATTCCTCCCCAAGAGGGCTGCAAGCTCTTCTTTTATCCGAAACATCGTCCCATTCCCATCCTAGAAATGCTGATACATAGCCGATAAGGCCATTCATATGATATGCATGCTCTCAATTTGGCTGATGTGAGGGGTTCGACTAAGCCTTGGGCTTTGATCGTCCTCATCTGCATTTTCAGATCCTCTCCCACCTGTCACAGGGGCAGTGGTAGCCCTTCCACCCCACCAGCTCCATAGGGTCAGACCCCGGGGTGACTGACCATTCTTGGGCCCAGAATGATGCACAAGTCAGCAGAACTCCAACTGGGGATCCTGAAGCCTCAAGTGTGGGAAACCAAGTCCCTTCGGGTCCTGCCCCACAATTCCCGGACACGTCCTTTCCCTAGGCCTGCAGGTGCTGCTGCCCGAGTACCTGCGTGAGCGCTTTGTGGCCGCGGCCCTCAGCTACATCACGTGCAGTTCTGAAGGCGAGCTCGTCTGCAAGGGCAATGACTGTTGGTGCAAATGCAGCCCCACCTTCCCGGAATGCAACTGTCCTGATGCTGACATCCAGGCCATGGAGGACAGCCTGCTGCAGATCCAGGACTCTTGGGTGACCCACAACCGGCAGTTTGAGGAATCAGGTGAGCAGTCGGCTGGCCCACATTTCCTCCCTGTCAGTGGAAAATGGATGTGAGGTACAGGCCCAGCATGTGGGGAACTCAGCTTGGATCCTGGCTCACCCACTTGCTGTCTCTGGGAGCCTAGGAGGTTATATCACCACCTCAAGTCTCAAGGGATTATCTTTTGTTGTCTATGCAAATGGACATAACTCCTACCAAGGAGATGTATTTTGAGGACTTCCTAAGTTCAGGTGACTAGATTTGAGGGCATAGGCCTTGCCTGTACAGTGTCTGCATATACGGTGCAGAAGGAATGTCTGTTGAATCGTGATGTACATAGAATGCTTCTGGGAGGCACCAGCACATGCTGAGTATGGCTTATCACAGGGACAACTAGTATCTGTGTTACCTTGAGATCTAGATTCAGGACTTGGTTTCGAGGCCTTGCTTTTGGTGATGGTTTGAATGTTTGTGTCCCCCAAAATTCATATGTTGGAAATATGATGTCCAGGGAAGTGGGGCCTTTGGGAGGTGATGGGGCATTAGTGCTCTTACAAAGGAGGCACCAGAAAGATCCCTCTTCCCTTCTGCCATGTGAAGACACAGTGAAGAGTTAGCCATATGTGACCCAGAAGAGGGCCTTCTCCAGGACCTGACCGAGCTGGCATCCTGATCTTGGACTCCCACTTTCTTGAACTATGAGAAATAAATTTTTGTTGTTTCTCAACCACCCAGTCTGTGGCATCTTCTGAAAGCAGCCTCCAAAGACTAAGGCACTCTGTTAGTAACCAGTTTTATGAGCTTATGTGAACCATACAGCTTCACCATATCCCCATTTTCTCTTCTGTAAAAGAGGGAAAGTGATATTGGTAGGTGGATGGAAGGCTCATATGGGGTAATGTAGATAAAACTAATGTATAAATAACTCTGCCTGGTACATTCATACATTTCAACACTAAATGATAGTTAAGTTGTGTGGATGTATTTCAGAAACACAATGTTGGTAAAACAAGGAAAAATGAAAAAGGTTATGTATTATATATACTACTATATAATACTATAATAATATGTATTAAATATAATATGTATTTAGTACTATTTATATAATGCTTAAAAACATGGGATGCCTGGGTGGCTCAGCGGTTGAGCATCTGCCTTTGGCTCAGGGTGTGATCCTGGGGTCCCGGGATCAAGTCCCTCATCGGGCTTCCAGCGAGGAGCCTGCCTCTCCTTCTGTCTATGTCTCTGCCTCTCTCTCCCTGTGTCTCCATGAATAAATAAATAAAATCTAAAAAAAAAAAAATACTAGCCAATACTTAATATTTTTTACAGGTAAATATATTTGCAGAAAACATTAAGAAATATATGGTAATGATAAAACATCTAAGAGAGTGGATACATTGAGGTGGAGTTGTTGGAGGGGAAGTTCAGAGCCTTCGATTACATATTTTCATTGTCTTATTTCTCAAAAACAAAACAGAACAAAAGACTGAATGAAGTCGATACAGCAAAACGGCTAAATCTTGGTGGTGGGCACAGGGGGGTTTATCCTCTTATTCCCTGTGCTCTTTTGTGAGCTTAAACGATTTAGCAAAAGAACTATGAGGAGTGCCTGGGTGGCTCCACTGGTTAAGCGTCCGACTCTTGATTTCAGGGTTCAGGTCATGGTCTCAGGGTCATGAGATCAAACCCTGCGTTGGGCTCTGCACTGGGCATGCAGCCTGCTTAAGATTCTCTTTCTGCTTCTTTCTGTCTCTAAAAAAATCAGAAAAGAAGAACGTAGAAGCTAGTTGTTAATGTCATCACTAGGTTTGATTCTCCAACCATTGGGGAAGAGGGTATGAATAACGAGGTGCTTGAGAAACCAGAATGAGCTGAGGCCCCAGGCATTGTGATTTCAAGTCCCAGACATGGCAGTTAACTGCTAAGGAGAATATTCCAGTCCTCACAATCCCAGCTACGCTGGAATAGTGATGCTGGCACATGTTCACTGATGCTTATTGTGGGACAGGATGTTGGGCTCCACCTTCATGAGTTAGTTACTGTTACTGAGTAAATGAGGGCTATCTGGACCCCCACCAGGAGACAGTGGCTGCAGGTCCCAAGTAAAAGCAGATATGAGCATGAGATCAGCAAACGTGTTGTGCCTACGAAGCTCCGAGAACCCAGATTTGCAGTAGGCCCCCAGAACCAGAGAGCATCTTCCTTCTGGATTAGCTAGAAGAAAGAAGGGCTATCTGCCAAGAGCTGAAGCTTGAAAGCCTTCCAGAGTCAGAGAGAAGGATGTGGATGGGAGAGGCTGGGCTTGGGGACTGGAAGGTTTCTAAGAAGTTTTCTGAGCTGGGCACTCAGTCTCCCTGTGTCCACATTTGCCAGCTGTCCACTCTCCCCTTTGGGACTGCCCTACATCTCCCACCGTGTGTTTGTGGTGTGACAAAGAAGACAGCCTGTGATGGACGGTGTCATGAATGATGTGTAAGGGGTTACCAAGGGAGAAAGTGGTGTGTCCCAAGGTCATTGGCAAAAGCAGTCCCTCTGGCTTGCTTGGGCAGTGACGGAAATCTGTTTTGAAATTCAGAAGCATATTAGGGACAAGAAAGAGAGAAAAGAATCCTAAAGCTCTATTTTATGGTATGTTAATTATTTTCCATATAAAGCTGTTGAAAAAGAAATATATAAAAAGGGGCTGGGAGAGTGGCTATGAAGCCTCCTTTGTTACATGGGGGGGTGCTTGCAAGGGCTGGCTGGGTCTGGGGGGGAGCTGCCCTCCTGCTCCCCGACCCCCAGGGTCTGCATGACACCCCCTGCCCCCCACCCCCCAAGCTCAGCTCCGTATTCTTGCCCGCAGAGGAATTCCAGGCCCTGCTGAAGAGGCTGCCTGACGACAGGTTCCTGAACTCCACGGCCATCTCCCAGTTCTGGGCCGTGGACACCAGCCTTCAGCACCGCTACCAACAGCTGGGAGCCAGCCTGAAGCTGCTGGTCAAGAAGACACATCGCATTGTCCGCCGGCTCTTCAACCTCTGCAAGCGCTGCCACCGGCAGCCTCGCTTCCGCCTGCCCAAGGAGAGGTGAGCGCCCCAGCCGCCAGGGCCCAGGGTGGCCCCATCCCAGGGGCTGCAGGGGCCGGGGGGCAGGGGTAGAAGGCTCTCTGTCCAACTGGGAGATCTGGCAGTGGTGACCCACGTGAGGCCTTTGAGATCCCCCTGCTGTCACCTCCCCGTGTGTCATTCTCAATTCTGACTGGTGCCTGAAGCGAGAGAGAGAAAACAGAGAGAAGCTAATTTTACTTCTCTATAAATTGTAGTGGATTCAAATGTTATTCTAATCATACTCCAATTCTCACTCATCTCGGTTTTAAGACGTTTTTTAGGAAAGAAAGGGGTGGAGTTGGAGCTCACACTCCAATTGCATATGGTGAGAATACACACATCAGATTTCTTCAAACGAGTGACTGCTCTCGGCCACAGAAGGAGAGGAAGCCAGGCCCTGCTGCCCTGGGAGCAGAGCGGGGCTGTCCAGTCAGAGACACTCCCTCATCCACCCCCTCGTGCGCCCATTTACTTAATAAGTGCACGCAGCATATCCTAATTTTAAGCTGTGTGTCGAGGGGCGGTATTTGTTCATTGAGAAGATATAATAAATATACAGAAACATAAAAACTATAAAATTTTAACTATGTGGCAGCCACTTAAATTCATGTTGGTAGAACATAAATCAGAGGTGCAGTTTAGTAAAAGCAAGAGCTGGAGAGAAAAGCCACCTTGGAGAAGGAAGTCTGGGCCAGATTGTGTGGGAGAGATGGGAATGGTGCGCTGAGACGGGGCCTTGTGGGGTAGGGAAGCTACCCTGCAACCCAGAGCTGTGGCTCTGACTGAGGCGCTGGTAACAGGGAAGCCCGAGTGGAGAACTCAGGCCAGCCAAGGCTTCGGGAAGAGGTTCCTTTTTGTGTTTTCAAATAATCACTCTTAAGTGCTTACCAGGCACCAGGAACAATCCCGGTATCTGAGAATATGTTGGCGGATTATGCGGTGTCCTTGCTTTCGTGGCATCTGCAGAGAGGCCATCTGTGAACAAGGAGACAATAAACAATCAGTTCCCATCCTGATCCTTGCTGTGGATGACATAAAACAGAGCAGTGTGCTAGAGAGCGGAGGAGCGGTTCTTTTGAAAAGGGTGTCATGGAAGACCTCTTGGAGGAGCTATCAGAGGAGCTGAAATAGAAGCCTGAAGAGGAAGCCAGCTATAGAAGATTCCTGCTCTGGGTGGAAGAGAGACAGATGCAGAGGGAATAGAAAGGACAGGGATGGTGAAGTAGGACAGAAACGGATGGGATGCCAGCAAGCTGGGAGAGCCAGTTGCTGGATAGTCTTCTCTAGAAGGCTGAAAGCCACACAGGAGGTTTCCATACAGACACGTGGGAGATCTTCTGTAGGCTGTTGAGTAAGCGAGGGAGGTGGTACCAGGGAGGGATGAGCCTGGCTGCTTCCAGTACAAGCGTGATGTCAAGTATTGCTGGTGTTGATCCATCAGACATTGAGCTCTGGGCCTTAGTCATTCCAGAAGTGGTGCGGTAGGGTTTCCATCATTCAGAGAACCTGGGGCTTTATCTTTCTCCTTACCTTTCCCACCTATTAGTCAACCCCCTCCTACCTTTGGGGTAGGGAGTGACGGCGATGTGTTCCTAGGACTCCTTATTCATTTTTACCTCCTTCCCAAAGGTCTTTGTCCTACTGGTGGAATCGAGTCCAGTCCCTGCTCTACTGTGGAGAGAGCACGTTCCCTGGCACCTTCCTGGAGCAGAGCCACAGCTGCACCTGCCCCTATGACCAGTCCTCCTGCCAGGGCCCCATCCCGTGTGCCTTGGGGGAGGGGCCAGCGTGTGCCCACTGTGCTCCGGACAACAGCACGCGCTGTGGGGGCTGTAACCCAGGCTATGTGCTAGCCCAGGGCTTGTGCCGGCCAGAGGTGGCTGAGTCCCTGGAGAACTTTCTGGGGCTAGAGACAGACCTGCAGGACCTGGAGCTGAAGTACCTGCTGCAGAAGCGGGACAGCCGCATTGAGGTGCACTCCATCTTTATCAGCAACGACATGCGTCTGGGCAGCTGGTTCGACCCTTCCTGGAGGAAGCGCATGCTGCTCACCCTGAAGAGCAACAAATACAAGCCTGGGCTAGTGCACGTGATGCTGGCCCTGTCCCTGCAGATCTGCCTCACCAAGAACAGCACCCTGGAGCCTGTCATGGCCATCTATGTCAACCCTTTTGGGGGCAGCCACTCTGAGAGCTGGTTCATGCCTGTGAATGAGGGCAGCTTCCCCGACTGGGAGAGGACTAACGTGGATGCAGCCGCCCAGTGCCGAAACTGGACGATCACCTTGGGCAACAGGTGGAAGACCTTCTTTGAGACTGTCCACGTTTACCTCCGGAGCCGAATCAAGTCCCTGGATGACAGCTCCAATGAGACAATCTACTACGAGCCCCTGGAGATGACCGATCCCTCCAAGAACTTAGGATACATGAAAATCAACACATTGCAGGTCTTTGGCTACAGCCTACCTTTTGACCCGGATGCTATCCGGGACTTAATTCTCCAGTTAGACTACCCATACACTCAAGGTTCCCAGGACTCTGCCCTCTTGCAGCTCATAGAGCTTAGGGACCGGGTAAACCAGCTTTCTCCACCCGGCAAGGTCCGGCTTGACCTTTTCTCCTGCCTGCTCCGGCATCGGCTCAAGCTGGCCAACAATGAGGTGGGCAGGATCCAGTCCTCCCTGAGGGCTTTCAATTCCAAGCTGCCAAACCCCGTGGAGTATGAGACAGGCAAACTCTGTAGCTAATGGGGGCCCCCCTCCAGTGCTGGGCAGGGAGGTGATCCAGGGTGATCCATGAAATCCAGGGTGCAAAGATCATCCAAGCCCTCACCTTAGTGCCAACAGGGTTCTCCCTTGAGACTTTCAGCACCCAGCAGACAGGACCTCAGGGCTTGGACTGAAGCAGGCAGGAGAGAAAGGAAGCGCTACTGCACATGCGCACACGCTCACCATGTGCATGTGCGAGCACACACACACACACACGCGTGCAAACACACACGCTCTCACTCACACAGGGAGGCTACCCCTGAGCAGCCTCAAATCTGTAAAGTCGGTGCTTTCAAATGAATGCAGTTGAAAGAGAGGAGCCAAGGGAGAGATTAGAAAAAGAACCAGCCAACCCATGAAAAAATAAATCCTTAAAAGTGATTCTTATCATTCAAGAAGGCAAGAGGGGGCACAGCGGTAGGAGTGGGAGCAGCTCCTCCTCCCTCTCCGTGGAGTCACTTTTGTATTCTTTTTAACCAGATTTCTTAAAATGGCATTGTTTCGTGATTCCCCACGTTGGTTCTTACTTTTTGTACGCTGCCTCGTCTGCACCCTCCCAGACACTGACTGCCTCTCAAGCCGGCTCCCCTGAGAAACTCAAGGTGATACCAACAGAGGACCGTAAGGGCGGGCAGGCAGGCTTGCTCTGCTCCCCACTCCTCCCTCCCTCCGGCCCCCCCGCTTCCTCAGCCTCCCCACTTTGCTCTGTGTACCCTCGTGGTCCAGCCGGAGCTCCTCTTCCAACAGCACCCATTCTGCCCAAGAAAGCAGCTCTGTCAAGTTAGAAAGAGACAATGTATAGGGAAATGTTCTTTTTTAAAAACGAAACAAAAACAAAACAAAAATATTTATTTTGTGATTGTTTTCTTTGTCAATCTGCTCCAGCCACATGAACATACAAGTAAAAGTTTACCTGATTTAATATATTTTCTTAAAAGGCCTTTTTTAGGGGAAAAATGAGAGAGAAAAGAGAGAAAAAAAAAAAAGAGTATAGCTCCTTGGGCTGCCTGGATTTTTTTTTTTTTTTTAATTGCTCTGTGTGTGATACGTGGGCATTCATGGATGGTGGCTATTGCTGTGGGGGAGGCTGGGTGATTCGTGTATGCTTTCACAAGTGAATGCATGTCAGGCTTGGTTGGTTGTGTGTGTGAGCGTGTGTGTTTATGTGGGGGTTATCTGGCTACCAGTCCACCCCCTCCCCCGCCCCTGCACCTCTTTTCCCAGGCATGAGAACTAATGCAGGCCCTTCAGCCAGGATTTCCCACTATCAGGAGAGTAGTGTCAAAGTCCCTGCTCACAAGGGGGCCCCCAGGCTGCGTGCTGGGCAAGTGTCTGCTAATGGAACTCCTCTTTGCCAACACTGCCGCGGACATCAGGAGAGTCTCCCATGCTCTCTGCATCTTATGGTCCACGATCTCCATTTGAGGAAACTGGGAAGGATGCAGACATGGCATTGGCTTTTCTCCATCCTGTGTGATTACCACCTTCCCAGCCTAAAGAGCAGGTTGGACATACACCACACAGAATAAGGCATCATTCTCACCACAGTGCCTCCCCCAGGTGGTCAGAGAAGCATTTCAGAGCATATCTCTTGGAGAGTCACTTCCCTGTCTATTCTCCACAGGGTCCAAGTACGATGAGGAGGCATGATGACCTGCACTTTCTTCAGGCAAAAGTCACCACATACATACTCAGTACTCCATCCCCTACCTGGGCTGTATCTCAGCTGGTACAAAATGAACTGGGAGAACGAAAGGATGGTCATGTCTATGTGCCCAAGAGCCTTCTATGTTTATTGTTGCATAGAGAAGAACTCAGCATTATATTTAAGCATAGCACCATATTTCAACCCACAAGGACCTGAAATCCTTGGTAGATCAGCAGCCTCCAGCATTTCTTTCTTCACAATTTCCCTGGAGCCTTCTAGGGTAGAAATCCAGAGCGATGGGAGAATCGAGGGGTGGACACAGGTATTGGCTGTCTATTTCTACTCGGCCACTGCTTGCTCTGGGGAATTTATACCAAGCCATCTGTGGAAGATGGAGCCAGCAGATGTCGTCCTGGTCAGTGGGGTATGGATGTGTCAGAGGAGTGTGCTTTTGTTGGGAAAGGGGATTGTGGTAGGAAGGGATTGACACTTTTCAACGGTGGGGTTTGAGAGGTGCAAGACAGATATTAGAGGCTGATTTTAGCACTGGCTGTGCAGGTCTACATGCTGTAGGATTGGGTGGGCACAGGCTGTCACCCATGAATTAAAGGCCCAGCATGCGCAGCAATATTCAGAATGAGGTGGAAAGCAACTGAGAATGTGTTGTGTGCAAGGTCAGCAGAGCGCACCTTCAGTGGCGTGAGGGTAGTTGCCCCGGCGAGGAGTGAGTCAGTGCCCGAGGGCTCCCGTCTTCCCTGGGCAGATGTCACCGTGGAGTGGTGGGAGACCTCAGTTGTCAATCTCTGAATCACACCATGCTGGGGCAAAGTGTACCTATAGAGTTGCGCTTCTTATCTTAAGTAGAGGGTTGTCTCGTTATCTCAGACTCCATGTCTTAGGAAGGCCCTGGGAAGATGAAGGTGTGATGTATTAAGGTTTTAGAAATATATGCACTGAGTTATAAGGATTTCTACTTCTTGCCTGCTCAAAGGTTTAAACCATTAAGCTGGGTGTATCAACTCCATTTAAAAACACTATCACACATTAGTAAATATTTAGGAGTGCCCTTGTGAGCCCAGATGCAAGTACTATATGATAGAAGGCCTAAAAGACATTATTAATTAACACAGCAGAAAGAATGTTCATATTTGACCTACCAATCTGTTACCTGTGATGGATGCTTGACTCTTCTGTTCTGAGACAGTGATGAACAGGTTTCCGGTGTACCAGATTTTGGGTCAAAGCAACAGACCAAAGATTTTGCTTCTAGAAAGCAAGTGAGAGATGGGGGCACTTTGCTTCTAGAAAGCAAGTGAGAGATGTGGTGGGGGTAAAGGATGGGCAAGATTCCTTAAGAAGTTTCTAAAGGCTTGAAACCATGAATTCAGTATAGAGTTTCTCAGAAAACTAGGCTATGAAATGTCACAATATGAAAAGGCTATCCCTAGTCAAAATTGTCACCTTGGAAGTCTATAATAATCAGAATATGTGAACAACCTATTCTTATACAAAGCTGAAAATAAAGAATTGTCATTAATTAATTAGGACTGAGCTGTCAATGTTGGTGAACTCAATGTAGAATTAAGAGCCAAATCACAATTCAGTTATTGGATATAACAATCAGGAATCCAAGCCTTAATTGTAACCCCGAAGAACGAATACATCAAATGCTAATCTGCCCTAATGCTCAAGACTAATGCTTCTAATACTAAATAACACATTTAATGCCCCCTGCTAATAATATAATGCTATGCTCTGCAAGCATATTCATGCATCCACAGCCAAAAAAATAAATGAACATCTCTTCAAGTACAGGGTATCACAAATAGTTCAGATCCAATTCTTGGCTTCTTTTCACAAATATGAAAATAGTCATCGGGATGGGCAGAGCTGCCTTTTGAGTAGATGGAATATATTGTCTCCATAATGTCCTGCCCCCAAAAAATCACCTTCGAAGCCTGTGATTTCATTGTGTAAGTCTGTTCTCTTGCATAGAAGAGAGATCCCTTTTTTTTTGCCATTATATTTTGTATGAAAATTAAAATGCCCTTAGGAAGAAATAAGTCTTAGAAGTTAACCCGCTGGCAAAATAGAGTATTAGATTTTTGGAGTTGGAAGGTTTTTAGAGGCCAGCCAGTCTACCTGTTTCTGACATGAGGGAGAAGAGGTTAGAGAACTTGCCTGAGGTTCTATCTATCAGCAGTAGAGGAAGAGCAGTCTTCCTTCCCTACCTCTCTCTGCCAGAAAATGACATCTGGGTCCTGGGAGATGACAGGACTTGGGAGTGAGAGGGCAGGGAAGGGATGACACGTCTCTGGGAAGAAGAGGGCTTCTGAGAGGCAGGAGTATCCTCACATCCTTTCTTGGGAGTGGTTCTAGCAAAAGTAATCAGCTGTTGTTAACTGAAAGGAAAAAACTAAGGTCTCTCCCCCGAGAAGCTTTAAGCACGGAGTAGACATGTTTCCATCTAGGCTGGAGATACAGGGATCAACTTGCTGGTTTCCTGATAACTCTGTCAGCTCAATGATTTTTAATTACAGCATCGTGCCTCCAATTTCTTGCTGTTTTCTCTACCGCCAATTAGAATTTGAATGCCATTACAAATCTGATAACTTCTGCAGACCATCTTTGCTGTGAAGGCTAGAGATGTCTGGTTACTAGCAACACGCAGAAGATGCAGGACCGTGCAGTCCCTGTGGCACACACATGACCTAGGTCTAGAGCCCCGGCAGAGAATAGTAATGAGCCAGCACTCTGCTGTGCATGAAGAGTGCTTGCTCCGCCCAGCAGTGGAGTGAGAATACGGACCAAAGGAGCCATGGAGACACACTGGCTCCTGGCCTGGAAGGATAGGTTGAAAAATTCAAGTTATATGACCAGCCAGCTATAGATACACTCCCTTTTATTAGTTCCTTATTCTGCGTCTGCCACCTGCCACCAGCCAGCTCTGTAACTGAGCAAGTCAATCCACTTCTCTGGGCCCTATTTTGCACCCCCAGCTGGGGATAAAGGAATTAGATTTCTTATGCAGATATTAGGAGTCCTTCTACTGCTGTCTGCTTATGCTGCTAAAGGCAGTGTGGCATAGGAGATGGCGTGGGCCATTGATCACGCAGCCCTGAATTTGCATGTTGGCTCCACACTCATCTTAATTCTTGATTTATCCCCTTACTTGTCACTTAGATGCTTCATCCCCTAAGATTTCCCTAAGATTTTTCTTTCCCTTCTTTTTCTGAACACTCACTCTCTGCACAATTTTGCCCAATCTTTCCCAACTTCCAGAATACATATATACCTTCAATTCCCTAAAACTCAATCCCATTTCTTCCAAGCTCTTTCCTTTCTTCCTTCCCACTTTCCTTCTTCCCTTCTCCTTTACTCCCACCTCTCCTTCCTCTCCTTTACTTGCTTCTCTTTCCCTTTCCTCCCTCTTAGTGGTAAGTGCTAGGCACTAGGGTATGTGCAGAATAATCATTTCTGGGCCATGAAGAATTGTACCACAGGATGTGGGGAGATGGAGAAGCAGAAACAAGTCAGGGTGGTGCATTCTCTAGTAGAGATGTGCAAAGCATTGATAGTATACAGAAAGGGAGACAATGACTCCCTGGGAGGCACTAATCTGCTGTGAAACTTCTAATAACTATGCAAGCAATGTCCCAGGTCTCCAGATGTTTTACAGTCAGTGGAGGGAAAGACCTAACATACAATGTGCGCGCCCCTTCTCAGAGAGCAGAAACGACCGACAGCAGCAACAGAGCCCCCGAAGGTCCACACTACATCTGGTTGGTGCTTCACTTGTGACTCCTGAGCAACCACATCAGCCACCTTATTCTTGCCTCCAAGGCACACTCAGGGGACAGCTGTGGGAGGTCCATGTGGTACAGTGGCGGCCTCCACTCCTTGAGGGGGCAGTATTCTGAAACCAGTGCTTTGCCAACATTAATGTGCATATGATTCACCTGAAGATTTGGATTCAGCAGGCCCAAGAGAGGCCCCAGATTCTGCACATCTCACTAGTTCCCAGGTGATGCTGCGACAGCTGGTCCAGAGACCACACTTGGAGGAGCCAGTTGCCACAGAGTATGTCTGTCATTTCTCTGCAGCACTTGGGACTCTAAAATGGGAGTCTACCAGCAATCAGAGGGGCTAAGAAACCAAAAGGTCAGTAGTGTCTGGCTAGGAGGTGAGGTCCTCACTTACAAACATCTTGGTGCTCTGTAGTTTCTCCACCACATAGGAACCTACAGATACGAGGCAGGGAAGAAAAGGGAGGCAAGAGGAAAGAAAGGAAACTTAACTAAATCAAAATTCTGCAAGCTGAGAGCTAGCTTGCTTATGAATGTGTTTACAGATAAGCAGCGCCACAGACCAGCTGAATCATGCTGGTTGAGTAAAGGTCTTTCCCCCAAGCCTATCAGAGTAAATCTGTTCCGAAGTGGGACAGGGAGTACCTGTCACTCCATGGAAACATACATCAGATAAGATGATTAAATCCCTACCAGCAGCGTGCCCGCACCCAGAGGCCCAGACTTTATACTGCTAAGGTGCCATGCAACTTCTAGGCATTTCACCTAAGAAAGAAAATGAATTATTTCCATTTTCGTTCTGTCCTCCTCTCCTCCAGCCTGTGTGATTACTACCCTTGCATCATTAATAAAAACAGCTACCAGAATTTATGTGGGGTCACTCTTCCAAGGATCTCAGCACTTGGAGAAAATAAATCAATCAATGTTATTTATTGAGCATTTTCAGCTAGGAGATGTGAGGAATAAAGCAAACATGTATTTAGTATGTACACCCTCTTAATTCAAGCATTTTTTTTCAGATGACTTAGGAAATAAACCGTGCGGAGAGGCCATACAGCTAGAAGCTGGACTTAGCGTGCTTCCTGGAGTCAGGCTGCCTCCGTTCAAATCCCATCTCTGCCCCTTGCCAGTGGAGAGGGACGGGCTATGTCATTTAATCTCTTGTAGCATCAGTTTGCACATCTGTAAAGGGCAATAACAGGATGTTGTGATGGTCCAGAGAGAGAAAGCATATAAAGGACAGGAGCAGGCTCGTAGTACATGTGTGTTTTTTTTTTTTCTTAAAGATTTTATTTATTTATTCATGAGAGACACGGAGAGAAAGGCAGAGGGAGAAGCAGCCTCCCTGTGGAGAGGCTGATGGAGGACTTGATCCCAGGACTCCGGGATCATGGCTTGAGCCAAAAGCAGATGCTCAACACTGAGCCACCCAGGTGCCCCAAGTGTGGGTTGCTTTTATTGCATTAGTTTTGGTGTCTAAGGAAAAGGAAAAGAAGGGAAAGAAAAACAAAGGAAAGCAAAGGAAAGGAAAAAGAAACACCCAGGTCACTCACCTGCAGAAGCAAACTCTTTCTTGGAAACTAAGAGAAATTTATCATCTGGGCCCTTACCTAAGGGTCATTGGGTAATATAACGGAAAGTCTTCGATTACAGTTCTGTGGCAGACATAGATAAGCCATTCAAATGGGTATTTCTTATATAGACCCTCTATAAAAGCAGAAAATATAATATTATAACATCACTCATCACCAGTATGCCTGTGCCTGGCTTGGTCACGTGGCCCAGGTACCTTGTTTCTAATGATATAAGTCATTACAGTGATAAAGCTTGGGAGTATCTAAGAGAATGGCTAGTTAACATACCCATTAGCCTGTCTTTTTCAAATAGCACATCATAAGTGCACTTTTAGCAAGTACGGGCGGCAGTTAATTCCTGGCTGAATCCTTTGATGGGGAACCAGGGTGTAGTACTGCCATAAGGTTTTTAGATACTGACACGGGGAAGGCAGAGTTTATGTTCCAGTTATGTTAGAAATACAAGATGTGGATTAGCAGAAATAAAGGTGGGGAAAATGTTCTAAGAAGCAGGAGCAGCACGTGTCTAGGCACATATTCATAGACACAATGATGAGTCAGCCTAATGTTCATGTTCCCCATCCAGCCTCATGGTCCGATGCTCTTAATTTTTTTCTTCTTTTAAAAATAAGCTCTATTGAGACACAATTCATATATGATAAGTTTACCCCTCAAAGGGCACAATTCAGTAGTTTTTATTTAAAAAGTTGTGCACTGATCACTATTATCTAATTCCGGATCATTCACATCACCCAAGGAAGAATCCTGTACCTAGTAGCAGTCACTCTCCATTCCTCCCCAACCCCCAGCTCTTGGCAACTGCTCATCTATTTTCTATCTCTGTGGATTTGCCTCTTCTGAAAATTTTTGTACAAATGAAATCATACAATATGTATGACACATGAGAATTATATAGTTTACAAATACCAGTATTTTCTCCCATTATGTGGATTTTCTTTGCACTTTCTTGATAGTGTTCTTTGAAGTACAAAGGTATAAAATTTTGATGAAGTCCGATTTATCTATTGTTTCTTTTGTTGCTTATTCTTTAGATGTACTATCTAAAACTCCTAATCTAAGGTGACATACATTTATGTCTATGTTTTCTTCTAAGAATCTCAAGTTTTAGCTCTTACACTTAGGCCTCTGATCCATTTTGAGTTAATTTGTGTATGTGGTATGACAGAGGGATCCAACTTCATTCTTTTGCATTTGAATATCCAGTTGTCCTGGCATCATTTGTTGAAAGACTTTCTTTCCCCCCATTGGAATTGTATTGACACGTGTGTCAAAAATTGGCCATAAATGTATGGTATGATCTGAACTGTTAATGTCGTTCAATTGATCTATGTATCTAACTTTATGTGAGTACCACAATGTATTTATAATTGTAGTTTTGTAGTAAATTTTGAAATTAAGAAATGTGTATCCTCCAACTTTTTCTTTGTCAAGATGTTACGACTATTCTCAGTCTCTTTCATTTCCATATGAGTTTTGAGGTTCAGTTTGTCATTTCATATTTAAAAAAAAAGGCAGCTGGGATTTGATAGGAATTGTGTTAATTACGTGGATCCATTTGGGGAGTATCATCATCTTAACAATATTAAGTGTTCTGATCTGTAAATATGAAACATTTTTCTATTTAAATCTTTAATTTCTTTTGATGATATTTTATGGGTTCGGGTCTTACACTTCTTTTGTTAAATTTATTCCTAAGTATTTTATTCCTTTTGATGCCATTGTAAATGGAATTGTTTTCTCAATTTTATTTTTGGATTGTTCATTGTGTACAGAGCTGCAACTGATTTTCATACATTGATCTTGCCATCTTGTTGTACTTGCTTATTAGTTCTAATAGTTGTGTATGTGTGTGGGGGGCGGTCCTTAGAATTTTCTATATACAAGAGCATATCATCTCCAAATGTAGTTTTACTATACCCTTTATTCATAATGACTCTTCTTCAGCCAATGCATTCTTGTTCTTGCTGCCTCCTGTGGGAGCAGGAGAACTTCTTTATGCTCTTACTGGAAACATCTGAGAAATTTATTGCAGAGACAGATTGGCCTACAGAAAAATATATCATTCTCAGCACTATCTGTGGGCACACAAAGGCATTCAAAAGCTAACATGATGAAAAGGTAAGAATAATCAATAATCCATGGTGTTTGTTCAAAGTTCTTAGCCCATTCCCAAAGTTCTTAACTGCCTCCATTCAACAGTGGCAGTAATTGAATCAGCTTTTATGGATGGCAACCATGAGCAGCCTCCATACTCACACCCATAGCTCCTTAGGCCATGCATCCATTGTGCCATCACTAGGATTGCCAATGACAGAGATTGGTTTTTAGCAGGTGATCAAGTCATTCTGTCTAGTTGTTTAGTCCCTCTTTTATGGTAGATGTTCTCTGCTGGTTATTAACTTGTAGTTCAAAAACCTTCATGCTTCCTGTCTACTTCCATGGATCCACCCACTTGCCTTTTTCACAGACCTACTCATCTCTGATCTTCTAATATTTCTCCTTTCAGGCCCTTGACCAACCAAATAACTGACCAACCAACCAACCGTGTCATTCACCATTGCCCAACTTCATCTATATTTTTACCTCAGGTCAGTTCTCCCTCTCCACAAATTTGATGACTAATTGCACTTAACATCAAAACTCTGCTGGGAGGATTTCCCCTCATCACTATGCACCACCGGCTACCTATAAATAAAGCTTCGACTTTCTGCTTCTCTGCTATCTCATCATAAAGGCCCTTCCATTAAGCCACAGTTGTGAGCTATGGGAGATACCCTAGTGTAAACTGATTGATAGCATGGGGCTCTGGGTACCTGCTTAATTAGCTTACTTGTGCTCTCCAGCTCTTCTTCCCAACCTTGGATGTGCCATATCAACCTAAGAATGCATTGCCACAGACCTGGCCCCACCTTGTGACTTGTGAGCTATGACTTAACCAGTTCATGGTGGAGAGGTCCCTTTTATCTTACGGTCAGAAGTTCTGTATTTACCAGGGGCAAGTAGCACGTAGGTAATTTCATTTTTTTTATGGTTATTGTCCTCTGTTTTAGATGGCAGGGACTTTCTCTAGAACCCTAAAAGTCTACACTGTGATTCGTCTATCGAGACTTTCTATTAACTCTGCACACTATTTTCTCTCATCATAGATGCCTCTGGTACCACAAGGTCTCCTGGGTCATATGGCTAAAGTGTCAGACCACTTTCTCACAACCTAACCTGGTCCCTCTGCTGAGCTCTTTTCCTGCTCTGGATATTACTCAAAGTTCATAGCTTTTAATGTCACCCAGCAAATGGGTGAGAGCAGTTTTCCCAGGTACAGAACATGCTGCCTCTGGAATTTAAAGAGGCTATTAAAATTTATGCTACTTTCTTAGTAGTAGGAGGTGTAAAATACAATTCTTTGTTGTTTTATTTGGAAGGGATATTCCAGCATTTTCTAGAACTTGAGATCCCTAAAAAGTTCACTAATGTATGAGGGTCCTGAAGCTTTAATATCCATCCTTTGAAACACATGTATTTTGCCAAGGCTTCCAACATACTAGCCACCTCTTATTTATCTGGTCTAATTAGGATGGCCTTGTCAATATAAGGGACCAATATGATGTTCTGTGGGATGTCAGACACTCCATCTCCTTTCTAGCCATATTATGACAGAGGGCCAAATCATTAGCAGAACCTAAGAAAAGACCATAATTATATACTCTTGTCCATCTCACATGAATATGAACTGTTTTGGATCCTCTTTTCTTATAGCAATGGAAAAGAATGCGCTCACTATATCAGTGACCATTTAATATGTGTTGGAGGCTATATTCATCTACCTTAGTAAAAAATCACATCTGGCGCTGCAGCTACAACTGGGGACACTGTTTGATTAAATTTACAGTTGTGAATCAATCAGTCATGATTCATTCCATTTTTATAGGGACTATGCTGGAGAATTAAATGGGGATTTGTTATAGACCATCACTTTGTATTCATTATATCTTTGAATGCAACACTAATGTCTACTATTCTTACCAAGTTGCAATGTTATCTTGTTATTTGCTATTTTGGCTTGGGGTGGAGCCATTGTTGCAGAGGTTTTCATTTGGCTTTCTCTACTAAATTTCCTACTGTACAGGTTAAGGAACCAATACCAACTCTAAGGGTTTCTGCCAAACTTGATACTGCCCCACTGGCAATACTCGCCCAAACTGATCTTCAATATTCAACTTTAGAGGAGGATTACTATAGCATATTGAGACCCATGTCAGATATCAATGTCAATTCTGACTCCGTGTCCAACAATCATTGAAGAGTTTGGGTATTCCCTTTTCCAAAATGGACTGTCACTTGAGTGAATGGCTATAGTTCATTGGGAAAAGGACTAGAAAATTTTCAACTGAATACAATTGCTATGGAGTTGCAGGATTTTTTTCATAGGAATCCGGCATCTCTTTCTGCTCCCAGTGTTCGGGGTCTAAGGACTGACTCAAGTTTGGAAACTTAGCAAGGTAACATGAATTTTAATTTGAGAGGTTTCCCTCAGGCTTCTTATCATCCATCCTTGATATCTTTTGCCTGTGTCAACTAAGAAATATCCCCTTTGCTCATCTAACATGCCTCTGGAAACAAGTTCTATTAATATTGCCATAGTTCTTTGAAGGTTGTATTCTCCCTCTAGTCAAATCCAAATACCACTTGAATTTTGCCACATATTGTGATACCTATGGCCAACTTGCTTCATTACAATAATTGCAATTACCCTGTTTTCTGAGGGTTGAGTGCCACCACCTGGACCTTTATTGTTTGAGGATCCAATAAGGCTATTAGAAAACCCAGTTCTGTATTAGCCTGTCCTATCGTCAGCCTTGGTTAGCCTATAGAGAATAGCCATCACTGGGCTGATCACATGTTCACCAGGTATTCCTTATACTTGGCATGTCCTTTAGGTCTTCCCATGAAACATATACATACTGGTGGGATTCTGGGCTGATATTGTATATGTTCTCTAGTGTGCCCACTTCTTTGAGCTGTTTTATCTCTTCACTATCCACCAATGGCAGTTCTTGCATTTCTACTTCACATAGTGTGGGCCTTTGCATTTTCCGGATCCTAACAGCCCTTCTAGGAACAATTATCTCCAGGACCCTTGGAAAGGCACTAAATCGTATAAAAAGGAGACTATTCCCATATTGATAAACTCTTGATTATCCAATCTTATGTTGTCCTCCTCTTGATCAAGTCTTCCAGGATTCAGCCTCATGCATATGCTACCAGCTACTACAGAGATATGTTAGCCATGCTTTGCAGAAACTTTGGTGTATACTCTCTCTCCTTCCATAAAAGGTTCAGTGCATCTCTAGTCTGGTTGTATTGGAATTTGATCTTCCTTACTGGATTGCTTACCTGGGGCAGAGGTAGGGGATACATCCTGAAGCAGGCAAGCATTGTTTGGTAAAGTGAATTTTTTATTTGAGCTCTCTACATCATCTTCAAGGAAGGGGAGGGTGATGATCTAACAAGGCAGAGGGGCGAAAGGGACTTCTGAGGGCCCAGCAGGTCAAGGTACTTAGCTGCATCTACTTCAATTGCCCTATCCCAAGTCTCAGCACCCTATGCCTTCCGCATTAGGGACCTGAACTTGTTATAAGAGACTGAGTCTGAGAATTCAATCTTATCTGAAGCTCTACTACTTTAATGTTTAAGTCCTGAGCCTTGTTTTTTATTCTCCTGGTACTCTGGCTGCAGGAGATTAGGATTTCCCAAGTGCTGCTAGGAAGGCCCTCTAGCTTTCATATTTTGCATTGAAATGGTGATTAATCATCTGAGCCTGTCATTATTTATCTTTCAAAAATCAATGGTGCTCAGCAACAGTCACCCAATTCTGTGGTCCTTATAATTATCATCTCCCTTATCCCTCTCAATCATAAGAAACACTGCACTAGGCCATGTATCCCTTTTTATAGATATCCCATATCAGTCTACTGCTGATGAAAGTTTTAACAGTTGCAAGGAAGTTTCCCTTCTTTCAACAACTGCACTGCTACAATATCTCAGGGGCTAGTTCTATTCCACCTATGACCAGTGTTGAGGTCTGCACTTCCAGAGAGCCAATAACTGACCCTTCTCCAAAGCCTCATTTTGAAAGTCAGCTTCCTAAAACCCTTTTTGTATTAACTAATTGGTAGGTGAGAATCAGCATGCAGAAAGTTTACTGGAGATAGTTTTTTTTTTTAATTTTTATTTATTTATGATTGTCACAGAGAGAGAGAGAGAGGCAGAGACACAGGCAGAGGGAGAAGCAGGCTCCATGCACCGGGAGCCTGATGTGGGATTCGATCCCGGGTCTCCAGGATCACACCGTGGGCCAAAGGCAGGCGCCAAACCACTGCGCCACCCAGGGATCCCCTGGAGATAGTTCTTGAGGTTGGCATTTGTAAGGCAGTGAAGAAGGCAAATTTGGGCAGAAGGAGAAGCTGACTTGTAATGAGATTGTAACTGAGAGCTAAGCAAATTCTATGGGGAGTTCTGGAGCCTGAACAGACCCTTCACAGAGTTGTCCCAGATTGACGCAAGAGGGTTAGGCTTTTAAATCTCCAAGCAGGTGGTCACTGCCCATGGGCTACCTGGGAGTTGTGCAAAGGGGAAGGCCTAACCTTGGGCACAGCTGTTCCTACTGACAGGCGCCATTGTGAACTGTGAGCAGTCAGCAGTCGATATTCCAAGAAGCCAGAGCATTTGTGTATCAGTCCCAAAGAGGGGGTGCTGTTGCAAACCACAACATCCTTCACAATAACCATCTCTATTATCACCCTCTAGGACCACTGCCTGTCTTTCACAGTGTCTTACCAGACTGGAATTTCCACACCTTTGCAGACAATGTTGCTTATTCTGGATTCAGAGTTGCTTTTTAAAGCAAAAAGAAAACACTGTACGCTATAGTACCATGGCACATGATCCGCTAAGTTTGGCTGGCAAGTGGGGGCCATGGATGATAACCTGGTGCCAGTTAGCAATGGGAAGCCTCGCCTAGCCCTCTGGTCTATTGGTATTCTGGCTGCAGAATCTTTCCTTCCTTTGGTTTGCAAACTGACAAAATAAGTTTGGAAAACAAGAGAGAAAAATTTTGTTTGGCATTATAACTTCTTGACCATGACATTGTCCTGATTAATAATCACCTTGAAACTCCAGGGCATCACCCTCTAATTAATGAGTCTCCTGACTCCCAAGCCTCCAGGGTCAAATCAGAGCCCCAGTCTATCTTAGTTGAGAGAGAGAGAGAGAGAGAGATTGTGGCAGGGACTGACTAGATGTTCAACAAGCCTTTTCCCTATTTCTCCTTGACCCAT
Organism: Canis aureus; assembly: GCF_053574225.1. Taxonomy (NCBI): domain Eukaryota; kingdom Metazoa; phylum Chordata; class Mammalia; order Carnivora; family Canidae; genus Canis; species Canis aureus. The sequence continues at coordinate 58,782,699 of NC_135616.1, forward strand.
AATCTGTATTTGCTGGCCTCTTGAAGTTAAGTGCAGCCATGTGACTGATCTCTGGACAGAAGAAGTGGACAGAGATCATGTACCCACTCCCAGACCTGACCTATGGATGCTCCCACATGCAATTCTCCTCCTTCTTTCCTCTCCTGTGAGAGGACAGAGGAGGCTTTGAGGAGTGAAGATTGGAGGTTTAACGTGTAAAGTATGAGGGTCTTTGGATGTCTGCTTGGAAGAAAGCTGTCCAGGGGAGCTGTTCCTCCAAATCAGACTGTTACACAAATAACCATTTGTTGTTATTCCAGTGGAATTTTGGGGTTGTTTGTTACAGTAGTTGCTTACTCTAATACAGGGATAGCAAATTCATGTGAGTCAGAGGGAACCCAAGGGAACCTGAGTTGTGCTTTTCATCAGCTCCAGGCACTAATTGCTTTTTTTTTTTTTTTTTTTTTTTGTTGTTGTTGTTTTGTTTTTTTTTTTTTCTTAGATTCTCAGCACCCACCCAGTGACTTCAGCTAACCAAAACAATCATTTTGAAAATAAATAAATATTTGAATGTCACCTTGATGGAAATAAGAGTCAGAAATTCCCTATGATCAGAAGGGTCTTATTGCAGCTAAGCTATGTGGCATCTGTTACTCTTTGGACACTCTGCATGGAGTTCTCATTAGGTAGAGAATGACCTATTTTTTCTCCACCTTATCCCCAGCTTCTCTCCACAGCATGAGCTACTCTGTCTGGAGGGCTGTATCCTGCATCTATTCAGAAATGAATTTTCTTTTTCTCCCAAGGAAGAAGCTGTTGATCTGTGCACAGGGGTTTGGCTATGGGCATTCCCCAAGACAGCATGGGCACATCGACCTAAGGCAAGAAATGTGGGCTCTGGGGAAGCATTTTTGCACTTAACTATGCCAGCCTGGCACTCCACAATGTTCGCACTCCTCCAATTAAGCTGTTCAGTTCTCAATCATCTGGAGCTGCTGCCAACTGCTGGCTGCTGATAGTCAGAGTGGCTGCTGCCCAGAATGTCAGCAATTCTGCTTTTTTGCCTCTCCTGGACTGGCTTTACTATACCCTTTCTTCCAGCCTTTCTGTGACAGTCAGCTACTAATTTCCCTTCAGTTGGGGGATGGAGAGACACCTGGGAAGGTGCACTGGGGAGATTGAGCAGTGATTTCTTTTGGTGTCTGCAGTGTATACCTGGTACTATACCATTCCAGGGCTTTGAATACCACCTTATGCAAGTGGGATGTCAATTCTTGTTCCTGGAGATGGTGGACAGCTTGGGTAGTGGGGAGGATGCCTGCTGAACATACATTCTCTGCTTAGCCTGAACTGGTGCTTTACATACGTGATCTCAGAGAATCTTTACATCATCTAGGAAGGTAAATACTGTATCTCCATTTCACAAACAAAGATGTTAGGAGGAGCTCAGTCACCTCACAGTCTATTACCTTCTTTTTCTCTGTTCTAATTGCCAACACCCTGCATTAGAAATGTATCATCTTAAAAAAAGAAAAGAAATGTATCATCTTCCCCTGACCTTGTGAAAACCAGCCTCTGTTTTTTAGCATCTAGATTCCTTTCTCTAGACATGTGTTGTTCAATATTATAGCCATCAGCCATACGTGGCTACTGAGCACTTAAAATGTGGCCAGACCAAATCGGGGTGTTCTAGAAGTACAAATTATACACCAGATTTTGAAGACTTAGTACAATAATAAAGAATATAAAATATCTTATTAATATTGTTTAATATTGATTACATGTTGAAATGATCATAATGCTTATATTTGGCTATAAGTCAAATAAAACATATTATCCAAATAAGTTTTTCTTTTCCTTTTCTTTTCTTAATGTGGCTACTAGGAAATTTAAAGCTACACATGTGGCTTGCCTTTGTAGCTTACAATATCTATGACTCAGTGCAGTGTCTAGAGACTGACCAGAATGTTTAGAAGCACAAACTGACCATGACACCTCCTGCTTCCCATAGCCAATAGGACAAATCTCAAGGTCCTTAATACAGCTGGCAAGTTCTTCTATCTTATGTCCCTCATCTGCCCAGGTCTCCTGAGTCTCCACATTTAATTTCCTCACTTATACCACAATGTTTCTAGGACCTCTGCTTTGCTCACTTCTGCTTTTGCTCTTCCCTCTACCTGGAATGCCTTTCTCCCTAAGAGTCTCCTGGAAAGTTCCTTGAAAGTTGATCTTTTCAGATTTGTTAACTACTTCCAGAAACCTTCTCTACCCATCCCCCTCGCCCAAAAGCCAGGACTAGGGTAAGATAAGCAGAGTCCCTATAATACAAAATTTAAGCAGATGCTTCGACAAACCTGAGAGTAGCACCTCCTTAAATTTGGTGTACCAGGTGCCTCTTCATCTCATGTCCCTGTGATAGTCTGTGGCTGCACTTCAGCAATGTCTTAAAATTATCTTGCATGTGATTTTTTTTGAGGATAAGGATTATGCTTTATTCATTGGCGAAACTCCAGCAGCCTGTTTTCTACTAAAATGTTGTTTGTGACACTCAAGAAATAAAACTTTGTCCTGAAGTATTGCTGTTTATCAGGCACTGTGCTATGTGTTGGGTAATTCAACAACAACATAGTCTATGACCTTAAAAATCATCGCAAAAACTTGTTTTATGCCCTCTGCTTCCCTACTTCAAACAGAAACATCCCAGTTTTGAAATGCTGACTACCTGCCAGCCAGTGGAAGTCAAAGATTCCTGGGGCCCATCCCAGAGTTTCTGATTCTGTAGATTTGTAATGGGGCCCAGATGTTCTGTGATCAAATTTAGACAAACAGTCCTCTACTCCATCCCTTCACCCATTTGTTTAGTCTTCGTTTGACAATTATTGAGTGCCTACTCTCTGTAAGTCTTTGTGTTAGGGCCTGTCAAGGAAACAAAGATAAATCAGGAAAGAATAATGTCTTATAGAAATATTCCTATAGTTTGTGAAATGTCTCCATATGCGCATTTTTTGTTTGATCAGTGGATTAAAGATGATCTCCTTTTTAGAGATAAGGCTTATTTGCTCCAAATCACATCTAAGTAGGGAGTGGAAACTAGGATCAAGGTCACAGTGAGAAAGCAGTAGGGAGTGGAATCAAGGTCATGTAGCTAGGTAGGTAGTGGGGATAGGAATCAAGTTCGCAGAGTAAGTAGTGGGGATTAGAATGGAGCCCAGCAATCCCTTTCGACTTGCACAAGAGTTTGCCCTGCAAGGGTGATCTTGAGATTCACAGGAATTTCATACCTAGGGATATAGGCTCAGCAGAAAGAAAGGAAGGAGGAAAAAGGAAGAGGGCCCTGGAAGCCAGCTCATGTAGAGAAGAGAGAAGAGCCAGCTAGTCCTCAGCTGCTACTCGATCCCTATGTGACAGGGGCAAAGGTAGCTTCCCCTGTACCCATGGGCCTGAAGTGAGTTCTGGGATTCTCTTAAATTTCCCCACCTTGGCCCCCACCCCAGGCCCCAAGGAATCTCGCTTATCAAGGGTCCTGAGATAGCCTGACTTCTCTACAACACAGCTGCCCTTTTATCCCATCCCCCTTCTTCCCCAGGAAGGTTGGTAAAACAGAGAACATAATATTCCCACTCCCTGTGCCCCTCCCCCAGGCTTGCTGATTAGCCCAGGGCTGTGCCCCTGCCAGGCCTAGGCAGGCTGGGGTTAGGTAGTGTGGCAGCCTGCAACAACCCCACCACCCCACCCCAGGCCAGCCCTCACCTCTCCTGGGGCTGGGCTCCCAGAGCTCTGGAGACCAGACTGTCAGTTAAGCAGACCTGACAGCTGACAGCTTTCCAGAACAGCAGGAGCACGGTTAGCTTTCCTTCACATTTTTTTCTCCTCTTCCTTTCCCCTGTTGTTGCAAGACTGGAAGCCTGACTGGAATTTAAAGCAAGGCTTTGGGATAAAAATGTATGCTAGCACCAAGCCCTGCTCCCTCAGCTTCCTTCTCTGATTGGCAGCTGTCCACTTTCTGGGGTCTGAGAACAAAACACCTGCAAATTGTCAGAGGAGGGGTCTGAAACGGGAAGGCAGGTGAGTGGCTACTCTGAGGCCTGAGCAACCTTCTCTGCCTGGGTGCTGATCATGTTTTCATCCAGGGCACAGAAGGGGCAGGAAGCCCTCCAGGGAAGCACCTGTAATCTGTCCCCAGGTCCCAAAGCCCTTCCTTCTGAAGTCTGGAATGCCAGGAGGCTTCTGTGCCTGCTGCTAATCCATCCTACTCAGGAATCTGTCTGTCTCCTTATCAGTTGCTGCTTATGGCAGATAGATAAATAGATGGATAGATAGGAAGGAGAGACTCTAAGCAGCTTAGATAAACTATCCTATTTACATCTCTGGGTCCAATCTATCAATCCATCGGTCTGCCCATTGTGTTTGCGTTCTCTCTCAATCTGCCACTTCAGCCTCCATTAACCATTCATCTGTCTTCCTTTTGCCCTACACTTTGCCTTTCCACTCCCCCTCCCCCCATTTCCCAGCATCAAAATAAATCCGAAGCTGAGACACAATGAGGCATGTCCTTCCACTCCAGTTATTCCAGAAGGGTGGCCATGGCAGCTGACACTGGGGCTTCCTACTCACCTCCTCAGGAAACATGCAAATATCCCTTTGAACACTCAGGGGACAAGTGCCAACAGTCAAGTCTGCTACCAGGCTGTTCCCAAATTCACAATTCTGCAAATAGAGCCAATTGAGGCTCTCCTGGGATAAAGGAGGTGGTAGGGCATGGCAGTAGGTTGGGGTGAGGGAGAAAAGGAAGACATTGCATATTTGTACACAAAAGAATTTTATTACTTTTCAAGTGATCTGGACCAACTACATAAAGTGAGAGAGTGGGAGGAGAGAAAAAGGCAGGAATTTCATAAATTTCAGAATTAGTACTGTTTGTTGACTTTCAAACAGTTAATTTCTTTAGATCCTCTGAACTTCATATTTTACTGCTAACAGCATAAGGGGCTATTCCGAATGATCACATTCCCAGTAAATGGGGTGAAAATTTATAATCTTAATTGTATATAAAAGTATTTAAAAGAAAGAAAGGAAAAGGGAAAAAAGAGACCACCAGCTTCAGCAAATCAAGAGTCTCCTCTGCATGCTAGGCACATAGACAAACCATCAAACAAAAAAGATGGAGCATCTTGCTCTTTTCTTGAGATCACCAGGCATCTAATTTTGTTTGGCTCAGAAAATCCAGCCAATCTCAGGCTTCCCATAACCCTGTGAAGACCATCACAATCCTCTTTCCATGATCCATCCCAGGACTTCAGTGCCCAGCTGTTGTCCCTAAGGTCTTCTCTGGTGCCTCCACATCCCTTCCATTGACTTCTGGATAGATGTGAACAAAGGAAGGCAGCTCCTCTACCTCAAAACCTTAAAAAGAAGAACTCAATAAGATGTGGTAGGACTTTAAGATGAGAAATATAAATTCTGTGATTAGCCTGATCTTTTGCCACACAGGTCAGAAAAATGGGTCCCCCTGGCCTTATATCTTCCCCACCCCCCACAGGATGTGACTTGCCACAGGAGGGCAGCAGCATCCTGGACCCTGTGAAGTTTGAGGCAAGTATAGGAAGAAAGGGGATTGAGGGGCTCCCAGCTGTTGCACTCTTACTCCAGTAGATCTTAGGACAGCTTTGGGGACTGCCTGAAGACCTGCCCCACATTGACATTAGAGACTGCTGGTGACGAATGAATAGAGCATCCCTGGAACAGAGACACAGTAGAGACAGGAGAAGCAGGGCTTGATGGGGTGGGACACTTTTGCTCTCCAGGGCTAGAGAAACTGGGAAAGAAACCTCAAGGCCCCACTGCAGCCTAGGAAAATAAAGTGCAGCTAACAACATTTCACTCATTCGCCATTTAATAGATGTTGGCTGGCTCAGTTTGGGGGCATGTGATATTTATTTATAAGCGTACACTAGTGAATATCAGAAGATGTCAATAAGTAATTATGAGCCCAGCAGAAGAAGAAAAGGCCCATTTCTCAAACCAGCCAGATGAATATTTGAAAGGTAGTATTTTTTAAATGGGAGAATATTGCTCTCACATACATTATTTTAGAATAAAAGAGTCTGAATAAACATTATTTTAAGAAATAAAAGGGGAGAGATAGTAGATCTAAGCCCTACGTTTCCTGATTCTGATGCTGGGTTAGACACTTAATGTTCCTGCTTTTTATGCAGTTTATTTGTAAATGGGGGAAATAAGGATAATGCAACTTACATTTTTGAGGACTAGTTAGGTCTCTAAAGGCTCCTCCCAACTATATGATCCATGATTCTGGGGCATCCAAGGACTCATCAGTTAAGGGCAGAAAAGCTTCCTTCATACTATAGAGATAATCCCTGGGAAAGAGAAAAGCAAATAGTAAAGCAGAAAGGTGAATCTTTCTATATCACTACTTATTCAAGGCCAAAAAGGTGAAATGAGAGGCTTTACATCATGGGATTTGCAGTGACAAGGGATCTCTTGAGAAGAAGTGCAGTGCAGTGGAATAAATTATGAATTAACACAGCACATAGTAGGGGCACAATAAATATTTGTTTGAATAGATCGATGAATGAATGAGAGAATTAATGTACCAAGATGTACTGAGTTGTGTCACATGACTACTTAGTACAAAGAGCATCTCTAGTGAAGGAAGTTGAAAAACTTCCATGGAAGTCTTTAAAAAGAAATAGTTCATTTCATGTAATGCTTTAGGGCTGGTTTTGTACAAAGACAGTGGGAAAGGCTAGATCAATGGACCCCAATTATATCAGCTGCATCACATATCCTTGGAACTTGCTAAAAATACAGATTCCCAGGTGCCACTTCAGATCTACTGAATCAGTCTCCAGGGTGGTGTGTGGCAACTGCATTTAATGAGCTCCTATCTGATTCTCATGTAGCCAGCCTTTGCTAGTCCTTAGATCTGCATTTGGGAACTACTATTGTAGACGATATCTTAAGGGCCCTTCCAGCCCTGGAATCTCATGATTCTGGGGAACAGATGCTAGGGAGAGGTGATCTAGACAAGGAGAATTCATTCATCACACATTTACTGAGTATGAACTGAATGCCAACTATTGGAAATAGAACAGTCCTGTGGCTATGCTCTCTCACTGAGCAAAAACAACTTGAGCTCTGGAGAAGACCAGTAGAAATCTACTCCCACCATTTTCTCTTTTTTCTAAATTTGACTTTCACAGAATAAAAGTAATTCCTTAGATTGTGTTAAGTTTTTTTATCTACTAAAGTGCTTTTACACATGGCATTCACATGATACAACAACGTAAATGTGGTTATTATCCTTATTTTATAAATGAGAAAATGAAGGCTTAGAAAAGTTTAATTACTTCCTCAGCATCGTTTAGCTTGTATGTAAGAGAGCCAGGAATACAACTAGGTTTTGAAATTCTGAATACAATGCTATTTTAACTATTCCCTTGAGATACATCATCTGTGGAGTGTGGCTTAAATGTCCCCATGAAATTGCTGATATTTTTTCATTCTTTATCTGTGTAATAATATTATCTCCTGAGGCGAGGAAAGTGCCATCTTCCTTAGTAAAATAAAACCCAAAACTACAGGGAGAAGGGCAGCTGCACTGTTTGACTTTGTTTTTTTCTCCTACGATTCATTTTCCCTTGATGAAATTTCCCAAAGCATGTTCCTCAGAACACTAATCCTACAAAAGTTTCCTGAAATTAGGGTTGCTTTGTCACTGAGGTTTGAGAAACACTCCACAACTCTTACTTATCCTAGGGAGGCACAATGATCATAATGTATTAAAGGCTACAGTGGGTTAAATGGTGATCCCACAAAAAGATATATTCACTCTCTCTTTTTTTTTATATATTCACTCTCTTATCCTTGCAGCCTGTGAATATTACCTATTATGGTAAAAGATGTGATTAACTTGAAGATCTCAAGAGGAGTTTATCCTGGATTAACTAGGTGGCCTCTAAATGCAATCACATGTGTCCTTATAAGAGGGAAGCAGGGGGAGGTTTCACACACACACACACACACACACACACACACACATACACACGCACACCGGAGGAGATGATATGAAGTTGGAGCAGGGAGAGATTTGAAGATGCTGTCTTTGAGGTTTGGAGTGATGGACACAAGTGAAGAAATGTGGACAGCCACCAGAAGCTGAAAGAGGCAAGGAACCGGTTCTCTCCTAGAGCTTGTTCAGCCCAGTGATACTGACTTAGATTTCTGGGCTCCCAAACTGTGCTAGGAGGCAAGCCACCGAGTTTACAGTAATTTGTTCTAGCAGCCACAGGAAATCAGTAAGAAGGCCTTGAGGAGTTTTGCTAAGAATCAACTCCTTTAAGATGTTTAACCCAACATTCCCCAAACTTGGTTGATCATGGCATCTTTTTGCCCATAAGTTTTATTAATATCCAAACAGAACTCATATTAGATGCAACCCACTTTGGAAAATGCTGCCTGAGGGAAATCTTTTGTTAATTACTAGGGCTACCACTGCTCATCTGGGGACAGAGCTGCTCCTAGTTAATGTTCTGGCCGAAGATGAGCCAGGATCCTGTCCTGCCAACTCTGTAGTATAGCTAAGACCAGGGGAATACTTAAATAAGACTTTCCTAAGGCTAGGGATAACAAAAGAGGAAAGCCAATGGGATGTGAATGTAAAACTGGATGATCTTGCTGCCAAAGGACTTTTTGGGGTGGGTCCATTGGGGTCCATTACAGGGATATGGTCTTGCCTACCTCCTAACCACTGCCATATGGCCAAAATCATCTATAAACCCCAACACACTAAAGCATACTGAAATGCCTCTAGACTTCTCTCTAGAAAGCAAGGCTCCTCTGAGCAAGGTTTCTGTCTGAGATGGCCTTTCTGCAATGACTAAGACTTGGACAATGGCCTACAGGCCTCAGCAGAGTCATGGCATCTGACTACAGTGGGGTGTCCTGGCATTGCATACACACTAGAGAGGGCAAGGAGACTCACTTCTTCCTCTCACTTCTTCTGATGACAGTCTCATCCTCACCATGTGGCTCTGTATATTCAAGGACCAAGTCAGAAAAGGAGGCACAAGGTCAGTGCAGGTATCCTCGACCCAGGAAGGAAATGCCTGAGACTCTTGTTTTGTAGAAGTGACATAAAGAATCACAATAATGGGGAAGATAAATTTTATTACAGCCCCCATTTCCAGCCTTCTTTCCCTAATATCTACTTGTTGTTATGACTATTATCATTATTTTACACACCTCTTTCACATGAATGGTTGGCTATAAAGCAGCACTTGTTTTGCTTTATTGCCATTTGCCTTATGTAGGCCATTAAGACTTTACCGCTCAAGCAAGGAGGCTTAATTTTATTTTTAAATAAGAAGGTTCTATGACTTCAAGACATTTATAAACTCCAGCTGGAAGGTATTCAACCTTTCTGTAGAAGGCAAAAGACTTGGTGTCCTGGTATCTGAGCAAGGGGGTCACCATGACATTTCAAGAACCCCTGTATGAGTTAGCCTTGCTATCAATTCATAGGAAAAAAAAAACACAGAGAATAAGCAAGAAAGATAGCTGCAAGATGGAAAGAATGTTTAGAGAAGATAGAACCCACAAAGGACATGTGACAGAAAAAAGTGGCTGCTGGCTCAAGAGGCCAGGCTTCAAAGCAATTACTTAAAGTTAGGCTGCATGCTTCTCACTGAGCTGATTTCCTCTTGACAAGGAAAGGAAAGGTGCCGAGGAGGGAAGCGGACTTATTGTCTCTACCATGCCGGTGAATACTATATGAACGCTCCTTTATGTAAGGAGAATGGTGATGGGAACTCTATTGATATTCATAATGTGCCAAAGCCAGCCTTCTGTAATAGCCTAAAAGCGTTCACAAAAGCCCTATCGAGAGGTGTAGAAAGAGGTGTGGGTGTCTCTTCTTGGGATCTGAATGGAATTCTTGTTTCAAAAAGTGACCTCAGGTTCATACCAGGTTACCCCCCTGCTCCCCAACCCCTGCTGTTCTGGAAGCTGCAGAATTGCTTTATTAATAAGCTAAACAGGTGAGCCAGAGGGGAACATCTTTACGGAGGTATGTATAATTCCCCTTCATAGGTGGAAGAGGGAGCCACTTCTTCCTGCCAGGGCAAAGAATAGCAAACCCTCCCCAGGCAGCCTCCAGAAGGAAGGAGAATGCATTCTGGGGGTTGGCAGGGTGGTCAGAGAAGGGAAATGTCATTCTGAAGGCTGAGCAGCAGGCAACACCCTCCCCTCTGGCTGAGCACTCAGCAGCTTTGTGCATACTCCTCAGAACTGTGACAGCTAGGAACAGGTGAATTGGTACAGATAAAAGAACCCATCCCTACCTCTGGAAGCAGGAAAACAATCTCTGCTAACCTTTATATGAGCCATTTGCTCTCTTCCCACCATTGTCTCTGTCTTGCTGAAGCCCTGGACAGAGCTAGCATCATAAATACCAATGTGCCCATTAAAAATGTAAGGATGCAAGCCCAACTGTGCCAAAATCCATTGGTCTGCCATGGGATAGCGATCAACGGGAAACAATTGAAATCTAATGGACCCCCTTGGGGATCACCTGTCTCTACACATTGTTCCCTGCCATCATCACTGACCCAAAATGGGACCATCTGACAGGGAATGGGCTGTGCAATCTACAGACAGAGTCAGCGCCATATGGAACAGGCATTCCAATTGCCCATTGCAATACATAAAACAATTCAGGATTCTAACTCTATTTCCCTGGCAATCGAGTTTAACTATCACTGGGCTCACTATAATCAGATTCTGCGGCTGTATTTATTAAATATAAGTTGCTAAACATATGGCTCAAGGGATGGATAATAGGACATGGAGTCAGGCATAGCAAGGGTATCATTTTTCAGGTCTGCCCCCAGGTATTAAAGGCCAGTAGTGTCAACCAGCCTATAGCTGCTCAGAGCCTAAGAAGAATGGGCCTTCTCAGTTATGGAAGTGAGTTTTCTTAATGGTATATGTAGTTGATTAGAAGTAACAACTAAAGAGGTCAAGATCATGGGCTCATTTCCAGGGCCAGATAGCTCTTCTTCCTCTTTATCCAGCCACCATTTTAGTGAACACCTATTTTGTTCCATGCCTGGTGTAATGACTTGATGGCACCAAGCCGAGCAAATCATGGCCAATATACCTGCCTACAAGCCACTCAGTCTAAAATGGGAGAAAACTCAGAAAAAATCAGTTTAACCCTAGGGTAGTTTATCCTGCAAAATAAATGGGCACAGACTGAAATGTTTGGGAGCTGAGAAGTGGGAGCAGCTAAAATTTAATGTTTCTCATTATTTGTACAGAACTTTTCAGTGTATAATATCTAAGCCTGACAGAAAACTTAGAAATAGAGATACATTTTCTTCACAAGGGAAGGGACTGAAATCAGAGATTTAATTGGCCAAAGTTGTATGGCCGACGAATGGTAGACATGGGAAAAACACACTGCTCACCTGAGCCTTGCTGCCTGGTCCACCAATATGATTTGTTGATCATGAAGAGAGCCTGTTGGCAAATCAGGGAAACTCCCTCTCAAGATCCAAAGCTCAAATTCCTTACTGATGACCTATGGCAGCATCTTCACAGACTAAGAAAAGCTATTTATTAATTATCTGGATTGTGGCCCTTATTATTTGTGGTTCATCGAGCATAACCCAGAATCACAAGGAATGCATTAAGAGGTATAATTGTAAACAGTGGCAGATAAATATAATCTGCATCCTCCTGAAATTCCACAATTGGGACAATGAAAAGCTATTTTTAAGACTGCATATAGTCATCGGGGTTAAGAAAAAAGCCAATGGGGAACATGGCCACAAAATTTTAGTGCTAGAGATGAGCTGAACAAGTGGTAGTAAACTCAGCATGCTAGAGAAGGTGGCCCCTAAGGCCTGCATTGAGAAAAGCAAGCAGGTCTGTATCCTGGAAACCCAGCCAAGCCCAGGAATTGTGAGCAATGATAACCTCTGGAAGTGGGAGTGCAGGCATGGCTGACAAATTATTTGTTAAATGTCTACGTGAGAAGCAGATAGATTCCCAGATCCCCTGTATTATTCTGCAAAACTAGGCGGCTGTTGGCCCTAACCCCAGTGGAAGGCCAGATGTGGAGATTCTGAAGAAGAGTTTCAGGCTCAGGGACATGAGACCCAGTAGAGGCAGCTGCATGTGCAGAAAGCAGTGGGCTGAAGGGAAGTTTGGTATAGTGTGCTGGAGGACTGGGCCCCTTATCTGGCTCAGTTCCAAGAACTCGGGCTGTCAGATTTAGACCCCCAGGCAAGGGACTACAGCAGTCCAAGACCTACACTCCTTGGAGGCTGTACAATGAAATGTCCAGCAGATTCCCTACAGTGAAGCCCACCAGTGTATAAGCCAGATGCAAACACACAGAGTATCTAATTAGCATTTAAATTCCTCAGTATTAAGATATCATGAAATGTTTGAGGAAAGCCTCCTGAAAGAAAGAGACCAAAGCAAACAGAAGCAAACAAAAAAAAATGCAGAGACAAAGCAGGAAGCAAAAAAAAAAAAAAAAAAAAGGTTTTCAAGAAAACCCTCTGGAATTAATAGCTTCAGAAAGATAAGAAAACATATCACAGACATATCACAGTTGACTTGCTATGTGCTAAGCACTGCTCCAATTGCTTTGTTAGTAACTTACTGAGTCCTCACAAAATAACTCTACAAGAAGCCTGTGTTGTTATTACCCTCAGTTTCCAGTTGAGGAAACTGAGCTGCAGAGGTTTGAAGTCTATGGTCCAACATCACAAAGCTGGTTGAACTGCTGAGTTGCAATCTGTACACCATCCATCTCCTCTGTTTATACGCTCAACTGCCACGCAAGCTATGCTATTCTAAATTGAGCAAGAGGCCACTAAAAGGAACATTCTGAGTTGCCTGGAACTAAAACTACAATTGCAGAAATGAAACGTCCACTACTAAAAATAAAGTTGAGGAAATTTTCCAGAAAGCAAAACACACAGAGAGAAAGAGAGAGAATAGGAAAGAATATGTAAAACAAACAACCCCATCCCCCATACTTCCCTGCACAAAAATCTATAGGATCAGTCCAGCAGGTCCACCAAAAAAAAAAAAAAAAATAATAATAATAATAAAATAATTTAATAAAAGATTGAGAAAAAGAAAAGAGAATGTGAGGAGGAGGAAATGACTAGAGAAGTAATTCAAGAAAATTTCCCCAAACTGAAAGCCTCAAGTTTCTAGAATGAAAGCACCTGCTAAAATGAAAAAGGATATACAGACACAACATTACGACATTTTAGGATGCTGGGAGAATTATAAAATCCTAAGTGTTTTTATAGAGGAAAAAAAAAAAAAGATAAACCGTTAAAAAGTTGGGATAAAAACAATCAGACTGGGGATCCCTGGGTGGCGCAGCGGTTTGGCGCCTGCCTTTGGCCCAGGGCGCGATCCTGGGGACCCGGGATCGAGTCCCACGTCGGGCTCCCGGTGCATGGGGCCTGCTTCTCCCTATGCCTGTGTCTCTGCCTCTCTCTCTCTCTCACTGTGTGCCTATCATAAATAAATTTAAAAAATTAAAAAAAACAATCAGACTTCTTCAATAGTCATATGGAAAATGAGAAGACAATGGGTAGGTAACTTCAATATTTGGAGGGAAAGCCTTTCTATGCTCAATCTATTAGGGAGAATAAAGATTTTTTTAAGATACAAAAGTTAACTAAAATATATCTCCAATGTATGCACCCTTTTGGAAAGCTACTGGTAGAGTGGAGAGTAAATCAAGAAAGAGGGCAGAATGGAATCTAGGGAATCAGGGGCCTCAACATAGAAGGGTATAACCCTTGAGTGTCCTGGATGCTAAAGAAGACAGGAGGGCAGCTGGAAGTAGACCCCAACTGTCAAATGGCAGGAGGGGATGAAGGCTCCAGGAGGGATGTTTCCAAGAAAAGGAGTGACACCTATAGATTAGGTGTCTGACTCCATGTGTCTGAAGCCCTTTAGAGGAGATCTGATTTGGGAGCAAATTAAAGATAGTTGTATGTATAACTGAGTGTAAAGAAAATTTAGGCAAGTTATTCATTTCAGGGGCAAAATTGTACAAGATAAAAAAAAAATCACAGTGCTCCATATGACTCAGCAATGCAAACATCTTAGTGATAACTTCACAGAAATGTAAACAATGCCTATTGATCCAGTGAAAAATCGTGCTATAACTATAGCAGGAGAAGGAGGGAATGGGAAGGTGTGTGTGTGTGTGTGTGTGTGTACATGTGCGCATGAATATGCATGCATCAGAGAGCCAAATTTTAATTTTTTATAGTAGGGAAATCGATAGATTATGACTAAAATTGAAAATCTAGCAGTATAAGCTTGTTATTTAAACTTACTGAGGTAACTTCCGAAGAAGGATGAAATGATTGAAAGTACCCACCTCTTTGGAGTCAGCATCTGGGGTGGGGACAGAGGGTTCTGTTGTAAACTACTTAGAACCATTTGAGCTTTTTGAACTATGTACATCTTGTCAAAAATAATTATTTAAAAAAGAGATATAACTGCCTTACTGAAGGCAATATGCAGCGGACACCAGAGGGTCATTTCTGCGTGCACTCCTACAGCTCCTTCATGTGAGAGCTGTTCCTAACCAGTTACTGAGAAGGGCACTCAGCCTGCTAGTGCTGAAATTCAACGCTCCCTGAGCTGGAGCTGGTCGGGCCTGGGTGATCTCGTTTCTACCAGGCACAAATGCCAAGAAATCCACTGCTAATGGATCCTAGGGGACACAACAGGAAACACTGGGATAAGCAGGATTTCACTGTGTGTGAATCAGGCGGGGCCCAGTCTGCTTTCCCAAAGGATGAAGGGCTCTTTTCACTCTAACTAGGATTTTTCCTCTTCTGTGCAGGTTGTTTTCCAGCGACAGTGATGTTTAGGAAAAGGAGATAGAAATTTTGGATGAAATAGGAAAGAGGTAACTTTCCTTATTGGCCTGAAGCAACGTTGAATGGCTCTGTTCCTTACTAATCAGTAAGTCAAACAGCAAAAATTGAGCTTCTGTAATGGCAGCCAGGCATTGTGGACAGATATGAAAGCAGCCAATGAGGTGTACATACTAATGGAAGGGACGGGGGATGCACATGGTCCCGGCACATACCTGCATTCATACGACCACGAGAGCCTGAGTTAAAAGATCTAAGGATCAGCTAAGACCTGAACTTAGCTTAAATCCTGTAGAATTTAAGCATTTCCTTGTTAGATCTGGCTTAGCCATAACTGTGATCAAAACCAAAACAGAACTCTCCTTTACCTGTCTCTGCCACAGTCTCTGAAGGGTGCTGTTGGTTGGCACCATCCAAAGGGAAAAAAAATAGTAAAGATTGTGGGGGCATTTCTTTTTCTTTTTTATATTTATTTTTTATTGTTGTTCAATTTGCCAACATATAGAATAACACCCAGTGCTCATCCCATCAAGTGCCCCCCTCAGTGCCCATCACCCAGTCACCCCCACTCCCCCGCCCACCTCCCTTTCTGCCACCCCTAGTTCGTTTCCCAGAGTTAGGAGTCTCTCATGTTCTGTCTCCCTTTCTGATTTTTCCCACTCATTTTTTCTCCTTTCCCCTTTATTCCTTTTCACTATTTTTTGTATTCCCCAAATGAATGAGACCATATAATGTTTGTCCTTCTCCGATTGACTTATTTCACTCAGCATCATACCCTCCAGTTCCATCCACGTCAAAGCAAATGGTGGGTATTTGTCATTTCTAATGGCTGAGTGATATTCCATTGTATACATATATGTGGGGGCATTTCTCCCATCAAAAGACACAGTCCTTTCCAGTCCACTGTGGATATCATCTTCCATGCCTTCTGCCTTCCCCAGTCGAAACACACAGGTAGGTGCAAACCTAAAATGGCTGTTGCAGAGGAACCTCCTTCTCTGGCTTCAACCTTTCAAAAGGAGGGACTGTCATTTGATTAAGCCTCCTGGCCTGTGCTTTCCTGCAGAAATGAACAGCTTCTTATTGACGGGTTTGGGAGAAAGAATTGAGTCCCTCCTTTCTCTCTTTCCAGGGTGGTAGCCTGCTCACTGGGAAGACTCCTATTCTCAGTTTCTCCATGGGGCAAACTAGGCTGGTATCTTCTGGCTAGGCCTGGGCAGGGAGGTTTAATTGTGAGGTGCATTCATGGGATCCCTAACCATAGATCTAAGACCCACCCTCTGATCTAGCTCTTTTCAGCAATAAAGCTGCCATTTTGATCTCTGACTGCCCACTACCTCCTCATACTGCAGCAGTATTGCCCATCTCCCACCAGACTTTCCGCTGTTGGTTCCTAGAACATACCAAACTGTTTCAGCCTCTGGGCCTGCTGTCTCCTCTGCTTTTACTGGCTGGAACTCCCTTTTTACAATTCTTTTCCTGAATGATTGCTTACCTTTCAATTCTCTCAATGAGGTCTTCCCAGATTCCTTTAACTACAGTGGGAGTTATCTCAGCTGGCTTCTCTCAGTCATGGCTCCTTACTTCTTGCACTTATGGCACTAATTACAACATATATTATTACATATTTATGGATTTATTGTATTATATTTTCTCTATCTGATGAAAACCTTGATGGGACAAGAGTTTTATTTTGTTCTAAATTGTGTCTCCAGTACCCACCATAATGGCTTGCATATAACCAGTCCTTAACTATTTGTTGGATCAATTAGTGAAGTTAGTGGTTTCTACAAAAGAAGTTCATGTTTTCTACATGTTGAAGTGTTAAACCACGGAATAGCTCTGTCACTAATATTGGTAAATAGTTCAACAACTAATACTCCTTCGGGGATCCCATTTCCTCTGTTTCATCGGTACACCAGCCAGCCTCTGGTCGATGATATGTTGATAGCACTGGGGCTTTCCAGCCTAGCATGTGTCCTTGGTTCTTGCCAGGGACATTCTCTGACTTAGCTACCTGCCACATGAGTCCTCATGGAGATTGTACTTTGCCTCTACACAATCCAGCCACAATTTATTATTTGCCATGCATGCCATTCCATTCAAATCTATGTCTTTTTATTTTTCCCCATTTCACTCCTCTGTTCTTGTGTCTACTCTGTCTCTTTGACCAAAGGAAATCAATACTGCTGTTTCTCAACTCTTTCTTCAATCTGAGGATACTCTCCCCCCTGGGCTTTCTCCTTCATGGATTCATAGCACTTGCATTTAAAAATTAATATCTGTATATCTTCAAAGATTTTTAAAAATCATGAAGATATTACACTTCTATTTTAACAGAAATAGTCTTCATCCACAGTCTAGATGGCTTCCCAGGAATTTTTAACCATAGCTCTGGGAACATTTTATGTTATGTCCTGAAGGACTGAATGAAACTCTGGAGTTGGAAGGTACTAATAAGGTCAAAGGGCTCCCTCTGGAGCCAGAAATCTCTGTGACCATCTGTCTTAGATTGTCTTGCCAGGACAAGGACAAGGGACACAGCAAATCATGGGAGGTTTAGTTCTCATGAGCTTTGAGTTTGGCCCAACTATAATTGACCTGTAAGGTCCTTAGGTAGTTCAAAGTCATTCTTAGACTTTTCCAGACCTAGTGTGAGATAGAAGGTTTATAAAGGTTTTACCCATTATGACTCATTGTCTTAAAAGCCTTCTGCCTATGAATCAGAGCTATATATATATATACATATACATGAATATACTCATGAATATATATATGAAACCTATTTAAGGCAGAGCTGTAAATGGTCTTTGAAAATAGAAAATTATATATCCAATTGCAAGCAATGTTCCAAATTAGAATATACTTAATTTGAGTGTTTTCTTTGATCTTTCCTTCCTAAGAAAAGTGGTCTGGGGACAGACTGCTTTCACAGTAGACTTTTCCAGATTTCAGGAAATTCTTATCCTCTTACCCTGGGCTTCCCTGGACCTGGGAAACACAGAGGCTTAAACAGGTGCTTGTATAGAAAGAGTATTCCATTTAATATACAAATGGGCCCACATAGTACATCTAGTGATGCCCAGGTAGCACAAGAAAGTCCTGAATTTCTGGCTGCATTCATGCTCTACACTTGGAAAAATATGTAGCAAGATAAATACATTCATTGATCTTTTTCCCCCTTTTTAACCTTAATTTTTTAACTTCTCCATCCTAATATCATATGAGCAGAGCATATTTTTATTATGTCAAATTATTATAGACAGGTAAAAGCAATATTTATATTGTCTTATGTGTTATATGTGTACATATTCATATAATATGTACATATATATGTATGTGGTATGTGCACATATGTAGGTAGATACAGAGAAAGAGAGACTCATATAATAATTGCCTAGGTCCAATAAAATATCCCTGTCATGACAGCTTGACCTGAAAAAAAAAATGCTTTGTTCCCATTTATTAGGACTCATTGTCTCCTGGTTATAAATGTTCAGTGGTGAGAAATACATGCTGTTAGAAAATGTTCAGTGGTGAGAAATACATGCTTATGGAAAACAAATCTTGAAAGGAGAAAGTATGTCTGATGATATGCTTAAGCCAAAGCTGTTGCTAGAGGCAACCTAAGTCCCTGATTGTGAATAAAGTATTGATCAGAAAGACAGAAACTTGAAGGACTTCTCAAGAAAAAAAAAATGTGTGTGCGTGTGTGAGAGAGAATTGTAATCGTGGGGGAAGCAGTCTAAGGCTCTGTTACATGGGTCTTCTCACTCGTTCTGTGTCAGCCTAGCCTATAAGAGAGAAGACACATGGGCATCAGAAACAATAGAGCCAAGGACAGGTAAAACCTGTCCCTTTAATTCAAAAGAAATTGTGTAGCTGGTAATAAACAGCAAGAGGCGCAACCAGGACTCAGCGGTCTGCCCTTTCTCACCCACTCTGCTCTGTGAAACTTCCAAAGAGTGAGATTCTAAGTACCCCTAGTGTCTAACCTGGAACTGGTATAACCCCATGCTCTAGGCCTTCTCAGAGCCTCACGAGATTCTAAGTGCATGCTATGAAAAAGAGGACCTCAGAAGAAATATCCTCTCCAGAGTTAAGGGAATGTCTCTGATATTGCCTCAGTTAATCTCTTTGACTGTGGTCCATTTATATCATCCCATCTTCTTTTTTTTATTATTTATTTATTTTATTTTATTTTATTTTATTTTATTTTATTTTATTTTATTTTATTTTATTTTATTTTATTTTTTATCATCCCATCTTCACTATGAGACAGCAGTGAGTCAGGGTAGAAGAAGTAAAGAGAGCACCACATTGCTCCTGAGCCTAGCACCTAGCTCTAAACCCCAAACAGCACAAATAGATCCATAATAATGCAGGCAAAGGAAAAAAAAAAGTTCCTGGGTCTCTGGCAGCTGAGGAGAGCCCTTCAGAGGGGCTGGTGTAGCAAAAAGGATCCGGAGTAATGTGGTAGTTTAGAAGAGCAGTACCACGAGGGGATTTGGAGTTCATAACAAAGGAAGAAGGTAATTTTAATCAAGGTATGAGGATAAGACGAGAATTAGATTACCATAATTTGTGAGAAATATTCTATAAGAGCTTGTTCTTTCTGATTAGGTGCATCATCAATAAATTACAAGTTGATAGTATAAAGTTTCCATATAAAAGTTGCAATAAATATGTTTATTTTCTTCTAAGGAAAAATTGCCAGGATGTAAATAGTTTTGCCTTGCAACGTTCCTGGCACATAGTATGTCTACTAAACATATGCCAAATTAATGAAATACTGAATGAATAAGGTATAATCCATGTTTTTAACCACATGGTCTTATATTACACATTTTCATCTAGAGGCTGCATCCCTATTTGTAAGCCAAGTGCCAAATGAAAAGAAATTTAACAGTTTTGAAGTGTTAGTAAGTACTACTGGGAAAGGGTTTGTGGGTTTGTTTTGTGCTTGTTTGTTTGTTTGTTTTAATAGGGAATACAGTAACCATAGAGTTTATAAATGTTTGTATTGTTACTCTCGGTGATTCAGGAGAGCCAAAGAAAACTCATTTCAGAAGTTCTATCTTCTTTACTTAGAATTTATCTTGACCTTTGGGACATTTTCTCAGATTTAGGACTCTGAAACAGTGAAACTCTCTTTCTATGATTCTAATGTCCCTTGACTCATAAGTCACAGGAGAACTAATGACTTAACACTTTCAACTTTTCTAAAGCATTTAAGGGAATATTCATCCTCCAACATCAGATGAGCACATAAGTCCAGTGGGCTTTTCAGAGCCACCTCCTCACTGACAGTGATGGACTTTACTTCTAGCCAAGAAGAGAACATAGGGGGCTGACATAGACTTTCTATTTTTTACTCAAATGAATACTATTTTCATTTGCTTTAGAGAGCAGTCCCTAAGAAGACTAGTGACAAGATGAAGGTTCACTGGTTTCCTTTTTCCCTGACAGGTTCAAAAGTGTGGTGCAGGTGGCAAATTAGACTTGGCTTCCCATTAATTGGAAGGAAGAAACTTTGTCTCCTGCTGTTCAGATTGTCATTGGATCCTTCAGCACACATTGAGGTTTTGTGGAATTATCATTATTATATTTATCATTGCTGCTGCTAATGCTGTTGGCAATTTTTCTGAGAAAATGATGAAGGGCTGATGTCAATTAGAAGCCCCTGTGAGTAAATGTCTTAAAGTAACTAGAAACTTGAGATGCCTATTTGCTGCTGTGTGAACAGCAAACTAGCTGATATAAATTCTCAGCTCTGGGTTTGGGTAAAGAACTTATCTATGATTGTCTTCAAAGATTTTGAGAAAATAAAAAATAATATTGAGAGGATAATGCTTATGATGTGTTATCATTTATCAAACTTCTACCATGTGTAGGCAACATACAGTGTTTTACTTTTATTTGGTCAAGTTACAGAACTACTCTAAGAGATGATAATTTTTTAAGCCCTGGAGAAGTAAGGGATTGGCCCAACTTCACACAGCTTGTAAGTAGTAAAGACATTATTCAACCCCAGTTTATAATTGGAAGGACTACAAAAACGCAAACCACTAGGATGAGAGTATAAATCCTTCCTTCCTAGGACATTCCAGCAAACAGAGCCAAAGACTGCTGTGGTGAGACTGGACAGGATTTAAAACCAAAGAAGACAAGCAAAGGAAGAACAGAAGAGAAGAGTGTATCTTTCTTTCTTTTTTTTTTTTTTTTTAAGATTTTATTTATTTATTCATGAGAGACACAGAGACTGAGAGAGGCAGAGGGAGAAGCAGGTTCCATGTAGGGAGCCCGACGTGGGACTCGATACTGGGTCTCCAAGATCACACCCTGGGCTGAAGGCAGCGCTAAACAGTTGAGCCACCTGGGCTGCCTGAGAGTGTCTTTCTAAAGCCTGGTAGTCTTTTCCATGGGATTCAGGGAAGATTCTTTGGATAGACCAGCCCTAGATGTGTTATAGGATAAGAATATGAGAGTGACACAGAAGCACATGCGTGAGCCCTGAACATTGTGATGAGTCTGGGATGTCAGCCTGGCTAAGCTAACCTATGTTCCTCCAAACTCCCTTTCTAGTATGTTTTGATTATGGGGGGCTACCCAGGTGGTTCTTTCAGGAGAATTAGAGCTTCAAAGTGAGAAGGGAGCCATTTTGTAATACACACACACACATTCTTGCAGTTTTTTTAATTAAACATTCGTCTAGATGCTACAGTGAAGTATTTTTGATGCAATTAAAATTCCAAATCAGTTGATTTTGAGTTAATCAAAAGAGGTTATTCTGGATGGGCCTGACTTAAATCGGGTAGAAACTCTTTAAAGGGAGACTAAGCCCTCCTGGAATATAAAAGATTCTAAGCAATAGAGGAGAAGGTGAACTGTAAACTATTTCTACGTATGAGCTCTGTATACTCACCTCATTGTTGTAGATCTGCTGACTCACCTCACTGGCATGAAGCAGCAGCTGGGGCTGCACTGGCTCTCTCTTTCCTTCCTGACTGTCTGTCTGCCCTGTGGACTGTAGGATTATGGAGCCAGCTCCTACAACTGCATAAGCCTGTTCCTTGTAGTAAATCACACCATACACACACACACACACACACACACACACACACACACCCTTTTCCTACTGCTTTTGCTTCTCTGGTTACTCTTTGATACAAACACAGGAGCAGTAGAACCATTGCACATCTGAACACCAGCCCTGTCCACCAGCTAAATATGCTTATGTAAGGAGTTGCCTTTCCAGGACAGGAGGGAACACTGATTGGTACAGCATTCTAGGCAAAGGAAAAAGCAGGAAAAAATAATAAAAAGCCATGTCCAACAGGCAGGAAGCGGGGTTCTTTTAGTGGAACAACATACCGTATTAGTCTGCTTGGGCTGTCATAAAACAAAATGCACAGACTGCGTGGCTTAAATAAGAAAAACTTATTTTCTCATAGTTTTGGAGGCTGAAGTGCAAGATGAAGCCTCCAGTAGGGTTGCTTTCAGGAAGAGGCCTCTCTTTCTGGCTTGTATGCAGCTGTCTTCTCACTGTGCCTCACATGGTCCTTCCTCTGTGGGCCTCCAAGAGACAGAGAACTCTTTGGTGTCTCTAAGCTTTCTTATAAAGACACCAATCTTATTGAATTAGGGCCCCATGCTTATAGCTTAATTTTTTACCTCTCCAAGTCCCTATTTGCCCAGACAGGAGCGCTGGGGGCTAGGACTACAACCAATGCATTTTGGAAGGAGACTATTCAGTCCATAGCACACATCTAGTAAATAAAAAGCAGAAAAGTGTTTCCAAAACTAAGGATATTGAAGATTGGCCATTCATAGCTAGGTATTAGCTAGGTATTGGTAGAAAGAGGGCTTGCTCTCTTGTTCAGGTCATCACTGGGGACCTCAGCACATTTTTTAAAAATCCAACTTACCTTTTGCCCTCTGCCAGATTATATCTCATTACTGACTCCTTCACTGTTTTTGTTTTTTAAGACCTTATTTATTCATGAAAGACACAGAGAAAGAGGCAAAGACATAGGTAGAGGGAGAAACAGGCTCCTTTCAGGGAGCCTGATGTGGGACTCCATCCTGGACTCCAGGATCACGACCTAAGCCAAAGTCAGGTGCTCAACTACTGAGCCACTCAGGTGCCCCTGTTTTATTTTTTTAAATCCAGTTCATGGTTTGTTTATGGATTTTACTGAAGAATCCTGAGAAAAACAGAAAGGAGAGTTTATACTGTACACTCCAGAGCAAAATACTTCAAGCCTTCTTATCAGATAGAACTCTGCTGTACTCCTATTATGGTTCTCACACGGAATTCCTATACTCAAAGTCAGTCTTGATTATTCCTCTATTGTCTCAAGTCATTCTGCTTCTAATCTGTCCTAATTAGCCTATCGCTATTTCATATAATCTTAAATGAAATTTGAGGACTCTACCTACCAAACCATGTAATCTATCAAGCAACATACAGTGGTCTCTGTCAGAGAAATTCTAGTAAAACATACTTCTCTCGATCTTGCTTCAGGAAAGGAAAGCATCATTAAAGGAATCTGATGCTTGTATAACACAGGGACACCCAGGCCAAAGGCACCCCCAGTGAAGCACTGTGACACACCTGTTTGTTAGTTATTGATGGAGTTTAGGCTGATGCAGGCATGGACAAATGTACACAGGGAGGTAGGCGTCACGTGACCAAAGATGAGCAGATATTATTTCCCAAAAGCCAGATTAAATTCTTCAAGAAAGAAGAAATGCAGCAAGCCTAGTATCATTATAGTCATCTGCTCCTAATCTTTGGGGAGAAACAGGCACGGTCTTGACAGCCTGTTGGGACAGTTGGGCTCATGGAATATAGTGCAGCTCCCCCTGAAGGAATTCTCTCTGCTGTTCATAAAAATGGCTAATTTAACACAGCATCAAATTAATAATGGAATGTAACTTTGCCACAGCACTGAATGCCTCGCATTCGTCTGCTGCACTTTTGGGACGTGCCCTCCCTATGCCCTTCCCTCATCTCATTACACAAGCGCCTCTTTCTGGAACTCACTGAGAATCGTTCCCTGTGGAACTCTTATACTTGGGTGCCTGAAAAATGTTTCTGCAATTCGGTTTGGAGAGGCAACACAGGATAACAGGAAAGAATTCGAGGGATAATGTGTGTGAATGTGCTTTGTTAATCGTTAAGGTAATACATAAATGTAAATTTTTCTATTATGAGTTGGGAGCCAAGGGTACTAGTATCCATTCTACTAATGACCTTCGGCAAGTCCATTTACCTCTTGAGAATTCAGTGTCCTTATTTGCAAAGCTGTAGTATTTAACTAGATGCTCTTGAAGATCCATTCTGGACCAATAATGCCCATTGTCATAATGATGACTTGATATTTATTGCATGCCCAGGGCATTCTTCTATTCCTTTGACATGTGCTATCTCATTTGGTCATCAAAAAAAAAAAAATCCTATTGAAATAGTAGTATTATCATCATCCCCATTTTTCACATTAAAAAAAAATCTGAGGCACAGTGATATTAAGTAGCTTGTCCAAAGTCATGCAATGAAAAGAGTAGAGCTACGATTTTAACCCAGACAATATGACTCTAGTGCCTACCCTCAGCCACTGTGCTATACTGCTACCATGAGTATATTTTAATGATATGTTCTATAAAAACAAAAACAAACAAAGAAAAAAAACCTTTGAAATTGCCAACATAACATCAGTAGGCACAGCCAGTAATAAATGGGATTTTTTTTTTAATGGTGGTGGCAGATTTATCATAATCCATTTATGTTCTTGTCCAGGCTTCTTATGACTAACATGGAACAGTTGGCCCAGGGTTAATAACATAAACCCGTGTAGTGAAATAGGCAAAGCTAACTGGCCTACCCAGGACTGGACCCTTGACACTTGATCATTTGCAAATGTTTCACTTCCCCAATTTTTGACAGATATTTACTCATGCTACACCTAGAGAAGCAGGCTTTAAGATCATCAGCACTGTCTGCTTGAATTGCCTGCACACGGGCAGATGGCACCCTACCACACCTTCACCTTGGGAGCCTTCCCAAGGGGCAAAACAAAATTCAAAAGAGGTGGCCTTTCACCTAGTCCGTAGAGATGGCTAGGAGCACCAGCTGTAGGTTAGCTCTGATTGCTAACACCGCGGAGCACATTTTCCGTCCCTTGAGTGGCCTTCCCTTTCTGCCTGCGCAGCCCTCCAGAACAGCCATCCACCGTGGTTCAGCCTTCTTTGAACTCAAGTGTTATTTGTTAGCTCTGCAGCAGAATGCAGTGCCCTATAATGAGCACTAGTCTGCTGTTTGTGACTACTTTGTGTGTAGGTGTGTCTCATTTGCAGCAATAGGTAGGTACCTCTGGAAAAATGAGGCATATTTCTTTAGTTTCTCCGTACCCAGGTCAGTGATATACAAGCACAAGGTTGTCTCACCACTTGCAAAACATTTGCTGAATTGGACTGAGAGGAGGAATTGCACACAGGGACCATCTTCTGGAAAAAAAATCCTTAGTCTCCAGAAGTCATTGTAGAGATGAGAACCACTGACCACCATATGCATGGGGGCTCCCATCAGCCTAACCCCATATTTGGTGTGACCACCAATGACATTTCTTCAGATTGTGAACATCAACAAAAGCTTTTAAAGAATAAATGCCATCGCTAACTCCATTCCAATTAGGCTGGTGAAAAAACAAGAGGAAAGTCAGATCCCCACAGGCATCTCCTTAGGAACATACGAAGGTCAGGGATAAGGAGGGAGAGTCAGCTCCTGGAGAGCAACAACAAAGAAGGTGGGGAAGACAGGAAAGTAGGGGCACCAAAAAAAGGGAAGCAAGGAAGCCATGGAAAACACTGTTATCAGGACAACCTCCAGGAAAGCCTCTTCTGTACATTTCTGTGAGGAAATGTGCATGTGTAGATTCAAGATGTTGCATTTCTGCAGGCAGGAGATACCACAAAATAATACCAACACCACATCACTTCACAATGTAAAGGAGTCAAAGACTCTCTCTGTGTTGTCCTGATCTGATTTGGCATTCTAGACCCCAGTGGAATAGTGACGTCTTATTTTGAAGAAACCATTTTGTAATTATCCATCTCTTCCTGTAAACAAATTATAACCATGGTTCTCCAAGAGGGCTTACTGGGTCGAAGGGACATTTGAACATCTTCCCTTCAAGAAGTTTCCTATGGTAGGGGGTGGAATGTCCAACCTGTTCAGCTGAATGTGTGTGTGTAGAGTTTTCTAAGTACATATGTGCTCAGGTCAGGATAGGGCAAGAGAGCATTTGAGTATTTCCATCAGAGTATACGTGGGGTTGACTGGGAAATGGATGTAGGCAGTTCTGAGCCAAATGGCCATTGCTGTCCAAGGCATCTGCAAACCACATTTGTTTTTTGGCTGTGATAGAAAGGGGCTAGCTATCTCTGTCTTGTCTTCCTTTACTGCCCCGATCCCCTGAGCCACAGGAAGGTGTTGCCAGTGATGTCTTTCCCAGGCACAGTTTGTTGTTTTTCTTTGTAGATTTTATGCATTGGCAGCCAAAAGCCTTGAGTAAGGAAATGATCCTTTAGGAACAAAAAAGCTCTTTTGTATCTGACATTTAGGACATCAGGCAGAGTGGTCTTTCCAGATAAAGTTGGCTGGCGTTGGGAAGAGTGGCATCTACGGGTCATAAAGCACCATGTTTGTACATATTTCCTGCCGGCAGGCACTTCCTCTGCATGCCAATCCCATGTGTTAATGTCAGTACTTCCTCCTCCATGGGCTGTCCAGGCTTTTTTGCTGAATAATTCTACCAGGGGAAGGTCGTTTGGTAGAGGTATGCAGGAAGAGTGCCCTGACCACAACACCTTTCCAAACGATTTTTCTTTAAAGATTTTATTTATTTATTCATGAGAGACACCCACAGAGAGAGGCAGAGACACAGGCAGA
Organism: Canis aureus; assembly: GCF_053574225.1. Taxonomy (NCBI): domain Eukaryota; kingdom Metazoa; phylum Chordata; class Mammalia; order Carnivora; family Canidae; genus Canis; species Canis aureus. The sequence goes on from NC_135616.1 coordinate 58,809,582, forward strand.
GGGAGAAGCAGGCTCCCTGCAAGGAGTCTGATGCATGACTCCATCCTAGGACCCTGGGATCACAACCTGAGCCAAAGACAGACACTCAACCACTGAGTCACCCAGGAGCCCCCTTTCCAGACGATTTTATCTTTTAGTTGGCTATTTCTAAATGTTTAAATTTTTCTAAGAAGCAAAACAAAAAGGTAGAACAAAAAGAAAATAAGCAGTAGCTACCTATTCTTTTTTTTTTTTTAAACTGGATTCAGTATTCAGAATTTGACTGGGTATTGAATCTAGCCCTACTACAAACTTTTTAGAATACAATCTAGCCAAGAAAGTCCCAAGCCCCCTAGGATACCAGAAGTGTCACAGAATAAGTGGACACAAACATTAGCCACGTGCTAGAAGAGGAGCATCTTGTCAAAGTGACTTGACTGTGTATGGAGACCTCTGCTCTTTCCTGTTGACCTTGTCATATCTCCCAAACAGTTTTTTCTTCCCCTAGGGCATTTCTATGATCTTTTGTGTTATGAGAAAATATACACAGGAATTATATTTTTAAGTCCAAACTGGAATTACCCCCCAGTGATTTGGAAAAACCTAATTTCAGATTTTTTTGGTGTTGGGAGTGAGGGGCAAGCATCAGGGGAAGACAGTGTTCCCCCTCACCCAACCGCCTGCACCTTTTACTGATACTTCCTCTTATAAGGAAAAAAAAAAGCTACAGAAAGGTGGGAAAAATGTGAGCTTATCTGACCAACCTTTCCCAAGATAATGGAAAGTTATAAATCTTAACTAGCAATGGATAAGAGAAATTCGATCACTTTTATTGATTTGCATAAATAGTCTGTCATTACGATTAGTGATTTAAAAAATTTTTGTTCCAATTTTTATATGCTTTATAACTTTAGGTTAGTTTTTTTTAATATAGATAGAATGTAGGGCAACAAGAGGAAATTGAAAATGTATGTTTTCATTCTTAAGTGATATCAGTTGGATTCTTAAATAATATTTATTCAAAATATGTCACATTAGAAAAAGTCTATCTTTGCAGCTTCTCTGTGATGCTCTCCTTAGGGTCCATAACTCAGAACTGCCTCAGTCTAAAAATATTTCATAATTCTGATGCTAAAAGGACAGAGCATTCAGTCTGAGGTAGAGGATTCTGAAGAAAGACATATGAGTTGCTTTCAATTATAGGGATCATCATTGCACGAGGGATGGCCGTCCAATGTTCTCTATTCCTAATGATGAGAAAGGGGGAAAAACTGAATAAAGAAAAGCTATAGTTAGATCCAAGGAAGAACTAGCTAACAGTGAGGCTTATTAAAAATGAGAGAGAACGTAGGGTATTTTCTTGTCTCCCTTCTAGAACAGTTTTTTAGATTAAAAGAGATCAATAGACTGGAAGTTTTACCTCAGTGCAAGGGAGGGACCAGGTCTGACTCACAAAGTCTAGTAACTGAAAATTTTAGTACAAGTGTTCACAAACTTTCTAGTGTCAGGAAAAATCATCTGAGAGTTTAAAATATGGATCCCATGACCCCTTTCCAGAAATGGTCATACGGTGGATTTGGGGTGGCATCTGAAAATCTGTTTTGATTTGGAAGCATATGAATGAGGTGCACAGATGTAGTGTTAAGGCCTCTGACTTAGGTGCCACGAGCCCGCACTCCCCCACCCCTACCCTGGAATCCACTGCTAAGTCATCAAGTGACCCTGTTGAGCAGTAGCTTCCTTGCCTGAAACTCCATATTTCACTCGGTCCTTCTATCCTGAAGAGATACTGCAGAAGGTTTTGTAAGGTAGAAAAGCACTTTACAAATCTGATGGCATATTCTTTTTATCAAATTTTACATTCCTCATTAATCACTCTCCCAAATTAATCAGAGAAGGCCGCCTCTTCTCCCAGCTAATTTTGCACATGGGCTCTCAAATCCACAGATATTAATGAGGAGGCTGCCCTGTGTGCAGACCTATTGAAGCCACTTCTGCTTCTTCCCACCTCTGTGATCCTGGGCAAATTATTCAAATAACCTGAGTTTCTATAGCCTCATATGTGAAATAAGGATCCTCTAACCTGCCTCCTTGGCCGTCATGAAGAAAAAACTTGTAAGTCCCTGCTTCCTTAAAGGAGCCTGGTTCTTCCTACCTCTCTTCCTCCTTCTCCTACAATGGGAAATGACTTGTGACAGACGCTGACAGGTCCATTGTATTTGGCAAAAACCAGGTTAGTAGAAAGATTACCCAGGATGAACAGAAATAAGTTTTTTACTTTCTCTGAAAGCTAATCAGAGTTCTCATTAAACTATATATCCAGAAATGAGACAGCAGTGCCTATACCTGGGTCTGTGGCAAGGGACACAAAATTCCCTGGGGTTTCTGCAAACTCAGCTTTATTGAGCACTCAAGACCTTCAGCAAACAGAACACATGGAATTTCCAGAGGCTCCTGTAATGATGCTAAAAAAGCTAACAAAGGTATTCATGGGGTCTTTTCTGGCCTCGGGTCTGGAATATTTTTGGCACTCATCCTCCTCAGAAGGGACTTGGGGAAGGCATGGCTTGCGGAAGCTGCAGTGTCATGTGGGAGGACAACTGACCCATGATTTGGGTGGGACTTTAAGAAATAAAGCTATGGAACATTTTGTCCATAAAAATCTCTAATATCAATAGAGAGCAAGTGCCTTCAGGTTTTCTTTTTTTTGGAGGGAAGACCTTGTTTAAAAAAATGTTGGTTGCAGTTCTCAAAGAGAATATAACCCACAACTAGAAATTGCCTACTATTTTCTTTCATTGCAAACAAGCTCTACACAAAGGGGAGGGGGGGTGGATGTCCTTGCAAATTCAACCTGACAGTGTGTTTGTAGAAGGTAGGAGCTTTGAGAATCAACTGAGTACCTGGGCAGGTGTTCTGAAACCACCACCGCATCCTGAATGTTGAGTGAGTGATAGAAGACACCTCGAGGCACAGGCTGGCCAGTCACTTCTCAGAGTCTGGGCTCACACTCCCCAGAGTAACACCTGAGGCCCCTCCGTCTTGCCCACCCCACCCCTCTGCCACGGGTTCATCCAATGTGGTTCTGGGTGCTCACGTAAGACACCTTCGGCCTCCCCTGCACCCACCCACTTGGCCAATCTTCCTTTTCTTTTACATCTAAACTTCCACCTCACTTTCTCCTGGAAGTCCTCCCTGATCACCCCACTTCCCAGTCCTCGAAGTGCATGAGAACCTCTCCTGGGTGCTCTGCCATCACGCTTCACTCACAGCTGTGTTTGCTCATATGCATGTTTTTTCCCCATTAAACTGGGAGTTCCGGGCAGCCCGGGTGGCTCAGTGGTTTAGTGCCTGCCTTCGGCCCAGCGCGAGATCCTGGAGACCCGCAATGGAGTCCCATGTCAGGTTCCCTGAGTGGAGCCTGCTTCTCCCTTTGCCTGTGTCTCTGCCTCTCTCTCTCTCCTCTCTGTGTAATCTCATAAATAAATAAAATCTTAAAAATAAAGTGGGAGTTCCTTTAAAAAGTAGTATATGCATATTCATCTCTGTTCCCAGAACTAGCACTTGTTCAAAAGAACTCAGTAAATGTTAACCGACTGACTGATTAATTGAATGAATGAATGAATGAATCCTTCCAGCAGCTTCTTATAAGTGAAAATCCCACCGTCCTCTCTCTCTCTCTCTCTCTCTCTCTCAATATTCCACATTTTTGGGAGATGGAGCTCTCATACTTTACATTTTCCTAGATCTAAGAGATATTTGGGGTGAGGAACACTGCTAACAGATGATTTTCTCAGTTTATCTGAGCTAAATACTCTAATCCCACCCCCCCATACAGAATATTTGTGCCCCCCCGCCAAATTGTATGTTGAAACTCTGGCCCCCAGTGTGATAGTATTGATGGTAAGATATATTAGGGTTAGATTAGGACATAGCAATGGAGCCCTCATGATGGGATTTTTACCCTTACAAAAGAAGAGGAGACACAAGATCTTTCTTTACCATGTGAGGATACAGAGAGAAGGCAGCCCATCCACCAGAGAGTCCTCAGCAAACAGAATCAGCTAGCACTTTGATCTCAGACTTTCCAGCCTCAGAATTATAAGAAATAAATGTCCATTGTTTAAGCCACTCAGGCTGTGGTATCCTGTTATAGCTGCCCAAGCAGACTAAAACAGAAATTAGTACTGATTATGGGGTGCCATAACAAATACTTAAAAATATGGAAGTGGCTTTGGAACTGGGTAATGAGTACAGGCTGGAAGAGTTTTGAGGTGCTTGCTAGAAAGAGCTGATATTGCCAGGAAAGAACTGTGAAAGGTCATTCTGGAGAGTGCTCACACAGTGTGGGAGCAACTGGCTTGGCCACCTGCCTTTGAAGGCTTTGAGGTCTGCTCACAACTGTGCTTCCATGACATGGAGGCCCTTTGTCTGCAGCATGGGCAAAAGTAGAAGGGCAGAAGGCCTGGAGCCTCCCGGTGCTGGTAGTAAAGCCTGGCTTCTAGGGTTCAGCTCTGGAAAGAGGAGAGGGTTCTGGAAAGCCAACTTGGCATCCGTTTGCAGTTTGGAAAATAGAAAATTTTAAATGCAGAGAGAAATCTGCTGGGGAAAAGAATCCTGTAAGAGGTAAAGGTGGGGAGAATTGAGAGAGAGGACACGTAAAGGAGCTTGTTTGAAGTTTAAAGGGGAGGTATTTCGTTATGTGGTGTTTTTAGGAGAAAATGCCTCAAGCCCACTGCCAGTAGGTGAAGGATTAGGAACTTCTTTGCTGGTCTTTTCTGCCACCAAAACGCTACCCTCTAATGTATTATAATAGTTGTAGTAATCCAACCAGCAGCTGAGGTGTCTTTATGGTGCATTCAGCATAGTGCTAAGCCTATGGCCATACAGACAATATAGGAGACTCAGTTGCACATTCAAACTGTTTACAGCTTCATGGAGGAAACAAGGTTCATTTGTGCACAAACAAGCATGAAGACAACAGAACACAGTACAGTTTACAAAGTGCTCTAGACAGTGGTTCTTTACTGTGTATTAGAATCACTTGGGGAACTTTTAAAAATCTTGAGCCCAGGCCCTACCCTATTTAAATGAAATCAGAACCTCTGGGAATGGGACTCAGACATCAGTATATTTTAGTTTCCCAAGTGATTCCAACTTACAACCAAGTTCAAAAAGCTCTGCTAAAAGGTATTAGCTCTAACCAAAACAAAAACAAAACAAAAAAATTCTGAGCTGTCCATTTTTGTAAGTCCCATGAAAGACACCAGATATCCCCAATGACTGACATAATGACTGACACACAGAAGGTACTCAAAAGACATGTGTTTATTTGAATGAATATTATATGGGGAGTTATTTAAGAAGCTTGCAAATGCATTTTTTAAATAATATTCCTATTTGCGAAGGATCGTTGGGTGATAATATCAGTAAAACAATGGCTGCGGTATCAGGTTCCAAGGTATACAGCGGAGAGAGCCCTGGTGTTTAACATGGTGGCTGTGCATACTGGTGCTCTAAACGGGTCTGTTCCGTTCCTGGGTGCCTTGGGTAGATTGGAAAAATCAAGAGCAAAGTCTTTTAGTTTACCTTGGGAAATCTCTCTGGTACCTGTCCATTTGTCCAAGTAGCAGTGAGATGTCTAGTCAATAAGCCATATGGCAGAGGTTCAGAAAAGTACAGAGGATGAGAGAGAGAAAGGAATAGAGAGGAAGGGGGAAGGAGGAGGAGGAGGAGGAGAAGGAGGAGGAGGAGGAGGAGGGAGAAGGAGGAAAGGAGTCCTGGGAAAGATAGCAGAGGAGTGTGGCAACACTGTGGGGAGGCATGTAGAGGAGGTTGAGAGGTGGAGAGTGACCAAATAGACACTGGATGGGCATAATGGTTCAAGGGCAGTAGGTGACATGAAAGGTTTTGTTTTATGACGATGTGAGGGTCCCAGGAGATGGCGGCAGAGGACAGAGGGGGTTGGACTTATAAAAGGTTGCTGACTAACCATAAGAATTCAGAGAGCAGGGATATATAACCTACCAAGAGCATGTCAGGTTTTACTTTCCTGACACTTTGAAAGTCTGAAGGTTGTTAAATTGCCTCCCATTCCTGAAAAAGCCCGGTCAGGCAGTTCCTCTGGGACTCGCATTAACCCTCGTGCTCCACTGCCAGAAACATGAGCTCATTCCACTCGTCCGTCTGCAGTCCTAGCAAGCACGATCAAACTTTATGAGGCTTGTTACAAGCAAATTACATGGGAAGCTGCAAAGGATTGGAGGGAGGGGGCCAGCGGCGGGGGGCCAAGTACACTGCCGGGAAAGGGGAGCAGGGGTAGGGATGCTGGGCACAGCCCAGACTTGGAAGGCACCGAAGCCCATCACTGAGCAGCTGGCAGCCCCTGCCTCCGGGGCCCAATTTTCCAAGTGATGACTTGAGTGTTCACACCTGCACTGGCTGGGACCGAGACTCTCCCTCCGCAGAGTTAATGGAGCAAGCAGAACCCAGGAATGCTTTCAGCCACAGCAACGATTTCTCTCCTCTTCAGCCCCACCTTCTCTACTGTCAGAGTAGGTTTCTCTCCGGCTCTGTGGCAGCTTCTCTTTCCAGACCTCTCTGCTGCTCAAGTATGCAGAGGTCCCAGGCCAGGCAGCATCAGGGGCACCTGCTCCAAGGCCCAAAGAACCCCAGCACGCTTTCCCCTTAGTGAAGCAGCTGGCTCACCTCCTTCCCTATTAGCTTCTTCTTCCTCTTCCCAATACACAGACCCCAAACTATTTAAGACCTTTTTCTTTCTAAATTACATGAGCTTGGACAATTCTTACTTTTTTTGGCTTCCCCTGGTGCATTCTGCTGGAAACAGCCGGGGTATGGAATAACTAAGAATACCCCAGGAGCTGGGATTCCTGTGGCTTGGTGTAGCTCCTACAGAGAGAAGCACAAAACTCCTGCAGAGAATTTTGCTTAAACTCTTTCCCATAGCAATGGCTGCTTGGAGGTTTTCCATAACCAGGAATCCTTTTTCTTCAGTGCTACACCCTTGTGCATGCACACACACACACACACACACACACACACACACACAGGTAAACACATGCTCGCTCAGAATCCTGTTAAAACAGACCAAAGCTGAGCATGCAAACAGCTCAGCTGCTGGTTGGTATGGTTTTTGGACAATTTAAGAGGCGGATACTGGGTATGTTCAACCAGGGCAGGAATCTGGACAGATGCCTTAGACCAACCTGCATAAAGGAAGCCAAGGAACCATAGGAAAGATGCTATGTGCACGTTGTTATATAAATTTCTCTCCCAGCACTGCCCGAGGTGGTTAGATGCTGTTTCCATCCAATGGGAGCTCCTTAAGCTCTCCCACTAATGCTAGAAAAACATTCACTTAACAGGCTTGTCCAAACAATTCTTTTTTTAATTCAGACATGATGAACTGCAGGGGGGAAGCAGAGCCCCAGGGCTGTCCGCCTCAATACCATCACTCCTGACAGGGCACAGAGCCACACGTTCACCTCAGCGGTCCATTAAAAAGCCTGATGGGGAAACTGTGTTTATGGTCAGGTTACAGAAATAGGCGGGAAGCAATTAATGCTTTGTCCATTGCCCTGTCCTATTTTCTCTCCTTCCCAACACCCACACAATACATGCGCACAAGCCCAACTCCATCTCTTGCCTTCACTGAAATGCTCTCTCTCAAAGGCTCTTTCTCTGACCCCTACCCACTGTCTTGCACACATTCCCTTGTGCAATGGCTCCCTTGGAGTACAACGTGCAGGAGAGATGTATATTCACACGCTGGACCACATGCTCACTCTCAGATCACAGCTGTAGCCACAGCCTCTTTCTGCTTTCCATCCACATTCTTTCCAAACACATTCACTTGCCATTTTGTCCCTCTGAACTTAAACCTGCTCCCATCTTCCTGTCTCACAGTGTTCCAGAAAAAAACATTTCTGCTGTTCCCCCCCTTCTCCCAACCCAGCCCTCCCAACTGCTCATCTCTGTCCACCTCCCAGAGGCCACATCAACATCGCCCCCCACCCGCCCCAGCCCTGCACTCACAGGGGCTCCCACACGAGGCAGTTTTATAATATGTTATTGCTCTGTCTCTCTTTCAATATATTCTTGTCCTTCTAACTGAACTAGATTCCCCTGAGTTAAAAAACCTAACTCTGGATTATGTAACAAGTTCCTTAGGGAATACATGAAGATTCAGCTTGTCACTTAGAAGTAAAGCAAACTGGAAAAAAAAAAAAACTATTTACAAAAATGGCCAGTTTACACAGGAACCTAATTAAAGAAAGATCTAGTTGGTGGCAAGTAGGGAGAATAAAGGCAACTCTAGGCTGGGTAATGTTAGTTTCTTGTCCAACAGCCATTCTGCAAACATTAACTGGATTAAAAAATGCCATTGGGGAAAACATGAATCCGTGAATACCTAATATGTGCTCCACGAGGTACAACAACTGTGTCAAATACAGCAGTGTTCACTGCAGCGATGCAAAATATATGCTGCAAGTGTGATTTATTAGCCAAAGACAATCTATACCATATGATAAGGAGCATTCGCTATTGGGATGAAGCTTAATAACATCACATGTCACGCTGTGATTAATACACAGTAGACTATTCAAACACGGCCGTGCTGTGCTTATAGATTCTTTGTAAGAAATGGAAATCATTGTAACACGTTCCACACATATTTCCATATATAACTTTTTTTTCTGTGATATTTCAAAAAGTTGGATGTAGTCCCCATGTGATTGCTCAAATGAAAATCTCGTGTACATTGAGTTTCACTGGCAGGCTGGCTTCCAAAAAGAGCAGCATGAGCCGTGCAAAGTGCTGTGCAGGCGGCTGAAGGGCAGAGCCGTTCTGGAGAGAGAACAGGGAATGCTGTTCTCCACCTACCTCTGCGGTGGTGGCCCTCGATTGACCAGAAAAGACACAATAACAAATAATTGCTAAGCGCTTCTTGTTGGGGAAATTTAGACTACTAAATCGAATTGACAGGCCAGTGCTTAAGACACTCTCTAGTGCAGGGGTCAGCAGATAGTAAATCTGCCGGTAAAAGAGCAGATAGTAAATTTTTTTTTTGGCTTTGGGGGCCATATGGTCTCTGTCGCACCTGCTCAACCCTGCCGTTGAAGCGCGAAAGCAGTGGCAGGCAATAACCAACCGGCATAGCTGTGTTCCAATAAAACTTTATTTATGGACACTGACATTTGAAATTCATATAATTTTCACATGGCACAAAATATTATTCTGCTTTTGGGTTTTTTTCCCAGCCATTTAAATATGCAGAAACCATTCGTAGCTTGTGGACTGTACAAAAACAGGCAACAGACTGGATCTGGCTCCCAGACAGTAGTTCACAGCTCATGCTTTAGAGTGTTTTACGGCAGATATTCCCTGACTCTGTGAGTCCCTCCCTGCCCTGCCTTCTCCTCTGCCCCGGCCCACCCCTCTCTCTCTCCTCTCTGCACCTCCCACCACCCGCCTGCCCCACCTCCCATACAGAGGCCAGATACTCCCTGTAACAGGGAATCTGTATTTTGTTTATGGTGGTGATGGTTTTCAGAGGGAAGATTTCTCTTATTTCCTCCGGAAAATGCCACTGAGGACTTGCCTTTGTGGACATCCTCATCAAAGAAGCTGCTTCTGCTCATCTACAGATGACGAGAACTCCTTGTTCCCATTCAGGAGCTGGGAGGGAATGTAACTGGTGCCTTAGCATGGGTGATATTTCCACATGTCCCTACAATACAACCAGAATCGACCCTTTGGGGAATGTGTGGAGGGGAAGGGGCCATTGTCAGTCACTTCAGCCCCTGGCCAGAGTGTCACAAAGGATAGATACTACTACCCACCCCACCCCCCCACCCCCCCCCCACCCCCCGTACTGATTTCCTGCTGGGGGACCCAGAGTGCACTTTGATATTCACTCAGCATTTTCGTGCTGTAGGCAAAAGGGAGACATTGGGAAGTTGGCTGCATCTCTGTAAGTCTTCCACCCAATGAGCACAGCATTGGAACTAGAAGTGGGACTCCAAGGGTGCCACATATGAACATTATCTGGGGTACGATTTTGCCTCAGGCCAACCCTGACTTGTGCAGGCTGTAAGCACTCACCAGAGCTAGATGATATGTAAGGGGCCAAAGTGTCATATTACCCCCAATTTACAGAGAGGGACACTGAGGTTCAAAGTCAGGAAGTAATATGTCCACAACTGGAATGTGAGATCCAGCTGTAGCTGAACATCCGAAAGGGTTTCTATGGCCCTGAGGTTTGCCAAAATGCGACTGCACTGCTACATTAATGTCATATTCTAAGCATCTCCACTTCCACCTCCAGGTTCTGAGGGTTGTCGGTGGTGGGGTGGGGGGAATTAGAGATAGATCTAAAATAAGCAAAACCACAGCACTACAGAGAAGTACATGTTGTAAGTGAAAATGTAAAGTCTTAGCCCCTGCTCTGGCATTGTTCTTCCCCCGTGACCTATGCTCCCTGCTGTGTGAGCCACACCTACAAAAAAAAAAAAATCAGCGAGGGGTGGTTCCTGAGAGTTAGTGAATGTCTGAATATGTCCACAGCATTTTAAATCTCTCTACATAGTCTGCTATCACTGCAAGCCAACATTGTCCCTCCAACTAGTTATTTTTAACCACAGCAAAACAACAGCAGCATCACTGCAGGGATGGGCAGCTGCGAAGGGCTGTACCAATCACCCAACATCCCTTTTCCCTGCAAGCAGACAAGCAAAACATTCTTCCTTTGCACAGAGAACTTATTCCTCCAGGGGCCTAGAATCCATATCAGTATTAAACAATTGGTCGAGTTTCCCAGAACTGTTGGGCAAACAATAATGCCTTGCCACTCTGCATTGCAATTGCAAAGAGGTCAGGACGGACTTAATAAAAGCTTGTATTATGTGGGCAAAAGGCAAGAATCAATATAAAAAATAAAATTGATATGTGTAAAGGGATAATGATCAGCCAGTGTCTAGTTACTCTGAATCAAAAACCATGATCACAGAAGAGCATCAGGCACTGATAAGACACATCTGAGAGGACCTCAGTAGCTGTTTCTAAGTACGTTCCTTTAAAGTATGAGTTATATGTTAAGCAAAGGTTCTCAAATGTTTCATGAACCAAACTAGCAAAAGTCAACTGTTGACCTTGTGTGCTTTCCTTTAGAAAGAGCTAGAACATATGATCAGCCTGGATGCCCAGTGTCTAGACTGTTGCGGGGGAAAGATGAACATACTCACACCACAACATGAAAGAGAGGTCTTGCAAGGCCACCTGAACAAAATTATGCCTAAGCAATTCTTCATAGAAGTGATTCTGACATTTAAGACCCAAAGGAGAACACTTCAGAAGCTCTTCATGGTAACTATTTCAATTGATTCTAACTCTTCAGAGCCGGTAATGAAGAAAATATTGGCATGAACTACCATGCAGGCAGAGTTGGCCAGCACCCTAACCCAGAAGGAACATATTACTACTAACTGTGGATAGACTCACTTTCATAAATTCACATATTCTTTTATTCAGCAAACATTCATTTAGAGATCTACTTTGTGCTAGGCTTTAGAGTAGGGGCTGGAGAGACTCCTCCTCCCCGCCAAAAGGCATGATCCCTGCCATCAATGAACTTCCAACTGAATAAGGAAACAGACATGAAAAAAATACAACACAGTTAGATAATACCTATAAAAAACAGATGCATACCAGAAATGATTTGTGTCAAGCTTACTGGATGACTTAGAGTCAGATTATTTATACCATTTACATGAAACAAGAAAGGAGTGAGAGCCCAGAACAAGTGTCTTAATCTTCCTAGGAGACAGGGGAGCCTTTTCAAAGGAGATAATATTGAAGTTTTCCCAAAAAGCATATAGGGCTGCAAGCCTCTCAGACAGAAGAGACAGCAAACACAGAGACAGGAGGAAGTATGGTGTGCATGCAGGCAACTACTAGTAAATCGGAGAGTTCTTGAGGAACTTGGCAAAGTGAGAATCTCCCGTAAATAGCATCTCGCACTAAGGAGGTGAGAAGTTATTCATAAAGCCCTGATTGCTTTTCTCCAGTGGGAAGCATGGGTACTCCAGCCAACCTCTTGCAGATCCATGTGTAACCTCTCCATATTCTCTTTCTTATGTGTTCTGCATCCTTACCACACCAATGATCCATCCTGACAGGAGTGACAGATTGCACTCTGGTTTTCCAGTCAGGAGCCAGAGACAGGCCAAGCAGCATTGCCGCCAAGATTGGCCTCCACTTGTAACCTGGACTACAGCCAGGGGCCTACATGCTCCAAGGTCCTAGGGTGCAAGCATATTTCATTGCTGCTATGTCCAATCCTTACGCTAAATCTCTGTTATTTCTGCTGACTAGAAAAACAGCAATTGAGACACAGTCTGATGCAATGCGAAGAGCACTGGATTAGTGGAAAGGAGGCCAAGGAGACTCTGGGGGTCTACTATTAATAAACCATGGCTGTGCCTTGTCTCTGAACCATTCCGGACCTAAGTTTCCACATCTTCAGAATGGGTGGATTGGAGCAGGTGATTCCCAATCTAAGATTTTCTAAATTACTGCTACTCAGGGGACACAATGGGTAGAAGGTGTCACTATACTCAAGTTCAGCCAGACTCAGTGCGATGGAAAGTTATTCTAGAATAGAAGTGTGCCAATCGTAGCCCATGGGCCATATAGGGCCTACAGCCTGTTTTTGTATATCCTATAAGCTTAAACTGATTTTTACATTTTCAAGTAATTATAAACAAAACAAGAATATGTGAAAGATCATACATGGCTCACAACCATAATATTTACTATCTGGCCCTTTACAGAAATAGTTTGCTGACTTCTGTTCTAGAACACCCAGAACTGTCTGTATTGGAGGCCTTTGCCATTTAATATTCTGTAAAACAGTGTTTCCCAACTCTGCTTAGGCTATGGGGTGGATTAAATGTGGCCACACGTTTTTTTTTACATTCTTCCCATTGACAAGTGCGTCTGTGGCCTGACCCCTCGATTCTGGGTAAGCTTTGTGACTGCTTTGTCCAGTAGAATACTGGGGGTGGTATACTAAGCCAGCGTTGGGTTCCAGATCTTGAGAAATTGGTCTTTTTGGACAATCTCTCTGGGAACCTCGAGTTGCATCTCTAGAAAGGTGACAGACATGTGAAGCAAAGCCATTGTGGAATCTTCAGACTGGCTCATCTCCTAACTGAATATCACTAAGTGACCTCAGCACTGCAGAGAAAAGAATTTTTCAGTCAAGCCCTGCTTAAATTCCTGATTCACAAAATACAAACATATAATAAAATGATTGTTATTTTGAGCCTGTAAGTTTCAGAGTAGTTTGTTACATGGCAATCGATGACTGAAATAGGATCAGTGTGTGGGGTGCCTATGGAATAGAGACCAGGCACCTCCTCTGTCTTGAGTGAGGCCCTGGATCTATATTGTCATAAGGCCCTTCAGGAGATTTATATTACCAAAAAACTTTGAGAATTGACATACTGGCTCTGTTCTGATAGCATGATTTTCCAGGATGCACTTGGAATTATAAAAAAAAGTACCTGGATTCTTCTGTGGTGCCACTTGAGTGACTCTAGGCATGCCCTAGATCCACTCACAGACCACTCCCTAATGCTAGTCACCTCCAAGATATGAGTTCCTTGTATGGACAGAATTCTACCCAAGACACTATGGGGACTAGGTTGATTGTAAGATACTTGAAGGCCAGAGAGTGGTGTTGTCATTGTATCCCTCAAACTTAGTATAACACCTAGCAGGGAACTAAGTAGCTATTGCAAATATGTTTATGGATTAAAAGCAAATAATAACAGTGCCATAAATTTATTGATCATTTATATCATGGGAGCATGGCATTAAGTATTTTATAGGGATTGTTTCATTTAATTCTCACAATCCTAAGAGACAGATGTCATTAGCCTCATCTTAGAAATGGCAAAACTGAGGTTCAGGGGAGGTGAATTTGCCCCAGATAGCTGGTAGGACAGCTATTCCCATAGGGTCTATTTGATTTCAGTGTGCTCATATCTACTGCACAATACTTCCTGTTATAAGAGAGGCATGTGTAGTCCCTGCCTTTGAGGGGCTTCCAGCCTAGGGGAGCCAGAGCACAGCTGCATGCCTGCAAATGCCGTTCAGAGTGAACCATGTAAGTGGTTCAGCTATGCCAGCAGAGTGCTGTAGGGGTCCCTGAGAGCTGTATTAGTTTACTCATACTGCATAGCACAAACACAGTGTCCTAAAAGAAACCCGTTTTATTAGCTCATGGTGCACTGTGGCTGGCTTCTCTGCTCAGAGTCACCCAAAGCTAAGGCCAAGGTGTCAACCAGGCTACTTTCTCACCTGGAGTTCAGGGTCTTCTTTCAAGCTCAAGTAACAGTTGTAGTACAATTCAGTTTGTTGTGGTTGTAGGACTAAGGCCTCTATTTTCTTGTTGGTTATCACCCAGTGGCTGACCTCAGCTCCTAGGCATCACCCACATTCCTCACCACTCTGGGCCCTCCACCTCCAAAGCCAGCAATGAACAGTCTCCCTGGTGTTAAGTCTCTCTCACACTCCAAGCTCTTTAGGAGGAGCACAGTCCCTTTTAAGGGTTCCACTGATTAGGTCGGACTTATCCAAGACACTCTCCTTCTCTTAGAGTCGACAGATTTGGGATCTTAATTAGATCTGCAAGATCCCTTTACAGCAGCACCTACATTAGTGTTTGCTTGAACACGGAGGAGGAGATGTGTGCACACCTGAGAATGGGGATCTTAGGGAGCATCTTTCATTCTGTCTAGCATAAGTGCACAGAGCAGGAACAAACTGAAAAACAGAGGCTACCTCACGGGTACATCCTCTTGCAAAGGTTTTATCTTTCTCTGTACTCAGAAGCCCCAGAGGAGTGGGATCCATTCTGGAATCTTAAGGCAGATAATTATATGGTAGTTTCTTAATCTGAGAGTAGAGTTTGAAGAGAAGGGAGTGCTGGCCCATAAAACAATGACTCTGCATGTTAATGTGCTGTACAAAGGTACAGAGGCTGTGAACAGTGGTACCCCATGCTGGTTCCCTGTCTTTCTATTCTTAATAAGATCTCTGTGGAGAACATTCGCCCCAGAGGTACAAGTTAGGTGGGGGCTGGGTTTGCCTTTCCTCACAGCCCTATGTTCTCTGCAAACTCTGCTGCTTTTGCAGGAGGAATTGATTACTGAATAATGAATTATCATTCTTTTTCATTTTCCAATCCTCTCCTGAAATGTGCTGCTACTTTTCTATTTATTGAAGCTCAAAAATGGGAATAAAAAAAGGACATTCTTTCTTTCATCCAGCAGAGAAAAAATTACAGTCTTACCTAACAACCCTATCTCATTCTTGGGGATGATAGCAGTAATTGTTTTTAATTAATTCAATTTCTGGCTTCAGAGTAATTTCATTTCTTCCTTGACTGGACAATAATGTTTCCAATGAAGTGAAGCTTCACTGGAAAATACGAGGTGGGGCCCCTCTTACCAGACCAACTAAGTTCTTACCCTCTTGGAGGGGCATGAAGAGAGATCCTGGAAATAAGTATACCACTCAAAGAGAAGAGAACCATTCCTGTGTCAGAGACCAAAGGCACACTTGGAAGTCTTCATGAGGCCATGATGGAGAGCTGCCCTCCAATCACAGGTTGTGGAAATTCCATATGATATGAATTTATTCTCCTTAGAAGAAGGGCACTAACAGGGGAGCCACCATGAGAGAAGAGATCAGTGGATTAGGTCAGACAGCCATAGATGAGAAAGGGGTAATGTTTCCCATGGACATCTGAATGAGGAAGGCTAGAGTTCTCACCGGGCAGAGCTAGCAGAAAGAGCCTGAAGATGGCTTCATGAAAATTGACTTGTGATCTGAGTTCAGTCCTTACTACAAGGTGAATACTTGAGAGTAGGAAAAGGTTATCAATGGCTGATTATGTAAAGTGACTCCTTCAGAGGACCTTCTTCAAGGGCTAATTTCAAGTTGCAAAGCATCTGAAGCTCTATTACAGGAATTTCAGTGTGTGTGAGTGTACATGAAGGTGTGCAAGAATGTGAGGGTGGATGTGAGTGTGTGACAGTGTGTGATCATTGTGAGTGTGTGGAAATGTGTTAGAGTGTGTGAGGATGTAAGGGTGTAAAAGTGAATGTAAGTGTATGTATGGGTTTGTGAGAGTATGTGTGAGGGTGTGTGAGTATGCAAGTGTGTGAGGAGGTAAGAGATTATGTGTGAGTGTAAGTGAAAGTGTGTGTGGATTTGAGTATGTGAGGGCACATTTGAGGGTCAGTGTAAGAGATTTTGTGTGAGTGTGTGAATGTGTGTGTTAGAGTATATGGTTGTGACAGTGTGTATGAATATGTGTGTGTGTGGGGGGGGGGAGTGAGGTTATGTGTGTGTGAGAGAGTATGGGGCTGGGAAGGACCATGACATCAGACAGGTTGCTGGAGTGACATTATATCTTTACCACCAATTATTGGTGAGAAGGGAAGGAGGGCGATAAGCAGCCTTGTGATAAGAGGGTTCCATGGGTTTGTGTGAAAGGAGCAGAGCCAAAAAATTGCCTGTCGTCCCAGAGATGGAAAGCAATGCACAGACCTTGGGTGTTAATATTCAGATAGAAGCTACAAGAATGTGACATTGAAGTCAGTTTGTAAAATCATTTCTTTTATACAGATAAACATCTGTTCAGACCCTATCGCTCATAGACCATAGGTTCTTCTTAATCCTTAGAGGGGATTAACCCAGTGGATGGTCAAAACCTATTTTTTAAAAGTTAACATGTGGTATCTAGATTTCTTGCTTTCTCTCATATTTATTCATCTCAAATGTATACCTCCTTTTCCTCACCCTGGAATTTTATAAAATCCCCAGCTAAGGAGAAAGAACGGCTCAATCATTCAACAGACATTTCTTTTAGACTCTTCCTTTGGGTGGGATTCAGTTTTCTCCTTGGAATCTCCTAGTGAAACGTTTTTGCCATTTATCTTATTCTCCTTCTGGCTCCCCAGCCACAATGTACGCTCCATGAGGGCAGAGTTTTGTCCACAGTCTTTGGCTGCTACATCTCCACTACTGTTAATAATGCCTAATGCATAATAGATGATTTGGAAGTATCTGTTCAGTGTACAAGTAAATTTGATGAATGTCTAATAATGCTCTGGACCCACTGTTAAAGGCTAGAGAGAAGAAAATAAATGACACTTCTACTCTTTCTTTAGTTCCTTTAGGTTCCTTTAGTTTCTTTAGGTGGGTGTTAGAATCAGAGTTGTATGAAACTGATTAGAGCACAGTTAATTAAGCACCAGAAATTCATGCATCTGATGTGGGAGCTTGCTGTATAGTGATGTGAGAAGAAAGCTGGTCCAGGGGTGCCCTGTATTGAGCTAAGTAGCAAGCAACTTATGGGAGGCATCACAGAGAGAGGGGTGTTTGAGTGGGTCTTTAGGAATGCGTTGAGTTTGCCAGGCATAAATGCTACTAGAATGTGCATGCACAAAGGAAGGGGCGCTCCAGGACAGGGCATGCACAGTATAAAGGTGCTGATGAATAAACAGTGTGGCATGCTCAGGACGGTTCAAAATCTAGCATGCCCCAAACTGTGACTATAGATCAAAGGATAGAAGAGATAAGGCCAGAATATCAGAACTGTGTGCCAGCTCAGGATTGGGGATTTTTGTCCTGGAGGATTCTGGAGGTCTTATTGTTTTCATTTTGTTTTGTTTCTTAAGATTTCAGGCAGATGGGCTCAAACTGGCAGTTATGGCAAAATGAAGGGGAGCTGAGAAGGGAAAAGACTAGAGGCAGAGGTGAGTTAGGAAGGTCCTGGATAGTTCTGGCAGGACAGTGGAAGAGAGAAGTGGGTGGATTCAACACTTAGAAATGATTTAGTTGGGGACTGGAGAAGGTAAGGGAGTGACAAGAGAGTGGGAGTCAGAAGGAAGCTGAGTTTCCAGCTTGAACAGTTGGGCGAAGAGTGGCACCATTAACCCAGAGAAGAGAGAAAATTGGAATGAGGTTGAGAGGACATGATTTGAAATGAGTATACACTGTTGAGGGAACCACATGAGTCTTCAAGAAACAGTTCCTGTCTGCAGAGTCTGCAAATGCTTTAGGTCTGCTATCGCCTGCAGATCGAACTACCAGGAACATTATTTCATGCCTCAATCTTCATTTCCTGCCTCAACATCAATCTGCCTTCTCTCTGTGTTGCCAAATTTTTCCTTGTGTCCTGCTTTCCAAGCTTCGTTTTTCTCCCTGCCCATCTTGTGTACCCTTTCTATAAAGTCAACCCTAGTGCCACATTTTGTTGCCTCCAAACTAAACACAAGCACAGCCAAGGCACGAAGGAGACACCCCAGCTGTTTGCTGACTTGAACAAGATGTAACTTAAAGATCCAAAAGAGAGAAAGCTCACCTGTAGTTTTTGTAGTGTCTAAAACTTTCTTAGCTTGATACCTGTTAAAGAAGTTTGGAAATACCAAAGATAAATAGAAATAAAAATCAAAGCAATGGTTTCTTCTGCTTATGGGAGACTATGCCCCTCTCCATGCTTAGTTTATTCACCTGACACTGTCATTGGAACCAGCCTTCCAGGCAAGCTGGTAGCTCCTGGTAGTTTAAAAAACTTTGTTAGGGATGGGGGCAGGTGAGATGGCATCACTCTCCCACTTCAGTCAGGGACCCCCAGAAAGGGAGGGTAACAGGGAAACTTTGAGACGGGGGTGGGAGGAATGGGGGGTGGGGGGAGAGTGGAGGAGGAGGCAGCTTCTCTGAAAGGTGGCCAAGCAGGCTCAGCTGTGACAGCAGGGCACAGGAGTCCTTCTGAAGTCACAGGAGGCTCCAACTGAGAGTGTGACTGTCTTTTCAGATGGTCCATTACTGGAGGATTACAATTTTAAAAATTAACTAGCCCCCTTATGAGAGGGACCAGATTGAAGACAATATGCTGCTTTGTTTCCCTAGTTCTCTCTCATTGCAAACAAGACTCTAAAAATGCTTTGCAGAACTAAACAATGAATTGTGCAGGAGAGCACAGTAAAGTCCAGATGAAGGAGAAGCCACTGTAGTAGTTTCCCAAAAAGCTACAGCAAGTGTGCTCATTGGCAGGACCTGAAGGCTAAAAGTCTTGCAGCAGGAGTCATGGAAGTGTGTAGAAAGACGAGGAAGAGAAATCTGAGGACTGAGAACACAGGTGCAGGGATCTGGTTACAAGGAGCACTGAGGCGGGGGAGGCAAGAACCTCATCCTATGAGTTGTGAAGTATCCCTGTGAACAGGTCCCAGAAGAAGGTGGATTGGTGCCTGGAAGAGCCTGGAGGGCTTGCTTGCAGTCAGAGGTCAGGTCACTGTCTGGCACCCCTAGCCTTTCCTTCTGGCCTCTGGATCATTAGTGTCATAGAAATGAGCAGTGATCTCAGTCTTCTGACTCAGCCATCACAAAAGCAAATTGTAGGGGGCCCAGGCAGGCCATATAAGTAAGTGCATCCAGCCAGGTATAGAAGAAACCATCTGGATCTCACCATTGATGGAAACATGAATAAAGACAAATATTTTTGTACCATCAGGAAATTTGCAGTGTGAGAAGATGATAAAGGGCCACTTGCACTCAGTGTCAGTGTCAGAAGCCACTAGAGTGTGGTGGGAGAGGTGGCAAGCCAGATGGCTCATTCTAATGGTAGGGCCACACTTCCTACAACTCACTGGGGCTAAAGAAGACTGAATGCCTTATCACTGCCATGGCTGATTTTTAAAAGAAGCTATACTAATTTTTACATGATGTCTGTCAATTATTTTTAACTATTCAGAGTTTTAAAAGACACGACTGTATTCAACCTATATGTATTCTATTTAAAATCTCTGATCTGGTCTGATATTCTTTCATTTTAAATATGAGGCAATGGGAGGCAGAGAAGTGTCCTGCCCTCTGCTATACTGTAAGTTGGGGACAAGACTCCACCTGGAGCTAGCTTTCCCCATGTCTGGGCCTCCTCCAGCTCCCATTGTTCTAGGCTGCTTCCATGGGTGCCTTCTCCTCCCCTATGAGAAGCTGTTTCAGCCTCTTCTGCTGCTGCCTGGCTGTCAGCAGTAGCACCCTTCTCAGGAAGCATTCTGTGCCCCATGCATATCTCACCTGCCAAAAGAAAATAAGCCAAGTACCTTATCCACTCCTTCAGGACCTATAGTGCATGGAATGGTGGCCCTACAGATATGTTCGTGTCCTAATCCCTAGAACTAGTGAATGCTACAAATGCCATCTTACTCAGAAAAAGGATCTTTATAGATGTAATTAAGTTAAAGAAGCTGAGATGAGATCATTCTGGGTTATCCAGGTAGGCCCTAAACCTAATGACAAGTATCCTACCAAGGGGAAGGCAGAAGAAGATTACACAGTCAGAAGAGGAGGAGAAAATGTGACCAAAGGGGCAGGGATTGGAGTGATGTGGCCATAAGTAAAAAAATGCCAGTAGCTACCAGAAGCTGGATGAGCGAAGAATGAATTTCCCCTAAGGCATCCGGAGGTAGCATGGCCCTGTCAACACCTTGTTTTTGGACTCTGGCCTCCAGAGCTGTGAGAGAATAAGTTGTGTTGTTTTAAACCACCTAGTCTATGGTAATTTGTTATAGCTGCCACAGGAAACTGATACAGGACCCTTCCTTCTGCTAGGGAGTTGGAATGTCCTGCGAGACCAATAACAGTAATGACTACCATCTGTTGAATGCTTCAGCTCCACCAGATTTACAGATTTTCCCAATCCTCATACCGCTCTTTAACATGGCATTATCTCCCCTCCTGTCCCCTTTCCCACTCATTACAGAAATAGGGAAACTGAGGCAGACACAGAGCTCTAAAGCAGTAGAGCCCAGATTTGAAGCCAATGCTCATTACTCTCACTACCACTGCGGGACTTGTTTCAATAAGCTCTTGTAACATAATAGTGAACTTCCATAACTCCAAGTGGACCCAATGGTGGGAGTTTCCACTGTTGCAACAGATCAGTACAACTTTTTTTTTTTTTTTTACAATGGCCAACTTTCTTAGATTTAATATTTTAGACAATATTATGACAATATTGAAGAAAAAGTTGTGTCTGGTGCCTAGATCTGTGGGAAAATACACATTACTTTCAGACACAGGTAATGCTAAATTGTATCATACGGTGAACCACCATGAGGAACAGCTCTGACTGTTCATACACTGATAACTTCATATTTTCAGGCCTTTGGGAACAACCACAACACAAATGCAAGTCAGGAGAAACTGACTTCACCCTAATACAGGAGAGGCAAACTGTAGGTTGACCAAAAATGGAATAGGGTTTACTAGAGAAAAGGCGAGGTATCTGGAAGTGTATGATGTTTAAGTAACTAGAAATATTATGAGGAGTAGATTATGATCCAAAGAATAAGACCTAACTGTGGATTTTAAATAGTAATCTTGAGTTCTTAGACAATTAAAGTTTATTTCTCTGAGCTTCAATTTAAAAATATGTAAAATGTAAGGGATAGAAATTATGTATATACATGTATATATATATATATATGGAAGTATATAATAATATATATATATATATATATGGACCAGTATGTAGCCCATATTTGGTTTTTGGTAAATAAGTTATTTATTATCATTATGATTGTCGCCAATTTCCCTTGACTTGTTCCCTTTTACATTACACAAAATTTTATTTTATTTTTTAAAAATTTTATTTATTTATTTGAGAGAGAGAGAGAGCAAGACAGCAGAGGCAGGCAGAGGGAGAGGGAGAAGCAGACTCCCTACTGAGCAGAGAGCCTGATGTGGGGTTCAGTCCCAGGACCCTGAGATCATGACCTGAGCCGAAGGCAGACGCTTAATTGACTGAGCCACCCAGGTGCCCCTATTATAGAAAATTTTAACTCAAATATTCTGTAAGAGGATATCACAAAATATCCAATCACCAGTTTAATTTCTCTTTTATCATCATATATAAAAAACTGAAATTCCATACCAGAAATAAGCACCCTTTCAAATTATCCTTTAAAATAACTTGTTGCAAGTATACATAAATTCGCTACCTGTATAATATTCTTTCAATTGACTTAGAGATGTGAAGGCAGACTTGTTAGAGAGGAAAAAAATCTATAAAGGCTATACTCATTCATCCACCAGATATTTATAGAAGACTGTCTCCAGAATCAATGCAGAGTGCAATAATTGCCCTAATAGTTATGAGTAAAATGTTGTAGGATTATAAACAGAAAAATACAGTGAAGTTTGTTAATTAAAAAATTAAGCATAAATTCAAAACACTGAGAACTCCCTACTAATATAATGTAGGCTTGGAGGAGAGGGGAAATAAATAATGGGAAGGACAGCATAGTATAAGGAGAAGCTCTATGAAAGAGGTAGCTGTCTGGTGGAGTCTTAAAGGAAAAATCAGAGTTCGAATTGGGGGATGCAAGGTTTCTAGACCAAAAGATGGAGATCAAAAATTTCTTTGTGCCTGTGGGAAGCAGCAAACGGTCTGTTTTGATGGAGCAAAGAATATATAAAAATGAATATTTTATTTAACATTGGAAAGGTATATAATAGAGACCTTAAATATGACCTGAGCATTTCAAATCTTGTTATATAGTGGATGTCCTTAACATCCTTAGTAGAAGAGAGATGTGATCAGAAATGTGCACTTTGTAACTTAGGTATGTAGCCTGTGCTAGTGGGAATAGATTCAGAGACACCATTTAGGAGGCTAGGTGATAATCTAGGTGAGAGGAGAATCAATAATCAACTAGTGGGGAGGGAGTAGGATGGGAAGGGAATAAAAGACCAAGGGGAGTTAGCCAAAGAACAATTAACTGATTGGATTGTGGTGGGCCAAGGAGGAAGGGGGTCAAAGATGACTCAGAATTTTAGATCTAAATGCCTAAGAAAATCTCATAGTAATCTGAATAAGGAACACAGAACAAAGGGCAGACTTTTCTGGAAGAAATGATATACCTAATTTGGGATGCATGGAGATAGCCACAATGCAAATGAAAAACAAAACAAAACAAAACAAAAAAACAAAATCTCTTTATTTGGAACAAATTTTGGTTCTGGAGATTGGGAAGCAGAGAGTCCTACCTGAGGTTCATAGTCTGGAGAAAGTTTCAGATTACTAAAGGAGAGCATAAAGAGAAAGAAAAGAGACAAGAATAGTCCCTTGAGGGCAGCATCTAATTTCATGGGGTTTGCAGTAAAATGGTATCCAGAGAAGAATAGTCTGAAAGGTAGAAAGAAAATAAAATTGTCCCCATATCTCTAGTGTGCTTGAAAATCAAGACGGTGCAGATATTTTATAGACTAAGATCTTAGAGAAAGCTGTGTTTTTTGCCAATATGGGTTGTCTGGAATGCCCACCCACCTCCATCTAGCCAATTCCAATTCATCCATGAGGCTCAGTGTAAATGTTGCCTCCTCTGTGAAGTCACCCTAAGCCATTTCCTAAGAAAAGATAGTCCTGGAGCAACCCTAGTGGCACAGCTGTTTAGCGCTGCCTGCAGCCCGGGGTGTGATCCTGGAGACTCAGGATAGAGTCCCACGTCAGGCTCCCTGCATGGAGCCTGCTTCTCCCTCTGCCTGTGTCTCTGCCTCTCTCTCTGTCTCTCTGCCTCTCTGTCTCTCTGTCTCTCTCTCTGTGTGTCTCTCTCATGAATAAATAAAATCTTAAAAAAAAAAAAAGATAGTCCTGTTCTCGCACTTCTTATAGGAAGTCTCAGTTTACATTATCAGTCTCAGTCTCAGTGTTTCTAGTCATTTGGCCACATGGTAGACATTCTTTAAATGCCTGGTGGTGGGTGCCACAACTAGTATTGAAGGCGTAAGAGAAGGGGCTAGTTTTGCTTAGTAGGAAAGATACTTTTCTTCTAAGACAGGACAGAAGGGAAGACCTCTAGGCTCAATATCTAGGATCTAGAGGCTTCTCAATGACTTCAAAAATTTTGGAGACCCAAAAATAAAAACAAAACA
The DNA here is from genome assembly GCF_053574225.1 of Canis aureus. Classification (NCBI taxonomy): domain Eukaryota; kingdom Metazoa; phylum Chordata; class Mammalia; order Carnivora; family Canidae; genus Canis; species Canis aureus. The sequence continues at coordinate 58,833,594 of NC_135616.1, forward strand.
AAGAACACCTCCAAAATTTGAAAACAAAGGTGAAAGGCAGAAATAATATATGCTTAAATATCTACAAAAGTTGTTCTATCAAATAGCAGCCATAATTCAAATCAAGTCTTCTATAATTGTGAATAAATGTGGCTTAATGTGGGATATGGGTGCATGAAATACATACATAGTATATAAGCAACTTTAACTTGATTTTAGGTGATGCATCTAATAGTATGCATGCCCAGAACCTGGGAAGACCTTAAACGGTCCTGAGAGAAGATCATCAGAGCAATTTTGAAGTAGAGAGGAAGGAAGACCTATTTTATAGGTCTTCTATGCTGGCCACTTTATTTCACATACATCACTGAAATAAAGGTGAGAGGTTATGGTAAAGACAGAGAAACTAATCCTATAAAAATGTTCTCTTCCTTGAGCCTGGTCATTACCTTCGATGATTCCTTGTTTCACTTGTAGCTGTGACTGACATGGAGGCATGTCTACCTTGACATTCAGGAACAGAGAACATCCATCTACTGTCCTAGCAATCTAGTGATCGCAATCCAACCCCCCCAAATAGGTATCTAATTGTAAAAAGTTCAAATTGTTAATAAACAGATGCAGGCAAAGCAAACTCTCAATATCCCACAAAGAATAATTACGATGGTTTTAGAAACAAGCTATGACTTTCCAGAAAAACTTGCTAAGCAACTTCTAGCCCTTGGCAAATCTATATACTTAGTTTTGTTGCCTTTATAAAATATATTAACAAAATAATAGCAATAAGACTGAAAAAATGCAATGCCTAGATGAAACCCTAAGGGGGTTTTCTGGAGTGAAGCAATTAGAGGAAGGTAAACAGTGCCTTTTTGCTGAAAAAAATTTTTTTCAGTGGAGTTTTTTTTATTAATTTCAGATTTAGAAATTATTAAAAATGGGACTACATGCACAAAATATAATCTCATTGATGAAAATGACAGCCTAAAATCCTATTTCAAACCCAATTTTCAATACATGGAAGTTGTTCCTGAGCATCTGAGACATATTAGGATATTCTTGTTAAAATTACCACAGTCTGTGGAGAAAATTAACTTTCTGAAGTATCCCATTGGTGCAGAAGTTATGGGCTTTTTAAAAATTAACATTCAATTTTCTAAAATATATTGCTGTGTTTTCCTAGTACTGTATCTTTAAATAAAATAGGCACCATCTCTATTAAATGTATATAAATGTAAACTATATACAGTTTTTAATATAACTATGGTATGATAATTTTATACTATATGTCTGACATTATAACAATCTCTCTACATATGCATCTTTCTCTCTGGTTATTTAAAATGAAACCGCTCACAGGTGTTCTATTAATGTGTCTGAGAAAAGAAAGGCAGAGGCAACTGCCTTCCCTGGCAATCAACCACTGCCACATTATTTTCAAATTTTCATCATGAAATTGCATTTATGTAAAGTAACCAAGGGGGAGAAGTGAGGGGAGGGGGGGAATATTACAAGAAACCAAAGTGAGGAGGCAATAATAAAGTCAGAACCCAATGATCATTTCAAGGGCAAATATCAGGGTAGACTTAACTTTTTAAATAATCAAGCATTATCTTAATGTCTTATGTGTTGTTCTGGATATAGAAATGTGGTTTGGAATATCTCCCTTCCCTGAAACTACACCAGAGAATCAAGAACGTACGTCAGCTTCCTCTAACTGCCATAGAGTTGGCAAAGGGGCAGGAGTCCTGTGGAGTGACAGGGAGAGTCAGGCTGGCAGTCCCTAAAGTCCCTAATTGCTCTATTTGCGCTTTAATGGTTCTTTCTGCTGACTTCCATTTTGTAGAACTTCTATTCATGATCAACAGGCTTTTTGTATAAGATATTAACTGTGCTTTTAGAACTTATTTTTTTTAAGATTTTGTTTATTTATTCATGAGACACACACACACACACACACACACACACACACACGCACTCTCAGAGAGTGAGAGAGAGAGGCAGAGACACAGGCAGAGGGAGAAGCAGGCTCCATGCAGGGAGCCCTACAAGGGACTCTGCTGATCCCGGGTCTCCAGGATAACTCCCTGGGCTGAAGGTGGCGCTAAACCCCTGGACTGCCCACTTTTAGAACTTTTTAAAGTACTCAGAGTCTTGCATATTTGGGAAGAATTCCCTATGCAGAGACCAAGCTTTACATTAGCTGAGTGAATATGCATTTTAAGGATTACATGTTAATGAGACCAAGTAAAATTTGGTCATTTGAACAACTGACCAAGCATGCAAATGCTGGGACTTTATGTACAAAAGGAAATTCTTGATTGAGTCTTTGATTTATATAACTGAAGTAATTCTCAGTGTTTTGTTTTACTCTAAACATAAAACTCACCAGACCACGAAGGAGGGTCGCATGTCAATCAGTATGACAACACATTTTAAGCCTTCCTCTGCTCCAGTTGCACTTTCAGGTAATCTGGTTCCCTGCTCTGTGGTGGGAAGGGTGTGCCCAATGTTAGATCAATTGAGAATTCTTCCCCTGTGTTCAGATCAGGGAAAGACAGAGTCAGTCATCACTTTCCATAGTCTTCAATCCTGGAATATGCTCACTTAGCTCAGAGAAAAGGGTACAGAAGAGATATCAAAACAGTGAACAAGATAGGGTTAGAATAGGTTTTTGATCTAGGCCTTGTGGCTACCTAGGTGTAGAACACTAATCAACCATGTCCCACTCCAGCCCTCAAAAGACCCCAGGTAGAATGACCAGAGGAACTAGGCTGAGGGCCAAGGGAAAGAAATCTGGGTCAGATGGTAAAACCACTCCCTAAAGCTCAAAGGTGGCCAAGCTTATCAGGGTGGGTTTGGGAAACCATGCTTAAATTGGATGGAAAATATGAAAAGATAATTTTTCTTTGACAAAATAAATGGTCATTTTATATGGTTCAATTCAGTTATAAGGTGTCTGTTTTGCTGGAGTAGGTGTCTTTCTCGTAAAAGGGTCCAGTGGGTATAGGGGGTTAGAGAGGTTGTAGAGGTTCCAATGCTGATTCCTTTTAAAACATTCTATTTCCTCCTCAAATGTTGGTTTTAAAGAACATTTTACAGGTAAAAACAGGCATAACATTTGATACATATGAACTGCTTCAAAATATTTAATCTGATTGAGTCCTCACAGCCTTATCAGCAAACAACCCATTATCATTCCTTAGTTTCCGACACATGGCACCATCCTATTTATTCTCCCATGCATGGTCCATTCTTTTTCTAACTTCCTTAACTGGATTTTCTGTGTTGGCTGCTTGTTTAAGGGTATTTCTCAGGTTGAAACCTCATTTCTCTTCTCTACCCCAGAGACATCACTCGTTTTTATACACACAACCTTCACATTTTTATCTCCTACCTGAACCTTTTCCCAAAACTCTGCTTCTACTGTTCAAACTGCCCGCCAGATACACGGTACTTAATTTTCCAACATCGCTTCCCTCAACAACTTTATAGCTGAATTCATCATTTCTTTTCCCTCCTCCCTTCACCCCTTGTGGCTCCTCCTTCTGACTTTCCACTTCACTTAATGGCATCATCATTCTCCAAGTTATCAAGGTGCAATTTGTTTCTATCACCTTGGATTCCTCTTTCTCCTTTGTCCTCCACATTTCCTAAGTCATCAAAGCTTTCTGATTATTCTTTCATAATTTATCTATAATTTGTCTCTACCAATGGTGTCAGAAAACAGAAGTAGGAAATGGATAATTCATCCATTATCTGAATATATTGTTACCTCACTAGTCCAAGGAACAAACAGGTAATGTCCTCCATGTTCTATGTCATTTGTGCCCTAGACTTTCCTGTTTGAGTGGTAAGAAATATTAAATTCAAGAGCATCAGATGAAAACCAAGCGAAACTTCCCTGGGGGTGTCTGGTCTTTGGTTACTGGATTGGGGAACTGAGGTAGAAAGGAGCTTTTGAACAGTTTACTTGGAGGGTTCAGACTTTAAATTTGCAATACTAAATAAATGGAAAACCAAGGAATTCCAAGGAAGAGTAGAAAACTCTACAGAGGAAGATAGATTTGGCCCTGAGATCCCAATTTGCTGCAATTTCAAACATTATTTTAGCCCTCAGGACAAAGAAAGTGATACATTGCAACTGCCAAAAAAGAAAAAAAAAAAACTACTCCATTTTCTTTTCTATTTCTTCCTTCTGAGCAGAGGTATAGGTACAAATTGCTGCCTCAGAGTGAGCTGATGGGGAAAATAATGTAAAATATTAAATAACTAATCTCAGTTAATTAGATGACCGGGAATGTAGTACAAATGTGACCATGGACACAATGGAGATGCTCGACACCCTTGGGTTTCAGTAATTCATTGTAAAATTGTTATAATCAGTATGCCTACAGTGCATGTTAGGATTATAAGGAGAGATTAACTCAGTAGACAAAAGGACTAAGTATATTGATGTGTACATTAGGGAGAGCAATGATGTGTAAGTTATCATAATCATGTATGCCCAAGCAATGATTATAGCCTTCATACCCTGGCATGTTATTTACAAAGGGGTGTTAGGGCACAGAGTCTTAAAGAAGATAAATGCATACTGGAAAGACTTGGATTTGAGTTTTTTCTTCTGCCAATCACCATGTTATTTAATTTTTAGGCTTTAATTTCTTTATTTCTATAAAATGGGAATTAATTATGATGTCTACTTCATAGGTGGTGAGGATATAATGAAATAATGCATGGAAAGCACTTAGCTTTAGTAAACTTTAGTAAGAGCACAATTACTCATAGTTTTTATTAGTATCAGCATTCTGTTCTCATGTAAATATGCACCAAGAAATCAAGTCAAGCTGTGGACAGTGCTATTAGTTTAAGCAAATCCCTGTACTTTTTTTTTTTTTTTAATCCCTGTACTTCTTAACCTAGAGTCATGATACATAGGTGGAATATAGATAGATGTTGGACGTTGGTGAATGTTGCTTTGCGAATTGGTAATAGTCTTAGCCAATGAGTTCAGAGCTCATCTGTGCTTAAGCACAATAATTTAATGTGCTTGGACAACCTGCAACACATTTTGGCAAACTGTCATCCATTTTGGTGTATTATGTTGCCAAATGCGTTAATGAAAGCATGATGTTTGCCAGCCCTAAACTTTAAGGTAAGTCTCATTTGAAACAGAGAGCCATGGATGGTATCCAGCCACAGGCAGTTCTCCCCAATATCTTCTACATGAATGTCAATGGTGCCCAAGAAGAGAGAAGGATGAATATATCAACACAATCTACCTGAATTGCTACAAAAGCAGTTCAAAGGGCACCCCAATGAGAATCAGATATTCCAGGAGAGAGAGAGAGAGGAGAGCCTTCTGTGTTTCCTTCTAGTGAGAAGAAATGGAGGATTCCCTTTTCAGGGACAGTGTTAGGACATCAAAATATTTATCATCCTATGCTATAAACAAGATATTGAAGGCGAGACCATGAAACTTCAGTATTTCACAAGAAGACTTTAGAAAGTTTAAAGAAATTTTAGCAAATTATAAATACACTTATTATTATTTATTTCAGAAATCCTCATTCATTAAAGTTAAATGAGTAGTTAGTGGGCTACCTTGTAGTTTATCTTTTGCATTATCATTAAATTTGAGGGTAGATAACATGCATTCCCTTAAGTATGTTAGAAGGCAGAATGGTTCCAATTTTGTATTTATTATTGTTATTGTTTCATTAGTAGCCAATTAATTATTCCTAATGGATTATCAAAGGCACTAATGATATCTGGGTTCTTGTTTTCCACTAACTAGCTCTATTACAGAAAACTTACTATTTTCTGGAAAGCCTTTTTTTTAAAACCCATTTCTTCTGTCCTCTATTGACCTCAAACTGATCCCTCTCACCCTCCAATGAAGGCTAGAAGGAGTGAGGAGAAGGGACAAGTTCTGAATAGTGTAGTGGTGGTAACAGCTCTCCCTTGCTCCAGCCTAATGCCAGAGGAAGGAGCTCCAGTAAGTAAATCAAATCAACACCGCCCCTCCTGCTTCTTTGTCCTTTTATATACAACTATTAAATCAGCTTTAAGTTCCCTGAGGGTAAGAATATAAGGTCTACTTTCAAACTGTGTTCAGGATCTAGCACCTTAATGTTAAATAATATCAGTACATTTTAATTGGCCTACTTTCAGAGCACCATATTAAATTATTCCCCTAATTAATTGGTTGATCTCATATTTCACTTATATTGTCAGGTTATTATTTTTCCCTTTAGGGCTCAAGACACCACTGACAGTTCAAATATTTCTTCATTAATTACCATGTCTTAGATTCCATATAATCTTATTATAATTATTTTGATATCATATTTATTACAGACCAGCATGTATTAGGAGCGATTAAGAACAGAGAATTAGTTTCAACTCTTCGCACTGATATGTACATCAAGTCATTGCTCAAAATTCAGTGGAAGGTGTAGTTGGCTTGGCAGAGGAGAGGCTTCAATTAAGTTTAATTGGTCAGACATTAAACCAGTTTCATGAAAGTGATCAATAAACATTTTATAATATTGGATCAAGTTTCTTGATCCTAAGAAATTTTGTACAATATAAGAAAAAATAAACTTTTAAAATCATATATACACTTGAGACACTTCTACAGATATTCCCTTGTCACTCTTAGAAAGGTGTCGCACCTTTTAAAATTTTTTTAAAATATTTTATTTATTTGAGAGATGCAGAGAGAGAGAGAGAGACAGAGACAGAGACAGAGAACGAGCAGAGAGTAGAGGCAAAAGAAGAGGGAAAAGTAGACTTCCCACTGAGTAAGGAGCCCAATGCAGGGTCTGATCCCAAAACCCTGGGATCATGACCTGAGCCAAAGGCAGACACTTACCTGACTGAGCCACCCAGATACCCTTAGAAAGGTGTAAGGAAGCTAGATTTTTAAAAATTCAATAAATAATTATAAATGCCTACTATGTGAGACACATTTGTAAATAGAGGTGAACAAATCCAAGTGAAGGCTGCCAAGGAGCTTAGTTTTTAGTGTGTGTTGTGGTGTGTAGGGACTTGGGGACAGTACTAGGATGTAAGCAGTCAAACTACTGTGTTTCAGGTAGAGGTACCTGCTATTGTCTAGAAACCAGGAGAGTGAGGTCAGAGACACTAGCTGGAACAGAGTGGAGAGTAGATATTTTAAACTAAGTGCAAAGAGGGCCTCTGGAGGATTTTAAGTTGAGAAGACATGATTTGAATTCCGTTTTTGAAAGACCGCTTTGTCAGCTGTGTGGAGAATGAATTAGGGAGGAGAATGGAAACATGGTTACCTTCTAGAACACTACTGATTGAGACAGGTGAGATGTGGCAGACAGATCTAGGAAAGTTCTGGTAGTGGAGGTGCTGCTAGAAGAAGGGACATATGAGGGAGTGGCTGGAAAGTAGGGCCTACTTCCAAGGGATGCTTGAAACAGGGATTCCTGTAAATGGGGAGTTGGAGGGAGATAAAGTTCCCTGGAGGGGCCTTCAACCTTGAGATTATGAATTTTGTGGTAAACTTTGGGTGTGGCAACACTAGATCCTCCATTTAATCTCTCTGCTAATGCAGAAGCACTTATGTGAACACCAATATTGATTATGGGACTGAGATAGAACATGGATGGCATCTCTGAAGACAGAGATGTTCTATTGTTTTCTTTACTACTATACTTCTAGTGCCTATTACAGTGCCTGGCAAATAATCAGAATCCAATAAATATTTGGTGAATGAATACAAAGATGAAGTCTGTGAATTTTTTTAAATGTATAGTTGTCATTCAAATTAATCCATCCCTATTCAATACACCTTGCTTTTAAAGGTAAATATAAGAGTTGTACTTGGTGCCAACATAAATAAATAGTCCCTTACATATATAGAGTCTGAAGCTCAGCAGTTAAGATGTGTCAGAATGTTCCTCTCTCTCAAACTCACAAGTCTTAGACTTGTTTTTTCTCAAACAACTATGCCAAGTCTTCCAAATGAAGAGATATCATAAAAACAGAAATAAATAACAAGCTAAGAGTAAGTAAAACCACTTGACTACTGTGTTTGTGCTTTAAGGACATGTGTCCCAGGTGGACACTACGGAGGGTTTTTTTCTGGATCATACTGTTAAATACAGAACCTGGTTCTGAGCAGGCCCTCAGTTAATGTCAGTGGATTCCTAAAGTCGAAGTTCACTGAGGGTGAGAAAATATATCAGGCATGGTCCTTTAGTCTACCTGGAAGAGATATTCTGCTCTACTTATGAAGTTCTTCGTTCTTATGATTCTCACTGGAATTATGTGAGAAGTCTCATCATGTCAAAGTCTCTATGTACCTGCCTTTATCAGCTTCCTGACTTTAAGTTTTTGTTCAATCTGTAACTACCTGGTAGTTCTAAAGACCCAACAGTGGCCCCTCTAGAGGTTTTCTCTGCCTGTTCTTCCCTTTCCCTCCTGTCTCTCATTGGACTGTTTCCTCTGTTTCACCTAATTCAGTTTATTGCCCCTCTTGGACCGTGATGCAGAGGGGAAAACAATGATTAGGACCCAACACTAAACAGAACCTGCAACAACCAGAAGTTGTTGCCAAGGCAACTGAACCAGAGAGTCCTGCATCCAGCCATCACAGTGTGGGGGGAATTTCGGATGAGATCACTTGAGGGGCAGGGGAACCTTCAGGAAAAAAAGCTGAGCTGATAAAGGAACCAAGCAGTTGACATTCCAAGTGATGTCTTTTTCTTTCTCCTTTCGCAAAATAGAGAAGAGCTTGTTAAGGGCCTGAAAGATAAGCAAGCTGGGTAAACTAGATGGGTTTTCAAAGGCTCCTGTTCAATTAATCTGACTACAGCTAGATCAGAACGGTTGTGCTCCCGGGTACAAACAGAGGGGAGACTTCAGGGCAAGAGAGAGGAGGAAAGGGGACAGGGCATTAAACATATTCCTGAACTGCTGTATATACTATAATAGGAGTGATTGCCTTTATTTATACAATTCCTTTTGTCTGGGATACTGCAAGCACAGCATAAACATCACCTCCCTGTGCTTCTAAACACCCCTGTGAGCTGAGGATCAAGGACAGGGATTATCTTACAGATGGGAAAACTGGCACTCAAAAACAGCATATGTGCCAAGACCCCTTCACATGACAGTGGCACAGCCAGAAACAGGATGCAGGTAAAAATAACAACAATAATTTTTTTAATTGCTTCTTAACATCATCTCTGCTGGATCGAGATCTATTTCACAAAATTGACTTTAAAGGGCCAAAGTCTCTCTTCCTGTCACAGTGAGGTTACACACTCTGAATGCAGTTGTTTAAGCCCCTGATGCACAGACTGGTGGAGGTCAAGGGTGGGCTTGCCGACTACAGTCATCACATAAAAATGCTCCTGGACAGCAGTGCAGCTGCTCTGAACTTCATTCTCTTGGTTCAATGGCATACTGCCCTTTTAGGGGATTCATTTTGGCACCTTTCTGCCATATGGATTCTCAAACTGGGAATCTTAATCAATCAAACAAATGTTTATTGATTGGCTACCATGTTCAGACCTAGTGCTGTGACTGAGTAACAAATGTTACCTATGGCACTCACCTGTAAAAACCACTGTGTATACCACAGAGCCTTCTCCAGAAGGACAAAGGAAAACATGTAGTGAACAAGACATAAATGAACGGAAAATGAACTCTGAGGCACCACAGACTAAATGGTGGTAGCAGGTGTGGCAGTGTTCTGAGAAGAGCAGACTATGGTGACCTGAAGCCAGAGGAACCTTGACCAAGGGAAGGCCTCTTGAGCCATTTGTTAAGAGATTTGGTCTGTGAGAAGAATGAGACGGTGCCAGGTCCACATGAAACAGACCTACATATACACTATCACATGCCCTCCACACATGCTCCAGCAATAAGGACTGAGAGCACTCTATTGTAAATATTTATTTACTTACCATAGCTGCCCAACTCCTTCTCTAGACTCAGTCCTCCTGAGTAGGTACTGTGCTCTATTCTTTGTTGTACCGTTAGTGCCTAGTTCTGTGCCTGTCACATAGTAGGTGATCAGTAAACATATGATAATGACTAGATGGGTGGTTCAGTGAATAAAAAATGTTCCAAGATGACAACAATAATAATATCTAATGTTGGCTTCCATGCAGTAAGAATTCATAGCCGATGTTGAATGAATAAGCAATAATTCCAGGCTCCCATATAGTACAGTCGGCTATGATTTGGGGGGTTTAACTCTTGGCTTTACCACATACCACCCTTATGACCTTAGGACAAAGCTCCAGATCTCTGTTTCCTCACTTGTAAAATCTGAATGAAATAATTACATTTACCTGAGTGGTCATGGGAAGGTTGAAAATGCAAAAAATACTTCATAAAGTATAAATCCTTGTACAAATCTCAGTCATTATTGCCACCCACAGTGTAATTTAGCATATTATTAATTTATGTCATCCATTACACACTTTTACCACCAAAGTACTGTTGTAAATCATAGGCCTTTTAAGGCTGAAATGGCCTAATCTTAGATAAATAAGCCAAAATTGACATAAAATAATTTCTCCCAAGGTCCAACAGACAGGACTAGAGGCATGTTTCAGACTCCTGGCCTGTGCTCCTTCCATGAAGCAGCTCCTAAAAGGCCTCCTGAGCAGATCAGTGTTGTAAAGATGGAAAATATGTGGTTGTCTTTCTCCCTTCTCTATTTTCATCATTCAGTGTCACCACATCAGAGCAGAACTGGAAACATTTCTGCAGTCACTTCTCATCTCTACCCTCTCTCAAGGCCAGATGCTACTTCTCTTTTCTGAAGCTCTGGCAGCATTTGGCCAGTCTCCTTGTTCAAGTCCACCCCCCACCTCCAATCTGGACTCTCATGCTAAATCATCTTTCTCAAGCATCATGTAAGCAGGTGACTGCCTGTCTCAGATACTTTAAAAAGCCTCTGATTGCTTCTTTTCCTAAAAGCTCCCTTCATAAAGTTTGAACCTCTTTTTTTTTTTTAAGATTTTACTTAATTACTTGACAGAGAGCCAGAGAGCAAGAGACAGAGAGAGAGCGAGAGGGAGAGAGAGAGAGAGAGAGGTAGAGGAAGAGGGAGAAGCCGACTCCCCGCTGAGCAGGGAGCCTGAGGTAGAGCTCAATCCCAAGACCCCAAGATCATGACCTGAACTGCAGACAGATGTTTAACCAACTGAGCCACCTGAAGTCTGAAGTCTGAATCTCTTAATGCAGCCCTTTTTACCCTTACTGAGCCCCTTGGCCGGGGTGGGACTATGTCCATCACCATTATCTACCAAGCCCCCACTAGATCTTCAATATGAATTTGTTAAACTAGAAGAATCATATTGAACCCTATGAAACAACCACTCTTCCAACTTCCCTTCTCTGTTTGACACACAAGTTTACAAATCCCCAGCCAAACCTTATGTGTACAGATTCCATGGAATCTATTCCCTGACATTTGATATATGCAGCACCTCCAGCAGGGTGCTCACACATTCGTCATACTAACCTTCTTCTCCCTTCTTGTCTACCAGCAGCTGTCTCTTGCTTCCCACTATCACCCACTTTCCTTATCTAACAATCCCACACATTCTCCCACTAGCCTTTGTGCTTTGCCCAATATACCTGTCATTGCCCCCACACAACCACCATCTGTGCTCTCCTTCAGCAAACCAGGCCCTTTTCTCCCGTAGGGCCACCCAGGAGGAGGGGTCGCACCAGACACTCTCATCATATCTTCTTCCATGTAGTCCATTTCAAAATAGGATTCTCTTCAGCAGCAGCGGATGGGTACTGAATGTCTGTTATAGATAGCTTGTAGTATTAAGTGCCAAGAAAGAGACATGGTGTGTGTTTTGGTCCCTGCCCTTGGGGACCTTATGATACAGCTAGTGATACAAGAAATATGCACAAAATAGTTATGTGGCTTACAAGGTCCTTACGTCTGCAGGCATTTCTTTCCCCTACTTCCATGTGATTTATTTATTTGGCCTGAGCCAGCTGACGACTGGTTGTTTTCATGTCTGTGTCCTTTTTGCACTGTGCTTGTTTGTGAATGTTTCTGTGAGGGTGTCACTTATGGTCAGAGGTATTTCTGTACATATATATATTTTTTATGTATGCCCAAGCTCTCCCACCAGAACATAAGCTGGAAGGTTGTGGTAATTAGGTCCTTTCTCTCACACCACAGACTGCTACATGCAGTGGCTTTCAGGAAGCGTTATGACAGAGGCTGGCTAAAAGAGGTCATCCGGCCCAGTTGTTACTGTCACACACAGATGTGGAAGTAGAACTCAGTTAGAATCATAATGCCTCCTCTTCCACAGGGTATTAATCAACCCACATCAACTTTCTTGTGATCAAGGAACTCTAAAACTTAAGATGACACCAGATGAGAAGTGACTGTGCCGGCAACCAGGTACCTAGGGTCACAAAAATTGCGAGATCACTCATACTGCACTGGCAACATGATCGTACTACAGTACTCAGGGAATCCCTTTCCCCATTTCCTTTTCAATTCAGATTATGCTGTCTCCTCTATGCTTTCCCCATGTAACACACGCTGCTTCTTACTGTTCATTCATTCATTTAAAAATACTTGTTGAGGGGAGCCCCGATGGCTCAGAGGTTTAGCTCCACCTTCGGCCCAGAGCGTGATCCTGGAGACCCGGGATCGAGTTCTGCGTCGGGCTCCCTGCATGGAGCCTGTGTCTCTGCCTCTCTCTCTCTCTCTCTCTGTTTGTGTGTGTGTGTGTGTATGTGTGTGTGTTTCTCTAATAAATAAATAAACCATTGAAGAAAATTTTATAAAAAAATAAATAAATAAATAAAAAGCATCTCTCCATGCTGCTAATTAAACAGTGTGACACTTAGCCTCTGCTCTTAAAAAGCTTATTGTCTAATGACAAAAACAGGTGGAAATGAAGGAAACCGCAAAGTGCAAAAGTAAAGGTCAGAAAAGGCTTTAGTGAAAGCCATTAAGAGAATTACCTAACTCAGAAAAGGAAGATTTCCTCAAGAAAGTAACCTTGAAGTTTGGCCTATGGACCAATAGGTCTTGGTTAAGATGCAGGTGGAAGGAGAGAAGCACCTACAGATGTGTTTTGTTTGCCATGTAGTGATTTCATGCCTATTTCTTGTATCACCAACTACATCAAGAGGTCCCTGAAGATGGACTAAACCTTACACACCACGTTGCTTCCTTGGTACCTGATACTAAGACCTGTTTATAGCAGTTACTCAGTATCTACTGGTTGCTCTTTTAGAGAATCCTATTTTGAAGTACTGCAGCCATCCAATTCTGAGAAAAAGCACTAGCCCTCAGGTGGGATATCTCCTGGCCCACTTGGTTTAGTTGACAAAAGGGGAAGTTCTATCATCCTTTCTCCCTCAGATAGCCTAGTAAAAAAAGGAGATTCCCGGGTAGCTCTGGTGGTGCAGCGGTTTAGCGCTGCCTGCAGCCCAGGGTGTGATCCTGGAGACCTGGGATCGAGTCCTGCATTGGGCTTCCTGCGTGGAGCCTGCTTCTCCCTCTGCCTGTGTCTCTGCCTCTCTCTCGCTCTGACTGAATAAATAAATAAATCTTTTTAAAAAAAAAAAAAGGAGATTCCCCTGTGCCCAGGATTTTTTTTTAAATTTAAATTCAATACAGTTAGTGATTCATCAGTTGCATATAACACCCAGTGCTCATTACATCATGAGCCCTCCTTAATTACCCATCACCCAGTAACCCCATCCCCTCACCCACCTCCCCTTCAGCAACCCTCAGTTTGTTTCTTTATAGTTAAGAGTTTCTTATGGTTTGTCTCCTTCTGTTTTTGTCTTACCTTATTTTTCTTTCCCTTCTTCTATGTTCATCTGTTTTGTTTCTTAAATTCCACATAAGAATGAAATCATGTGGTACTTGTCTTTTTCTGACTGGCTTATTTTGCTTAGCATAATACCCTCTAGTTCTATGCATGTTGTTCCAAATGGCAAGATTTCATTCTTTTTGATAGCTGAGTTATATATAGATATAGCTCACATCTTCTTTATCCATTCATCTGTGGATGGACATCTGGGTTCTTTCTGTATTTTGGCTATTGTTGATAATACTGCTATAATCATTGGGGTGCATGTGTACCTTCCAAACACTATGTTTGTATCCTTTGGGTAGATGCATAGTAGCACAATTGCTGGGTCAAAGGGTAGTTCTATTCTTAACTTTTTGAGGAAACTCCATACTGTTTTCCAGAGTGGCCACATCAGTTTGCCTTCCTACCAACAGTGTAAGAGAATTCTCCCTTTCACCATGTCCTCACTAGTATCTTTTGTTTCCTGAGTTAATTTTAGCCATTCTGACTGGCCCACACCCCGGTATTCTTTTGTATGCTGTAGACCTCCTGAGATTCGAAGTGGTGAGGGCTGGGAAACCTAGCCACATCAGAAAGTGAGAGGAGCCATGGATGAAGCCTTTCTGGTGGGTCTCTGTTCTGGTTACAGGGCCAGCTGGTTTCAAAGAAGCACCTAGCAGGGGTGTATCTGCCCCCACTTAGAAATCCTGTTCAGAATCACCCCTGCTATAGACTTCTTATTCTCCTGATACAGGAAACAAGGTGGTGGGGGGTAGCACATTCAAATAAAGCACCTCTTCTGTGACTAACCCCAGATGGGACAGAGGGAAATAGCCCAGTGAGGAGTCAGTGAGGTACCAGAGTCCCGCCCTTATTCTCCCCACTCAGCGTTACCTGGCTCTTTACCAAGTCAGACCAGAAGCATAGTCTGGAAGGCAACACTCAGCTCCATTCCCAACCACCCAGGGCAAACCATTTGGATGATTTACTCACACGCCAATGATACAAACTTTGGAGAACATAGATTTTAAAACGCATGACTTTTCTGAAAATGCCTGGATAGTGTGAGCTGTAAATAACTAATACTCAGCAAGTAAAACATGCTATCTGAACAGTAAGATTTTGGCTCTTAGGAGATTCTATCCATAAGTCTCCGAAGGCAAGATTCTTTGCTAAGTCATCTTCAGCTAAGCTAGGAAATCTACTGAGAGAAATGGAAAAGACATATATATATGTATATATAGGCAGCTGGCAAGAGATGGGAGTAACAAAGCCTTCTTGTTTCCTCTTCAGGAATGTGGGCTCTCAATATTGTGCATACCACTGGACTAGTATATTGTTGAGTCATTATAGTACATGGTAAAACATAAGATGAAAATTAAAACAAAAAACAGTGGGAGGGAGCAAAGGGTATCTAGAAAACAGATAAAATACAGACTAGAAAATAAAAGACCAGAAACTTTAAATTGAGTTATAGACAATGCAAAGCAATAGACAAAGGAAAGAGTTAAAATTTAGGCTAAACATTTCACATGATTAAGGGTTAAAACATAAGGCAGAGCAAAATGGTGAGAAAACAAAAAGAAGCTCAGAGCTATCAGGGTGAGAGATTAAAATGTAGAGGTTAAAAGATGCAAGGTTATGGTAATACTAAAATCCAAAGATAAGTGTAGAGCTGAAGTGGGTCTAGGAATCAACAGAAAGAAAGAAGAGGGTGTGTGGGGTGGGGGTGGGGGGGGTGGAGGAATGGAGAGGGCAGCCAGGGAGAGAAGAAAGGCAGGTACTGGTGGGAAGTGGCTCAGAGAGGGTCTGAGAGAGGGTCTTGAATGCTTGGTTTCTGATGCACAGTGGAGATAAATGCATCCAGCCATGTCTCCCTTGGCCCCTCAGGGTGCTTCTGAAGGACACTGCTGCCCCCAACACCAGCCTTCCTGAGCATTCTCCCTATGGGGAAGAGGACAGAGGTGCAGGTCCTCCAGAGCTGGGGAATAGAGAGAACTGATCCCCCCAGATCCCAAGAGCTTTGGTATGCTACCTTCTCCCAGAGAAGCAGCTCGACTCTGGTCCCTTCTCCCCTCAACCCTGTATCAGAGCCCAGGCTGAGAGTAACAGATCTGAAAGTCAGGACCCCACGCTGACTGCTGCAATCAACTCGCCAGCCACTCTGGCTTTCAGGAACATGTCTGAGGTAGAAAAGTCATCAGTAGCTAAATTGTACTCAGCCCATTAAAAACTAAGCCAGGCCAAGGAGATGCTGCAGGGTAGAACCATTGGGATCTTCTTAGGTCCTGTCTCCCAGAGTCCCAGCTCTTTGCCCCCTTTTTGTTCCCCTGTTCTTGCTCATCTTACCTCCACAGATCAAGTTGGTTTGTCTCAGCATTCCCAGTGCCCTCTCGCCATTTGACCTTGCTTGTAGGATCATTAAATGAATTCAAGTCTTTCTGGTTCTCCTGGGCGAATCTGGATATCCCAGTGTGGATCTTAGTTCTGCATAATGCTGGACACAGCAGCTTCTGTTTCTTCTGATGATAGCAAACTCAGATTCTAATTCCAACCAGCTATCTTAGAGCACTGGCCACAGGGAGATCAGGAGAGTGTGTGTATTTGGCTCTACATAAATCCAACCTGACTGTTAGAAAAACAGAGCAAAACACACGCTGTATGCAGAGTCAGTGGCATCCTGTTTTTATGTGAGGGGCAGCCCAATGCATTTTCTAAAATCAAGACACTTTTGGGGAAAGCAAATCTCATATTTCTTTATTCTTTGCCCTCAACTAATTCTTTGAAATGTAAAGATAGCACCACGGGAGGAATATATCCTGGTGTTACTAACACAGAGAAATCCTGGGAAGCGAGAGGTTTTTGTTAACATTGAGATGATGTCCATTCAAAGCTGTCACACCTGACATTGCTTCCTGTCTCTTCATCTTAATAATGAGTTTCCAGGTATCAAGTGAAGGCTCCCTGAGTAGTGCAATGGGAGAAGCATACATATGCGGCACTACAAGTGACAACAGGGACCGATTTTCATATTGCTTAAAGCACAAGATATGCCATTTTTGTAGCACAGCAGCTCACAAAACCTCTACACGGTGATGATGCTAGAGGAACATATCAACTCTGGAGTATCAGATCTTCCTCTTGATCAACTAAACTTGGCGGACAGAGCAACTAATTAGGTCCCATGTGTTGGATCCTGAGGGACCTTAAAACGTTTTCTTCAGAGTGACTTGAGGGTGGAGAACACAGTATGATTTAATGTAGACAATTGTGAAATGTTGTCTTGGGGCAAGGAATCCATGGAGTGAGCCCAGTGTGTGTGTGTTAAATGGAACCAACAGCTCCACGAGGGGTCAGGCAAGCCTGGTGAATGCTCTGCTTGGCTGGCTAGGATGCCATAGCAGCCTCTTGATAAATACTGACCTCCTCTTAAGATCTAGGTCAAGGTAGAGGAAAGGAGATCTTTTGTTGGTTAATCCCAGTGCTATTCATTTTGCCTGGGGCTGGATTAGTGTCCTTTCAAAGAAAGAGCTAGAAAACCAGTAATCAGTGTGTCAGGTTATCAACTGAGGGCTCACAGTTTACAATTCAGCAACAACAACAAAAAGCAGGACTTAGATAGGGATGTAGACTTCCCCAGACTTTTCCTTTATCCACAAACACTCCCTCCCAACTTTCAAGACAGCATGCACACAGACATTCAGAAGGCATACACCATTGTCCTTTGTGGACCTTATTTGAGGTACAACTCTATAAAGGTCTATAATGGTAAATAATGAGTCTTAGTCTCCATTGAGGGTTGGCACACATGAAGGTGACACATGGCAGGTATTGAATCACCCCTCCACTTCTTCCAGGTTTTTCTGTAGGTGGAATCTAGAGCAATGTCTCAGCCTTCTTAGTAGCAGAAGAATCCAACTCCATTCTGCCACAGTTTTATAGAACCAGTTCTTAGTGGAGCTCGAAATGATTCACCTTCCATTCTCTCAAAACTCAGCTTAGTTACATCCCTAAGTTATGTTGACAAAACTCTCCTGAAACTCTTCTTTTGTGGATATGAGAATAGTCAATGATTCTTCAGCATCTATGCTTTCAGGATTTGGTGAACATACTATCAACCTTCTGTATCTTCTGTTATGAATTACTTCATGCATTTTGACTCAATCTTTCTGAAGGATCACCTGACTTCATTTTCTTTATGAATCTTTTCTCTGTTGGAAACACTAAAGGAGATTTTATACTTCTCACAGGCCCAAGTACATGCTCCTCCCATAGAAGGAATTTTCCACCAGCAGAAATAAATCTTCTAGTATCATCTTAGCACAAATATTTTAATGGTCCAGCTCCCTTTTTATACCTACTGACCCACATTAGTCAGACGAAGAGTAAGAATTCTTAATCCACAAAGATAATTAGGATTTGGGGGAAAATCACTAAAGATGACACAGTGGTAAAAATAAAAAACAAACAAATCTGTGAATGTGAAGTAAAATGTTCAGACTATGTGAGCATTACCTCCAACTCTCCTTTTTAACTCAGCGTTCTTGCGAAGTTACGCTGACACTGAGATATAGGAAGAAAAAGAGTTAGGTTGAATTGAGAATAGCAAGAAGTTCAGGATCCCACAATGAGTGACAAGTCAAACAAGAGATGATCATTTTAGGATACCACCCATTGGGATTCATCAATAATGTAGGCTATCTTTAAAAAATAATAAAAAGACTTCGGGATAAATTTTAGTTTATCTGATATAAGGATGGCTACCCCTGCTTTCTTTTGAGGACGATTTGAATGGTAAATGGTTCTCCAACCTTTTATTTTCAGGCTGTAGGTGTCCATATGTCTAAAATGAGTCTCTTGTACACAGCAAATAGATGGGTCCTGCTTTTTTATCCAGTCTGTGGGGGGGTGGGGGTGACTGGGTGACGGGCACTGAGGTGGGCACTTGACGGGATGAGCACTGGGTGTTTTTCTATATGTTGGCAAATGGGACACCAATAAAAAATAAATTTATAATAATAATAATAATAATAATAATAATAATAAAAAGAAAAAGTCAAGCAACTCAGTTTCTGTTATGTAGGAATTCAGCTAGGGTAGCTGTGCAGGATGGGAACATTTATTTTATTTTCAGATGCACATATTATGGAAAGAGTCCGCATGAGAGCCATGAATGTTACCATAACTCTTAAAGGAGCCTTCAGAGACAATGGGCTCTGGAGCTGGATAACAGATAAGTATGTCCTTCTAGCAGCACCACTTATGAACAACGTGATGAGGACTGAAATTGTGCATGCAGATTGCCTATGCAACTGTTTGTATATTGAATGTCTCTATGCTCCGCTCTTGCCTGCCTGCCTTAAATCACCATTTCCTAGATGCCTACCCAAAAGGCTCATCTGGTCCTGCCCAACATCTAACAGGCAATCAAGTAAATGTAACACATTTAGACCGCTAGAACTGTGGAGCTGGAGGAACCTTAGTGATAGACTTGTAACCCAGTTCTTATTCAATAATATTCTTTTCCCTCACATTATAAAATTGGCATGTGCTCATTTTAAGGAGTATGCAAAATATTCTGAAAATGAAATAATAGTCTATAATTCAATTATCAGAGTTCTGAATTTCTTTTCAGTTTTTTGGTGGGGCGAAGATGGTATATATGAATAAATATATATATGGGTGAATATATATGTGAGTTTATATATATACATATATACATATGCATACATAGACACATACATTTTTAAGCTTACAAAATTGGGATTATAAGTCCAGTTTTGAACAATATGTACGTAGGATACCTGGTGGCTCAGTTGGTAAAGCGTCTGCCTGCCTTTGGCTCAGGTCATGATCCAGGTTCCTGGGGTAGAATCCTGCACGAGGCTGACTGCTCCTTGCGGAGCCTGCTTCTCCCTCTGCCTCCCTCCATCTCTGTCTCTCATGGATAAATACATCTTTAAAAAGAAGAAAAACAAAACAAAAAATATGTACATAATGTGAATTTTCCCATGTCAGTAAATATCTTTCAAAAATCACAATTAGGGGCAGCCCAGGTAGCTCAGGGGTTTAGTATAGCCTTCAGCCCAGGGCGTGATCCTGGGATCCGGGGATTGAGTCCCACATCAGGCTCCCTGCATGGAGCCTGCTTCTCCCTCTGCCTATGTCTCTTCTTCTCTATGTCTCTCAAGAATAAATAAATAAAATCTTTAAAACAAAACAAACAAACAAAAATCACAATTCAGAAAAATAACTTATTGAGGTAAAATTCACATAACATAAAATTGTTCATCTAGGGCAGCCCCGGTGGTGCAGCGGTTTAGCGCCGCCCACAGCCCAGGGCGTGATCCTGGAGACCCTGGATCGAGTCCCACGTCAGGCTCTCTGCATGGATCCTGCTTCTCCCTCTGCCTGTGTCTCTGCCTCTCTCTCTCTCTGCATCTCTATGAATAAATAAATAAAATCTTTAAAAAAATTTGTTCATCTAAAAATGAACAATTCAATGGCACTTAGGACATTCATATTTTGTGTCCACCAATTCTATCTAGGTCCAAAATCTTTCTGTCACTCCTAGAAAAAGCCTCCAACTCATTAAATAGTATTTACCCTTTCTTCCCTCGTGCCCCTCGCCCCCCAACCCAATGCTTGGAAACTATGATCTACATTCTGTCTTTATGAATTTCTCTCTTCTGGATATTTCATATGTATGGAATCATACAATATGTGATCTTTTGTGTCCGGCTTCCTTCACTTAGCGTAATGTTTTCAGGGTTCATCCATGTTGCAGTATGTGCCAGTACTTCATTCTTTATGGATTAGAAAGGCTCCACTGTATGCATTTGCCACAATTTGTTTGACCATTCATCCATTAATGGGCATTGGGACTGTTTCCACCTTCAGGCTATTATGAATAGTGCCACTGTGAACATATGTGTACATGTACTTCTTTGACTACCTGTTTTCAGTTTTTCTTTTTAAGATTTATTTGAGAAAGAGAGAGAGAGAGAGAGAGAGAGAGAGAGAGAGCCAGAGCAGGAGGAGGATCATAGGGAGAGAGAGAATCTCAAGCAGACTCCCTACCAAGCACAGAGCCTGATGTAGGGCTCAATCCCAGGACCCTGAGACCATGACTTGAGCTGTAATCCAGAGTTGGATGCTCAGCTGACTGAGTCTCCCGGGACCCCCTGTTTTCAGTTCTTTTGGAAATATACCAAAGAGGAATTACAGAGTCACATGGTTAATTTTATGTTTTACTTTTTAAGGAAGTACTAAATTGTTTTCTATAGCTTTGGGATCATTTTACATCTCTACCAGTATCAATGCATGAGAGTTCCAATTCTTCCACATTTTCACCAGCATTTTTTTTCTGTTATAGTCATGCATTACAGTGAGTATGAAGTGATACCTCATTATGGTAAAACCACAATT
This sequence comes from Canis aureus, assembly GCF_053574225.1. Taxonomy (NCBI): domain Eukaryota; kingdom Metazoa; phylum Chordata; class Mammalia; order Carnivora; family Canidae; genus Canis; species Canis aureus. The sequence goes on from NC_135616.1 coordinate 58,854,839, forward strand.
TTTAAATGACATTTGGTTTTCTATTATATATTTACCAGTCCCTTCCCTGTTGGCATTTGGTTTTGAAACTGTCTCTATTATAAATAACTTGTGATGAAATCCTTATTTAAATCTTTAATTTAAATCTCATTATTTTCTTAGTGAAAGTTCCTGGGGCACTCATCTGACTTTGCAGGTCAAAAAGCTGAGTTAACAGGAGCTGAGACCAGAATTTGCATTGCCTATACTTCAACCAGTGCTTTCCTTTGATTTTTCTGATGAGGTTGGGTCAGTACTTTATATGGGAGATGTACTGTAAATTAGCTGGAACTCAGTGAATTCTTCGGCATTGAGTCTGATGCTTTGTGGAAATGACTCCAAAGTCACTGCTAGTACTATTTTCACTCATTCTATTTTATCTTCAATGGAAAAAGGGCTGTAAACACAGCAGAATTCTATGGGCTCACACATATTGTTGTATACTGTGTACTATCAACAATTTTACATGCATCGCCTTCAACAAAGACTACCATAACTCCATCAATTCTGCACATGCTACAGACTCTCAGTAGAGTGGGTTCAATTCAATTACACTGGGTCAGCTGCCCTTCTGTGACATTGCTTTTCCCCCCTCTATGGCATTCCATGGGTGGGTGAAAGAATGATGTGTAGATTTGTGCTGTCATTGATAGACCTCTATTTAAATGGCATTTTCAATGAGGTTCGAGCTGGAAAGAGAGTGAGATCCAATGATACATTTGAAGTTTTTAGTGAGATCCCAGAAAGAAATATATCCAGCCACATACAGTGCATAAAACTACAGTCTGTTTCCCCTCTAATTGGTAATAAATGTAAATGTTTAGTTATGCCTGACTAGGGAGCTATGAACAACACATCTGTCTGACTGCTTTTTCAGTCTTCACAAGGACTGCAGCATTTATACCATCTGTAGCTTGTGGAGGATGAGAGAGAGAGAAGTAAGACTGAAATTTAGAGAATGGATATTACTGGAAGTGCATAGGGAATTGACTCATTCAACAAATATTTATTAAGCATCTATATGACCTGGGCACCAGGCAAGAAAAAGAGGATGCTGTTGACTTGAAGGAGATAATAAATATCTTTTCTTCCTAAATTCTAAATCAATTGATGGGATATTGTCAGGCAAATGGAGATATAAATGTCAAATTCACTACATTGAAAATGAATTTGTATCCAGTATTAGGTTGGGGTAAGAGTGGGTTTCCAAACAATGGGCTCCAGAATTAAATAAGTCTACCTGCGGAGACACAGGCAGCACTAGAGGACTACAGGCCTTGATCTCAAGGGCAGAGCACTGACTATTTATTTCAAGGCCTGGCCAGAAGCAGAGCAGGCAAGCTCTGCAGTTCAGAAGACCCAGAGAAGAGGAGGCCAGTCTTCTTATACTCAGTGAGATGAGTGAAGGGACAACAGAGAAACACTAGGACATAAACACAAATACTCTGGCTCTCAGCCCTGCCTTTAGGGCCATTTGGAAGATTTAGCAAAACTGAGACTCAGTTCCCGAACCCAGAAATTCTGATTGCATTGGATTCAGACTGGGCACAGGCATGGGTATTTTTAAACACTCTCCACATAATTGTAAATGTGCATGCAGGGGCCAAGAATCACCCAATAGAAAGTGAGGAGAAAGGAACCCCCTGTTCCATGCAACCCAGCAGATATGATGAGGGGTATAGATGAGGAGTAGCTCCCATCTTCCAGGCTCTCTCATTCTCCTGAGAGAGAACTCATGAAAGCAAGCAGTGTTATTTGCCAAGTACTCTGGATTCTCAGAGGGTGGAAAGGCCAAAAGCTCAGGTTCTGAAGATCACTGTGGCATCTGTGGAAGAGGCAACCAAGAGAGAGAAGCAGGTGACCACAAGGCCCCATATGAAGTCACAATAGAGCAAGAGAGAGAACAAAGGAAAAAGGAAACAAGGTTGCTAGGGACATAGGTTGCTTGCTTAATTAGCATCCTTCAGGGTTCAGACTTGGGATAACAAGCCTTCCTTCTTAGAGCAGGCTGTCTGTGGTCTGCCTTAGCCATATGTGCAGACTCCACTGGGGGCCGTGGTGCTGTGCTGAGGAGCTCAATATTCTTAGGTTATACTGAGGATTAGAAGGGAAGATGCATATCAAGTGCACAGCCTAGTGCCCAGCACAGAGCACGTCCTGATTAGATGTTCAGTGCAACTATGTTGTTTGCTTTGAGAAACCACAGAACCTGTGGCAGCACAGGGCTTCCCTTCACTTGATTGCTTGAACTCTGATTCATCTGTGTGGAAGTGAAGATTTTTTAAAGTAGCTTTTTGTGGACTAACAGTTTTATAGAAATTCCAGATACTTTCAGTCCATTTTTTTTTTTTTGGTTCAAATACCATGAATTGGCAAAAAAGGAAAAAGAAAAAGAAAAGATGTTGTGAATTTCCAACATTACATATTTTTTTCTGTTAAAAAAAGATTTTATTTATTTGAGAGAGAGAGAGTGAGCAAGCATGAGCAGGGAGGGAAGGGAAGAGGGAGAGGGAGAAGCAGACTCTCTGCTGAGCAGGGAGTCTGATGTAGGCCTCCATCCCAGGACCCTGGGATCATGACCCTACCTGAAGGCAGACTCTTAACTGAGCCACCCAGGTGCCCCCAAACATTATATCTTAACAAGTCTTACTGATAATTAGATCAAACAAGGATTCAATATCAAGCAAGTATTTTTTCATTAATTTGATCCTCATAGCTGTAAGGTACATTCTATAATCCTGCTTTATAGACAAGAAACTGAGGTTAGGAGAAGTTAAATAATATTTTTAATGTCAGCTTTTAAGTAACGAAAGAAGTATGAAAATCAGGGCTTTGGGTTCCATATCTGTCTCTGTTTCAATTATATTACAGCAACACAACAGTGTTTATTACCACTAGAGACAGGAGGAGAAGAAAGATATGATTCTCATGTTTTCTAGAAGCAGTGCCTATAAGTCAGCTTCCATAGAGAAAGGATTTTACTAGTTTGAGAATTCCTGTTTTGCTCTGTTATCCAGAATCATCACTCTTTCTCTTTTATTCGTGGCACAAATTCCTTATATGAAGGCACGAACAAATTAATATTCAGTTTCTACAAATTTATTTTTCAAGAGCTCTATAGGAGATTCTGCAGACTTTGGAAAAATGAGAACTTTCTGAACTAAGAGTCCCTTTTCCCCTCATGTAACTGCATGCCATGTCCCTTGGACTAGCATCTTCACTTCTGTGTTTTATGTGCCTGCAGAAAATCCATGGGAAATACCATGGAGAATATTAGCTGTAAATTCCTTAAATTGTCACTTGTGACTTGTGTTTGATGGATGATTTTTGACCAGGTGAATGAATGAATGATGGGGAAAACTGATATTGTTGAATTCAAAAAGGAGCAGAGGTGCTGTGCTTTGCTTAGCAAATACTTGTGGAGGATCACAGCCTTTAAGAGCTGAGCATTTATGAATCCAACTAGCTGGAGTCTGACAGGATAAGGGAAGGCTGAGCAGGGAGGAGAGGCATCCCCACCTCTCCCAGGGCCTGGTAACAAAGCCCTCTGCTATGACTATAAGTGCTTGATGTCGTTACTCATCTTAATTTCAAATTGATTCTTTATTTGAATCAGATAGACATTGCATGTTAGCAGCACTGCACAATACCACTTGTCTCCAGGCCTTCCCGGAGGTCGTATCTTGGCAGCACTTCCAGCTGACTTGCAATTATCTTCACCTGCCTTTTAAAGAGGCATTTGACAAGGAAATTCATTGTAAGGAGGAAGAGGTGGTCACTACATATATTCCTAGGACTATCGCAAACAAAAGTGGTGCCTCAAAGCAGCTTCGTTCCATTTAGCAGCCTCAATTCAATTCCACGCACATTTATGGAGGTCATTTTTTTGTGTGGGACACTGTGATAGAGACTCTCAGAGTTTCAAGGATAAATGAGTCCTCAGCCTTGTCTTCCAGGTGGAAATGTTGTAGTGAGGACTAAGATATGTACATAAATAACAATAGCATCTTGGACTCTATTGTTTAATAACTGTCTACTGTTAGATCACATGAAATTTCATTGTATTGGCCTTAGACACGTATCTTATCATCTATCTTATTTAATATGGTTTAGCCACAGATAACAAGGTAAAAAAGATCACATATCAGTGCAGCACTAGCCACTCTAAGCCCCCTGAATCCTGCTGCCGTGCCATGGGATATCATATTAGAAGTATTTTTGAATACAAGGTTTGAAATATCAGGAGCTAGGAATGATAGAGAACTACAAACACTTTCATTTTGTAATGTAAGAGTATTCCAATGGTATTTTAGGTCTACGAGTGCTACATTGAGACCTCTTATAATATTTCAACCTCAAAGGGGCTTTCAGATCAGTAAACATTTGTGGAATGCCTACTGTGTGATGATGACTCTCCTGGGTCCTAGGGAATAGGTACCAAAATAATTAAGACATTTCCTGCCTTTAAGGAGCTATCAGCTCATGCAGGGTATAAACACAGATGATTTCTATAACTAATGTTGAGTGCTTAGGCAGGGAATCACATGGTATACTATGCTAGAAGAATGGTCCAGGATATAGATAGCCCAGCAGAGGGTTTGAAAGGCTCCCTGAAGAAGCAGCTGCTTCTCTCGGCCTTGAAGGTTCGTATTACATGAAGAAAGGTGTAAAAGGAAGTTCAGGTAGAGGGAAAAGAAAAGGCATGGGGAATAGAAGTGTGTGGTGTGTAGGGGGAATTCTTAGTTTAGATTTTTAGAATTAAGCACAATTCAGAAAATGGTGGATGTCGCTGGCCAGGCAGACAGGTCAGGACTAAGGAAGCCTTGGGCCCCATGTTAGGAGGTTTAGGTACCATTGTAAAAGAGACGCACTGAAAGTCACCACGACTTCTAGCAGTGCAGGAGATGGATGGGGTTACATGGAGTAAGACAGAGGTGGGAAAATGAGAAGCCAAGTTCAGGAGGCCACAACCAAGAGGTTGTGAAGGCCCGGGTTAGGGCTGTGAAAATAAAGGGGATGGGAAGGGTATAGTTGCAGAGCTGGAAATTGATTGGAAGTGAATATTTAAAAAGAAAGAATCTAAAATGATTCTGATGTTTGAGACTTGGATACCAATAGGCATGGTGGTCTCACTTAAAGGCACTGGAAATAATAGAGAAAAGGTTAGCAGTAGGAAGAGAAGTCCCCAATATGTGTTGAAGTTGAGGTGCCTATGGGACAACTGGGGGAGTAACTATATGGGATACTGAATGCACAAGTCTCAAGTCAGAGGAGAAGCTAGGGCTAGAAATACAATCAAAGACTTTGTCTTCTGGTTCTCTTCTCTTAGATCAGAGCTTGGGAAGTAGTAAGCAAGAAAGTAAATAATACATGTTTAAGGCTGAGTGCTTGGAGGCCCTGGGGGAGAGCTATTTGCTATAGGAAAGAAGAATAAAGAAAATATTTTAAGATTGTCTATGCCTTAAATTCTACATTACGGAAAAATACTTTAGACCAAGATAGGAGTTGGCTGTTATTCTCAGCCTGAATGCATTTTTTCTTTTTGCTATTTTTGGTGTCATTCAGTTTATTTTTAGTCACCAGTGGAATTAACTTTGAAGAATCTTCTCTTGGAGTACATCCAGGAGAAGGTGATCTGGATAGTGAAGTATGTGGAAATCCTTTCATATAAAGATTGATTTAAATATCCAGGAGAAACACATACACCAGACACATACACATACACACGCAGACACACACACACACACACAGATATAGCTGCATGATAATAAAGACTTCCTCCAAATATTTAAAGGGCCATCAAATAGAATAATAGAATAATAGCAGACTTATTAAACGTATCTCCAGCAGATCAATGAGTAGAAGCTATATGCAGATAAAGTTCACATTTACTCAGTAACTAATTATTGAGAACTTATGTTTAGTAGGCAGCATTCTAGGTACAGATATAGGGATCTAATGAGGGACAAAATATGGTTCCTGTTCTCCTGAAGTTTATATTCTAGTAATGGGGAGATAGACAATCCACAAGATAAGTGACTTCAGATACTGATAAGTATGCTAAGGAAAAGAGTACAGTACAAAAAGATAGTGCATGGTCAAGAGGAAGGGCACAAGGGTGGAGAAAGAGCTCACTACATTGGGTACTGGGGAAGACCTTCCCTTTGGAGGAGGTGATATTTTGAGATCAGAATGACAACAAGCAGCCAGTCTTAGGAAGAGCCTTCTGGGGGGTGAAAATCCAATGAAGAAGCCATAACTCAGGACTGAGACTGGGCTATTAAAGATAAGAAGGCAGGCCAATGTGGCTAAAGGAAAGCGAATGGGGTATCAGATGAAGTCAGATGGGTTGACAGTGGAAGCTCACACAAAGCCTCTTTGGGTTTTATTCCTAGTGGAATGGGTGACTCTTGTGTAAGTTTTGGATAGGGTTTTTTCAGGCAACAAAGTTATCAATTATTCTTTAAAAGATCCCTCTGGCTATTGGGCATAGAATGGAGTATAGGGGAGTTATTGCTATAGCAGAAGTTCAGGGGCCAAGAAATGGGAGCTTGGAGCTGGGTGGTAATGCTGTAGTTAGAAATGATGGATTCCAGAAACATTTTGTAAACAGAAATGGCAAGGGTTGCTGATGAAGTGGATGTTGAGTGGGGAAGCAGAGAGGAAAGGGGAAAATTAAGGATGACTCTTGGGTTTTTGACTAAATGCTTCAGTTGGCCTATATTGCCATTTATCAAGATGGGGAAAGACTGGGAGGAGCAGGTTGTGGACAATAGAGGGGATTACGAGTTTTGTTTTGGATATAATTATTGAAACCCCTATTTGACTTATAAGTAAATAAATCATATAGGAATAGCTACATGAGCTTAGAGCTCAGGAAAGAGGTCATGGCTGGAGAAACAAAGATCCACAGTTGTCAACATATAGGTGGGACATGAGCCATAGGACTAGGGATAGAAAGAAATAAGGGAGACCTCAACATTGAGCCTTATGAGATCGATACTCAGAGATCAATTAAAAGAGGCAGAGTCATTAAAAATGAGGGCTAAAAGATAGGGTAAAAACTAGGAAAAGATGGAATAATGAAAATCAAAAGAATAAAATATTTAAAGAATAAGTCATTGCATTTTAAAAAAATTTAAGGATGACAACTGAACCCCACCAGCAGGCAAAGATGACCCAGGCAAAGAGGATGCTGAAGAAGGGACAGGGAGATGTTTACTGGTTGCTCAAGGTTTGACTTCTGGAAATCTTGTTAAAGATATTACTGTGCTTTAGAAGACCTCTTTCCCTAATACTGGGTGTCCTATTCTCATGTCCTCAGGAATTTTTTCTTGCTTACTGTAGGACTCTCTCTTCTAGTTAGATTCTGACACTTGTTTTGTTTAAGATTTTATTTGTTTATTCATGAGAGACACAGAGAGAGAGAAAGAGAGAGAGAGAGAGATGCAGAGACACAGGCAGAGGGAGAAGCAGGCTCCATGCAGGGAGCCTGATGTGGGACTTGATCCCGGGTCTCCAGGATCACACCCTGGGCTGAAGGCGGCGCTAAACCACCAAGCCACCTGGGCTGCCCTAGATTCTAACTCTTGCTGTCAGTCTTTATGACCAGCAATGTGTTGGTCCTCTGCTGTTGACCTCACCTCTGATGTGCTTTTCACCCGTCATTATAACCGTGGTACTTCCTGGTTAGGGACCAACTCAGACCCACATTCATGTGTCTTGTACAACCAAAACCTTTACCTTTGTCCAGAACCACAGATGTTTCTCAGTTTTAGTACTTGCTTGCATCTAGTCTAAGAAAACTCACAGTGCCAGAACCTGATTATGATTGTCATGAGTGGCCACACTTAGGTGGAATGAACCATATAGAAGCGACTCTACTCTAAGGAGGATACCTGCCTCACATAGAACCATGGTATGAATGGCCTTTGAGGACCCTCCTAACACCTAAGCTTCTGTGGTATTTTCAAACATAATGTAAAGTAACAAATCCTGGGTTCCTTTTTAGGGAATTACTTTGAAGCAAACATTTAATGAGGTACAATTACATTTATTTTTCTCTAGCATATGACTATTCTCATTCTGAAATTCTGTTTTTATATTTCTCTCATATGTTTTGTTTTGGGTTGAGGAAGCTCTTATTTTGCTGACAGGATATTTTGCTTAAGGCTAGCATATTGCTACTCAGGCATAATTTCAAATGACAAGATTATACACCAGAGAGTTCAGATCCTTCAGGTCAAAGCTGACCTGTGATTATTTTCTTGCACATAGTAGGCACTCAGTAAATATTTAATGAATGGAACGGAAGCCTTTTAAGATGTGGTTTCCTAGCTAAAGCAAATGGCTTGTATTGGTGCTCATTACCAGGATCTGGCACAGGATGGAGAAAGGATTTTTGTGAAGCACATTTTCTGTTTCTTCCTTCATCTATCCTCCTGTTAATGTTAAGATGACAGGTTGATGCTTTCCTATTTGTACCAAGAATTTTGACAAGAAATTATAAATTATAGACTTGGGAAATCTCAGAATATTTCTGTATTTGTCTAGTAAATGGCTTAGGATGTATGAATGTGAGATAGGGGCATGTCACATGGCCTTGTCCCCTGCCCCCATCCTATGGCCACACTCTGCAGTATAGGCCTGTGATGTCCAGGGTTGGGGAAGAATGGTATCTAATGCCTAACACAAAAGCCGTCACTAGTGGTCTCCATTTCTATGCTGTTTGACCAGTAGAGGATTTCTAAAATATTAAGAAGTCATGCATTCCCTAGTCCCTATTCCTCTCTACTTTATTACTCCTGACTTGTGTCATTCATTTTTGTTACCTGCTAGGTTTTTAGATGCTTTTCAATGCACAAACCTGGTCTCAAATATGATAGAACAGGAAATATGGCAGTACTTATAAACTGTCATACACAGGTTTTATTTGGACTGCAATAGTACAAACATCACAATGTTTTAAGATAGAAACAAATGTAAACTATAAGCAGTTTATTGAACAGCTGGAATGAGAAAAAGGCAGGCAGGAGGCAACTTTATTCTTTCTCACCACTGACTCTTTATTCTCCCTCTGTGGAATTGTTCTTCTTCACTGTTGGACATTGTGGGGGGCATATCCTCATTTTCCCCATCACTCTCAGGCATTAATGAAATATATGGCTTGTAATATGTAGTCCAGTCCTATATCAAGGCACTGCCCCCTCACTCATGTCAGCTAGAGACTCATATATGCCCAAGTGTCTGGAATACAGGAGGATGAAATGGTTTCTTCCCTCTTTCTCCACTCCTACCTTTGTTTTCCTTCTTGGCCTCTTTCCCACTAAGTCCTGTTTATGATCCTCTTGAGCTGGGCTCAGGAGATGAGCAATCAGAGACAACACTGGTGCGATTGCATGACAGCACTGGAGCCTTTTGTGTGTCTAAAGCCTCAACATAATAAGTTGCTTTTCTGGGCCCTTCCCACATCTCCCCACTTGCAGTTCCCTGATGCAAACCTGGTAACTTTGGAAATGTAGGCCATTATCACTGAACCTCTCTCTGCTCTGTTACTCCCATCATTTCACACAGCCCTTCATCTGTAGACTTTTTCAAGTGTGGATGCCTGAGTGCCCCAAGCTCCGGGGGATACAAATCAAGCTTCCCAACGGTTACATGAAGCCTTTCCCATAGTGGTTTGAAGTGGAGTGGAAAGCACCTCCGTGTCCTCACATGTCTTGGGGAACACACCATGAGTGAGTTACTACCAGCTTCTCCTATGTTGCCTGGAGTTGGATGATGGAACACGGGGGCAAAAACAGGTTTTGATTCACCTCTTTCTAAGTCCTGCATAAATGATGCTGTGCCTCATTTGAAAGTGCAGGAATACTCACCATCTATTATTCTCAACATTTGCATCTGAACAAAGAAATAGGAAAAGTATTATTTATATCCTGAGCTCCATAAAATAAAAACTCCCTTCCTAGCAAAAGACAATCAATCTCTGCTTCTCTGGATTCTACTCCCTTTTGACTTAATGGCAGCCTGCCTTTCTTTTCTGCACAATCTCCCTCTCCCTTGACTGAAATAGTCCTATCAGTAACAAACACATCATATAATCTCTCATCTTTAATAAATACCAGTAAGTTGCCTTCAACCCCACCAACTTCTCTAGTTATTGCAATATTTTTCTGCTCCTCTTCACAGTCAAACCTCCTAAAAGGGTTTTCTACACAAGCTGTCTCCATTGTCTGTGCCTCCAATTTACTCTTCACCCAACGTCTGACTTCCACCTCCATTACTCAACTGTAAAGTGCTCTTGTCAAAGTTAACAACCTCCATGTTGCTAAATGCAATAGACACTGTTCTGTTCTCTCCTCATCTTTCTGAGTGTTTCACCAGCCTGCAACCTGACAAAGTTCCTACTAGAAACACTTTCCTCTTTTGTCCCCAGGATACCACACTATCCTGGATTTCCTTTTATTTGCATCTGTCAAATTTCCTCCTAAGTCCCTCACCTTCTAATTGACTGAGATTGTCACACTTTCTGGGACCTTCTGGGATACATCCTCTTTATCAGTCTCTCCTGGGTGACATTCTCCATTCCCATTGCTCTACATACCATATGTATCTCCACAGATACAAAATTGCTATCTATCTCCAGTCTAGTTGCATCTCCTCTGGTCTTGCACATTCAGCTGATGTGCTGCAGCCATCTCACACTTAATAGGCTCAAATCGGAAGTAAATTTCCTTCTCAAAGCTGTTTCACTCAGTCTTCCCCCATGTTCTTAGAAAACAATGATGCACTTCCCTCCATTGCAAATACCAAAAAATCTAGGAAATATTCTTATTTCTCATCCTTCCCTGCCATGATACAACATAATCACTTATTTATTGGAGATCTGTCATGTATATAGCCCTGGCTACCCACATTCTATCCTTCTCCAGTTGCTACTGATTCTACCTCCAAAATATATTTCTAATGTGGCTATGTCTTTCCCTTTTCCCTATCATCACATTAGCTCAAGCTTCCATCAAGTCTGCTCAACCATCACGACTGTCTTCTAACTGGTGTTCTTGCTTTCATGTTGACTCCAAATACATATCCAATCCATTTTCCCTGGTGGCTCAGTTTCTGTTTTTCTTTTCAATGTCCAATGTGGTCCCCCCACCCTCAGCTCCAGCTCTGAGCCATGTACATCTTTCAGGCCTATGAACTGGCTGATTTCTTTCCTGCCTCAGGATCTTTGCACTTGCCATCTTCTTTACAAGTCTTGTTCTTTCTCATCCTTCGTGCCTCAACATAAGGTCATCTCTTTAGAGATGCTGCCTCTAAAAAGCTTCTATAATGTTCCCTCTATCTCGGTACTCTAATGGATTTTTTCCTTATATACCTCACAGTAATTTGTAATCATTTGCTTACTATTTAATGTTTATGACTCCAACTGGATGGTAAATTCCATGAGAAAAGAAAACCTATCTGGCTTGCTCACAGTTGCATCTTCACGTACTACAGGGTTTGATGGACAGAAAGCATAGCAAGAAAGATGAGTTACATGAATGAATGGATAGGTATAAGCACATCTCACAAAGAGATAGCTCACTCTAGTTGGCTTCCAATTGCAATGCGTTTGACATCACAACACGGGAAAAACAGAAATATGTAAGAATATTGGAATGATTCATTCATTCCACAAATATTTAATGAGTGTTAATTTACTACGTACCTAGCACTGTTGTCCTCACTGGGGATACAGTAGCTAACAAGATTCAAGTCTCTATCCTCATGGAGCTTTTGTCTTCATGATGGAAATAAATTACAATATATTTAACAAATAAAGATATATTATGACAAGATCTATGTTAATATGAAAAGTAGATCAGGCAACAGGATAGAGAATGGGAGAAGGGGTCTCTATTAGAGCAGGTGGCTGGTAATGAAGAACTTTTTGAAGATGTGACATGTGACCCAAGGTGCAAAGAGAGTATTTCTGATGAGGGAGCAGTAAGTGTAAAGACCCTAAAACAGGAAGGAGTTTGAGAGCTTGAACAGAGGACTGAAGACTGTAAGAGTGGGGTGATACAAGAAGGAGAAGATGGGATTGGAGAGGTGGTCAGGGGCTTGATCACAGGAGATCATAGAGGACATGGTAACAGATTGAAATTTTATTCTAAGTGTAAGAGGAAACTTTGTAGGGTTTAAAGCAGGAGAGCGATATGATCTCATTGACATTGTAGACATACTCTCTGACAGCTCTATGGGAACTGACCAGAGGTAACAGTGGATATAGGAAGGCCTATTAGGAGGCCACTGTAGTAGCAGAGATGAGAGATGAACTGTGGACATAGAGAAAAATGTACAAATTGATAGCCTTTGAGATAGAATCAAGACAATTTGTTGGTGGATAGGCTGCGGGTGTGAAGAAAAGTTCAGGCAAGGAGCTAAGTTCAGGCCTGAGACTGGGGGTGAATGTAGGTGCTGTTTTCTATGAAGGCAAAGCCTGGGCAGAGCAGTTTGGAGGATGGTGAAAAGAGACCTCTATTTTAGCCATGTTATGTTTGAACTGTGATGAAAACTGACATAGCCACTTTGATAATGCACAACTCTTAGGTTCATTGTGGTATACAACTACAGCCACAGAAAAAGTCGAAAATGGGTGAATCAGTTACTGCCCCTACAACCTCATTACCAAGTTATAATGAAAGCAAGTCTCAGATCAGATTTTACCACATATGCAGACATAATGTCATTAACAAGTAGGCACAAAGCAATTTATACACCTGCTCTATAAGCCTGATGTAGTCCCAACACACTGGCCTTCCAGTGCTCCAAACACTGCACTGCATAAGAAGTCTATTCAGCAGAAGATCATATTCCAAGGCAGGGTCAGACATCCAGAAATCCATTGTTCTAATGGCTAGAAACAGAACTGTTTAAGAATCAAGTTTCAGGTACTATCCTTAAATGTATAGCCCATTAGCCTTGCTAGATTCTTATACCCTGTTTTTATGCAGATAGGGAATGTCCCTAAAATATTTTAGCCAATTCCCATATCTTGATTACCTCTAATTTGACCTATGAAAGCCCATTTCTAACATCCATTATGCTGATTAACAAGCCACTAATTTCACAAATGAAAACTCATTTTTGACTTCAGCTTGCTAATTAGCAAAATGTCTGGTGTTGATCAGAGTTAAAGATAGCTGAAGTGCTTGTAGTAGCTGCCTCTGGAGAATGGCCTTTCTGCAATGAAGCCAGCTGTGGTGCAAATTCCTGATTAGAACAACTATCTGTAGCTTGAAGTAACTAATACACACTTTTGGAGCACACTGTCTTTATTACAATATTACAAAGCAGATGATAAACAATATCACCAGTTGCCCAGTAGATATCCACATGGAGGTATCTTGCAGGTAGTTGAATAAACAAACACAATGTCCAGAACCAAAGGATCGCATTTTTGAGTCCTCGGCATATGATTGGCATTTAAAGCCATGAACTAGATTAGCTTGTTCACGGAGTGAGTAGATATGAGAAGGAAAGAGTTTCAAGGGCTGAGATTTGGAATACTCCAACTTCTAGGGACCACTTAAAGGAACAGGATTTCACCGAGGATATCAAGAAATGCCAGTGATATAGGCAGATGACCAGAAATGTATACTGACCAGCAAGTGACAAGGGTTTCAAAAAGGAGGAATGACCAAATGTGTCAAAGGTTTTGAGGGGCTAAGTAATGAAGATTGAAAACTGACCACTGATGGTTGCCATCTTGGTAAGAGTAGTTCCCACACTCTGGTGAAGATGGAAATCTGGGTAGGCAGATTAAAGAGAGAATGTGAGGCAAGGAAGGAAAAAGAGAGTTTGGACAGCTTTTTGGAGTTGTTTTCCTAAAGAAGGAGAAGGAGAAATGGAGCAGCACTTGCAGAGTGCAAGAGGTCTACGGGGTCTTAGTTGAGGTGGTTGTTTTTTACTACACGAGACACTGCAGCATGGCAGTGTATCCTGGCAGGAAGGAGCCATTATGGAAGAGAAATTCATGAAGGAGCACTCCCCCGCCTGATGCTATGCCATGGATGGGACGCTGTTCCCACCCAGCACTTCTACCCCCATTAATAAATTCTCTGTGACTAAGCTAAATTTCCATCTGAGAGAATAGTTGTGGGAAGTGATTAGTGATTTATTGAGGTGGAAAAATTTTGCTCCAGAAGATTTAGAATTCTAAAATAATAGACCACCCAGGAAGACATACTCCAATGTTTATACTTCTAGACCATGGGCCAGGAGTAGATTAGAGACCACCTTTGTTAACTGTTGTTAGTGGTTGTGCCTGAGAAATATTCTAATTGGCCCCATCTCCAAGCCCCAGACACCTCCTGACTACCTCTTAGAGGAGCCTCAGCAACTGCAGAGACAGCCCCTGGTAACATCAGCAATCTGCAGGTGTCAAGTGAAAGTGAAGAGAAGAAACATCCAAGCATGAACCAAAGAGGAATGCCATGCTCCACTGGGTGAGTGCTGAGGCTCTCTTCCTGAGATCATAAGTCTCAGATTATTAACTTAGAAGCCTCTATGCAAAGGATAAAAACACTGCAGACCCAGATAAACCCTGGAGTAAGGAAGCTGAATGCAACTTGGATTTCTGGCCCCTGGCCCTCTGGCGGAGGGTTGGAAGTGCACTCTACTAGCCTCACTCTCCCATAGGGATTTATTCCCATGTAGCAGTGACCCTGACGAGGGGCTTCAGAAGCTAATGTGACTTCCCAAAGACCCCCTCTACCTCCCTAGCTCTGCATCCATGTCCAGTTTGATTTAGCCAGAAACTCGGCACCTCTCACCTAAAACTTTGTAGCTGTCTTCATCCTACTAGCCTCTCTACTCCCTACACTCTAGTTTATGGAGCTAATTATCCCAAGAGAAATTTTCTCCACATTCCCTACTGTATAATAAAAATCTGTCTGCAGATGAAAAACAAATGCTCTACAAGGGATGCAAGACCCTTCCTAGTTTGCCCTGACTTTTTAAAAACCCTCTTTGCCTCTTCCAGTTTTCTGCTGTGAAATTACCACTCCAGGTCCTTGGTGCAAGAACAAAGATACAAGCTGACTCCTTTGCTGGAAATGCATTTTGACCTTTTTCTGGTGAGCTCTTATTCATCCATCAATACCAGCTTAAATGTCATTTCCTCTCTGAATCCTACAGCTGTGGACCTTGTTAGCTACCCATCCAGCATCCAGTCTCTTCTTCCTTTATATCACTTCCCATACCACACATATTACTCAAGAGAAGTTTATTTCAAGGAAAAGGTCTTTTTTTTTGGTGAAGCCCATCATAAGAATCTCCTTCCTTTACAATGTCTCAGATGGTTGTTATTGTCCTAGGAGTGGGCACACGACCTGAAGTGACTGAAGGGAAGAAATTTTCTTCCACAGTCTGAACAGAGGTTTCTGTGTCTTCTCTCAGCCACAAACTAGGAAGCTGCTGGCCATCATCTTGCAGTCATTAGGGAACCTGAGATCAAATTCAGCCCACAGAAGAGGCAGAGCTGAGAGGAGCAGAACAATGGAGCTGGTGCCCTGGCCACACTGTAACTTTTACCACCATGACTTGGACATTGTGTTTTGTGATATAATAAATTCTGTATTGAGTTTGCTGGTACTTGCAGCCTACACTTCCTACTTCATGCATCTACTCTGACTTGCCTAGAGATTTTGCATTCCTTGATGCTCCCCTCCCATAGGACTTTGTCACAGCACATTCACATTTCTCTCTCCACGGACTGTAACTTCATTGATATCTGTATCTCTTTAGTGTCTTAAACAGGTCCCA
Source organism: Canis aureus (assembly GCF_053574225.1). Classification (NCBI taxonomy): domain Eukaryota; kingdom Metazoa; phylum Chordata; class Mammalia; order Carnivora; family Canidae; genus Canis; species Canis aureus. The sequence goes on from NC_135616.1 coordinate 58,870,667, forward strand.
GCATATCATAGGTTGCTAGATGTATAAGCTATGAACAAATGAATGAATGAATCCCTTGGCAATTCCAAAAGCCAATCCACTGAGTCACAAGTTAAGAAGAAGGTAACAAGAAACAAGGAGGGGAAAGAGCCTTTTCAAAGAGAATAGTGTAATAACTAGAGTTGTCAGTGTTTGGGATTGATTAGTGCTTTTACATTCAGTTTCCTATTGTGTCCCTACTTGCAAAAGGGACAGGAAATTAGTAAAATTATGGCAGGGAATCTACTTAAGAGCTTACAAAGAGTACAGATTTCTTGTAGGTTCAAATCCTGTCTTCCGTACTTACCAGCAATTGACCTTGAGCAACCTCTCCGAGCTTCAGTTTCTTCTCTATAATACCAGTATGATAATTTCTCACAGGGTTTCTTGAGGCTTAAATAAGATTAAAATAAAAAGAACCCATCACAGTATCTGGGCTAGAATAAATACCCACAATCATCCAGGGAAGTGTGGGAGTTGGGAAGGTTATTATATGTTTGTTTGTTTGTTTGTTTTAATTGAGAAAGGTTTCCTCAACAGAGAATCCTGCAACTCTCATTCTCTTATAGCTAAGATTCTCAGTGTCTGTCTCCACTTGCATCTGAGCTTAGCCTAGATAGGACTGTGGAAATGAGGGCGGGACATCCCTTATGTTGTGACAGGAGCCCTGTAGTTTGCTAGTTAAATTGGAACAGAAGAAGTAGGAAGAAGCTCAAGTCAGAAGTGCAGGCTGGAAAGGGCTGTGTGCTGGGCCCCTCCTCTGGCTGGGGCAGCTGTTTTCCTGCCTTACATTCAGTGGTGGGGGTGTTATCACTGCCATCTTAAGGAGAAGAGCTCCTAGGCTTAGGGCCATTAAGAACGTCCCCAAAGTCACCTGGTTAGTCAGGGGCGGGGTTTCTAACCCATGTCCATTGGGTTTGAGACTAAGAAGGAGGCCAGAGAGCCTGAGAATCAGAGATTCTGGGGTCTGAGTGTACCAAGTACAATAGCAGGGAGTTGAGGCGACACAGTGTTTATTTGCATTTTTTCCCCTTTGTCCTGAGAGAGAATGGTCTATTAGTAATTTAATTCCTTCCCTGCAGTCCGTGCAACATAATTCTCTGACAGTGTGCATTCAGGCCAGTCCACAGGGGGACGAGAAAAAAATGAAGTAGGACTCTCAGAAATCATGTTCCTTACATGAAAATAGATCAGCAGTGGGAGGGGGTGATCTGAAAATAGCCTGAGGGAGTGAGAGACAAAACATGTGAAACAGCTAGAGGGAGGCTGAGACAACTGTGATGTGCGGAAGAAAGGGCAGGATGCAGGGAGTGAGAGAGGAGCTGAAGAAGGGAAGAGACAGGGATGGTTCTTTTCAGGATGCTGCTCCACCATCCATTCATCCCCTCAGGCAAAATTATTCCTAAAAAGACAGGGTGTTTTAAATTGTGTCAACTTAGTTAAAGTACCACTTCCTTAGTGGTCTACCTGCCCTTCCAGGAACAACTGAAAGAAATAAATAAGGAGAACGATGGATAGATACATAACATTTCCCCTAGATTGAAATTAACACATTTATTATGTAAAATCTGGAAAGTGCAGAAAAGCATAGTGAGCAAAATCACCTATCCCACTTCAAATATAATAATTATTAGCATTTCATATGTTGATTTCAGGCTTTGTCTATCTGTGTCTTGAGATAAGTCCACGATGTTGCAGCGTAACAAAAAGAAACTTAAGAATCTCCAAGTTCCTCAACAGAGACACACGCTCCTGAACCTTCTGAAGTCTCCAGAGCTACCTGTGTTCTAGTAGATATCAGATCCCTAGCTTCTTGAAGATTGTGAACCTTCAATTATGCCCTGTCTCTTCTGCATCATAAAATGGATTTTAAAATAGTAGTTAAAGCCACACATTGCTCTATCACCTCATTTCTCATCTTTACCTCCTGAAAGAATTGTCTTTCCTGGCTGATGCCACTCCCATCTCTAATCCATTACTATTTTAAGATGTTTGTATATATAATTTTCTATTTGTTATTAATTCCTATCTTATTTATTACTTAATTACATGTGTTGGTAAATTACATATATAATTAATAATTGCTTGTTTTGAAACCTTGCTTCATTTTCCAAATCCCTCACAGCTTCAGCCCCCAGGGAACATTATCGGTAGCTCTTCTCTCCGGGATCATTCTCCAGCTTCCCCAGAAAAGACTACCAGTTTCTTCTCCAGACCTGCTGGAGTTCTGGGGGATAAATGAGGAAAGGAGGCTGGTGCTCTACTTTTCAAAATGCAGGCTTGTACTTATTCCGCTGGTTTTAGCAATCATCTCCCCACCTCTGCTGTTCATGGATAGGAGAGAAATCCAGGATTCTAGTTGCCTTTCACAGGACCTGAATGCAGCAGTTTCATTTCCAGCCCATCCTCCCTGCCCTGCTATGGTCCTGTATAAATAGACCTAATTCTTCATCCCTCCCTTCATCCATGCCCTTTGGCATGTGACTGCAGCTCCTTTCTCTTAAGACCCAGAGCCTATTCCCACCCCTGGAATTTAGCCTTGATTATGTGACTTGCTTTGGCCAATACAATGAGGTGTGAACAACACAGTGTGCCAACTCTGAGTCTGGTCCTAAAGAGGTCTAGAAATTTTCACTGGTGCTCCCATGTCTCTGTCCTATGAGAAAGGCACAGTCATCCTAGTATACTGGCCTTGGGGAGGGGATGAGGGACTTCTGGAGCAGAGCTGCCCCTGCTGGGGTACCCTCGCCAAACTCAGCCTGAGAAAAGCCCCAGCTGACCCACAAACACAGGAGGGCGCCTGTTAATCTTCAAAGGTGGGAAAAACAAAAGGTTACTGTATGCCCCTGGGATTTTATGATTGCCACACTTTACTATTATGACTATAGCTAGTCAATGCCCCTGTCCCTCTGACACATAAGGTTTTCCAGAGGCTGGGGGAGGGTGGGATATCACCTATTTTCTCTGTCATCTTCTTTCCAAAGTTACCACTTCTCCATCGATTCATGCAATGTTCATGTTCAAAATTTTAACATCTCTCTTTCAGTGTCTTTCACTCTCTCATTTTCTTTGTCTTTCTTAACCTGTTTTACTCCTTTATTGTCATTTTAGAGGATCATTCCAGGGTTAGGGGAAATAAGAGATAAATATGTATGCTTAATCAGAAGTCCCTCTTTCTGGGCAGCCTGGGTGGCTCAGCGGTTTAGTGTAGCCTTCAGCCCAGGGCCTGATCCTGGAGACCCAGGATCGAGTCCCCTCTGCCTCTCTCTCTCTCTCTCTCTCTCTCTCTGTGTGTCTCTCATGAATAAATAAATAAAATCTTTGAAATAAAAAAATTTTTAAAAAGAAGTCCCTCTTTCCTAAACACTTTGCTTTTTTGGTACGGCAGAGGCAATGTGATAGTTCACTGAACAATTTTCATCTTTCTCCTGGGTACAGCCCACCCAGCTACTTGCATCTAAGTTCTGGCCAACAGAATGTGAGCACAAATGACTTATGCTGCCTTCATGACTCTCTCCTTTCCTTGCTATCTGATACACAGTATATTGGTAGCAATTATTGTTTAGTCTTTAGATTACAGAATATCAAAGGGAATTTTGGCTATGTTGGGAAAGGAATGACTATCCTCCATACATGGACACATGAGATTTCATATGTCCCTTTTTGGGAGGAGAGGAAGAGTAACTTTTTATTTGTGCAATACATAAATGCATGCTGGTAGGTGGGTGCGTGACTGATATTGTTGTTTAGAAGCTAAATATGGAAAGAAAGATGTATTTGGACCCTAAGATTCCAAAAGGATGGACTGTACGAAGTGTTATTTATTAAACTTTGTACCTCTGCAGCCATTCTCAGTTCTTTGCTCTATTTAAGGATATAAAGCCCAACATAACATTTTTCAGACTTACTTAAAAGTTTCTAATTAGATTCTGCTAATTAGGGGCACTGCTCTGACTACCCAGATTCCCTCCAGACTACTTGCTGTACTAAGGAGTGGGCAGACACAATAGAGTCTTTCTCTTGACTGGTTATTCGTAGTCCAGCTGATCAAGTGACTCAAGAGAACCCACATTACTTTTATCTTCCCCCATGTGTTAAGGTACATCTGGACCCAGAGACCTCACCATGCGCTTCCCATGTACACTGTGCAGCTTTATTCATCTTGAGTGCAAAGTATGCTTTCTTTTTTTGTATATTTTTTATTGGGGTTCGATTTGCCAACATATAGCATAATACCCAGTGCTCATCCCGTCAAGTGCCTGTCACACAGTCACCCCAACCCCCCGCCCACCTCCCTTTCCACCACTCTTTGTTCATTTCCCAGAGTTAGGAGTCTCTCATGTTCTATCACCCTCTGATTTTTCCCACTCATTTTCTCTCCTTTCCCCTTTATTCCCTTTCACTATTTTTTATATTCCCCAAATGAATCAGACCATATAATGTTTGTCTTCTCCGACTGACTTACTTCACTCAGCAAAATACCCTCTAGTTCCATCCACGTTAAAGCAAATGGTGGGTGTATGTCATTTCTAATGGCTGCATAATATTCCATTGAAAATGTATGCTTTCAACAATCACAGCATAATGGTGTTGGAGAAGCATGGAGGTGAGGAGATGATTCCAAGGCCCCTGCCAAGATGACTGGCCCCAAGTATGGGACAAACAATAAGGATACTTCCAGAAGAAGAAGTCCCTCACCTATTCAACTGACCATTACTAATCATCTTCCAGTGTCTCCTAAAGTGATGTTGGTGACTAGTCTCACAGCTTTCAGGACTGAAATGGTACAGGTTTCTGACAGTGGGCTGTAGTACATAAACACCATGTTTGGAGTTAGAAAGCAGATTGAGAGCATTTTCTGTAGGACTCCAGCAAAGATCCATGGAAAATGGCTGTAAACCAGGTTTCAATCAGTCAAGGTTGAGATCTCAGTTAACGTGTCCATATCAGATGAGGCTAGTGCTTTATCAACCATAAACTGAACTAGCAGAATCAGACTAGAGCAAAGTTCCACCATTCACACATTACTGAATAAAGGCCACTGATTGTGTCAGGCGACAGGTCAATTCTTTCTCAGCCAGATAATTTAAAAGTCCCAAAGCCCAAGTGCTGGAGTCCAGTATTTACCCTGCTAAATTTCTGGTCTTGCCCTAGAATGTAACACACAACGAACTTGAATATCTGCTACAGTGCCTGCATCCAAGAGTATCTTCTCCCCCAAGGTCTGACGCTCTGACAAGCCTAGTGTGGTTGCTGGCTAACTGCTTGCCCTATTTTTTAGTGGTACTCAGTATTTAATTCTGGTCTTTTTCTCTCTCCACACTCTCTTCCTGCCTCCCAATGACATCATCCATTTTCATGGTTTCAAACTTCATCTATAGGCTGATGTTCCTCAACTATATGCTGTACTTGACAAACCTTAAACTTCTCTAACCTCAGCAATTGCATCGCCAAACCCTCAGATGGATATCTCCATCTGAATACCTCACAAACATCTCAGATTTGACATGTCTCAAGCTAGAACACTTGATCTCTTTTTCTATTGATACTACCCTTTTATATGCCATTCTTCTACCTGTGACATGGATATCATCATCTTTCACCTGGAACACAAATTCCATTTTTGGCCTCTACTACACCATTCTTATAGCAGACAAAGTGAACCTTAAAAAATGTAAGCTAGATTTGTATTTTCATGATGATTTCTTTTTTAAAAATTTTTATTTAAACTCAATTAGCCAACATATTACATCATTAGTTTCAGATGTTTTCAATAATTCATCAGTTGCATATAACACCCAGTGCTCATCGCATCATGCGTCCTCCTTAATGCCCTTCACCCAGTTATCCCATCCCCCCACCAACCTCCCCTCCAGGGACTTCAGTTTATTTCCTTATAGTTAAGAGTCTCTCATGGTTTATCTCCCTCTCCGATTTTTTAAATGATGACTTCTCATGTAAGTATTAAAAAATTCACTAGTCATTTGGAGAATGTTTTCAACTAACTTCTTAAAAAAGAATTAGTGGGTAGTATATTTACTAGTGAATATGAAAATGTTTTGAATAACTGTTTGGTTAGATATAAAATCTGGGCTAATAATCTTTCTTCTCATGCCTACCAAAATTCCAGGTATTGCTCCATTGTCTGCTAGCATTTATTACTGAAGAAAATAAGTTGTCACCAGTCTAATAATAATGCTTCTGTAGTTAAGCTCCTCATTTGTTTCATTCCTTTTGTCAGAGGTACTCATAAGACTCTCTTTCCTCTTTATAATTCAAAAATTGTGCCTGACTGTATCTAGATGTTGGAATCATTTTATTAATTTTACCTAAAAAGTGAGCAATTTTAGTCATTCCAATGTGAGATCTCTTCTAAATTCAAGAAACATTTCCAATAATATCTTTCCTAATTTGATCTTGTTCCAATGGTTTGGTTCTAAAAGAAGCATTTTTAATTATCTGGTAAAGCTGCTGCTATCTATCTTCTATATTCATAATCTTCTTTCTCCTTTCCTCCATCCATAGGGTGGATCCAAAAATCCATAGGGAGATTTTTATTTAGATAGAAGAGCAAAGGATGAGGAAAGAAAAGGGAGAATATAGGTATCTCCTCTGAGCAGACCAATTAAATAAACGTACTGCCTCAGGGAGGACCCAGCCTTGAAGGTGAACAGAAGGTACCTTTGATTGGACATAACCTCATATCAGAGAACACAGCTTTGGGAATGGAGAAAGGACAGGATTCCAGCTCATACTTGCACCCTGGGACCTGTATTGTGCACAACATGTGTGCACATACCTGGCAGCTCTGGTTCTAGTTTCTCCTAAGGCGTGAGCTATCACGTCATGATTTAGTTGTATGAGAAAATAAGCCTTTTGTTTGTTTGTTTGTTTTAAATAATTCTATCGCTCATAACTAAATGAAATTGGTAATTCTGTACACATGATATAATCATTCCTTCAAAAGCTAGTAAATAAGGTACAGAGAGTACTGGAGTCAGTGATTGGCTGAGGCAGAACAGGAAGTCTGAGAATAGCTGCTGTGGATACAGCCTTAGGTAGCCTTACTAATGGGCACAGAACATGTTAAGTAGTAGTCTGTGAGCTGAAGTTACACATATCTGCCAAAGAACTGGCTATCAGGACAATGAGTTCCTGAGATACCATCTCACAGTACCTTAGGGTTGGGAATGAAGGTCATTTTCTTGGTTATAGGGACCAACTTAATAAGATAGAGTGTATTTATATCATCTTGAACATTCAGAAGAGAAAGGAGTTAGAAACAGATCTTCCAGTTCACAATGGAGGCCTTTTCTGGTTACTACTTAGGCCCAGGGAATCAGTCTAGTCTCTGGGCTCCTGCCTTTCCCCAGTATAGTTGGGGGGGGGGGGGTGGTAACCATTGTGCAACAATACAGTCTGACCCTTTCTGTCAACAGTTGGAAGGAAGGAAGGAAGGAAGGAAGGAAGGAAGGAAGGAAGGAAGGAAGGAAGGAGAGAAGGAAAAGAAAGAAGGAAGGAAAGAATGAAGGAAGGAAAGGTTGAAGGAAGGAAGAAAAGGTGGAAGGCAGGCTGGCAGGCAGATACTTACAATAAGGTTAAAATATCGCTATTAGATTAAATACAATTCCTCTTAGAGATAGCTGTATCTTATAAATAAGGTGGAGGGGAGTATCAAGCTACTGGAGCTAAGCTAAAAATACAAACTCCTTGAAGGAACTAAATTTAATTAGTTTTTCTATCCCTTGTGCTTAGTAAGGTACATAGCATAGAGTTGGTTTCCTGAGTGGGAAAATCCTTGTTGAATGCACCAGCATGAGCTGTGGAATAACTATGGCAGTGCCTACACAATACTCTTAAAACCATGCCTCTTCAGTGAAGCTACCCATGCCCATTCCTCAGAGGCAGTTGATTTGTCTCTTGTGTTCTCAACATACTGCACACATCTCCATTAGCACTTATATCTACTGCAATATTTTCCTTCATGTATGTCTGCATTAGTTTATGAACTTTTATCTTTGTATACATAGCACCTGTCCACTAGAAGAGCTTATTAATTAAGAGGTTATTAATAAATTAACCAACAAATGAAAGAAGGTAGAGAACAAAGGTGGATAGGCAGACAACCTACTAGTCTGCCTATATAATACATATAAAGAGACAGCAGAACTCCTGTCACTCTGAGAGTTGAGATGTAGAGTTTGGGCTGTGGTGGCTTACTCTGAGCACCCTTCTCACAAGTCCGTTAAAATGAAGAAATGAAAGCAATCTATTCTCTTGGGCAGCTCTGACAATTAGCTTTTGCTGTGTAAAATTTTTTGCTACTCCCAATATTAACAGCTTAAAATATCCAAGCAACCATTTATCTAGCTATCCAGTTTATAAGTTGACGGATCTAGATTGGGCTTAGTAGAGATGTTTAGCTAGTCTTAGCTTGGCTCCCTTATATGCTTGTGGCCAGGTAGAGGTCAGCTGACATAGGCTAGGTAAGGCTGAGAATGTCTACTCCACATGTCTTTAACCATCATCCTAGAACTAGAAGGATAATCCAGCCCTGTTCACCTCACGGAGATGGCAAACGTAGAAGCGCAAGCCCAATTATGCAAGCATTTTTGAGGCTCTGCTTGAGTTACATCTGCTATCTCATTGACCAAAAGGATGAAGAACTGGGGCCATTAATGTAATCTACCTAATTGCATTAATCCAATTGACTAATCTAATGAAAAGGCTCTTCATCTCTGTGAGAGCAAATAATTATTTTAAAAGCACATCACAGACATACCATTGTTTGGCACCGACATAAATACTTCTGGGCAAAAAAATTCCAAAGCTTTCCTAGAAAGTCAAATCACCGATCACAAAGTTAAATCTCTCTATATAAAGCCAGAGGTGCTAATACATTGGTCAATAACTTGATAGGTCTAAGATTTTGCTCTATTTGCATGCTAACATATTAGCCTGCCATAGTTTCATGGATACTGGCAGAAGACATGGAACTGCCAGGTCAAAAACAAAAGACATTTTATTACTCACAGCAAGAGCAGCAACTAGAGCATCATCATTTTTGCATCAGTTCCCTGAGGCCAATTGCCATAAAGCAATGCTTAGAGGTAAAGTGACACCTGTGTATTCAGTGTGTTGCATTACTAGAAAGGAAAATTGAATTTTAAAAAATCCAAATATTATATAATAGCTAGGAAGCATGCCTTCCTTGGCTATGGAAAGAGACACTATGTCCATCTTGTAGGCTTTGGCTACAACATTACTGAAAAAAATAATTAGAAATAAGGGCGCCTGGGTGGCTCTGTCAGTTAGGCATCTGACTCTTGATTTCCTCCCAGGTCATGATCTCAGGATTGTGAGATCAAGTCCCGTGCCATGCTTTGCACTGGGTGTGCTGCAGCCTGCTTAAGATTCTGTCTCTCTCTCTCTTCCCCTCCCCACCCTTTCTCTTAAAAAAAAAAAAAAAAAAAGAATGAATGAAAGAAAGAAAGAAAGAAAGAAAGAAAGAAAAGAAAAGAAAAGAAAAGAAGAAAAAGAAAAAGAGATAGTTAGAAACAAAGGCAGTTAGTTCACAACATGTATGAAAATGCAAGAGATTTATGGAGAACTGTATCCTGATAACATAAAATATAATTTTGGCCCCTCTGTTTTAAGGCCTTGGCCAGAGCCAGGATTCATGTAGGGACTGAATTTCTGTTTTTGGTGTGTATACTAACTGCAGACCCAGGATCACATGCACAGACACAACAGAGTGGGGCCAATATCAGTGAACCACTATCCTGCAGTCTACCTTTACTAACTCTGTTTGAGTCCATGCTTTGCTATAAATGGGCTGGATTGCTGAAAGCAAAGGCTTATATCTGAGTCTCAGTTACCCCACCTATAAAATAAAGGGTAGATCCTCTGCCCTGGGCTATAGTACTCTTTCCTGGCAGCTTTAGGTGTTACCTGGCGAGCCTCTCTGGAGAACAGCCCTCAAAAGCCACCAAGATGGCAAGTCACACCCACCCCTACTCTGGAGGTGCAGACAGCGATGGAAGTGAGAGCAGCAAACAAACAAACAAAAAACCCCCCAGCACCTTTCCTTCAAAGTAGAATAACTCCACTGTGCAATACATATTCCAGAGCTCCTGTGAAATCCAGCTGAGGTCAAATGCTTGCGTAGCTCTTTCCCCTGCCCTATCTTACTTCCCTCATTCCCTTTCTCCTGAGAGCATTCCCTCTATAAATCATGAGGAAATGATTTACTCAAATCCCTGACTTGGGCTCTGCTTTTAGGAAACCTAATCCAAGACAGAGAATAATACCTGGCCCAGAGGGCTGTGATAAAAGATACAGTTCAGAAGTAAAAGAGTTGTAGCAGTTTTCCTACCATTTCTGACTCTGGCTCTCAGAATTACTTTGCACCCTGTCCTGATTTATGAAGTGATCTTCCCACTTAAGCTCACCTTTCTTGGTTCACCAGGGTCAAAGGTGTTCCAGACCCCTAACTTCCATTTAGATGGTCATAGTCTACGACAGGCTACATCATACTTTGTGGCAACCTACAGCAGCAAAATTCTGGGTCATTCAGAGAAGTTGGAGAGCCTCCAAACAAAGCCATGTGACCTGCAGTGATGTGTATGTATGAGAGAGTGAGAGCGAGAGTGAGAGCTAGCGAGAAAGAATGTGAAACATTCTCTGCCATAGTAGTGCATATAACCATAGTATAGTTAACATAAAGTCAAAAATAATATGCCAGGCTGAGCCTGGGAGTGATGTCAGGAAAGACAGTTATTCATTGGGCTATCTTAGCTTTCAGGTCACTGCACTTAACCTGTTGCAACTATAACTTACACAAAAATCTATGCAGACATGTACCAATCATGCCTTTGGCAATGCCAATGCCCAGAAAGCCACCTGACATCTTCACTGGTACTGATGCCATCATTAATGCCAAGCTTCTAGATAAATCATCTTCCTCTTTGGTTGTAGAGAGTTAGCCATTTCTTAACCTAGGCAGTAAACTCTTTGGGTATGAGTACCAAACCAGATACATGCTACCAAACTTTGAGCCATTTTTACAGTTCTTTAATTTCTGTTTCCAGGACCACTCTGAACTCCAAAATGAGCTCATATGACCTTCTTTTGCTATGATAAATGGCTGGTCCATCCCCAGAACTTGTCTTTGCTGCTATATTTCTGCTTAGAAACTGCTCTTTTGCCCTCCACCTCCCCACCTGCTACCTCTCCCTTGAGCTCAATCAGCCCATTAGACTCAGGTTGTGTTTTTTCTTCTGACACTTTTGCCATCTAAATAAAGACTATTCTGGACACAGTGTACTGAACGCTTCAATATAACACTGTGATTGGCAGCAGTTTTTATTAGTACTGAAGCCAAGCCCTCAAAGTCAAACTAGCCAGGGGTGAGTCACAAGAGTCCAGCTCAAATCCACAACTCCATTCTGCTCTCACATCCCCCACATGTGCAGACAGAACTGTGCCTATTCTTTGCTGGCCAAAAAAGGCAGAGAACTGGTATAATCATTTAGATCATCAGGGCAAAGCTCTTCTCTCATAGCCAGGCATGTATCTCCAACAGGATCTCCAATCAAACACAAGTAAAACAGCATAAAAATGGGAATGGAATCAGATGGTATCCATCCTAATAGATTTGGGAAAAATATCTGGCTTCTCAATAGGGTCTCATTTTAGAAGTGCAGAAGCTAGTCCCCAGAATGCAAATGCTTCTACTTAAAATGTTCTTTTGACTCAACAAGGCAGCATCTGCATATTGGGAGACCTGCTAGCACAAATTTATTTCAGAAGAGAAGAAGAAATTTGCAAGCAATTGGTGCTCAGAGTCATCTTACTTCCTAGTGCCTCAAAGGGAATGAGAGCTGTGGCGAAGAGACAGGCACAGATGCTGCTCCAGTGCTTCCTCATTTAGAACATTCAAATCATCAGAACACTGAGATACATTTATTTGTCACTCTGAAATGTTGACGGTTTTTTAATCTAAAAATATTTACTCTTTTGTTGGGCCTTAGAAAATCAAGATTTGAGAGCCCCTCCGCTCCCCATCCCCATTTCTGTAAACATTCATAACAATTCACAAGTGGTCAGGGATGAATAGCTATATAGACAATTCGGTAGAAACCAACACAGTGACAAAGGTTTCAGAATCTTGTTCTGGTAGTCAAGGAACAGAATTAAAAGTAAAACAACCACCTCCACTTCTAGTAACAAGGCAAAGAATTGTCACTGGAGAAGCTGCCTCAGAGGCATCAATATACAGTGGAAGGGCTTTTCTTTAATCTCATATTACTGTGGTGTATGAGCATAGCTAATATCCAAATCAAGACATCTATTTATGCCGTCAAGAAGATGACAATTGTCCATATTGGCCTGGAAACTAGAAAGGATCATGGAATATTGATGAAATTGTAATAATAGAAGGTGACAGTTGGTAGAGTCTGGAAAGCAGAATAGAGTGTGCACCACTGTCCAAAATGAAATGACACTGTCAATGTTGAACCCCATATTCAGTACCTTAAGAGCTGTGTTCTAGGAAAAAGCAAGCATAATGTATTCCCTGCACATTTCCTGGGCAATTTCACCCAATCTTATGACTTCAGTTACAGAAACATGCTGGTGACTCTCAAATTGAGAACCACACCTGCTGGGAGGTCCAGATATTCCATAGACATCTCACAATTTATAAATCTAACCTCAATTCAGTGCCTTCTCCTTCATGACCAAAACTTGGAGTTCCTTCTTCCTTACCTGCCATAACCAATCAATCAAATTCTATTAATTCTTCTTCTGTAATAGGATTTAAACTCCATCTCCAATATGGATCTTTCCATCACAAATGTCACTACTTGATTCAGGTCTATCTCATGAATTACTTCAACGGTCTTCTAAATGGTTTGCTTGCTTCCAACTTTGCCTCCATTAAGGCAGTCTTCTTCAAATCTCTTCCCCTGCCATCTAAATGACTTTTAAAACCACAAATATGATGATGTCCTTGTCCTGCAATGACTCACTACTGCCTTCAGGCTAACTCCCAAATGCTTTATAAACTGTCTAGTGTCCTGCACAATGTATCCTCTCAACCTCATCTTATCATTCTCCTCCTTCCACTGTACCTTCTACCATCATGGACAATTTGCAGTTTCCACTCACTCTTCACCATCTGTCCTGGCCCATATTTTCTCTTTTACCAAACTGGATCCTGCTCATTTTTCCAGACTCAGGTCAGACATACTTGATCTGGAACATCTTCCCATAGCATTATTTAACATTATGTATCACATATTATAAAGGATCCCTATGACTAGAAGGTAGGTACCATGTCATGGGTGGCCCATAATAATGGCTCAATAGAAATATGCTCAATTAAAAAAAAATCTGGTCTTTTGTAGAGTATGTGACATATCCTGTAAAACTTTTCAAGTCCTTTTTTACTAAGCTTTCTGAGCAACTTCATATTCCTGTGCCCAGTTACCTTGTTATTAGGAATAAATCCAAATGGGAGGGGGATCCCTGGGTTGCACAGCGGTTTAGCGCCTGCCTTTGGCCCAGGGCGCAATCCTGGAGACCCGGGATCGAATCCCACGTCGGGCTCCCGGTGCATGGAGCCTGCTTCTCCCTCTGCCTGTGTCTCTGCCTCTCTCTCTCTCTCTCTGTGACTATCATAAATAAATAAAATTAAAAAAAAATCCAAATGGGAGGACATAAGCAACCATAATACTAATAATACATATTATTCATAGTAAAAAAAAAAAAAGAATGAAACTCTATGCTTAATCACTCATTATATATCAATTCTAGGATTGCTTCCCCCAAGATGAACAGATGGAAGTGAGGGGCTAAAATATCAAAAAGGTCACACCTTCTACTGTGGCATACACCCCCAGGACACAGGCCATGTAATCCTGCCAGGATGTTTTCTTGGCCTGACCTGTGTCCTCTGGCTAACTAGCTTTAGGTGGCTGGTCTCATCACAAAGGATGTAACAAGAGAACAAGCTCTGCTTAATATCAAGCTGTGAGGGAAATGGTGGCTGGAAAGCCGAATGAAGTAAGAGACTTACTATCTGCCTTCAAAACTGTTCAAACGTTAACATTTGATCTCCTACTGATACAAACAGGATCTTAAAGTAAATACCTTCCACTCCTCTCACAGATGTTCAGTCAGTGGGAATCTTTTGGAAACAAAGGAAGCTATCTATATTTTCCACACATACCTATTATAGGGAATCTTGAGAGTCATCTTAGCATTTGGCTGGCTCTGCCCATGGGAACACGGCAGGGGTAGCCTTTCTGGATCTGATCCTGGGCACCTGGAGAAAGTATCAAAGAAAACCACAAAATGATTTAAAAGAACCACATATTTGCATCAAAAAAGACACTATCTTCAAATGTGGCAAATTATCTTACCTATCAATGTCAAGTCTCAGCCAGAGGCTATAGATCTATATGGACAAGGAGCCAATAGTTTCCAACTCTACTATTTAGGTTAAAAGAGGAGCATCCTACAATAAGGATTATTAAATATCAGTATTATTCATCCAGAGTGAGAATGTAATCCTTTTCTCTGAAAAGCTCTAAAAAGAGAGCTAGTCTACTTGGAATGTCAATTATTGACAGGGCAATGAACTCTATGGGCTCTCAGTTTCCCTTTTGACTGCATGATTCTATAAATCCTTCTAATTGAAGGCTGTCAACTATACCAAGTGATTTGTATTTATTTTTCCTCTGAGGAGAAAAAAAGCTAAAGTCACGGACAGGTGGCTCATCTGAGGTCCAAGCTTTCAGAAGAAAGAAGGCCTCTCCTCACTTTATAAATTCCCAGTGGCCATTCTGTGGACTTGATGTACACCTGCAAATGAGAACCAAGAATAGAATTATAAGTCAAAAGAACATATCTGCAGTGGCTGTTTCTCCTAACATTGACTAGAAACACACTCATGCCATCAGGTACCCTAAGTTGGTACATGATAATAATAAAGTATTTGTTGCTGAAAATTTAACACTAAAATTTTGTAAGGTGAACAGAACCAAATGCAAAAGACAATGGGAAAAATCAAAATAGCCCATACTCATAGAGGGAGGAGGACAACGCTAGATTCTTCTATTCTTAGGAGAAAACAGAGAAGAAGATATATTTTAGAGACAGAGTTCCATTGGGTAGAAGTGTGACAATTTCATTTTAATTAATTAATTAACTAATTAATTAATTTTTAATTTAAATTAAATTTAAGCAACATAAACTATATTACTAGTTTCAGAGGTAGAGTTCAGTGATTCATCAGTTGCATACAATACCCAGTGCTCATTACTGCAAGTGCCTTCCTTGATGCCCATCACCCAATTACCCCATCCTCCCACCTACCTCCCCTCCAGCAACCCTCAGTTTGTTTCCTAGAGTTAAGAGTCCCTTATGGTTTGTCTCCCTCTCTGTTTTTGTCTTATTTTATTTTTCCTTCCCTTCTCCTATATTCATCTGTTTTGTTTCTTAAGTTTCACATATGAGTGAAATCATATGGTATTTGTCTTTCTCTGGCTTATTTCGTTTAGCATATTTTTGTTATTTTATTTTTAAATTTTAAATTTGAGTATAGTTGGCACACCATGCCACATTATTTCAGGTGTACAACATAATGATTTGACAAGTTTATAAATTATGCTCTGTTTACATTTTAAAGCTTCATGAGGGAGGCTGTAAAAGGCCAATAAAAAACAAAATTCTTAGCATTAGGAGGAGGAGCTCACCAAATTTTCAGATGTATTTATGGATGTTTGACCATGATTATTAGTGTTCTACAAAATATGAAATCATTAACATATTCTGTCCTCAGCATTGTAGGTTTAATACTGCATATAGTTATTTGGACACCCTTACATCTGTTCAGTAATTACTGGCAATGAGGCAAAGTATTACCAGAAAAATATTCTACTGTTATGAGTATGTATTACTTTAAAAACATAAATTAGAGATTAAAAATATATATCTGACAATTGTATATGAAATATTATTTCCAACTGATAAGGGAATTTGTTTTAATAAGTCCTTGAGTTTGTAATGAATCTCTATTTCAGGATTTTCAAAGTACTTTTCTGACATTATCAGTTAATTGCCCAAAAAACCAAAATTGGAAGGCAAAGGAATGAATTCAATTTTTAGGCGAGGAAATAAGTGTTGACCTGAAATTTCTGGCTTTGATTTTCCCTCAGTAAGATGGGGGCTTTGAAGAACAGTAAGTGGGAGGATGAAGAGATCATTCTATCCCTAGGTAATCTGTTCTGCCACTTTCACCAATTTCTGAGAACTTAGAACCCCACCTTAAGGATTCAGAAATCCTAGACAAGTTCTTAATCAGTTCAGAAGGTATGGCTATGGCTCTACTTTAGAGATCTATGCCAAACCCTGGCCTCTCTTACAGTATGTTCCATAGCAGCTAAAAACCCACAGCCACAGAATGGCTAAATAAACTCTAGGAATGTTTTACTGTGGAAGTCTATGCAGCAGTTATAAATAACAACAAAATCCAAGTGTATTGACACATAAAGATCTTTGAGACATATTGCTGCATTAGAAAAAGCATGTTACAGAATGATATATACATTATTAATGTTAAAAAACAC
Source organism: Canis aureus (assembly GCF_053574225.1). Lineage (NCBI taxonomy): Eukaryota > Metazoa > Chordata > Mammalia > Carnivora > Canidae > Canis > Canis aureus. Next base: position 58,887,319 of record NC_135616.1, read on the forward strand.
AAATGACACTATATCTTTCACATAACTGGTTTATTGAAAAATCTGATTAATTGCAATACAGATATGGAATTGCTTTGTTATTTCTTCAGTCACTACCTTTAACTGTGCTGAATCTCCCCCTTTCTAACCCTTAATGATGTATAGGACAGATCCCATAGCTTTCCAATTACTTTCACATATTAAACAGTCCAGTTCAATCTTCTCCATTCATCCTGGTTTACATAATCTATCTCACACTCTTCCTCCCACCTAGTTCAGCCTGACTCGAGCTGGAGGGACCTGCAATGGGGAGGATGACTGCTTGTTCTTTTGCTGCCTGTCTTCCTCCTTCATCTTCTAGGTCTGTCTCTCCGCTGCAGTAATCAGGAGTAGAGAGGTGGAACTGGAGTCTCTCTGTCTTTGAGGTCCTCACTTGGTTGACACTGTCTGGCCTTTGATGCCATTAAGTTAGCAGGCATCTTTTTTGAGGATTCTTCCTGAAACAGATGAAAAGCTCCGATGTGACCCCCCTTGGCCCACTTTCGAGGTTCAAACCGCATTTCCTAGCTGACAGCATCTCCTCTTGTGGAAGTCAGCCATGGAAGTCAGGGTAACAACAAGAATGTTCAAGCTACCTTCTTCCATGTCCACTTGAGGCACAGAAAACTCCTTTAACCTTGCCAAACCAACGCAACATGTAGCTGCTTCATTTTTCCGTCTCTATCCATTTCTCCTTTCAGCCTGCTCAAAGAGGTGTTGAGTGAAGAACAGCAAATCCACTCCTTAAGCAGTTGTCCAACTAGGACATTAGAGGCCAGTTTCTTCTTCTTGCTGACATTCTTCAAATAAAAAAGTGATTGTCTTGGAGACTTCCTTCTTTGGCTTGAGGGTTAGGCTAAAGCACCTCTTCTGATGCCCCACAGAGATGATAAGGAAACCTACAGTACTATCTCTCTAAATCAACAAATCACATTCTCACTTCCTTTCTTACACATCTGGTGGAGAGACCTATAGGGTGATGGTAGCACAGTCAGTTCTACTGTTTCTTAGAGAATACTGCAGGGAGATTCCCAAAGACTTCTCAGCTGCCATTCATCAACCTGTTACATACCTGTTACATCAACCTGTTACATACAGCTATATGTTCATAAAAACTAACTGATTGAGAGTGTTCTCCTCTGGGTAGGGACAAGGGATGATGGGCAGTGGTAAATGGGATTTAGTTTTGTATATATTGTTTGGGTTTTTGTAGAGAGAATGTTTTCATATATTTCATTCATTAATTCAAAAGAATATTGATTCTAGAGATATCAGGGATGGTTTAACCAGGCAGCCAAAGTTGGAACCTCAACACTGACCATCACACTGAGCTGGGGATCAGTGATCCTACACTGATAAAGCTTGTCAAAGTTTGACCGAGGAATTGCACTTTCTCCAGGAGAATAACTGGCAAGTAGAGCCACAGAACACAGCACAGACTCTTCACCCACGTTGCTGCTAATAGGACACAGACTAGAAGTCATTGTTCCCCTCCATGTTCCACCTGCTACAAGTCTGTGTGATCATCTGCTAGACTCTAATGAGAGAACCAGAAACCCTGCAGGAACCAACCCTGGGTGGAATGGGCAGTCTGGCAAGAGCATACAGAGGGAGAAGAGAGCCTTGGTCGGCCATGCTGAGTGCCACATGGAGCTACCACTTGTCAGGGCTTCCTGACAAACATTTAGAGGGCTGAGAGGAGGCTTAGTCAATATGCAAGAGGCTTGGAATACTCTCCTGCATGTTATTGTGCAAATCCAGAATAATAAAAGGTCCTCAAAGCACCTCTACCAGCAAGGTGAAGAAGCAATATAGTCCACTTCCATCAGCGTGGCAATGGGCATATGAAAGCATAGTTTTTACATCTTTGCCAAGACATAAGAATCTCAGTGGGTATCTGGAAAGGGGAGGAGTCTCCTACCTCTAGCAAGCTTCACTGAAATTGGACAGATGATTCAAACGGGGGATTAAAAACAGAAATCTGAAGGTTTCAGATAACAGTGCAAGTAATGTGATTTTGGTTCAAGACAAGTTTACTCTAGAGAGTACAGCTCTCTAAAACCTGTCCAGAATTTCTTCCATGACCTTGTCCTTTAACATCAAATTAAAAGTGAACTGTGATCTTTTTGTTTTAGAAATTACAACATATGCTCTTTAATTCTTAGCTTATGATCTAGGGTTCTAGTATGCTACCTCGTTAACCAAAGGCATACAAAATTTAGTGTTGGAAAGGAATTTCAGAGGTAATCCAATACAGCCATCTCAATTTACAGATAGGAAAATGGGAGATGTTAAGGTAGCTGCCCAAGGGCTCACTATGTTATAGTGGAAGAGGTAGTATTGCAATCTAGCTCCTCAGATTCCCAGGTCCATCATCTTTAACCATAAAATTTAGCCCCTAGTGGCACAAAGGAGTAGTTCTGAAAGTATGGTTTACCTTCATGATTACTGTTCTTCAACATTAGTGCTGATGGTAGAGAATAAAGAGTATCTTAAATGTTTACAGATACTCACACACAACCTCATTTGATTGTGACTCTGAGAAGCAAGCAGCAAAGCCATTATGAAGTCCATTTTACAAATACAGCAACTGAGTTCAAGAGATTTTTTGGTTTGTCCCAAATTTTGCAGAAGCTGTCAGTTCTGACTCTTACTTTAACTTTACTTCCATATCATCAATCATGAGTCTTTATTTTTTCCACAAAATTTTAACACCATAATTGACTACTTTACACCTGAACTTGATGTTTTATTCATCTCCACATGGATAAACCACAGATCAAGCATGTGCTTATTTTCGGATGTGTCTGTTAGAATTTTATTATGAGAATATGGTGTATTGAAATTAACAGCCAGAAGCCACACTGACTCAAAAAAGTACAATATGAGCCTGCTTTGCATTTTCTTAACTTGGGCTAAGATGACTTTGGGGAAAGGTTTCAGTCTGTGCACAGTCAGAGATACAATAGTAAGAATGTGGTCAATGACCTACAGGTGGCTGCTTCCAGTATCTTTCTTCCTGCTTCATCCCCTGGAGGCTTATATCTATCTCCCACTCATTGCTCCCCCCACATCTACAAGGCACCCTCAGTTAGTTCTGTGAACAGAAAAATATGTTAGCTTTACCAGGCAGACCTTGACACATGGCTTGCTCAGCCTCTGGAGCCTACTGCCTCTTACCTTCAATACACACCACTTGGCCATATTAATTTTTGTCACAGGGGGGAGATTGGTCAGTGAAATCTAAATGGGCTTTTCCTATTTATTGATACAATTTCGTGGCAAGAGCAATTTTCAGAGCTTATTTTCCACTCCATTGAATCCCATGTTACTGCAAATGAATATATTCCTCGGTCAGTGCAATGGCAAAACACAGTTGTAAGTGCTTTATGCTTCATTTGGATAAAGAGTTCAGGATATTACCAAATATAAAAGGAAGTTAAGGGCCATATTTCATTAGAAAGCTGTCTCCCCTGTTAATAAAACCTGATGTCGGTGGTAGATGTGTAAAAAAATCAGAGCAGGGACTTGCAGCTCTGGCTGACATTCAATAAGGCAGTACAGTGGTTCTAAACGCCACCTGAGTATGCCACCTCTCTAGTCAAACCAATATCAACAGCCCAAATATCAGGAAGAAACTGGACTGTGAGTTGGGTATTTCACAGAAAATTGAAAATTCCAATCCCAGGCCAAGGTATGTTCTTCAGAGGATGGCTTTGCTGCCATTAATGGAAGACTCAAGCTAACATTGACAAGTGTAGGAGGTAACAGGTAAGCCTGTGTGGCCTGATGTGTTGTGGCTTTAATAAATGATCTAGTGGATGGGCTTCTTTTTCATCTGTTGGATATAGAAAAAGGTAGCACCATCTCATTTCTCGAATGAGAAACCGTAGGAACTGCCCTAGGTGAAGTTGGGGAATTCAGACTTCTATAAAAACTAGGTCATTCTCAAATTAAAGGCTTCTCAATGTCACAGAGTGAAGAGAAAATTCCTTTCTGCATCTGGACCCATAACCTAGTCTTTTCCATACCCTATCTCTATAGTGAGTGATCCATATCATAACACTCTCCACCAAATTATAGCTAGATCACAACTAAAGCTGGTAGCTCATTTTATTTAGCCACCAACCCTTGAGAAATCATAGAAGTTATTGGCTTTTATAGGTGCTATGAAGGATACCTTAAAATCCAGGACATAGACGTCCCCTTTTATCAGTTACCTGACAGGTGCATTAGATCGTATACTCTACTCTCACTGAACTTTTCAAAAATTCCAAATTCAGGTCAAGAGTTCTGTCACTGCCTAACGCTTTCTCATCACCCAATATTAGGCAGATTCATGGACCCAGCCCTGCTCCTGACCTCCACATTTCTGTTTTCTATCTTGGAGAAAAACTTTTACCCAAATTTCAATTTCTTTTTTGTTGTTGTTGTTTTCATTTCTTTTTTTTTTTTTAATTTCTAATGCTTAAGCTACTATAGATCATCAAACTCATTTTTCTATCATCCAAAAGAGTCTGATGTCTCCTCAGAGGAAGGGCATCTATAGATCCATGCCTTATCCACCTACTTGCCTTCTTTGTTCATGCCAAGAAGGCAGCTTCAAACCTAGGTGTAAGGCAGACAGTCCATGCCCCAGGATCAATACTCGGTGTAATAGATACAGCTATGAAAAAAAAAAAAAAAGATACTGCTATGGAGTGTGATAAGCCCTGAAGCACTCTATTCCAAGCTGGTAGTTTGGATTTTGGCTTTTACCTTGTGCTTAGCCTGAAGCCTTATCAGGTTTCACCTGTACACACATTCTGATCCTGGATATTGAGGTCTTCTTTGGTCACATTTCTGTCTGTGCTTTCTGTCCAACTGGGCCTTTTGAACATCAAGCCTGCCCTTCCAACTCAAATTCCCAGCCTTTTCAATGCCCCCACCCCCACTATATCCTAACCCTTGACACAAGACCATAGGTGCAAAACTTGGCTTTGCTACTTACTAAATGAGCAAGTTTCCTAAACTCTCTGAACTTTATTTTCCTCATTTGTAAAATGGGTTTAATAATGCCCATCTTATAAAGTTATGGTAAGAATGAAATGATTTAAGATGCCCGGTTCTTAATAGGAACCAGATACACATTATTCTTTTCTCCTTTTTCCTGGATATACTATCTGCTCTTTACTTAGTGTTCAAACATGATACATGATTTCCTACCAGAGTCACAATTCACCAGAGAAACACCAACCAGAAGTAATTCTTTGGGCTTCAGAATTTAGTGAATTTGATTAAAAGTTCAGTAGCTTGGAAATATTCACATCAAAGCTAGTTTGTAGCTAGATTTCATCCAGATTCAGATTTAATACCTACATTCTGGAAAATTTGTATTCTTACTTAGGTGAGATTGTTTGTCATGAAGTTTTCCCTTGAGTTTTAGTTAAAGGTGTTTTTTAAAAGTCCAAAATAATCTTGTTTGAGCTAAGAGGAAAAAATTCAGCTATTTTTTTTTTAATCAAAACTTGATCAGCACAGGCAAAGCCTTCTTTGCAGTTAATGCAGATGCATTAACACCAGGTCTCACACATAGTTAGTGCTCAATATTGGTCTCTTTAATTCCCCAATTAATTTAATTAATTCCCCAATTAATCTGCCCAATTATGATTTCTTTCTTCCTTAATTTGGTCCTTGTGTTCTCTTATTCGAGGTGAGCAAAGTAAAAAATAACATCATTAAAGAATTCTTGGATATCACTAATATCTGTCCAGAAAGATCTATCTATAATTTTTAAGTATTTTTCAGTATTTATGAATTCATTGATATATTGTTTTAAAATTGGCATTTATTGAACACTCACTATGTACCAGGCATTGAGCTGGGTGCCACATTCTCAAAATTCTTGACCTGAAGACTCTTTCTCTTTGTAGGGGAGACCAAGATATAAGAGATAAATCTCATGCTATTCACTAAGTGTGACAAGACAGTAAAATGACTCTTTGATATAAACGTAAGAAGAGCTCTCAGTTTTTCAAGTGAAATCCAAAGTCACAACTTAGAGACTGATAATTTATACACCCAATCATCAGCTATCCTATGTGAGGAATTCCATATTTTCCCAAAGAGCTGCAGTACGTTGAAAAGTCTAATGAGAAAAGGGCATTTGTGTAAATGTCAGGGAGACTGGTTGTCAAGATGGGAGGATGGAGCATAGACCATGATGGGACTGTGAGCATCAGCAGAGGGGCAGTGGTTACAGAGATGAATGAAAATTCTCCTCAGCAAAGGTGAACAATGTCAGAGAATGACCACAGACAAAAATACCAAAACATTATTTGTTTGGAATTTAGACCACCGTTGGGTTAAAGGAAAGAAGAAAAAAATCCTAAATTGATTGAATATTTATTTTTTAAAAAACACAAACTTGGGGAAAATGGTACAAGAGACTTTACCTTAAACAGATAAGATTAAAATTCCTCCCATTGGTGGAATTTCAGATTTAAGATTTCAGGTAAATTCAGATACAAGGAAATAAAGTTTCATTTTCACACTAGAGTTGGCGATTACGAAATCCATGCCATCTACATTATCATTGTTTTTTAATATATTGGACAATGAGCACCTTGGAAAAAAGATTTGGTCTTGTTTAACACATAAACTCAAAATGGATGAAAGATCTAAATGTGAGACAAGATTCCATGAAAATCCTAGAGGAGAACACAGGCAACACCCTTTTTGAACTCAGCCACAGTAACTTCTTGCAAGATACATCCACGAAGGCAAAAGAAACAAAAGCAAAAATGAACTATTGGGACTCCATCAAGATAAGAAGCTTTTGGGGATCCCTGGGTGGCGCAGCGGTTTGGCGCCTGCCTTTGGCCCAGGGCGCGATCCTGGAGACCCGGGATCGAATCCCACGTCGGGCTCCCAGGGCATGGAGCCTGCTTCTCCCTCTGCCTTTGTCTCTGCCTCTCTCTCTCTCTCTCTCTCTCTGTGACTATCATAAAAAAAAAAAATTTAAAAAAAAGATAAGAAGCTTTTGCACAGCAAAGGATACAGTCAACAAAACTCAAAGACAACCTACAGAATGGGAGAAGATATTTGCAAATGACATATCAGATAAAGGGCTAGTTTCCAAGATCTATAAAGAACTTACTAAACTCAACACCAAAGAAACAAACAACCCAATCATGAAATGGGCAAAAGACATGAACAGAAATCTCACAGAGGAAGACATAGACATGGCCAACACGCACATGAGAAAATGCTCTGCATCACTTGCCATCAGAGAAATACAAATCAAAACCACAATGAGATACCACCTCACACCAGTGAGAATGGGGAAAATTAACAAGGCAGGAAACAACAAATGTTGGAGAGGATGCGGAGAAAAGGGAACCCTCTTGCACTGTTGGTGGGAATGTGAACTGGTGCAGCCACTCTGGAAAACTGTGTAAAGGTTCCTCAAAGAGTTAAAAATAGACCTGCCTACAACCCAGCAATTGCACTGTTGGGGATTTACCCCAAAGATACAGATGCAATGAAACGCCGGGACACCTGCACCTGATGTTTCTAGCAGCAATGTCCACAATAGCCAAACTGTGGAAGGAGCCTTGGTGTCCATCGAAAGATGAATGGATAAAGAAGCTGTGGTCTATGTATACAATGGAATATTACTCAGCCATTAGAAATGACAAATACCCACCATTTACTTCAACGTGGATGGAACTGGAGGGTATTATGCTGAGTGAAATAAGTCAATTGGAGAATGACAAACATTATATGTTCTCATTCATTTGGGGGATATAAATAATAGTGAAAGGGAATAGAAGGGAAGGGAGAAGAAATGGGTAGGAAATATCAGAAAGGGAGACAGAACATAAAGACTCCTAACTCTGGGAAATGAACTAGGGGTGGTGGAAGGGGAGGAGGACGGGTGGTGGGGGTGACTTGGTGATGGGCACTGAGGGGGGCACTTGACGGGATGAGTATGTTGGCAAATTGAACACCAAGAAAAAATAAATTTATTATTAAAAAAATAAAACCATGAGAACTATAAAAAAACATATCTTGTTCTGAAGAGTGGGCAAAGTATAGATTTTGGGGACTATGTTCCTCTGTGTTTGAGTTTTAGCTCTGTCACTTATTGACTGTATAAACTTTTGGAATCTCTGTTTCCTCATCGGCAAACTACAGATTATATAAGTTACCATCTATTAAGGATGTTATGAAGATTTAATTAAATAATGTGTAGGAGGTTATTGGGTACTCAGATAATCAGCTCATGTTTCTTTTTTCCCTGTACCTCCTCTTTTCCCAGCACATAGCAAAGAACATAACACATATCAGATACTCAATAAACACATGGCTTCCCCCTGCCTGCAGCACCTTCCCCACTTGTACTGCCTAGCAGGATCCTGGAACAGCACCTCCCTGCTCTTCCCTTAAACATTTTCAAGCGGAACTTCATTAGACTATGTCTTTCCAGTAGCTGATGAAGTCATTAATGTTATTATTTCCATGTTGTAGACCAAGAAACAAAGGCACAGAATGGTTCAGTAACATCCTCAGAGTCACACAGCTAGTAAGATAATGGAACCAAGATATTTCCAACCTCTAAACGCTCTCTTCTCCTGATTCCCGGTTCATCCAATTCAAAGGTCACACTTCTTTCACATTACCACACTCCTCCTTCCCACAGATCAGTTTTTCTACGTATAAATTCCTCATTTGGTTTGAGATAGCTTTGACAAAGTTAAACTTTAAATTCCTAGGGGAAGAACTTCGTGATTTTGAGCTCTATAAAACACTATGGCATGCAGCCACTTTTTCAAATTTCTGCTATATCAGCCAGTAAGCTCTTAGTGAGAACCAATATTTGGTCTTGGGTTCTGAAGGATTTTGGAACTGCAACTGAAGATCTTGAGCCATAAAGACAGATGGGACACTGAAGTTAGCCTAATCAATGACATGCAGTTCCCTTCGACTTCTATTTTCTTCGTGGAGAGTGAAGCACCAGCTCAGGGGCTGTGGTGTGATGGAGCTTGGCAGTACAAATCAAAGAAAGAGAAGAATCCAAAGATGACTTCCTCTTCAAACAAAAATTTCCTTGGATAGTTTTTTAAAAGATTTTATTTATTTATTTATTTATTTATTTGAGAGAGTGAGGAGCAGAGAGATAGCATAAGCCAGGGGAGGAGCAGAGGGAGAGGGAGAAGCAGACTTCCCACAGAGCAGGGAGCTCGACACAGAGCTAGATCCTGGGCCTCCAAGATCATGACCTGAGCCGAAGGCAGATGTTTAACCAATTGAGCACCCCAGGCACCCCTCCTTGGATATTTTATAAGAGATAATGATCAGTAATGTTTCCTTCTGTACCTTGAATATCAAAGTGGTGGTCTCTCATCCACTAAGGCTGGCCATTTCCAGTAACAATGCAAACTCCAGGAAAGCTGGGCTCATTGTTCATTCTATCTCAAGTGCCCAGCACAGGACCTGGCACATGGCAGGTTATCTTTTTTCTTCTTTCTTTCTTTCTTTTTTTTTTTTTTTACATGGCAGGTTATCAATAAATATCCACTAGATTAATAACTAAATGAATTTTCTTCTCATTTTGAAGACTGTAACTCAAAAACTGCAATCTTTTCCTGGGGACTCAATTTGGTTGTAGAGGATTGGTAGTGGTGTTGGTCATGGTAAAGGAAGGGAAGTGATAGGCATTAACCATTACTTTGTATCAGGCACAATGTTTCCTCTACATGATATTATTTAGCCTTCATAACAATCTTATGAAGTAGATATTATTACTCCATTTTATAGATAAGAAACTGGATCTCAGAGAGGTAATGAACCCAAGATAGCACGGGAATAATTTCTAAATCAATGTTTCCACTGTACTTGTGGAGTTTTCATGAAGGGCAAGACATTGATGAATGTTCATGGTTTGCTTCCTCCTTAACATTGCTATTAGATAAACAGGTTGATCTAATTATCATTAATACTAACATTTTGATAGTGAAATGGAATAAAGGGGAAAGGAGAAAAAATAAGTGGGAAATATCAGAAAGGGAGACAGAACATGGAAGACTCCGAACCCTGGAAAACAAACTAGGGGTGGTGGAAGGGGAGGAGGGCGGGGGGTGGGGGTGATTGGGTGGCGGGCACTGAGGTGGGCACTTGACGGGATGAGCACTGGGTGTTATTCTGTACGCTGGCAAATTGAACACCAATAAAAATAAATTTATTTAAAAAATACTAACATTTTGGGCACCTACTATGTACCAAGAATTATTCTAGTGCTTTACATGTATTAGTACTCTTGATTATTTCAGCATCCCGAAAGTGAGAAATTTGTGAGAAATTTGAGGCATAACTAACTTGTCTAAGGTTATATATCTAATAAGCAGTGGCTCCCTTTTCATATCCAGGCAGTCTTGTCTCTGCCCAAACTCTTGGCCATTTTGCTACACTTTCTTTCCAAAATCCGCCTATACTGGATGTCTACTGGGATCATCCCAGGGCTACCAAAGCCTAGTTGGTCTCCACTGACACAGTGAAAAGTATCCCTAAAGCAGTTCATCACATCCTAGACGTTCATCACCAACAAAGTAACCCTGTCAAATTCTGGATTTATTTGGCTTGGGTAAGTTCTTGACCTTTCATATATACATACTTAATTGGTGACTTCTCAGCATAACCTCAGTTTGGAATTTTACTACATTTAGATCGTCATTTCTTTTTTCTTTCTTTCTTTCTTTCTTTCTTTCTTTCTTTCTTTCTTTCTTTCTTTCTTTCTCTCTCTCTCTTTCTTTCTTTCTTTCTTCTTTCTCTCTCTCTCTCTTTTTGTTTTAAGTAAGATTCACACAGTCATTGATTGCACCAAGTTTTATCAATGCATGCTGATAATTATCTCCAAAGTCACTAGATGGTCAGCTTTAAAGAAACTTCAGAGAATTAATGATGCAGCTCAGCCCACTGGCACATTATACTGTAAAGTGGCTCAGGATGTGAATCAGATAGAAGAGCTTAAATTCCAGAAGCATTAAGTACTGCAGGCATATTCCTCTGAGGAAGTAAGACCAGAGTCAGGTGGAGATGAACCAATCAAAGTGCAGAAGTATCTCCCTTCAATTTCCTCATCTATCTACCTTCATAAACTCTACTGCTGCCTTGCCCTCAAAGCTAAAAATGAGAGTAATCTCTAACAGGAAACTGAAATTTAATTTTTCTGGTGACCTACCATGTGACTATAATAAATAATGTCTTTTTAAACTTTTTTTCATTATAAATGTGTAATAAATATGGGGAATGGTGTCTTTCATTCAATTCTCAAGAATGATCTCAGAATTTGCCCAAATTATGCAGGGGGTGTGTGTAAAAAATTTTTTTCCTCACAGAGAGCAGCTGCTTTTTGAAATCAGGGCACTGACCAGCAGGTGAAGCCTCAGCAATTAACCTGAAATTGAAGGAGCACATAACAGGCAGGTGTTTCCTATTAAGCCATTCATATTCCTGAGTCAGGCCATGCAGAAGCTATATTGAACAGATTCTTCTTCGTGTCTGTTCTAGTAACACAGCTGGAGGAAGAACAAGCAGTCTCTACAAGATAACATGCTACATCAAGAATTATCAAGTGAGCCACAGTCTCACAAAAACGAAGAATGGAGAATGGCTACTCAGAAACAAATGTTAGAAATACTAATCCTAGTTAGTAGAACAAGCCAAAGACTGACAAGTCTACAAATCCCATTCTCTAGCATCCACAAATCACTTTGAATTGGACATTAAAAAACCCTTTTACTGTCTTTAAGTAACCACAGGACCTTGGACAAGCTACTTCACTTCTCTGGGTCTCCTTTTCCTCATCCATGAGAGGCCACTGGATTATTAGATCAGATGGATGATCATGGACTGCTATTCCTCAAATACACTATGATTTTAAAGACAAGCACATTATTTCATTTTTGTTGATTCATAAATTCTTGTTTATTCATGTAACTTGAGGACACTAAGCCATTTTATTTTTTAGCAAAAATATGTCTATATACTCCAATATGTCTCACATTAGGGATCATATTTTGGAGGGCAGATGGGGTTAAATTTAGATTTTATGTATTTACAGTGATAAGTAAGATTCTTTAAAAACAAATTTGTAAAGGGGGTTGGTTTGGAAGGATGGAGGAAGGAAATATTATTGGTTCAGATGTCCAGGAAGCAAGCTTATAGTTGTCAATGGCTGCCACCAATCAGCAGGTGACCTATATTTATAATGCATTATTTACTACCGATGTTCACCCAACCTGTTGGAAGCAAATACATGCAGTTCCTATCCTGAGAAGCAGCAGATCAAGGACAGTGATAAGTAATATTGACTTATGTAACTGTCATCAGTTCTAACTAAAACATAAGCACTGGGTCAATTTAACAAGCACATCGACCAACACAGCACAATGTCTGCACAGAGGGACCTGATGCTATTGGGAGAGGATACAGATTTTTCCTGAAGCTTTGCTGAGCTTTACAAGAGATGGTTTATGGGCATAGGAGAGAGCTAGGTTTGCTGAATGTACAAGATACATGCTACATTGAATATAGGTTTTTTTCCTTTTCTTACCACGTTACCAATGTTGCTTACATAAGTTTGGGGAAATTGGAGGGTTCATTGAGTTAATATCAAGAATTATGAAAGTACTTGAACCCAGAAAGAAGACCATAAATATAGCCACTGCTATTCTGAAGTCTAGACTATATCACTATAGTGATCCCTAGTGTGCTATTTGGCATTCCTTTTAATTTCCCTCCAGTTGTAATGAGATAACCAAGGTTTATAATACAGTAAATGTATAATTAAATGCAGATGATATGGTGTTCCTGGCAGAACAATTCAAGATGCTGGGTGGACACTACAAAATACAGTGGACACCTTGAACACAGATTTGTCGTTCAAGGAAATAAAATCTATAGTAAAATGGCTCACTTACAAAAGTCCAAGCTGTTAACCTTAGTGTTGATTGTTGATTGGGAAATTTAGACATTTCAAGCATCTTTTATTCATTCATTCATTCATTCATTCATTCATTCACAAATATCTGTTGGATGCTTAGGATGTCAGGCACTGTGCTGAGCCCTGTAGGTAACAACATATGCCCACATGAACCTAACATCCTATAGGGGAGACAGACAATAAGTAGACATATTAATACACAGAAAATTTATAGATTAGGATAAGCTCTATTCAAACAAACAAGAGATGCTATAGGAGCAATGGAGAAAGGTAGCATTTCTGTCCTATGCTATAAAACAAATTGGATGATTGAGGAAATTATCTAAGGAAACTGGTACAAGCCTGCTGGCTCCCTTATCTGCAACATTAAGGACACAGTACTGGTAGATGCCACTGTGGCTGTCAGGAAGGCTGGGGTAAGGCCTGAAATACAGTCAGCTTTCATGGGGTGACAGCATGATACCCAGGGTTCTGAATCAAAACACCTGGACTCAATTCTTGGTTCTGCCAATTGTTAACTGTATTTTTGGACAAGTTAACTGCTTCAATTATTGCTTTTCTCATAATCAAAGTGGGATAATACATGTTTTGCTTATTTCTATCATGGTGGTGTAGGGAATAAATTAGTATGAAATTATAAAATGCTTTGCAAATGTTAGTTGTATGATCATTAGGTCAACTTTAAGAATTTCACATCCTATCTCATACCTTCAAGATGCCAGCCATGGAGACATTACCCTGTTCTTTTCCTCCTGGCTTTATATATAAAGTGCCAGGAATATAAACTTTGCCTTCTAGCAAAATGTGTCCTCTGACATACAGTGTGCACAAACTTTAATCTGCAAGCAAAAGAGGGATTTTTCAGTGCTCTGCACATCAGGAATTGGGAATATGTTTATTAGTCAGTTGTTTGACGTCTTGGCAGTGACTTCTTTTCAGTGATCAAGTTATATAAGGAAATAATCAGTAAATAGAAAGATTACCTCATTATGCAAAGTGAAATACAATCTGCCTTAGAAAGGAGAATCATGCCGAGAAGCTTGCTGAACAGACTCTGCCTCCAATTAAGCTCCGATTATAGAGCTGCACTTTAGTTGAAAATCCATTCTCCAGAATGGCTGAGATTTCAAGGGACATGGTCAACACGATAATAATAATGATATCATGCTGTTTCCTACAATTCCTTTTCCCAAGGAACTCAGAGCTCCATCCTGACATTCTCTTGTCTTTTATATTCAAACCCAGCTGGGAGGATGAGGGGTAAAAGACTCTCCCTATATACTTCTAGACAGAACCAATGGGGGGGAAATATCCTGTAGGGATTACCTGGAGAGCCATGTTAGGAATTGAAGCCAGGTTCCTGGTGCTTCCTCACCCGTCTTATTGGTTAGCATCATTTAGGTCCTGATGGGTATGTGGTGTTATACCAAGTTTTAAATAACAGAGAGTTGGCTTGGCCTTTGAGACAAAAAAGATGTTGGTGGGAAAAAAAAGCACCCGAATAAACACTGAACAAATACACAAATTAACTGAATCCTGCACAATCTAAGAGGCATCTTATAAATATTACCATTGTGCCCTATCATTTATGGTCCCACAAAAATTAACAGTATGCCATATTTCATGATTGAAGGTGGGGTGTCAAGGTACACTATTATTTTCCCTTACCATTAGGGAAAAATAATGCTGGGATGCCTGGGTGGCTCAGTGGTTGAATGTCTGCCTTTGGCTCAGGGTGTGATCCCGGAGTCTCAGGATTGAGTTCTGCATCAGGCTCCCTGCATGGAGCCTGCTTCTCCCTCTGTCTGTGTCTCTGCCTCTCTCTGTGTCTCTCATGAATAAATATTTTTTTTTAAAAAAAGGAAGAAAATGATGCCAATTAAACTTTGACACTTTTCTTTCTTAACATTGATTGTAGAACATGTCTTGATTTTAGAGATGTTAAGATGTAGGGGGAAATGTGTTTTAGATAAATAATACGTTTGTTGTTTTTAGCATGCCCCTAAAAAGACACACAAGAGTTAGAGAAATCACAGGAAATTGTGTAGCTAATTTGATAACAAATCTTGAGGGTCTTCTCTATGAAGGAAAACAAGGCCTCTTCAGGAAAACAGGGTAGATATATAAGAAGCCTGCAAAATCATGCCAGGTTCAGGGAGGGCACACCACATGAGGACTGCTAACCAAATCCTGGGAACCCAGAATTAGGGGAGGTCCTATAAGCTTCAAGGAAGAAATTTGAGAAGCAAAAGGATATGTTATTTCGCACAGCAGGCAGTCCACATAAGGAACTCATTACCCTTAGAGATAGCACAGACTTAAAAAAAGATAATCTGGTTCAAAAAGGGTTTTAGATAAATTCATGGATGATAGACCCATAATGGAGTCCATCCTCCATACACTTAAATACTCTTATTAAGTCATCACTTCAGGATTTTCCTTCTGTGCTAAATAATAGTGCTTCCTCTAGCTTTCCCTAATAGTTCCTATTTCCTGATCCTTCAATTTTATCTGTCCTCCTTTAAATCAGTGGTCCCTTTTAATGAGTTTTTCCCCTTTTAATGAGCCCCTGAAAACATTATCATGGAAAGTTCAGGTATAATGTAATCCCAAGTCACTATCAGAGTTTAAAGCTCATTGACGGCAGAGACATTTCATCTTTATGTTTGAAACGTCACAGCATCCAGCAAAGTGCCTGGAATACTTTGCACTGGATGAGTAAATGAACAAATGAATGTGTATAGTCCCAGTTCTCTGACACCCTTATTGAAACTCAGGTCACCTAGTTGTCCTTGTGCTCTGTGTGTATTGTTTGTGTGTGATGGCAGATGGGGGCTGGGGGTGGGCAGGGAGAGTTGTTGTGGGGAAGGGAGGGGACACAGTTTTAAGTGAAGAAGGATTCAGTTCTGCTGCCAAATGCCCTGGGTACCCAAGTTTAGTTATAACCCCATCACAACTATCTTAAGGAATGCTTAGGTAATATGAAACTTAACCTGTGCCCTAGTTAAGTGTCTGCTCTTGCCATAAGACATAAGAAAAAAGACAGATTAGGTGGACAGGTAGAAAAGTTAAGTAGGCAGTAATTTTTTTGTTTTGTTTTGGAAGGTGGGGTGAAAGAGAGGTGTTTCTTCCTATAGGAAAAACCTCCTTAAAAAACACTTGTTCTTTGTATGATCTGCATGATTCTGTAGCTGCGTATGGCGGGGGAGGGGGTCAGCTGTCAGCCTTCTGGAGGTGAGGCAGAAGCAGTTTAATGGAGCTGTTTCCACACTCCTAGGATTTCTGGTTTTGAGAGAACCAGGAGCTGCTCAAAGTTATGAAATACCCCACAGGATCAGAAATAAATCTAGGATATTAGGAGCTGTCTCAGGTGGCAAGGAGTCAAACACTAAGAGATAACAGATAAGTGTGGCTTCACTGCCGCTTAGAGAGTCTCCCTCTTGTTCATGGGGCACAGAGTGTTGATGGAAGTTCTCTTAATTAGAAAAACCACTGTTAGCCAGAAGGTGGCTTCAGTGACCTGGACAGGAATCCTCAAAGAAGCCTGAACTGCATTCCAGCAGTCCTGGGGTATGGACTGGTAAAGAGCATATTGGTGACATTATTTAGGACATACATATGGGCAAAAGGACAGTTAATGCTGCTGTGAATGCAAGGGTCATGTCCCTTTGGTCTCCTTACTCAGCAGTCCAGGTTTCTGCCGATGGGAAAATACTAAAGAAAAAATAATTATTCATACACACACACACATGAATGTGTGTTTAGTTCTTCATAGCAGTTTTGGGACATCCTTTTGAGACAAGTTCTAAAACCTCACTTTGACAACAAAAGCTCCTTTATGAACATTTGTCTTTTCCCCAGTGATCTGAGTTAGCACTCATCATTGTGTTCTTTATATACTGCATTTATGGAAATGACACCATGTGAGAATGAGATGCTTTATGACTGGTAATCTCTGTCTTGTTAGGCAGGATTTAAGAGACCAGAGGGGCAACCCTCATCACTGGCCTTGAGGCTGATGTCAACATTTTATACATTTTCTCTTCCTCCTTGTTAAGGAATTGAGCATTCATTTTATCTTGTATTATCTATTGATTTTCTTTTCCTTTGGCCATATACACTAAATATAAAAAAATAGAGGAATTCTGCTTAAGTGCATCTTTTGTGATGTGTTCATGCATGGATCTGTGTGCTATGCATCTATTTGAGAGAGTGTGTATGTGTGTGCATGCACATGTGGGCGTGCATGCATTTGTATGTTTGTGTGTCTAAGTGGTTGGGACTACTTAAAGCCACACAGGGGCAAATCCCAGTCCCAGATTAAAAACATTCTATTTCCTTTAAGCTCCCATCCCATTCATCCACTATGCACCTGTAGACAGGTTAACATTGTTCAGGAGGCACAAAGGGAATAGCTAACTCCTGCTGGATACACTGGCCACATCTGTGAGTTTCCTAAATCTTCCCACTCAGTAAGCATCGTTTATCTTCACAGACACTTTGCCTCTGCTGTCACTCATTGGACAGCCTTGTTGCTATCAGTTTCTATACTTCTCAAAGGACAATGACAAATCATTCAATGTCCCTGAGCTTCTACACAAGGGGTCTGTCTAAATGTCAAAAATGGCTCACTCTAGTGGACCAGAACCGGGAACCTCTCAAAAACACTCATTTTTATGAAATATCCTTCATTCAAATAATGTGTGGAGAAAGAAGGAAGAGAGAAAAATGGGGAGACCTGTTAAGATCAAGACTCTAGTTGCATGACCTTCTCTGTAGTGACAAAAATAAGTTTCCTACTGTGTGCAAGATGTTACTGTACATCCTCAGAGGGCTTCCCTATCTACTACTACCCTAATATAAAATGGTATATTTCAGCCCTCAGTTTCTGCATCTGTATATTGTTACCTGAATGTTGTAGATGAAGAAACTTGAAGTACACAGAATTTGGAGGGCTGGCCCAAGAATAATAATGGAGAACAACGGCAGAGTGTGGGTTCAGTCCCAACACAGCAGTACAAAGTGGTGACTAGGAGTAGGGCATCTACAACACAACACCCTTAGATGCCACAGCTGCTTCCTGCTGACTTGCTCCCAGTGAGGGCTCTGAGCCTCAGTTAACCTCATAAGTGGAATCACTAATGAGGGTAGTTTCTACCTCATATGCTGATGAAATGATTGAATGAGATAATGAATGCAGAAACATAAGCAGAGTACCTGGTCCATAGTACATTTATAATAATTAGATGATATTTTATTCTCATATTACTATTCTCAAAGAGAATCTTTGAAAGATTCATACTGTCCTAGGGTATCACATGCTTCATATTGGTAAAGTGAATAAAATTTGCAGATGACCCAGAAGAAATGGAGAGGTAATTTTTCTGTGATAAATAAGCTTAGTGTAAGGATTTTATGAGCTAAAAATGTTTAATAAAAAGGCAATAGAAAAAAATCACCAAATCAATTATTACCTGGGGCAATAAAAAAAATTAAAGCAATATCTTTAATTGCATTTATAAGCTTCTAAATTCTAAAGGTTATTGAGGTCTAGCCTTCTTTGCATACCCTTAAAAATTAATCCTGGTTGTAGTCTACATTCCAGTGATGGTCCAACCATTTTCTTCTGCTTTCATGAAATTTTCTTGTTCTACTCTATGGCATGGGACCTTTTGACTTTAAAATCTGGCATCATCCATTTTTAAGTGAGGTCTAAGGAAGTTTCTAGGGAGATGAAGACCAAAGTATGTACCTTTTAGTTCTAGATCATGCTTTAGCTTTTGCTGCACTCAACCACACCAACATCTAGAGGTTATTTACCTCATGATAATCCCAGGTAGTTCTTTTGGCCAAGACTGGCATGGGCTCACTACATTGCAGCTAGAGTTGCCCTATTACACTCAGCCTCACTTCTCACAGTATCTGAGAGACACAAACTGAAAGCTGATAGGTGTTTTTAAGTGAATGGATTGAGTTAATGAATTAACGGATAAATAAATGAAGTAAACTGCACTTGGCTCTTTTTGAACACTGTTTTGCACAGGGCTCTCTCTTAGAGAACTGCAAAGCGATTCATTTATCTTCCCCAGCAACCCCCCAATGCTCCCTGTCTCTCAGTGTACTGTGAGCCAGTACATTCTGCCTCCCAGTTAGACATACACCCAGACATACCTTTGCTGAGTGCAGTCCAAGTTAATCACACAACTTCTCCCTAATTTTCCCTTTCTTCTTTCCCTTTAAAACTCCCATTCTCAGGACATGTGAGTGGCTCAGTCAGTTAAGCGTCTGTCTTCTGCTCAGATCATGATCTCAGGGTCACGGGATCAAGCCCCACATTGGGCTCCCTGCTCAACAAGGAGCCTGCTTCTCCCTCTCCCTCTGCCTGCTGCTCCCCCAGCTTGTGCTCTATGTTAAATAAATAAATAAATAGATATATACATACAAACAAAAAAACTCCAATTCTTTCAATGTCCTGAGAAAGAGAGAGACTTTTCTCCCCTTAATGGGAGAAAATATCAAGTCACCTGAAATGGCATGGATACTGGGAGGACACTGGTCATTTTGATAATCCACCCCAGGTCACAATGTATGGATTCTCAAACGCGCCACACCATTCCAGATCACTAGGTAGCACAGAAGTTTTGCTATGTAAAAGAGAGAAGAGCACTGCTTTCTAATACTCTTTTTTTCTATTTAAAAAAAAATGCTTCTGGAATGTCAGCAATTTTAACCTAAAATAGATGCCTCAGCCCCAGTCAAACAGCCTTTAAGTTCTTTAGAATGCATTTATCACAGACTAGAGAAGTGACAGACACACTCTGAAGAGGAAATCCCACAACCAAAATAGTCCTCTGTCACTCCCGACAGAATATGGTGTCTATGTTGGGTGAGGGAGCATAAGCTGGAGAAGAGGGCCTTAGGGAGGGACTGCTCTGGGTCACCACGCACTGCTCTGTGGGGAAAGCGGGGCAGGGAATCTGGGGTCTTGCAGGGCATGTGGGAAATTGGAGACTCCATTCTGTGCAAGTCTGCTTTAAATGAGCTCGATTTCTTAGAGTAAATAATGGACTGGGCATGACTGGGGGTGAGATCAGTCCTCTATTTAAGTGAAAAGAGCTGGATGCTTGCTCCTCCTCCCAGAATCTTTCTTCTGGGATCATCAGATACCTATACTCTCAATGGGCTGGGAAGGTTTTTAGAAAGTGTCAAGTGACCAAACCCAAATTCTCTGTACGTTTAAGCTTCTAAGAGCCATTCAAACTTGTCACTCTGTGCTTTCATCAACTTCAGCAGACTCTGTTGGCTCTACTCCCTTCTCTCCACCCTCAAGGCCAGGCTACTGCCCACTACATGGCCCCACGGCTGCTGTGCAGAATCCTGAGCATCCTGCCTCTGTGCTTAATCCCTCCTAGCAGTTTTACTCTTTCTAAAATGCAATTCTGACTGTGTCACTGTCCCCCCAAGCTTGGGTCCCACATAACTCTCAGGATCATGTTCAGATATTTTGGCTCTGCCCTGCCCTATTTCTCTGTTCTCCCACCTCCACATGCGCCTCGCTTCCTCCCACCCACCCACCCCACACACCTTCAAAACAGTCATTTGAGACTACTTGTGGTTCCTTAAAATATGACAGCCTGCTTTCCGTTTCCAAATCTTTGCACATATTGTTCCCTCTTCTAGGAAAACACTCTCTCCACCCCCACGTCATCTAAGACTTACTCATCCTTCTAAATTCAGACCGAGCATCACCTCTTCCAAGAAACCTTTCTTGAGCTTCCTAATCTGATATAGATGCTCCTCTTCTGTGATTCTCTCTTAGCCTTGCTACTGCTGTCATGGCTTTGCCACATTATGCTGAAAGGGATGATCTATTAGCCTGTCTCTGCCACCACTCTGTGCCGCTATTTTGTTTGACTTGCTTGGTGTCAAGCACAAAGTGAAAGTTGGCTAATTGTTTTTTCAATAGGTGAATGAATGAATGAATGAATGAATAAAGTTATCTGTACTTGGCTTTCTTTAGATATTATGTGGTCGAGGGCTCACTCTTGGAAAACTGCAAGGTGATTAACTTTTGCCAGCAATTCCCCACCACCAATTCACTCTCTTCAGTTTATTCAGTACATTTTGCCTTTCAATGAGACACATGCCCAGACTTACCATTGACAAGTACATCATGTAACTTCTCCCAAATCACTCCTTCCTCCTTTGTCTTTAAAACTCCATTTTTCAGGATGCCTGGGTGGCTCAGTGGTTGAGTGTCTGCCTTCAGTTCAGGGTGTGATCCTGGGGTCCTGGGATCGAGTCTCGCATAGGGCTCCTCACAGGGAGCCTGCTTCTTCCTCTGCCTGTGTCACTGCCTCTCTCTGTGTGTCTCTCATGAATAAATAAAATCTTTATTTATTTATTTTTTTAATAAATTTATTTTTATTGGTGTTCAATTTGTCAACATACAGAATAACACCCAGTGCTCATCCCGTCAAGGGCCCACCTCAGCGCCCGCCACCCAGTCACCGCCACCCCCTGCCCACCTCCCCTTCCACCACCCCTAGTTCGTTTCCCAGAGTTAGGAGTCTTTCATGTTCTGTCTCCCTTTCTGATATTTCCCACTTATTTTTTTTCTCCTTTCCCCTTTATTCCCTTTCATTAATTAAATAAAATCTTTTAAAAAAACCATAAAACTCCCATTTTCAATGTCTCCAGATAAAGAGAGAAAACTAAGTAATATCATTTATAGTATTTGCGATGAAATGGGAACAGCTAAAAACAATAACCCCTTATATATAGTACTTGAAATATATGAAACTCTCACCATTGTTACCTTTATCTTTCTAATAATCCCTGTGAGGTGGACCACAGTTACTATCATTTTATCTTTAGAAAAAAAAATAGAGAGCACGTGTGTGTGTGAGCAGGGGTGGTGGGCAGAGGGCAAAGGAGAGAAAATCTCAAGAAGACTCCATGCCCAGAATGGAGCCCAAAGACCCTGAAATCATGACCTGAGCTGAAATCAAGAGTCAGATGCTTAACTGGTTGAGCCACCTAGGGGCCCCTCTCATTTAATCTTTTATCTGAGAACTTCAGGTCACAGAAGTTTTGTAACTGGTAGTATCATATAAATAATAAGCAGTAGAATTTTAATTTAGATTTAAATTTTTTCCATGTTATTTTTCAAAAGATTATGTTTGGCTAGGCATGCAAAACCTTAAACCTAAAAGAAAAGCATTACTAACCATGGAGCTAGAATATAGACAAGAGGACCTCTCTAAATCCCCCAACAGCACCATTGAGACTACTGTCTCTCCCTCTATACCTATGGCTGGCCAGGGCTAGTTAGAGGCAGAATGGCAATAGATTCTAGACTCTGACTGCATTTGTAGTTAAGAGTTATTCTATAAGCAATGTTCATTGAATAAGAGATGTTGGAAACTCTTTATAAAACCACATTAATATGTTGATTAGGGGTCTTGGCTGATGCCCGAAGGTCCATGGCCTGCTCATCAAAAACTCTCAGCTTCTCATCACAGATAGATTTCTCCCAGAGCCTGCATCCAAGTCCATGCCACAGTGGTCTGCTTGGCAGATCTGCTGGGAGGCTTCCCTGACCCCCAGGGCAAACATAGGTGCAGCAGGAACCAGGGGCTCCAGAGTAAGAGAGTGAGTAGAGGAGGAAGGAAGGAGAGAAGAAAAAGGAAGAGGAAGCTGAAAAACTCTAAGAAAAAGAAAATGATTATAATGACTATAATCATTAACCCTGTACTGACATTTATGATTATATAAATTAGATTGGGAGTTCCTTCAGGATAGGAATGATGGTGTACCCTTTCTTGGTCACTTACACCACATGCTCCACCAACCCTGCCAATATCTGTGGCTACACTTGAGTATCTGTATTCATTTTTTATCACTTATTATTGCCTTCTTCCCTCATTTAATTCTGAAAAGAAATTTAGGCCATTTTTATGAATAGTTGTTAAAAACTGAGGAGTTATGATCCTCTAATTTTTGGGTCTGGTACCATTATAAATGGTATCACAACCCTGAAGAAAAAGACAGTGGTTAACTCTAGTGAATTCTGTGTGTTCGCCATGCATTAATTGTTTGCTTATAATTTCCCTAAACCCTGTTATAGCTTAGGTTCTCAGGAAAGAAAACTTTGAGATAGAATTTAGTGTGCAGCATGTTCATTAGGAAGTGCCCTTGGGATAATCACAGTGGAAAGAGGGAAGCAAGTTGGATCAGGAGAGGGAGAAATTGAGCTCTGACAGTGGCCTGAACAACCACCTCAGCCTACTCTGCAGGGGTGTTGTACAGCTAGAATGACCCTTTAGCATATCCCACATTGAATCGGAATGGCTGAGCCTTTAGATGGTTTCTTCTACAATTACTGAGTGTGGAACACCTCAGGAAGTGCACTGCCTTGAGAAAAGTGGCTTTCTGAAGTTCAGGCAATCTCTGAAGAGGCAGACACTTGAAGCTTCTATAGTACTTGCTACTAGTGCAACAACAGGACACTCCTCTGAGAAAACTGGAAGGCATATATCCAACTCCAGTATAGTCCACCCCTTCTATCACTTGGGTCAGCTTTTGCATATACCTTTGTGGAATAGCTTCTCTAGCATTTCAATGGGAATTCTCTCCTGTGGGAAACTTAAACTGAAGCTTAATGGCAGATTCAGGTGAGGCAAGCAAGACAACTAGGGCACAAAATTTAAGGGGGTACTTGCACATGAGTA
Source organism: Canis aureus (assembly GCF_053574225.1). Lineage (NCBI taxonomy): Eukaryota > Metazoa > Chordata > Mammalia > Carnivora > Canidae > Canis > Canis aureus. Next base: position 58,911,055 of record NC_135616.1, read on the forward strand.
AGTGCCTCCTTAAATTTTGTACCCTAGGTACCTCATTCTTTTGTTTATGGACAGCTTTACTAATTTATAATCCACACACCACAAAATTCAACCTTTCAAAGTGAACATCTCAGTGGTGTTTAGTTTTTGTGTTTTTAGTATTTGTGAAGATGCATGTTTTAATTTTTATTGAAACTATGAGTGGAATTTTTGGGTCATTTTGTAACTCCAAATTTAGCTTTATGAGGAGCTATCAGATTATATTCCAAAGACGTTGCACCATTTTACATTTTCAAGAGCAATATAAGGGTTTCAATTTTTCCACATTCTCACCAACACTTGTTATGGTCCATCTTTTATTATAACCATCCCAGTCTATGTGTAGTGGTATCCAACTGTGGTATCATTTTGCATTTCCTTATGACTAATGATGTTGAGCAGCATTCCATGTACCTATAGATCATCTGTAGATCCTCACTGGTGAAATTTCTACTCAAATTCTTGCCCATTTTTAAAACGTTTTTTTTTTATTGTTGAATTGTAAAAGTTCTTCATATATTCTAGACTAGAACCTTACCAGATATATGATATGCGGATATTTTCTCCAATTATATGGGTTGTCTTTTCACTTTCTCAATGATGTCCTTTAAAGCACAAACATTTTGTTTTGTTTAATTTTAATGAAGTCGCTTTATCTTTTTTTTTTTGTAGCTTTTGTTTGGTGTCATGTTTTAGATACCATTGCCTAATCCAAAGTCATGCTGAGTGACATCTGTTTCCCTCTAAGAGTTTTATAGTTTTAGTCCTCACATGTGGGTATTTCCTCCATTTTGAGATAATTTTTATATTAAGTTATTCTGGCTTCATAGAATGAGTTGAGAAGTACCTCTGCTTCCTCTAATTTTTTTGGAAGATTTTGTGAAGGTTTAGTGTTAATTCTTCTTTCAAGACTTTTTAGAATTCACCAGTGAAACCATGTGGGCCTGGGCTTTACATGTGGGTTTTCGTTGTTGTTGTTGTTGTTGTTGTTGTTGTTGTTGTTGTCTTACTAATTTATTCTATTTTATGTCTATTCATATCTTCTGTTTGTTCTTAAGTCAGTTTCATTGGTTTTCTTGATCTTTCCAAATAACCAAATTTCTATTGTATTGATTCTCTATTGTTTTTCTGTTCTCTATTTTATTTCTACTCTAGCCTTCTTTCTTTCTTTCTTTTTTCTTTCTTTCTTTCTTTCCTTCTTTCTTTCTTTCTCTCTCTCTCTCTCTCTTTCTTTCTTTCTTTCTTTCTGTTTAGTTTGCTCTTATTTTTCTAGCTTTTTAAGGTGAAAGCACATTAGATGTTGTTTTTTAGAAGTAGTATAATTCTTTACTGCAGATAGCATGGTCCTAAATCCAGAACTCCAAATTATATTGTGATTCTCCTATTGCATTTCGCCATAAATTCCACATGGCATCTTTTCTTACCACTGATATCTCTAATATCATAAAGTCAGCTGTATTATATGACCTAGGTGGCATGTTGCTCGGCTCATAGCCTGGACCTGCTGAAGAGCCCCTTTCTATGCTGGGCCCTATTCAAAGTTGTCAGGCAGCCTTTGTATCACCTGCTCTATGAATGAAACAGTATTCTCAGGCGTGAAATATGCTTATTCCAGAATCATTAAAGGCTTAAAGCCCTTTATTTCCTTCTTTGAGATAGGAGGAGCAAGATGCAATAATTTGCATTAATTTTGGAAGGAGTGCCCTAAAATGCCCCTGATCATTGGACTCCTACAAATTTCACTAATATTGCAGGTTCCTGATTCTTCAAAGAGTTTATCTTTCACCTTCTTGAAAGCATGTGTCTTATCAAGATCTCCAACGTGCTAGCCACTTCTTGCTTATTCAATCCAATTAGCTTACTGTCTTTGATATAGTATAGCAATATGATGTTCTTTGAGGTAACCAGATAACCTAAATCTCTTTGGTTTGTATTATGACATAAAATAGAAATGGTCCTAGAATTAAGATGCAAATACATATTGCTATCTAATCCACTGAAATGCAATGTCTGATTCTCTTTTCTAAACAAGGATAGGAATGCAAACATTCATCAGATTGATGGACATATTCCATGCACCTGAGGCCATGGTAACCTCTTTTAACAAGCGATACCTCATTTGGCATGTTGCATGCATACCACAAGGTTACAACTTGGTTGAATTTTGGTAGGATCAGTCTATTTTTCCTACAGGTATCAGACTAGGAATGTAAATGAAGATATGATAGGGACCACCACTCCTGATTCCTTTATATTATTAAGAGTAGCACTAACTTCTGTTCCCTTCACTCCTGGAATGTAAATTTTTTGCATTCTTACTATCTTGTCAGAGGTAGGGAAGTTTAGGCACTTGTACTTGACCTTCCTCATTATTACAGATAGCTCTTTCCTCACTGGCCAAAACCATAATTGAGGAGACTGCACCAATTACCAGGTATTTCTAGTCCAATTACACTTTTGGAGACTGGGGAAATTAGTACAGGGTGATTCACAAACCCAAGACATACAATCAGCTAGACTTCTGTCAAAGTCCACATTATCTGGGCCTCATAAGTCTCTATTTTAATAAAAGAACTATGCAAATATTTCAAGTCTTCAGGTGTCAGTGTTAACTTACAATGTGTCTAACAGTCCTTGAAATATTTGGGTATCATCTTTTCACAATGCCCTGAGTATATTGTTATATATCTTTTTTTGGGAAGAACAGGAAGAATCATTACTGCATATGTTGTCATGGTGTTGTAGTCTTTTATCCCAGAGACTCTGTTTCTTCTTTAAACAAGTTTGGGATCTAAAAACTGGTTCAGCCCCAGAAAACGGGCAAGAACCATGATTTTTTATTGGGGTGACTATTCACATCCTCTTAAAAATCCAACCTTGGATCATCATTCAACAAGTTGAATAATCCATATACATCTATTCTGCTCCTAGGGATATTACAGTCTCTTAACAATTCACAACTCTATGTAGATCACATCTTTTGGCTGCCGTTTCAACCTTGCCGTTCTTCATGAAAATTACATACACCTGGCTTCTGACTGTTATGTGCCGCTACCTGGCCTCAATTGGGTTAGGAGTCCAATCAGACCATTGTTGTCAGTGAACTTTGTTCTGTAATGGTTTCTCCTATCATTATCTATGGCCTATAAAGGAGAGGCCTCAGAGGACTTTTTGATGCTGTTGACCATCTCATCAACCTTTCCTTGGGGGCTTGGTAAGTGGTATATTCCCTGGGTCCTCCAGGGAACATAAGCATCTGGTGGATATGCATATGGAAAGCATATGTCTTTGGCTTTACATAGTTCAGCCGCTTTAGCATGCTATTTCCCTGGGTCTTTAAATAATTTCCTCCATCTTCTTCCATGCAGATTCTGGCATTTCAGCCTCACTCAGTGTGGGCTACTCATTTTTCAGCTTCCAGACTTTGTGACAAGTCTGCCATATCGCTGGAGTCTTTGATACGGTATTCAATCCTGTGTCTCAGAATAATACTCCTAATTCAATAAATTATCTAACCATATCTAACCATATATTTTGTTCAAGTACCCCAGGAATCCAGGCCCACAAACATTCTCCCTACTTCTGCCAGTACGTGCTGGCTGATTCTGCACTCCTTTAAAGCATAGTCTCTCCTTCCCTTGCAGGCCTTGCATACTTCTGGCTGCTAGTTATAGGTTTAGTGGCTAAAAGGGGAGATGGGGCAGATCCTGAAGGGAGCACATGTTGTTTCTCAAGGCAGAGGTCTTTGCATTTTCTTCAAGCAAGAAAAGGAGTGTGTTTGTTTTTAATGAAGGATTGTTGGCCTACTTCAATAGGCTCAAAGGGTTCAGAAGAATCTGGAAATTCAATATTATTATTATTATATTGATATCCAGATGTCCCTATCCAATGTGTTAGTGTTTCCTTCTTTCTTAACCAGAGCCCTGACCTTAGTATAAAATACCTCCCTTGGCTAGGAGTTTAACCTTCTCTGGAGCTCAGCTACTACATTAAGTTCTGGTTTAGCTCCATAGCATTCTCTGCTCTCCCACTACCAGAGATGAAACCTTCTTTGTAGTCTGTCAAAAAGGCTTTCTGGGTTTTATGTTTGGTTTTGCAATTGCTTATTAATCACTCCAACTCTTTATCTCTCTCTCTCTCTCTCTTTTTTAATGCAGTGGTCAGGAAACTATCTTCATAGGGCTATACAGTACATAGCACTAAACATTTTAGGCTCTGAGGCCATAAAATTGCTATCAAAACTACTTAACTTACCTTTATAGTAAAAGCGCAGTTATAAACAATATATAAATGATGAGTGTGACTGTATCCCAATCAAACTTTATTTATAAAAACAGGCAATGGGCAGAATTTCACCCATGAGTCATGGTTTGCTACCCCATAGTTTAGTGCATCCACTGAGCTCAGCAATAGCCAGTCAATTCCCTTGTTTTTCTAGTTACAATTTTTCCAATCCTTAGTACCTGGCATTTCTTTCCACTGGTACACCATCCAATCCTGCTCAAAGCTTTAATAACTGAACTTCCTCCTTGTGCCAGAAGCTATCTGTGCTCTTTATTGATGGAATGCTCCTTACCAAGTGGGAAATAAGTCAGCTGGCTCAAAAATTCCATCTTAATCCTTGCTTTCTTGGACCACTGGACATCAACTGTCACTAGCTGAGTTTTCTGGGAAAACAGACTAAGATGGAGGTTAGCATGGAGGATACTCATTGGGGAAGCATCTGTGGGAGAAAAAAGAAAGACTGGGTAGTGGGAGAAGGTTAGCTACAACATAAACCCAAAGATAGCCTTGGCCAATCCCATGGGGAACTAGTGCTAAAATGTCCCAACAGAGTTGTCTTGAATTGGCATGAAGTGGCTGAGCCTTTAACTTGCAAATCTACCAATCATTAGATATAGGGCATTCCAGAAAGGTGCGGCCTTTGACAAGAAGCTGTCTGCAGCTGATTCAATCTCTAAATGAATCTAGAGCTGAAGACTGCAGAAAGAGCATTCCCTGACACTGAGGCAACAATTTCTTCTTTGAAGAAAGTCTGGAGAGTACATTTCTAAGTATATCATAGCTCTCCCTAAGTATATCATAAACTCAGCCCTCTTGCCCACCAGTCTTTCCCTTCCTGCTTTGCCCATCTGTGTCAGTCCCTCAACACCCGCACAGACTTCGCTTCTGTCTTTTTACTCATTCTGGCTGGAGAACATTCCATGGTACTTTTCACAAGGTCTGCACCCAATGCTGTGTTCCTCCTTTGCTGACTAGTGCTCAGATATTTTGTTTAGCTCTCACTACTGATTTTCTGCTTTTCTCAGAATCAAAGCTTTCCTTAACAATGATCTGCAATGTTATCTCTGCTGCCACTCCAGTTATGTTTCTGAGCATGGTGAATGGGTAGGCACCTATGGGAGGCTTTTAACAATATTAATGTTTGTCTTCAAAAGCAAATAATTGCAGACTTATTGGGGGTGGGAGCAAAAACCAACAGATAAATAAATTGAAAGTTTTGGTATAAAGGGTCAGACAGTTGATAAAATGGTCTCCTGTTGAGTGGAACCAACAGAGCAGAGCCATCCAGAGAAAAGTAGGCAGAATTCAGCCCAGACTAATTTGTCTGGGCCCCTGGAGCTAGTCTTTCATGCGGTATATCCTCCCTCTTGTCAGTCCATCTGGGTATTGAGGAACAGAGCTTTTCATTTTCACTTCTGTCCCCCAGGGGTTTCATGACCATTAACGATGCACGTTCTTTTGAAAAGGTGATAAACAATATTACTTTGAAAAAAAGTGGAAAATATCATAGAGGGGGAAGGAAGATACATGCAGGACAAAGCTATAAACAATGAGTTAGGTTTGAAATGTGGAGGAAGAGAAACAAAGTAAAATACAAAGCAGAGAAAGTAGAATAGATGAAAAATGAAAGTGTAGACAGGGACGCCAAAGAAAGAAGGGGAAAAAGAGAAAGAGGGGGAAGTGAAGAGAAGGAGGAGGAGGGCTGCCAGATAGAGGAAGAGAGGAGGAAATTTGGTCAGGGAAAACCAGGCTGATCTCAGAACTTCAAGAAGTGCAGCATATTCCCTTTAATAAACCATATTGCATCCAGACTGAGCTTAGTCTCACCATGGAAATGAAATTGGCAATCTAGAGAGTGGAGACAGGTGAGGAAGCCAAGATCTGAGGTAGAATTTCCTTAACTACAACCCTGGCCTGCCTCTTATTTGTCTAATACAGCTCGTTGGCTGGGATGTAACTCACTTAGAGTTCAGAAAGAGACCCTGAAAAAGGTTCCTAGGAAAATCAGAAAAAACAAACCTCCAGCTTCTAATGAAGAACAGAACCCAAAGAGGCAGGAAATTATGTATGTAGGTCCAGATCAGGTTCTCTGGTTTCCCACTCCACTCATCCCACTATCTGAGCTTATGTTGGGAAACTCAACAATTACCAGAAATTTTTTTTAAGGACAGGAGAGTTGCCATTACCTTCATCTGCAGATTTAACACTCAAAGAATGTCATAAGAAATTTAAGATAACTGGGATTGTTTTTAAATATAGCTTTATTGTGCTCCACTCCCCTGCTAGCAGTAAAGTGGACTCCTTAAATAGGCCTTGTAAAAGCAGATTATAAAAGCAAAGATCCAAGAGAAGCAAACATTTAAGCACCCCACCTGCTGTACACACCAGTCGCGAAGGACCTCTGAATGTGCATGCTGGAAGCAAGCACAGATTTTTATATTCACTTTGCCTCAATTATACAGGTATCATGCTCCCAGTCAATCTCCTTCACCTTTGGCAGTAATTATTCCCCATCTCAGCGTTTACCCTCTTCTTCTCTTTCTTCTTGTATAATAGTTTTAGCCCTCCAGGGTGTAATCATTTCTTTGATCTAGAGAACAGAATCAAATTTGGTTTTATAAAGAATCTCTCATGGCTATAGCTCAGAACATTAAAAAAAAAAAAAGCAATACTGATGCATGACGGTGAGTGGGAGAAAGGTTTGAACACCCACTTTTCTGTGTTTACTTAGGTAGAAAAGCCCACCTGACCCATTTTTACCCAGCTGTCAGGGATCTAAGCATGTCACTATAAGGTATATATTAATCCCTAAATGATCCTCAAACCTAGGAAATGGACTGTCCTTTCCTAACACTGTCTAGAAAGTAGCCAGTTGTGTTCAGTGTTGTCTTACTTCATTTTACAAGATCTTTGGAAGTTCATGAGTTTGTGTACGGAAATAGGTTGGGGTGGAAAGGAGGGTATTTAAAGCTCTCTGACTTGGGAAGAAATGATGAGGATGAGAAAGTCCTCATGGCAGTATACATTGAGAAATAATCTTAACATTTCCACTTATTAAATGTCTGCATGTGCCAGGCACTTTACATAAATTATCTGTATTCAAGATATGAGATTCAAGCCAAATCTGGGTTTAAAACTTAGCTCCACCTCTTATCAGTAGTATGACTTTGACAAATCAGTTTGCCTCTCTGCACCTTGGTTGTCTCATCTGTCAATAGGAATAATAACACCTACTGCACAGAATAATTGAGAAGGCTTAGTGCTGGGTAATGGAAAATGCTACTATTTTTACCATGGAAATGTTTAGGTAAGTGCCATTATCATCTTTAATCCAACAATGCATTTTCTAAATAAGAAAACTGAGGCTCTAGAGTTTAAATAACCTTGCAAGGACACAAAGCCAAAGAAGAGCCGACTTAGGATTTGAGCCCAACTCTGCATGACTCTTTCCACTGTGTAATGACACCTCAGAGCACCCAAGATAGTATCCATGGCAACTGCAGAGTGACTTTGGTGATGCTTTTTCTAGTTATCAGCAATATGCCAGTTCAACGTCCGGGTGTAAACATCTCCATCCCTATTCCTGCCTGTTCAGTGCCTGCCTTGGCTCATTGCACTGACCTCCAGAGGGTTTATTTTGGTCCAGTAAGAAAACTACACCAGTAAAATATGAGTGATGGATAATTTTCTATCTTATAATAGAAAAACATCAGACATTAAACATTAGAGAAAGACCATAAAATGTATGCCCAGAATCACTCTGCTTGACCATTTCCCTCTTCCAAATCTTTTTATTCATTCATTCAACTAATATTTATTGAGCACTTATCACATGTCAGGCACTATTCTAATGCTAGGAATATAGCTGTAAACAAGAAGACAGGGCCCTTGTCCTCCAAACTAACAGGAATCATTGTAAAGGCATCCTAATTGAATATCAAGACAGAAAGAAAGCTTAGAGATCATCTTGCCAACATCATACCATCTAAGAACATCTTCAATAAAAAATACATAATTATAATAATTGAAGGAGTGCATAATTGAAGTAATTACATGAGTTAAATGAGAAAGAAAGAAGGGTCAGAGATTGTAATAGCAGCATGATGGATGAATTTAGTTAATTAGATAAAGCATCCTCTTTACACTAATCCCTCCCAGAATGGGCTTGCCAGTCAGAGTTTGACACATTCACCACCTCTTTTAAGGAAAACTGTCTCCCCACAGCCCTTTCCTAAGGCAAATAGCCTCATGGTCTTTTACAAACAAGGGTTGGCCATGAATTGAGCCTCACAGAAATCTGACCCAAATGTGGTCAGTCACTGGTCACCATCCATCTAATACTCTTGCAAGAAAAACTCTAAATGATAGAGGTAATATAATTTTCTAGGACATCCAGTATCTTTCTCGAGAGTTAAAACAAGGGGAACCTGAAAAAATATATTAGCAATAGGGCTTTACATATGTGAACTCATTCATTATCAAAACAATCAGTGAGGTAAGTACCACCATTATCCCTACTTTACCGATGAGAAGACTGAGATTAGGTAACATGCAGTTAGGAATAGAGTCAGTGTTTGAAATGAGGTATTTTAACTCCAGAGTCTGTCTTGTCACTGTGGATCTCCAAAGAGTTGACGAGCAATGAGAAAAAGACACAAGAGGAGGCATAAACAGAGAGTAACAGAGACTTGTTAATGGTATCAGAGTACAGATCTATAGATTCTTGCTCCTAGGGGAACAGAGATGACTCTAGTGCTCAGCACTATCTAGGAACATGGGTAATTGATGTACCTAGGTTCCCGTGAGCATACTGTCTTCTCTACTGCCATGTGTGCCCTTGCAAGAAATTTCCACTACTAAGACAACTTGAGCAAGTTTCCTGTAGCCCAGGTACCCAATGCTCTTTTTCAACTATAAGTCCCCCATATATAAAATTCTAGAATTCCAGAATTTGTAAGTCATGTCTTTTGCAACAACACTTTATCTGTTTTTTTTCTTTTTTAAAAATAAATTTATTTTTTATTGGTGTTCAATTTGCCAACATATAGAATAACACCCAGTGCTCATCCCATCAAGTGCCCCCCTCAGCGCCCGTCACCCAGTCACCCCCCCCCCCGCCCACCTCCCCTTTCACCACCCCTAGTTCGTTTCCCAGAGTTAGGAGTCTCTCATGTTCTGTCTCCCTCCCTGATATTTCCCACTCATTTTTCTCCTTTCCCCTTTATTCCCTTTTCACTATTTTTTATATTCCCCAAATGAATGAACTGGTACAGCCACTCTGGAAAACTGTGTGGAGGTTCCTCAAAGAGTTAAAAATAGATCTGCCCTATGACCCAGCAATTGCACTTTATCTGTTTTTAAATTTCTCTCTTGTTTTGTTTCTTTCTAGCAAATACAAATTGTGAATTGCTCCTGATGAGGAAATCTAAGAAAAGACTAACCTGGAGGTTAGCTAGTCACCTGGACCTCCATCTCCTCTGTCTTCAGCACATGGAGGTCTGGCTACTGATTCAATCTCCTAAAGACACTGAGCATAATTCTGTAGGAAACCTCAGCCAGCCAAACTTGCCATGCCTCACATGTGTGTCACTCCTGGACAAAGACAAAGACGTAAATCTACTGGACATCTCTTTGCTCTTTATCTCACATTCCATGTTGCTTTATCTATGCCAGACTCTAAGTCACCATCTTAGAGTGTAAGACTTAGAATGTAAGACTCTCTTACATTCTTTCCTATGCTTTTGAGAGTGCCCTCTGGAGTTCTCCTTCCATATAAGTGAATTACAGTTGAGTATGTCCCTTCCTTCATCTATAAAGTAGGTCAATTCAATGGTAACAGCTTCATCCTCTTTGTTCTACCTTCTGAGCCCCCTCTTGCTAATCCTCACACACATAGTCTATATACACAACTTCATCCAACTCCCTTCAAAATTATTTTCAGATTCTTTATTAGTTCAGAGCAGTCCACAGATAATAACTGCCATTTGCCTTTTTGCAAAAAATATAGCTGTCTAGATAAGGGAAATTCTGAAGTTAGAATTTCATTTTTTGCTAAAAGTAGGGGAGGATTCTGGGGTGGGGTGGTACCCTGAAGACAATCACCTCTTTTACTTACCATAATTGACTTTGATATTAGACCTGAGTAAAAATTAGTCTAACAGAAGATGAGAAACACTTACTGCTTACAAGACTAGAATAAGCTTTATATACTATCCCTGATTAGAATAGGACTATGTCTCTATTCTATTTGTCAATAGGATGGTGATGTTGAAATCTCCTCAGGCAATACAATGATGTTATTACCAAGGAGAATGAAAACATGTAAATAACAATTCCACGTTATTTTTTACATTTAACTAACTTAAAAGAAAAAAAAATACAGTGAAAATCTTCTCCTTCAAATTCTCCTTGTTTTTTCTTTCATAGTGAAGATGACAACCCTGCCAAGATTGAAGCTTATAGCTTTAGACATTTCTGAGTTACACAATCACAAGAAAGAGATTGAAGTGTTTTATTTGAAGGGGGACTTGGAGGGAGAAAAAAACAAAAAGCCTGTGTGGTCTTAGAGGCAGAAAAGCTGGTGAAATTGTATCAGTTGAAACTTTTGAAAAAGAAAAAAAAAAATAACTCACTTCAGGATGAGCCATGAAGCATGGCCATTTCCAGGTTAACTCTTTTTGTGTGATGAGAAAGATGAATATCCTGAAATGTCAGAGGAGAAATGGCACACGGCTCATAATTACATAGAGTTTCTGTATTGCTCAGAATCCACATCTACAGTTAACTCTAGCTGACCCTAACAGGACTCAGTCATATAAAAACACTGATTTTTAGAGAATAAATGTTTACAAGGTCTCCTGTATGATCCTCAAATTAACTCATGGATATGGATATTATTAAGCCTATTTTATGAATAAGGATCCAGAGACTCACCAAAATTTGACAACTTGCATTAAGAACACATAAATGTTAATTGGCACAGCCAAGAGAGAAAACCCAGACTTACTGAAATTGCACACTCTTTTCAATAGGCCAGAAAAGCATGGGTATGGAAGGGGGCGCGACAAGATGGTGGAGGGGTAGGGTCCCCAAGTCACCTGGTCCCCCCAACTTACATAGATAACTTTCAAACCATCCTGAAAACCTGCGAATTCAACCTGAGATTTAAAAAGAGAACAGCCGGACCACTACAGAGAGAAGGATTTTCGCTTCTAACAAGGTAGGAAGATGGAAAAAAATTAAAAAGAATCAAGTGGGGGAGGGGCCCTGCGAGGAACCCGGCTAAAGCCCAGGCGAGAGCCCCTGGGACAGGAAAGCCCAGCTCTGGAGAAGCAGGAACTTTAAAAATCCGCACTGGATTCTTCCCAGAGGGAAAGGCACTCAGCAGGGAAATTGGTCAGAACCGCAGGAGGGCAGTGGAGCCTCCAGTCTCCCGGGGTCACTAGGAGAGGAAGTGCACCCGGGGGAGAGAGCACCCCACACTGCGGGCCCAGCTCAGTAAAGGGCTAGAGCCCCCGGTGGGGCCTCGGGAGAAGCCGGGGGGTCAGCCGGGGGCTCCGGGCAGAGGGGGCTGCGCCCTGCTGCCTTTGGGAGTCGCTGCCCCAGGAGCACGATTCCACCGTGCAGGCCCCGGATCCCAGGGCACCGGGGGGCACAGCCCAGGATCCTGCTCTCCCCCCGGGACAGGTGGAGGCGGAGAGGACACAAGACAGCGAGAAGCTCCTGCCGCCGGGCGCCCCGGAGCTGTGCAGAGCAGCGCCCCTGCCGCCTGGGAACACCTAGGCCAGTGTGGACTGGGAGCTGTGGTAGTTACTGCGGGAGCTGACGCCAGGGCTGGAGAGCTGGCCCACCAGTGTGTTTGCTCCTCCTTGTGTCACCCTGTTCCTGGGAGGGGTGGGGCCGCCAGGGAACAGAGGCCTCACGGGGTAAACAGCTCCCACTGAGCCCGGCACCTAGCAGGGGGTGGGGGAGCTTCCGCAGGTGCACACACCTGAGAATCAGCACAGCAAGCAGGCCCCTCCCCCCAGAAGACCCGCTGGAAGGACAGGGGAAGAGCAAGTTCTTGACCGAGCAGTGCTGGAAAGCTCCAGGGGAAGTTGAGGGATTTACAGTATATAGAACCAGGGGGTACCCCTCCTATTTTTTTTCTTCCTTTTTCCGGTACAACTCGTTTTTATATCAGACTGTAAATTTCCAATTTTTTTTCTCTTTTTCCACCTTAACTACAATATTTTACCACCTCTTCATTTTTAAGATTCTACCTTTTTGACTTTCATATTTCTACAATTATAGGTCCTAGATATATTTTCCACTTCTAGATTCCCTTCAACATACTCAACTATTTTGGGAGATATACAAGATATGTTTTTTTTGTTGTTGTTGTTGTTGTTTTGTGTTTTGTTTTGTTTTTCTCTGCCTCATTTTGTTCTACAATAGCAGAGGTTAATACCTTCTAAAACATGACCGGCATGCACCCAGAACCAACTGGTATACCGTGCTGGTTCATTCTGTGAGATTCCTCATTCCCATTCTGCCCCCCTCTTTTATCTAATTTATGTTTTGGTGGTCAATGTTGGGGCCTTCTATAAGTATTTCTGGTTTATATAAATTCGGGACTGAGCATCTTCTAACATACAGAACTTAATATACTCAGAACCAAGAGGATCACCCTCTAGAACCCCTCAGGTAGACTATATTCTCCCTCCACTACAACTTCATCACCACCACCACCTCCCAGTACCCCCCTTTTTTTCTTCTTCTTTTTTTCTTTTCTCTTTTTATTCTCTTCTTCTTTGGGATTCTTGGCCTTTTATTTTTTACTTTGTTTTAAAATTTGTTTTTCACTTTAGTGGTCCTTTTGTTTTATTTCATTCTGATATTTGTTTTCAGTTTCTAGCTTCTGACCCTAGCAGAATCATCTAGAGTGAAATTTACTTAGGTCGTAGTTGATATTCTTGACTCAGCCTGCTCATACAGCCACTCTGCACTGAGCAAAATGACTAGAAAGAAGAACTCACCACAAAAGAATCAGAAACAGTACTCTCTGCCACAGAGTTACAGAATTTGGATTACAATTTGATGTCATAAAGCCAATTCAGAACCACAATTATAAAGCTGCTGGTGGCTCCAGAAAAAAGCATAAAGGAATCAAGAAACTTGATGACTTCAGAATATATATCTAATCAGGCTGAAATTAAAAATCAATTAAATGAGATGCAATCCAAACTGGAGGTCCTAACAACGAGGGTTAATGAGGTAGAAGAAATAATGAGAGACATAGAAGACAAGTTGATGGCAAGGAAGGAAGCTGAGGAAAAAAGAGAAGAACAAAAGACCATGAGGAAAGGTTAAGGAAACTAAATGAAAGCCTCAGAAGGAAAAATCTATGAATAATTGGGGTTCCAGAGAGCATCGAGAGGGCTGGAGGGCCAGAAAGCATATATGAACAAATCATAGCTGAGAACTTCCCTAATTTGGGGAGGGAAATAGGCATTCAGATCCAGGAGATTGAGAGGATCCTCCCCCTGCCCCCCCCAAAAAAAATCAATAAAAACCACTCAACACCTCACCTCTGCAAATTCCAAAGATAAAGAGAAAATCTTTAAAGCAACAAGAGACAAGAGATCCCTAACTTATATGGGGAGAAATATTAGATTAACAGAAGACCTCTCCACAGAGACCTGGCAGGCCAGAAAGGGATGGCAGGATATATTCAGGATACTAAATGAGAAGAACATGCAAACAAGAATACTATATCCAGCAAGGGTCTCATTCAGAATAGAAGGAGAGATAAAGAGCTTCCAAGATAAGAAGAAACTGAAAGAATATGTGACCACCAAACCAGTTCTGCAATAAATAGTAAGGGGGACTCTGTAAAAGAAAGAGGAAGCCCAAAGAAATAATCCACAAAAACAGGGACTGAATAGATATTACAATGACACTAAATTCCTATCTTTCAATAGTTGCTCTGAATGTGAATGGGCTAAATGATCCCATCAAAAGACACAGGGTTTCAGACTTGATAAAAAAGCAAGACGCATCTATTTGCTGTCTACAAGAGACTCATTTTAGACCTAAGGACACCTCCAGCCTGAAAATGAAAGGTTGGAGAACCATTTACCATTCAAATGGTCCTCAAAAGAAAGCTGGGGTAGCAATCCTCATACCAGATAAATTAAAGTTTATCCCAAAGACTGCAGTAAGAGATGAGGTGGGACACTATATCATACTTAAAGGGTCTATCCAACAAGAAGGCCTAGCAATCATGAATATTTATGCCCCTAATGTGGGAGCTGCCAAGTATATCAATCAATTAATAACCAAAGTAAAGACATACTTAAATAATAATACACTAATAGTAGGAGACTTCAACACGGCACTATCTGCAAATGACAGATATTCTAAGCACAACATCACCAAAGAAAGAAGAGCTTTGAATGATACACTGGACCAGATGGATTTCACAGATATATACAGAACTTTGTATCTGAATGCAACTGAATACACATTCTTCTCAAGTGCACTTTCTCCAGAATAGACCACATACTGGGTCACAAATCAGGTCTTAACCGATACCAAAAGATTGGGATTGTCCCCTACATATTTTCAGACCAAAAGGCTTTGAAACTTGAACTCAATCACAAGAAGAAATTTGGAATAAACTCAAAACGTGGAGGTTAAAAAGAGCATCCTGCTAAAAGATAAATGGGTCAACCATGAAATTAAAGAAGAATTAAAAAGATTCATGGAAACTAATGAAAATGAAGTATAGCTGTTCAAAATCCTTGGGATACAGCAAAAGCAGTCCTGAGAGGGAAATAACATAATAATACAAGCATCCCTCAAAAAAAATGGGAAAAAACTCAAATACACAAGCTAACCTCGCACCTAAAGGAACTGTAGAAAGAACAACAAATAAAACCTACACCAAGCAGAAGAAGGGGGTTAATAAAGATTTGAGCAGAACTCAATGAAATAGAGACCAGAAGAATTGTAGAACAGATCAACAAAACCAGGAGTTGCTTCTTTGAGGATTTTGAAGGAATTAATTAGCCAGCTAATTAATTAGCCAGATAAACCATTAGCCAGCCTTATTAAAAAGAAAAAAATGCTCAAATTAATAAGATTTTGAAGGAATTAATAAGATAGGAATTAATAAGATAGATAAACCATTAGCCAGCCTTATTAAAAAGAAAAAAATGCTCAAATTAATAAAATCATGAATGAAAAAGGAGAGATCACAACCAATACCAAAGAAATACAAATGATTTTAAAAACATACTATGAGCAGCTATATGCCAATAAATTAGGCAATCTAGAAGAAATGGACGTATTTCTGGAAAACCACAAACTACTAAAATTGGAATAGGAAGAAAGAAATAGACAACCTGAACAGGCCAATAACCAGGGATGAAATTGAAGCAAAACCTCCCAAGACATAAAAGTCCAGGGCCAGATGGCTTCCCAGGGGAATTCTATCAAACTTTTAAAGAAGAAACAATATCTATTCTATTGAAGCTCTTCTGAAAGATGGAAAGGGATGGAATACTTCCCAACTCGTTCTATGAGGCCAGCATCACCTTAATTCCAAAACCAGACAAAGATCCCATCAAAAAGGAGAATTATAGACCAATATCCCTGATGAACACAGATGCAAAAATTCTCAACAAGATACTAGCCAATAGGATCCAACAGTACATTAAGAAGCTTATTCACCATGACCAAGTGGGATTTATCCCTGGGATGCAAGGTTGGTTCAACACTCATAAAACAATCAAGGTGATAGATGATATCAACAAAAGAAAAAACAAGAACCATATGATCCTCTCAATAGATGTAGAGAAAGCATTTGACAAAATACAGCATCCATTCCTGATCAAAACTCTTCAGAGTGTAGGGATAGAGGGAACATCCCTCAGCATCTTAAAAGCCATCTATGAAAAGCCCACAGCTAATATGATTCTCAATGGGGAAACACTGAGAGCCTTTCCCCTAAGATCAGGAACACCTCAGGGATGTCCACTCTCACCACTGCTATTCACCATAGTACTAGAAGCCCTAGCCTCAGCAATCAGACCACAAAAAGACATTAAAGGCATTCAAATTGGCAAAGAAGAAGTCAAACTCTCCCTCTTCACAGATGACATGATACTCTACATAGAAAACCCAAAGACTCCACCCCAAGATTGCCAGAACTCATACAGGAATTCAACAATGCAGTAGGATACAAAATCAATGCCCAGAAATCAGTGGCACTTCTATACACTAACAATGAGAGTGAAGAAAGAGAAATTAAGGAATCAATTCCATTTACAATTGTACCGCAAACCATAAGATACCTAGGAATAAACCTAACCAAAGAGGTAAAGGATCTATACCCTAAAAACTACATAACACTTCTGAAATAAGTTGAGGAAGACACAAAGAGATGGAAAAATATTCCATGCTCATGGGTTGGATGAATTAATATTGTGAAAATTTCAATGCTACCCAGGGCAATTTACACATTCAATGCAATCCCTATCAAAATACCATGGACTTTCTTCAGAGAGTTGGAAAAAATCATCTTAAGATATGTGTGGAATCAGAAAAGACCCCGAATAGCCAGGGGAATATTAAAAAAGAAAAGCAGAGCCGGGGGCATCACAATGCCAGATTTCAGGTTGTACTACAAAGCTGTGGTCATCAAGACAGTGTGGTAGTGGCACAAAAACAGACACATAGATCAATGGAACAGAATAGAGAAGCCAGAAATGGACCCTCAACTCTATGGTCAACTAATATTCGACAAAGCAGGAAAGACTATCCACTGGAAAAAGGAGTCTCTTCAATAAATGGTGGTGGGAAAATTGGACAGCCAATTGTCAACTAGGCCATTGTCTTATACCATACACAAAGATAAACTCAAAATGGATGAAAGATCTAAATATGAGACAAAAATCCATCAAAATCCTAGAGGAGAACACAGGTAATACCCTTTTTGAACTTGGCCACAGCAACTTCTTGCAAGATACATCCATGAAGGCAAGGGAAACAAAAGCAAAAATGAACTATTGGGACTTCATCAAGATAAAAAGCTTCTGCACAGCAAAATAAACAGTCAACAAAACTAAAAGATAACTTACAGAATGGGAGAAGATATTTGCAAATGACATATCAGATAAAGGGCTAGTTATCTATAAAGATCTATAAAGAAGTTATTAAACTCAACAGCAAAGAAACAAACAATCCAATCATGAAATGGGCAAAAGACATGAACAGAGATTTCACCAAGGAAGACACAGACATGGCCAACAAGCACATGAGAAAATGCTCTGCATCACTTGCCATCAGGGAAATACAAGTCAAAACCACAATGAGATACCACCTCACACCAGTGAGAATGGGGAAAATTAACAAGACAGGAAACCACAAATGTTGGAGAGGATGTGCAGAAAGGGGAATCCTCTGCACTGTTGGTGGGAATGTGAACTGGTGCAGCCCTCTGGAAAACTGTGTGGAGGTTCCTCAAAGAGTTAAAAATAGAATTGCCCTACGACCCAGCAATTGCACTGCTGGGGATTTACCCCAAAGATATTGATGCAGTGAAATGGCAGTACACCTGCACCCCAATGTTTATAGCAGCAATGTCCACAATAGCCAAACTGTGGAAGGAGCCTCGGTGTCCATAGAAAGAAGAATAGATAAAGAAGATGTGGTCTATGTATACAATGGAATATTACTCACCCATTAGAAACGATGAATACCCACCATTTGCTTCAACATGGATAGAATGGATAGAACTGGAGGGTTTTATGCTGAGTGAAGTACGTCAATAGGAGAAGGATAAATATTATATGCTTTCATTCATTTGGGGAACATAAAAAATAGGGAAAGGGATTAAAGGGGAAAGGAGAGAAAATGAGTGGGAAATATCAGGGTGACAGAACATGAGAGACTCCTAACTCTGGGAAATGAACAAGGGGTAGTGAAAGGGGAGGTGGGTGAGGGGTTGGGGTGACTGGGTGACGGGCACTGAGAGGGGCACTTGACGGGATGAGCACTGGGTGTTATGCTATATGTTGGCAAATCAAACTCCAATAAAATACATAGAAAAAAAAAGAAGAAAAAGAAAAAGAAAAGCATGGGTATTCTAAGCACTTAGGCTAAAGCATTGGATCACCAAAGCAAGATGCTACTCTGTACCTATCCACCACCACAACCAGGGTTGTAAAACTCAAAATACGTGTTTGACCCACTACAGAGGGATAAGAAAACCAAAAGATTCATCTCAATATTAGCACAACTATCTTTAGTTTGTTCTACTCTGGATCAGACAAAAGGACCAGCAGCTCTCAAATGGAACACTAAATCCAATGACTTTAGTTTTCCATGACACTTAATTTTTCATGTAAACTTTATAAATACTAGAAAAAAATGTTGCATTCTGTCATTAATCAAACTTTATGAAGTTCCAGCCTGGGACTTGTCCTAAGTCCTGGGAATATAAAGAAGAATAAAATGTATCTGATCTAAGATGACTTCTTAGTATTGTAGAAGAATGAAAGAAAGAGTTATTAAATGATACAAGTGTAATAAGATAGAATGGACAAAGTACACAGGGAAGACTCTGCCAGGGGAGTCAGAGAAGTCTTTATAGAGGTGATATTTGAGCTTAAACTTGAAAGGTGATTAGAAAAAAAAGAGGTGAATGTGCATTCTAGAAACTAGCTCTTCTTTTCTGTATATTTTTTATTGGAGTTCGATTTGCCAACATATAGCATAACACCCAGTGCCCATCCCATCAAGTGCCTTCCTCAGTGCCCATCACCCAGCCACCCCAACCCCCTGCCCATCTCCCTTCCACTACCCCTCGAAACTGGCTCTTTTATATCATTTTGAATGGTATTCAGAGCCAAGTATGATAAGTGAGGAGGGATCACCTTCTAGATTATACAGCAGGCTTATATATTTTCAATGGTTAACTTCTGTGTCATGATATTGGTTTGGCTCCAGATTTATTAAATATATAATTTTTGACCATGGCTTCAGATTTTAAAGACCCAAACTTTGCCTTCACCCAGAGGGACAATGGATTTTTTCCAGCTCTATTGAAATATAATTGATATATAACATTGTGTAAGTTTAAGTTATATGGTGCATTGATTTGGTACACTAGATATATTGCAAAATGTTTACCACCATAGTGCTAACTAACATCTCTGTCAGGTCACATAATTACCATTTCCTAATTGTAATAGGAACATTTAACATCTATTTTCTTAGCAACTTTTGAATATGTGATACAGTATTATTAACTATAATCACCAGGCTATACATCAGATTCCCCAGTTGGTAGATTTTATCAATGGACATTTTTATTTCATAAAGGATAATCTTCTTACATTTAGGAATTGGGGGAAAAAATCTCAAAAAAAGGCCTGTGTCTGAATAGTTCCAAGAAATCAAGTTTGCTCAGGAAAGAAATTTAGTTTGCTTTAAAAATATGCATCATTTTATTATGATATCAGAAGCTCTAGGAGAAAGAAAGAAAAGATTCCTTAGGAGATCTTAGAGGACTACCTACACCAATCCAAATATGAAAATAAAATCTTGGGGGCCAATAAACAGATATAAAAGGGAAAAAGAGATGTTCCTGGATCAAGTGGCTCAAAAAGAGATGATTATAAAAGGCAAAATAATGTTCTCATCACACAAAGGTTGTTCTAGTCCAAAGAAATTCCATAGAGCAAGAGAACAAGTGCATAGCCCTTCCTGTAGGGTTTCCCTAAAGGAAATCTAGATACAGAAAATGCTCACTTTCACTGCTCAGTCGAAGACAGTCTCTACTTGTAAGAGCAACTGGAGACTCTTGAGACAGTTATACAAAGGATTTCAGGAAAAAAAAAAAAGACAAATTTAATTAATACCAGCATAAGTACAACATTAACTGGGAGTCAGTTTAATGTCACTCAGTTAATGTAGATGGGGATGCAGTACTGTGATGGTTAATGTTTAACAACACACCCTGCAGAAAAAAAGTAACAAGGCCTCATTTGTAGTGTTTGCCAATTTCTGAATGCTCCCTCCATGGCTGATTTCAAGCACTCAATACAATATCACTGAACATGGATTTGGGAAGAGATGTGCACAATCAAACTTCTGGTGAGCCTGTGTGAGCCAGCTCCAGCACACCACTGAGGGCCGGCAGTTTTTGGAGTCAACTCAAAACTGTGTGACATTTGGCCTCTAAGGAAATGAGAAGAACAAATAAAACATACGAACAGGGACCTAGAAAAGACAAGACTGAGTCCTGGACTGCTTCAGATATTGGTCTGCTGTGATAATACTTCCTAAGTGAGTTTAATCAACTCAGGGTTAAGAAGCTGAATGATAATTCGCTTGAAAATAGACGATCTAATTGTGTAGAACACACAGACTTTTCATGTTTTACTGTAAGGGCTCCCAAAAGAAAAAAACATACAAGCATAAATTTTTTAAAAGCCTATGTCTAGGGCTGGGCTGATTGTTTAGCAACAATGCACTGGTATATAACAACACACCCTTATGCCTCATTTAGCCAGCATCTCTTTTGATTGGTTGGTGCCTGTGCTATACTGAAGGTTGAATATTTGAGTATTGTTCCTGTGTAGGCCAGAAATCAAAAAGGAGAGGAAAGAGCATGCTCCATCCAGTAAATCTCACCAGCCTCGCATGTGGTAGAGAAGGAAAGAAACTCACTAAAGAAGAAGGCTAGACTGTCAAAGCCTTAGTGAGGACTTTCTAAGGCACAGGGGAACTAGCAAGGAAAAGGAAGCACTACAGGCATATCCCATTATTGCAGGAAAAAAATTATGAGAGAAAGAAACATTACTTAAGGCCTGTAACATCCAAATGCAGAGGAAGAATAAGAATCACATGGCAGATGCGCTTAGGGGCACGGACTTCAGAAATGACAACTGCAACTTTCAGTTTAGTTTTCCAGGGGTAATGCTCTAGCTAAAAGGGATACCAGGGCAAGGGGGAAAACCTTCCTTAAAAAAACAATTTCTTAGGATTAAACAGTACCCCAGAGAAAGGCATCAGTGGAGCCGCTGAGGCCCAGGAGTGATAAGTATCTGCACATGAAGCCCCAGTGAGGTTAGATCTCTAAACAGAGCCCATACCCAACTTTGTCCATAGGCACCAGATACAAAGGCTCCAATGGAAAAAGGCAAAATAAAGGGTTTTGTTTATGCCAGATGGATAAAAAGGAATCTCAAATAAAACTGATGCTTGGGACTGCTACCATCACATCTGTGTACACTTGGAAAATGAACCCTATCTTTCTGAGAAAGGGGGTTACATGTATATTTGAGCTT
This sequence comes from Canis aureus, assembly GCF_053574225.1. Lineage (NCBI taxonomy): Eukaryota > Metazoa > Chordata > Mammalia > Carnivora > Canidae > Canis > Canis aureus. The sequence goes on from NC_135616.1 coordinate 58,932,696, forward strand.
CCCTCAGCTCTGATAAACCTACCACCATGATGGACTCCTTCAAGGGAGTTCTTTTCTCAGCCGAGTTTAAATTCACAAGTCAGGGCAAAATTGAGCAAAATCCTGGCAAAGGTACAACCATGATCTTTCCCTCTTTTTGGTCTAGATTCTTTCAGATATGACTAAGTGTCAATAATCACATTTGGAGATGGTCAGCATTCTCTGCATAGATAATAATTACTCCCTGGTAGTATGTATCTTGGCGTTCTTGGGGAGGACACATTCCCATCTCAATTCTAAGCTGGTTATTTCATCTAAGATGCTACTGGTTATACAAGGTCAGCCTTCCTCAATTGGGGTTCGGAAAAAATTAAGACGTAATGAAGACTTACTGCCCTAAAGCACATGATGACAAAGTTTCTCATCAGAGAAAGATAGAACATAATTTAGATTTTGTTGGTGTATTGTATATATTTTTAATTTTCTCCAATATTATAGTGTTTTCACTTCTTTAAAAGCCTTTCTTGATAGGGAGAGAGCCAATTCTTCGAGAAAGCAAAGGGCCCAACTGGGAACATGCTTTTGCCATGTAAACCAAGCAGTCCAGAGCCATATTTCCTCTATCTGGCCAGCACTCCCCAAGAGGCAATTTGTTTCTGCTTTAATCATCTCATGTCCAGGAAGCAGACAATTAGAGACTAACCCAATAGCACGAAGCCCACTGAAATTATTCAAACTAGCTAATCCTAAACTGTTCACTCTGTTCTGCCTTTCCAGCAGAAACCATAATAAGGCAGTGACCTACGCATTCCACCCTCCCTTGTCTCCAACCTCTTTACTACCCACCCTGCTGTCTTTCTCATGTGGCTCCTCTTGTGGCAGTACCTGACCATCTCATGAAGGAACACAAAACAATGAGCCATAGATTCTCTGTTCAAACACGCAACTCTTAACTATTGTAGCATGAATGCTGTCATAGACCACATATAAACAAATGGAAGAGATTCTGTTGCAAGAACAGGAAGTAGGCTAAATGTGGTACCTTGTCAAAGTACTACTTTGACAAATCTTGCCCAAAGCATCCGCAAGGGTTTTAAAATAATACTACTCATACAAACCTTAGAAAAAAACTTCCTAAAATCAGTTTCTGCCTTCTATGCTTTAGGCAAGGAAAGTTAGATTGGAAAAGGCTGTACCTGATAATAAATATCCTGATTCAGACAATCCCATACAAACTCTAAAATGCGTCTCTTTGATCGTTTGAGCCCTCCCTTCCTCAATTCCTACAGCTCCTTCACACAAACCTACTCCTTCTGTTTTTTTGCCTTATCCTCGATTTAGAACTCAGCAGCTTTCTAAATTCCACCAAAAATCCCAATCCCCCTGAAATAGGAGCTGGCATTAACAAATGATGAAAAAAGGAGTTTTATATGTAATATCTTATTGTAAACTTCTTAAATGTCCCCACTGGAACATGTCTGTAGCTCAAATTTCCTTCTTAGCCATGTTAATCCTGAAGGTTTCTCTGCCTATGATTCCACAACTGCCCTTTTGCCTGTCATGTACTCCTGCATTTTTCTTTGCCCCAGAAACTTCAACTTTCTTTCTCTTTCATTATGCAAAGCAATTCTGCTTGGCTCCAGGACTGTACCCTCAGCTTCATATAACCATGCCTATTCTACACTTCAGAAAAACCAAGGCCTTGCTGTTGACAGTATTAACCCTACTTGGAAGCAGGCTGAGTTATGCGAGAAATAAACCTTCTTGTTATGCATATACAGTTTGTCAAGAGTTCTAGAAGTGTGTGTGTGAAGGAGAAAGGCATGTATATTTTTATTCTTCATGTTATCCATAAACCATGTTGTTTGGCCTTGGGAATCAAGCCATATAAGCCACCCACAGTCTAAAATATCCTGGTTGCTAAACTCCTGGATAAGCCTTTCATGCTAGTGAAAGACCCAATGCACAAGTTTTGTGACTAGGATGCTGATGTCACTAGAGGGAGAGGTGAGCAAGGGACGCTGACATGATCTAAAAAAGAGAAAATGGATCTGGGATGGGTAACCAAATATACAGTGGTATCAAGAAGCATGGGCAAACAATATGAAAAACATGCAATCATGTATGATTGATATGGGTAAATGATTATATATCATATTTAACCTGAAAGAATAAATGAGACTGGGAGAAAAGTCTGATTGATATGCCTTTCTGAGAGTTCCAAAGTTAATCAACCTCTTACTAGAAGGAGCTCAAAATTGGCTGAATGACAACATGATTTTCTTGTGTGTCACTTGTTTATGTCATTGTTGCCTCTTGCTGACATCCACTCTGCTTCCCTAGGTCAATGTGGCTTCATATTTTGTGTCTCCACATTAGCATCCCCTTTTCATTAGAGCTGCTTCTCTGGTAGAGTGGGTTAGGGTTATGATCCTATAATCTAGAAATAAAGTCCATACCTGCACACTTTGGAGATAACTTTCGAGATATGAATGACAAATAACTCAATGTGCAATACTAACACTAATTGGTTGGTAGTGGCTACATAGATTCCGTGTTAAAAGAGGTTCTGAAGTCACATCAAGGGTAATCAGGTAAAAGCTTTGTCTCCTTTGTTATTCTGTGCTGCTGGGCTGCCCAACCTAACAAGGATTTTCAAGGAAGAGTTTGGTAGAATGAAGAAAAAGCAACTGCTTTGTAAAAAGAAAAGTCTAGGTTTGAATGCTGACTCTTCCACTAAGTATCTGCTTCAGGCAAAGAACTTAAAAGGCTCTCTGAGTCCAGATACCTTTATTTGTGAAACTGGAATAATAGCACCTCCACACAGAGTTGCTAGAAAATGATTTAGCACATATTAGAATCTAGCACAGTCCCTGGCACATGGTTAATAACACAAGGTATGTCATTCTCCTTCCTGACTATAAAGATATGATGCTCTCTTATGCGAAAATCTCAGTTCCATTAGCTGGTATAAAAATCAACCAGTGAGAAGCATGACTGCCCAACTATAGATCTTTTCAGTCTGGAACAGAATGTTACAGAGACCATCGTTGACTGTCAACAAGTTTGTCTCTCTTTGAGGGACACAAAATTGTGAAGCAAGGACTTGAAGTGAATAAAAATGTAATTTAATTCACAATCAAATAAAAATTCCATAGCTTAGGAATCAGAGAATATTCTTGGAATGGACTCTTTTTCAGTACCATAAATTTAACCAACTGAATTCTTTAAGTATCTGCCTTGTCAACCTTCTGAAATGAAGGTTGATTAGGTTCAATGGGAAATCTGCATTTCATCATGAAAATGGAACACAGCGTCCTTGGCTTAGCCTCCCAAGGAGTAGCAATTTGGGACACTATGTGCAAAGCATGAAGTAAAAACACAGGAAGCAAATTTATTTCAGGCATGACAAAGGGGAAGCATGCATATGCAAAGCCCAAGAACCATGAAAAGCCATGGCCTCTACTCTCACTATACAAATGTCTTTTAAAGGAAAACTGTCCCAAAGGGCTTCTCCAGCCTTTTATTTTACAAATAGTAGTTTATAAGAATGGAGACATTACAAGGAAAGGAGATACCTGAGATTAAGTTAGTTGATGTATTTAAATATTAGGGCAAAGAAGAACTCTATTATCAAGGGGTGGTTGTAGCAACAGCAAGATATGTCAAAAGAAACCAAACCCCGTTGGGTGTTTCTCAAATCTTCACTTCTTTTGAGAAGATTTAATACACAACCCAAGAGAATTTTGACTATCTAATAACCTGAACAAATAAAAAAAAAAGTGTAGAGGAAGAAAAAGTGTATATATTATGCATGTCACTTCTAAAACAACAGTGAATCGTGCACTAGATTTAGCAGGTTAATTAGGGAGTCTGTTAGCAATGAAGTGGAAGCTGGCACACTCCCAATTCTGGCTGATACTAGCCAAGACATAGACATAACTGATGTTTCTCCAATACAACCAACACACGTCACCTAATCCTGAGAAAATGCATTATCTATAACAGGCTTAAAGTCAAACTGGAGGTCAAAATGTTGCCAGTGTTTTCAGATCAAGTAATAGGCCCCTGAAAAGCTGAGTAAGCTGTTTGCTTGATGGAACAGTTAAAATTTAAGGGACAGTTCAATGGGCCGACACTGGTTAAGAAAATCATTCAGTCCAATTCATGACATATTCTCCCTCGATCCTGCACCTTTATTTTTTTGTATTTAATAAATTTGATATGCTACATTTTGTAAATTTAAGGTTTAGTGTATTACTTTGACAATTTAGATATTGTAATATGACTGCCATTGAAGCGATACTTATCACATCATTATGCTACATTATTGTCTATATTCATTACAACTATGTATTAGATCTCTATGGCTTACTTACACTTGTTACAAGTTTGTACCTGTAAGCACCATCAGTCTTACCCACCCCCCTAATCCTACATCCCCTGGTAACCATCATTTTACTCTGGCTTTTTTTTGTTTTTTTACAGGTTTGACTTGGTTAGAGTCCACTTGTAAGTGACAACATAGAGTACTTGTCTTTCTCTTAGCTTGTTTAGCATCACGTGCTCAGGTCCATCCATGTAGTCATAGATGGCAGGATACCCTCCTTTCTCATGGTTGAATAATATTCCATTATGTATATGTATCACATCTCTTTTATCCATTCATCATTGATGGGTATTTGGGTTGTTTCCAAAACTTGGATATCATAAATAATGTTGCAATAAATGTGGCTATGGATATATCTTGGTGAAATCCTGTTTTTATTTCCTTTGGGTGTATACCCAGAAGTGGAATTGCTGGAGTATATGGCAGATCTATGTTTTTTTTGTTGTTGTTGTTTCAAGTTTTTATTTAAATTCTAGTTAGTTAACATATAGGGTAATACTGGTTCCAGCAGAATTTAGTGATTCATCACTTACATATAACACTAGTGTTCATCTCAACAAGTGCCCTCCTTAATCCCCATCACCCATTTAGCCCATACCCTATCCACCTCCCTCTAGCAACCCTCAATTTGGTCTCTATAGTTAAAAGACTATTATGGTTTGCTTCCCTCTCTTTCTTTTCCCCTTTCCTTGTGTTCATCTGGTTTGTTTCTTAAATTCCATATATGAGTGAAATCATATTTGTCTTTCCCTGACTAGCTCACTTCACTTAGTATAATACACTTTGGCTCCATCCATGTCATTGCAAATGACAAGATTTCATTCTTTTTGATGGCTAACATTCTATTGTGTGTATGTATACATACATGGGTATACATATATATACATAAGCACACATACACACACACCCTACCTCTTCTTTATCCATTCACCATTTGATGGACATTTGGACTCTTCCTTTTTTTGAGGAATCTCCATAGTGTTTTCCATAGTGGTTGGACTAATTGACATTACTATCAACAGTATATAAGGGTTTTCTTTTCACATCTTTGCCAGTACCTATTGAATCCTGTCTTCTTGATGATAGCCATTCTAACAGGTGTGAGGTGATAGATCATTGTCATTTTTATTTGCATCTTCTTGATGATCAGCAATGTTGAGTATCTTTTCATGTACCTGTTGTCCACTCAATCCTATACCTTTAAATCAAGTTGACCTTCCCATGGAGCAAGTAGCTGATGACCAGTTAAGACAAGAGGTTCCTGTAATTGTTCTGGTACTGAGTACCCATGCATGCATGCTAAGCTTTTGGAGTACTAGAGAAAAGCACAGCAAAGAAGAAACCCAATTCAGTGTCAAATGTATTAATAAGTACACAGTATGTATCCAGCACTATGCTTGGTATCACAGATATTCTTGGTACTGTGACTACATTGGTGAATGCAATATGACTCTGCCTGTAAAGAACTCATATGAGCGGGAAAAACAGATTGTAAACAAACAGTTATATGGGAAGATGGTGAGGCCGGATACAAACAATTATAGAACCTGAAATGTCAAAAGTTAGCTACTACTGAATCAAGAGGGTGAAGCAGGAGTCAGAGAAAATGACAGAGAAGTGGTGATCTTTAGACAATGATAAAGAGTTTGTCCTGTGGAGAAAAAAGGAGAGTGCAATGCAAGGAATGGAGACAAAGGCCAGTATGTAGAGGGGTGACTATGCGTGGTGTGGCCAAGAAATAATAGTATTAGGTTTGAGGTGTTTAGAGTGGAGAAGCTGTGTCCTAACTTTGAGATTGTGACCCTTTGAAACATGGAGGGGACATCTTGATCCCTTCCACAGTGCTGTGTAATCCTGACCCCTAGCACCCTGCCCAGCTGACACTATAATCCCAGGGAGACAAAGTCACTGCTGACAGCATTCTGTATCCTTCACTCCCTCCTCTGATAAGATTGAACTGGCTTTATTTTCTTTCTCAAGAAAATATTTTCTTCCAGCAAATATGCATTGAACATACTATATGCTAGCATTAGAAAAGGCACTGAGATAGAAGTGTTGTCATTAAATGGAATTAACATAGGTTAAAAATGAAAGTCTGGAAATGGACCATCTGGGTTCAAAGTTTGGTTTCAACACTCACTAGCTATGTCATTTTAGATAAGGGGTTCTTTTTCTTTAAATAGAGATATTACAGTATTCCACTGTAGCATGGCTATAGGATTAAATGAAACAAAGCATGCATTAATATTTAGAACACTGCCTTACAGTAAGTACCCAGTAAATGTTGGCTGTATTCATGTTCTATTGTTGCTAGAATGAGTATTGCACAAAGTAACTCTCAACTATTGGATGAATATATCTCTTATCCTGCTTGTCCATCACTTCCTCACTACTTCATTGATGTTCACTCTTAGAACCTAAGTTACATCCTTCCCACATGGCTCCAGAGGATTTTCTTGGGACTTCTGAAGGACTCATTTTGTTGCACTATTTCTCATAGGAAAACATATTCATTCCTTATAGAGCCTTGAATGTGCCCCCAAATCTAAACAAGTCCTTTTCAACTCCATTCCACACTCATATTCCCACTGACAGACAAGTGTTATTTGCAATACCTGCAAAACCCATTTATTCAACATGAAATCAACTTGTTCCTGATGAAATGCAGCAAGAGAAGTAAGGACCATGGGACTGTTCAGGGGTTTGTGGCTCTGGAGTATTACAGCTCAAGATCTGATATCAGTGGGATCCATGTGATTTTCACATCTAGAAGATTCAGCAGCAGAGAAGCACTAAAAATCATGTCTGTACTGAGCATGATGCAAGGAAGACTGGGGATGGGGAACAGGGCATGGGCTTGGGGATAGAGGGAGGAAGGGGTCAGCAAGATGCAGTGGGGCCCAGGCTGCTCATTGTAGAATTTGAGTCCAGAGAAATCTAAAAATTTTAGGATTAGCATTAAAGGAAGTGTTTCTTTCTCTAGTTACTGAGCCTGAGTGACTCCAAAGGAGCCCAATGCTTGGGGAAAGGGAAAAGGAGGAGGGAGAGGTAGATCAAAATGACTCTCATTGGCAACAAATACTAGGAAAAAATCAGTACAGGCAGCATAATGGTTGAAAATCTGTGCCAGCATCTATAGCAGGATGCCACCTGCAAGCTGGTCACTGTGACATTCTGAGAACAAAACGAAAGGGAGGTGATCATGGTAACCAGCAGCTGCGGGGCTGTGGGAGATGGCCACCAGGGCAGAATATAACTAGTGCAGCCAAAGAGCTCTCATGCACGGCCATGTGTCTGAAAGTGGCCAGTGTCCCATGGACCACAGATGATTTAGCTACAGCATCTTGATGAACCTGCCAGAAACTGAAATGTAAAATCAGAGAGACAGACAGGGATGTACTAATGAAGCAGTGACTTAAAAAGTAAAACCCCAGTCAGTTGGTCTTAGACAAGGAATTTGCTTTCCTGCCACAGTGCAGTCTCATTATTCCCCAACTCCTCCTCTAGGGAGCAGACGGAGGCCATTTTTCTGCCATTCTGGAAGTTGAGGGAGAATCCTGACCTCAAATACTCTACCCAGCAAAAATTGCCCCTGGAAGTCTCTGTTCTCTCAGACTGTAGCATAAGTCAAGTCCTCAAACTCTTTGAAAAATGCAGATATCTCCAAGAAGTGGCATTTTAAGCAAGTGGCCACTTAGACCTCAGTAAGAAGGATTTATAAGCAGGTTTTAATAGAGCAGTATAGTTCTTGCTCAATTCATGTTTGTGAGCGAGTCTGCAAGAATTCTGTGTTGAGATTCAAGGGAAAGAAGTAGAAATACCCAGGTGAACTGCAACGTAAGACTAGTTTAAAGAAAACACTACCACAACAAAAAATAAATTACATAGCATCAAAATAGCAGGTCAAATTTCTAGTCACACATAATACACCTGCTTTTCAAAGCGGGAGGAGGATGGGAAGGAGGAGGTGAGAGTAGTGGCAGCAAAAGGTGGCATTCTGAGCTGGTTGTGACTGTGATTGATGGTCCTGTGTGGTATTCTCACTCATGTAGAAAATTAGAGTGAGATCACTCCAGATATTGGCCCATCTGAGTATCTGAGTTCCTTCTTTGGTCTATCCCCACTACCTGGTTATTCTCCCTTCCTGCCTGTGGGTCTCATTATTCAAACTCCTAAGCAGAAGAAAGCAAAATACTTTCCTTCCTATTCTTTTTCTTTTTTTCTCTCTCTTCCACTGTGAGGAATAAAATCATCATTTTGAGGATTTCTTCACTTAGTGACTTTAGGGAAAATTCATTTCTCTTGGTGCTGCAGGTTATTTTTCCATAGGGTTCAAAAACGACAGCGACAATTACTTCTGAGAGCATCTTCATCAAATTTGCCATGGTGCCATCTCTGCTAAATTGGCCTGACTGTCTCTCTACCCCTCCACAGGGCTCCCCCGCTCCCTCCTACACATAGCCTCCTTTGTACCAGGCAAGATTTATTGTGTAACTCTGCCTCTCCATTTAATTAGTTTGCTGCCATTTTAGGCAGATCTTACAAGTTTCAGTTCCCATCCCAAGAGGTGGGGCAGTTGAGCATCTGTATCCTTCACAGAATCTGTGCATGTCCAAATCTGCCCTCAATCCAATCAAGGGCAGCCATCTCCAAGATATTCTCAAAAGATGCCTCCAGGAAGAAATAAAGTGGAACATTGTAGTGCCACTCAGTTTCAAAAGGATGGAATTCTATGAATGACATTCACTATACTCACATTTATTTTTACAGTCTGTGCTAATATATCACATTTTATAAAAATCCACAGTTCATTGAAAAATTTGGGAAGTATGCATGTTTAAAGTACTTATTGGTTATGATTTTGTTTTAGCATGGAAGTCGAAAATATTCAACCCAGGTTAAAAGTGAATTATATTTATCAAAAGTTGCTGTGGAACATTTGTGCCTACCAACAGATAACTGAAAAATGCATATCCAATCAGCTATATAGAAGTCTGATATGAGGCAACTAAACCATATTTTCACTCTGTTCAGTTTTCTTAAAAACAAAACAAAACAAAACAAAAAACCCCAACTTGTCATGAATCCTATAGCAAGGCAGATAAATTGAGATACCAAGCTCCTGACCTCACTGCCTAAGAACAAGCAATGTGTTTGTAGCACATCAGGAATTTGAACATATGGGGAAGAAAAGGGTGTTGAAAGATACCTCTTCACCCCCCACCCATCATCCTTTCACCCCACATCAAAAACATTCCAGCTCTATTCTTCTCAAGTTCAAATCAGCACTGGGATGTGGTTCCATCCAGCTGGGGATGCACAGTGTCAGGGGTGACCTCAGAAACAATTAGGCTCCACACTGTTAAAACTTTATAGATTAAACCCAGCGACTTGAATTGCATGAGGGAGTGTGGTGAGGCAGTGATGGACAATGGAGCTAAGACCTCCCTAGGCTGGACAGGTAGAAATGCCACTGGAAATATCAAGTGTGTCTCCAGTGAACTTTATTTTTAACATGAAGACCTTTCTCTGCAGGAGGACACTTGCTGAAATGTGATTTAAACTTATTTCAAGAAGAAAAGTACATGCCTGGAATTGAAACCAAGAGCTTTCTTTCCACTCTGGAGGCCCCTGGACCTCATGGGAAGTTACTCCCTTGTGCTTTATTGGAGGCCCGCCTTCAACGGAACAGCATGGGAAAGGGTAGCTCCCTAGCTCCTGGCTAGTTCTTTTTTTCTGCCAGCCTAGACTTCCGCCTTCACTTCGGTACCTGCTCTTCAACATCACTTTGTTCTAGCTTCCGGAGGATGTAGAAAGCTTTGGTTTCTGCCCCCAAATGGGACCTTCTACTGTTAAGCCCAGTTTTCTTAGGCTTCTGTCTGCTTCGTCTGCTTCCCTTTCTGTTCTTTTCATTCTATGGATAATCTGTGTTTTTTTTCTCTCCCAAAGATCTGGCAGTGGTGTGTAAAACAGTCTGCTCAGCTATTTCCCCTTCCTTGTTTTCCCCAAGATAACCATAAAAGGCCTTTTTGGTTTTAAGGGTTTATTTTTAATAACTACGGAAAAAAAAAACAAAAAAACAAAAACTAACAGTGATAATAAATACACTGAAGTTACATCTTAAGAAATCCTTCAAAGTTTCTACAGCATTAGTCTCTAGGCTATAGTTATGGCTCCCCTTAAGATGGTAACTGAAAACATTTGATTTCTGTTCCTTGTTTTTATTTTTGAAGTTGGACCTCCCACCACACCTACTTAGACACTGACTACCCTTTAGTTAAAACTCGGACCATGTTCGTCCCTAAAGATGACAAGTGGCCTTCCACAATGAGTGGCCTTCATGTCTCTTGGTCTCCACTTCATGTAGAATGGGGCCTTAGGCCATAGATATTTAAACATTTAATTTCCACCTAAGTTTCCATCTTAAAAATACCATTTGAGTTTGGTACTTCAGCCGATTTACACAAAGGAACTAATAACTACTTACTGTGTTACCTATCAGGGATATTTACATTTAGAAAATATAACATTCCAGAAAGAAAAAGACTGGCACATTAGTTGGGGGGAATATCATAGTCACAAGTGAGACAGGAAATAGACTAATACACTTGAACTGTCCTCATGCCCAGGAATGGAAAATCCTAGCTCATCTCTGCCTCTATCCACTGTTAGAGGCTCTTAATATTAATGTGGATCATAGTCAAGAATGGTTCCAGCACATTCTTCACACCAAGATCAGATTCTTCAATGTGGGTTATAAAATGGGATCTAAATCCCAATGGAAGTGAAATGTGGTTAAATAGACCTAGGAGGTGCCAAATCAAAGAGTCGCCATCTGGCATTCAGTCTGGCATTCAATTAACGTGTACCAGGCAACCATGATTGGCTCCACACCATCCTAGGTGCTCAACAGATCAGATAGTGCCTCTGCCCTTTGTGAACTTAACTGAAGAGGCACAATGGACAAATACAAGTCAATGCTTGGGTATACATGATAATGTTGGGAAACAATGGTGCAGATAATCAGAAGTAGTAGATTATCTGAAAATTACACATGCACTGCTCCCCACCATGGCTGTGGGAAGCAAAAGGAAGGAGAAGATGCAATAGCAGGCAACACAAGCAGGACAAGCTTCTGGAGGGAAATAGATAGAAGATATGTTGGGCAATAATTTGCATCCCAGCAACTGCCTTGGCAAACCAGTGTGAGGGAATGCTTTGTATGTTTAATTATACGTGTTGGTTAAAAGATGTAACTGTTTAATATATATCAGTTATATTGGGGTTTTTAAAAATTCAAGTGGTAGAGTCACTTGCTCAGAGAAAGCCCAAGAAAGATAATGATGATAATAATCACAACAGAATAACACAGAAAAGCTCAGGCTTAGGATTTAGGCTCTGATGACTTCACTAAAATGCTGGTTTGGGTTGTTATTTTACAGTTTCTAGACTTATTAAAGGAACTGGTTAAGTAAGAACTGTCACCTTAATTTTTCAGTCCATTTCAGACTGAGGGAGTTGACTCAAGCTTATATCAAGAATTCCCTTGGCTCACTTAGCACCACCACTGGTGGCCTTCAGGTTAAAAAGGGCCTTAGTGTACCCACCTCTTTCAGTCAGATCAACTTAATGAAAGAAGCAAAAGCAAAGTGGTGGTCTCCAAGCTTCAGCCAGCCTCTTTACCGTGGCTCTGGGGCCCACCCACACCACCTACACTGCTGTTCCTGTCCCCTGGGGACTCCCTCCATCTGTGTCTGCTAAAGATGCCTGTGTCTCCTTTCCCAAGAGAAAAGGAGGTTTTCCTACCCAGGGGAATGGCTTTTGCAGTCAGGCTCAATTGCTAAATGTTTGTAAATCCATTGATTTCTGAGACGGGCTGGACAGGGATGAGTTGGTACAATCCCAGAGAAATCCACCAGGATCCTTGCTCATTTGCTCCTCACTGTGAGAACTGAGGGCCAGCACAGTCCTCTTATTTTGGGATACATTTTCTGACTTCCTGGGACATCTTTCCAAGGGAATGGAGTGCAGACTTTGTCCTGCTCTTCTTTCCTGGGGTTCTCCAAAGTTCCCATCACAGCTTTTCCCCAGTGACTTAGGAGCTTTGGTGAAAACAGAACCCCACGTAACCTGCTATGACATCACAGAATTCCTAAGGTAACTATGCAGATTAGACCCTTCTATGATCCTGGGCAACTTTAATTTAAGGCAATATGCTAATTAAGTACTAAGATGAGTGGTACAGCAGCAGGTGCAGAGGGAGTTCAGAGTAGGGAGAAAGTTCATGTTCTTCTCAGTTCAATTTATAAGGAAGGCCAATGAATTTTATTCTCTTTTCTCTTTAATTCTCCTCATAGTCCCTTCTCAAAAATAACACTTCTCCCAACACACACAGACACAAACACCACACAATTCTCTATGATAATCTATAAGTGGAAACTCCAAGTGGTCCTTAGCCATGGGAGTATTTGCAATCTAAGCCCTGACACTGGGCCACCAACATGAAATCCAATCCCTTAGTAAAGCATTCAGTGAACACCTACTATATGTCAGGCATTTCGTTTGATCCAGGAAATAAAAAAAAATTACTATGACGAGCTATTCATCCTCATGAAGCCTACAGTCAGGGTGAGGGGTGCATAAACGGATCAGCAGATCATGAGGTTCACAGTGAGAAGTGCTTCTTTGTGGTATGTCCTGGCTTCTGGGAAAGGAAAAGTGAAGAGGAAGGACAAAGCCCAGAAGAAGGCTGCAGAAGGAACATTCTGCACATTTTAGGCATAGATGAATGATACTCTCACAACTTCTAAACTCCTGAACCCAGAAAACCCTCCAGAAACTCAAAACAAGGAATAAAAGTACAGGTGGGTAAATACACATACACCTGGATGTAAAATTCAAGATAAGAAGATGTCAGACTTTTAAAAAGCAGTTAGTGTATGGTGATAAAAGATAAAACATCTTTCAAATGCTTTGTGGCCAATAAAAGGGCTATTTTGGTGAGTATCTTTACTAGAAGAAAGACTATAAATGCCAGTAGCACACACTTCTCATAGATTTGTAATTCTCCATTTTGATTTGAGGAAGATACTTCAAACCATGATGATCTAGAGAAGTAGAACTTTTAGGGCACAATAGCAACAAGCAAATAAATGTCACAATTAATACTTTGGGAGATTCAAAATCCAAAGATGGAGAATGTGCTACAAAATTATTATGGACAGCCACCAGCATAAAAATCTACAGCTAACTTCCAGGCTTAGATTTCTCTAACTATGGAAATGTGATCACAAAAGCCAGAATCTTTTGTATATGGTTGGGATAAATGATTTGGTCAATTGAATACAAAGAAAACTACCAAAAGATGTTGGCACCACAAATGTTCTAGTTAGTAATTTAACTGAGACACACACACACACACACACACACACCACACACACACACACACACACATCTTCTGTCATGTTAACCTGTCAGGATTAACAATTTGGCCAAGACACACACAGGGGGGACCTGGGTGGCTCAGTTGGTTAAGCAGCTGCCTTCAGCTCAGGTCATGATCCCAGGGTCCTGGGATCAAGCCCCTTTTTGGGCTCCCTGCTCAGCAGGGAGTCTACTCTGTCCCTCCCCCACCTGCTCATGGGTGTGCATGCACTCCCTGTCTCAAGTAAAAAATAAATAAATAAATAAATAAATAAATAAATAAATATCTTTAAAAAAGATACACACACACACACACACACACACACACAATCTGTCAATCTGACTAGGATTCTGTTTCAGGTTTATCTACTCAGTCTTATGAGTCCCGGAGTCCTGCCAGACTGCTTGAACCATTGAAGCCCTAATCCTGATTAGAGTTTTCCTGGTAAAGCCAAAAGGCAAACTGGCACTTCCTCTTACCACAGAGCAAGGAGAGAGCCCTCCAAAGGGAGCCACTGTCATCAGAGAAAGATGTATGTTGTTCAAGGACCACATCTGCCCTGTGGGAAGAAGCTGAACCTGAAAGTTCACGTAAAAATTCAACCAAACTAGGAAAATGAAGTGACCTCAATAAACAGAAGCATAGTGGGTGGGTTACCATAAGTTAGATTTGTCATTGAGGCTGAGAAAGAATTAAAAGTGACCAGTGGGAATATTTAGGCAGGTTGGCAATGAGACAGTGGTCGGTCTCTGAAGAACTTGTAAATGTGGCTATATGAGGAAGCCAACATTTGAATGTATGCTACAATTAAAGACATTCAAAACCAAACAGAACCCCTCTTCTCATGGAAAACTGCTTGGCACAATAATAGCAAAGTACATGCTTTGGGAAATATTGACTTACATTCACCTGTCCCTTCCCTATTCTTTACCCCTCAGTAGTTTCATTCCCAACATCAGCATTCTATTGATGCTGTAAGATCAGTAATTATACCCACAGTCCTTTTGCTTGACTCATTTGAGGCATTTAACAAGTGGGTCGCTTGCTCCATCTTGAAATGTATTCTTTGATATTTGTAGCAGATCTTTTGTTCTGGCTCTCTTTTTCCATTTTTGGATTCCTCTCATAGACACTTCTAGATCTTTCTTCCTTTTAAATATTATCACTGCTGGCATTCCATCCTTGGTCCTGCTCTCCTCTCATTGTACATATTCTTTCCTGGTCATTCGTTCCAATCACCAGCTCCCTTCTCATTATTTCCTGTCACAGGTGGTAAAATGCATGCATACGGGAAATGGCTTTTCCCAATTCTTCTTATCTAATTTGTCTCTTTTAATATAAACTTCTTTGTGAACTATATATTTATTAGGAGACAATGAATACAGAAGTAGTGGCCTGAACACTCATCCCCAGTGATAAGTTCCTGATCATTGTTTCATGAAGCTCTAGTGATGGGTAGGATGATAATGGCTCTTCTTGAAGCTATACTTTAGCTTCTTCTGGTGTCTACTTTGAGGGCAAGGTAGTGAGTCAAATGCAATGTGGAAACTCATAAAAACAAGCAATATTTACATCCCATTGCTTGAAATGAGAAGTCATTCTTGTGAGAGACCTGATCCTCCATGATCCTATTCCCTGTGATTGCTACAACAGTGTATAATGCTTCCTAGACCATCTCAGAAGTTGAATCCAGAAGAGTGATTTTTCACTGTAGCTCTCATAAACACATAGAGAGAACTTAATACAAGTGTGACAAAATAACAATTTGAGCTATTATCTGTGCTTCCCCTGCAACCTCCAATGACCTTATTGCCCAGTCCCTCCTCCATTTAGTAGAAATACACATTCACATTAAGGGCAGATTGTTACAACAGAAATACTAAAGGACAGCATAGCTTTTGAGTCTCAAACAATGTTTTGAAATGATTACCAGAGTCAACTGTTTGAGAAAATACTTTTATGTTCCAAAATCTTGGCTTTCAAGTATAAAAACCAAAGTTCTGAAAGATTCTGAGACTGAAGTTTTTTCCATACAAATACAGGTTTGGAGAGAGCAAATGAAAGATCAGACCATACTACCCCATCACTGGGGGTGGGAAGAGATAATCAAAAAGGGGGAATAAATGAGTTTAGACGCTAAGGGTTCGCTAAGAAAAAGTCCTGGCCTGTACCCTATGCCATGTTTCCATGAAGAGGTGGATTAAAAAATCCAGAAGAGTTTGGGAGTCTAAGATCAGTGAGGACCTGTGCCTTATAGGCCAGATAGAACCCAGGAAAGTGCTAAGGTATCAGAGATCCTAGATACAGCAGCATCAGGGTAGAAATGAATGTGAGTGCATAGAAAGGAAGGTCCTGAAGTAGTGCCCCCCACCCCGTCCTGATTTCCCCATCCTTGAAGTATCTTTGGAGAAGCATATGGAATTTTTTCAGGTTAAGAGACCTGAGAAAGTAGCCCACAAGGGACCAGTGAATTTCAGCAGCCTTCTAGTTTCCATGAAAAGGGACAGAACGATCCAAGTGTAGCACTTACCCCAGATCATGTGAACATGCAAAATTCTCAGTGGATGCCGGGAAAATGTGGCAAAGACCAAAGGTCAGACACAACCCCAACTATGCTGATATTATATGGGCTCCTGGAAGCTTATATGCCCCAAGGAGAGAGGTAGGAGGGGCAGAAACTCTAGACTGACTGAGTTTATCTTGAATTGTTCAATATTAAATTTCTTTATCAGTGAAAATATGATATAATTAACCTAAGTTACAAAAAATAGATTATATTTTGGCACATTTGAAGCATGGACTTAAGAGTTTATAACTCTTAAGTAAATTTTTAGAAACACAATGATGTCCAGTTCCCTCAGGCAAGCCCAGTATACCAGTTGGTCTAAATCTCCAAGCTTTAGAAACCCTATCATCAATGCAACTTCCAACACTCACTCTCTTCCTCTGCTCTTCTTCTACAAGAGATGATCCAGATGATTTGAAGTGAGAAATGAGGGAGAATACTGGGTAGGATGGGGCAGATCTCCCCCACAAATGGTCCCAGAGCCACAGCCTGAATAGTAGTTTCTATACTCTTTTAATAAAAATATATTGGGCAGAATGGAAAAACACTGCATAAAATGAGCAGTCACACAGATCCCTTTTGGGACACTTGTTCTGTTGCTTTCTGCCTCTGAGCTAGTGCTGAGTGGGGAGAGGAGGGCATCGTTAGCTCAGAGCTGCTGGCAATGGCGCTCCCCCCACCAGTCTCGCTGCTATGGCTGCTGTTGTTGGCAGCTCTAGCCTGCAGGCAGCTGTTCTAATCTCCCACCATGTGCCCACACCCCCAAACCATCCTCCAGCCTTCTCTGAAAAAGATGCAGAATCAGTCTGTAGCCTCCCACTGGGTCAGACCCTTGCTTTTCTGCATCCCAGGTCCCAGGGCTTCTAAGTGCCCTTGGCAGGGCCATAGGAAGTTTAGCCACAGTCTTACTGGCTTAGGTCCCTCCTGTGGCTGAACTCTTCCAACTTTGAAACAGATACCTTTCTCAGGCACTTGCTAAGACTGAGCAGTCAAAGAAAGCAAAAGAGCCCTAAGATTCAGGGTTTAACATTTTGGGTTAGCTCTAAACCAAACTGAATTTGAATTTGAATTTAAAAATCTCATTCTCTCAGAACTAAGCAGGAGTTTCATCACCTAAACAAACCACTATATTCTCAGCCAGCTACATTCCCTTGAGGTACTGTGAGGATTAAGTTAAATTTGATTAATGGAGAAAACAAAAATTCATTGCTTATAAAGTGATGTTTAAATAGAAATTATTGTGTGTTTCAACATTAAACCTGAAAGGTGTCCTCTGCTGCTTAAAATAAGTGAGAAATATGTGATGTCGCTGGATTAAAGATATATTAATCTTTTCTAGAATAACTAATCACAGCTGGGATAGGTAAAGGTTTAGGGAAAACAAAACTGCCCTAAGTATTTTCTCTATCCAAACTTAAATGGAATGTTTGCAAGCTCATTAACTTTAATATTAGCAACTTGCTTGCCTCCGAGTCCCCTTCTCCATCCTGAACAGGAAAGAAAATATTGATGATTTTTTTGCAGACAAGGAATCCATTTCACCAACACTGATGGGGCATTTGCCATAGGCCAACCAATGCAAGAGGATTAAAATACAGGCCAAGTCTTTAGAAGACCTAAAACCATCAAAGCATATATACTCACAAATATGTGTAATATGATGGGAATATGGTATAACAGTTTTAAGAGTACCATATAATGGGAATCTAGGGAAAGGAGTAATTAATCCATTCTGGGGTAGGTCAAGGAAGGAGAGAAAAGTAGGTGAAGTTAGAAGTGAGGCTTCCTAAGGTAAGTAGGGGTTTCTTAAGAAGACAATGAATAAGAACTCTGGCAGAAGGAGCCACAAACAAATTCACGGATATGGGGCAGCCTTGATGTGTTCCATCTGTTCTTGGAGAACTGTGGCTAAAGTCAAAGGCATATAGGACAGAGCGATAGCATAAGAGGCTGCAGAAGCAGATTGGGGCCTCATACGCCAGGATAAATACTTAGTTTTTATCCTGAGATGTCATTGATGCTTTTAATGAGGGCAGTGATTTGATTAGAAGGTGGTCAGGGGTTCAGACAGAAGCAAAGAAACCATACAGAAAGCTATTGCAATAGAAGAGACAAGATGGAAAAAGAAGTGATCTCTTTTCTGGTTTAATCTAGACTGAGCAGAAGAATGCCTCACCAAGTAACTGATCAAAAATATTAGTGGACTAGCAAAATAGTTTGAACCATATGAAATTGCCATTGTTGTAATGTCAATAATTGTTGAACACCAGCAATTTCACACAATTCAATCTAATAAAATGACTGCCCATAAGCTACTCTGAATTTAGGAGATATACAAGGAGAACATACCTTAGAAGAATTAAATTTCTAGTACCAGGGATCATATCTGTGTAACTTGCTTTGTACATTACCTACAACAGAACTGCCTATAGCTAGATTCTTAATGCTCTGATAAGGAACAAAAACCTGTCAAAAATATTGCTTAGCATTTTGCTATTTCTTCCATCTTCCTTTGTTGTTTGTTTATTTAGAAGTGTGTTACAGAAAAAAAAAACGATCACAATGTACACAGAATAAGAAAAAGAAAGTTGAGATTCAAGGTGGTTAGAAAGAGGAAAGAGGGGAAACATAAAGAAATCGAGGGCAGAGTTTGCTAACTGTAACTAGAGAAAATCAGAGTTGCATTGTGGGGGTGGATTTGCCTGAGGAAATTTGAAGAGGATCTCTCTGGATTTTAGTTGGAGAGGGAAGAAATTCAAGGCCAGTGATGGGAGTTGGGGATGATGGTCTGTTTGTGCTTATCCTATGGGAAGAGGATTTGGGAAGATTTTAGGTGAATGTCTCTTCTAGCAGAGATGCAGCATGATTTAGTTTGAATCCAGTCTCAGGAACATCAACCTCCACCTCCAGAAACATTTGCGCACATGCACGTGTGAGTACACACACACACACACACACATCTACAGTTCCTCTTTGACTGCAAATTAACATTAAACTGTTCTATTCAAGGAATCAAGATTTTGCTATCACACTCAAAGAAGTGACAAGTTGTGATTTCCCACCATGTGGTACTACCCAGAGTGGGGAAGGAGGGAAAGTAATCTAAAGAGGCAGAATGCAAGCAGGCCGGGAAGTAGGGAGGTTATGTCCTTACACTCCCCTCCCCCACCACCCCTCACTTCTGCTGTACAGCATGTTCCTATTCGGATAAATGAACCTTTTTTTTTTTTTTTCAGATAAATGAACTTATTATATACAATGCACCCCTTAGCTCTCCCCTGGAACTACTAACACTCAACCTACAGAGGAAGTAGTGATCTCAAATCAAAGAGCGTCTATCTCCAGATCAAGAGAAAATTCTGAAGAGCCAGTAGTTCTTGCAATCAGGTCCTGCTGTCTGAACTCCTCCCCTTACACACCTAGAACTACCACCAGAGTTAACCTTAAGGCTCCACATGAGCCAGTGTTTATAAGGGTGGGAGTGCAGTAGCAGAGGCAATGTGACAGAGCCCTGATGAAGGACCCATGATAGACTGCAGAGCCTACGGTTAGGGGTTAGGTAGAGGGCTCTCTGTTCTGCTACTGCTAGGTTGTAAAACTGGCCACGAGACTTTGTGACTCCTCCCATAAAAAGATGTCTATTTCCCTAACCCTTGAATCTGGCTGGTCTTGTGACTTGCTTTGACTAAAAGTGATGCTGCCTGAGTTCTGAGCCTGAGCTTCAGGAGCCCTTGGGAACCTTGAAATCATTACCACATGAACCAGGTTAGCTAATCTGCTGGACAAGAGACAAATGGCGGGCTACCTCGGTTTACCACAAGCCAATCACCAGACAACGTAAGTGAGGCACTAACTCCCAGGTGAAGCACAAGAAGCCAGTTGAGACCAGCAGAAACTCTCAGCTGACCCTAGTCCCAAGTTGTAAACTGAAAAAATACAAAAACAAAGACAGTTGTTTAAAGCCACTAAATTTTAAGGTAGCGTGTTATCCTGCAAAAACTGATAGAAAGGTGATTGGAAAAAAGTGCATAATAAAATCATTATTTAGAATTCCTACAGAAGTATATCATCCAGAAAAAAAAATTTCCGAATTTTCCAGAAAAAAATTTGTAAGGGTTGCCTGTTTTTGCTATCTTGGGCAGAAATTTTTCTAAAAGCCATTATGCACTTTCCTTTTCCTTTAGCAGAATGCACAGAACATGATTTAACCTTTCTTCAGGATCATAAAACAGACATAAAATTATCACACTGTGCTATAGTCACATGAAGACTTCAAGGTACTAGTGAGGTCTACAGAGAGAAACCAGATTGGTATGAGCTGTTGTTCTCCCTCAAAAGATGACACCCAGGATTTTGCTCTTTACCTTTATAAAAATGTGATTTTTAATAAATCCCATAAAGAGGTAATCATCACCTGTGTTTCACAATTTGTATCACTGATTTTCTATGATATCTCCAACAAGTTCAATATTTTCCTCTTGTATTTCAGGAAAATTCAGGATAGGGGCTGGACACAGGGGCATGCCCTGCCCATGTGTGGCCCAATCCATGCCATCCTACCTCTGCATTTATACCTGTGCGTTATTCATTCCCTTACCAAATAGTCCCAAATCTCTGTCATTTTTGAGTTCTTATTCTGATTTTTTGTTATTTTTCCTATTTTTTTTGTTTTCTCTTACAAGTTTAGGTGCTATATTCCCTGTTAGCTTGCTTCTAGAAACTGTCCTTCCTTTATTAATGCTTTGAATCAGCTGATGTTTAGAAAATCATACAATTAAGCATAAAATATAAAAAAAAATGAGTGCAAAATAAGGGTCTAAGGCCTCTGCCATGAGTAAAATGAATAAAAGGTAATGACTGTATTAATGCTATGGCTAGACACCCTGAAAGCCCTTCTACTTTCTACAAGAGAATTACAATGAGAGAGGTATACTGTATATAAACTGTAATATTATTTTAAAAGCATTGCTGGGCTTTTATAGAAGTAAGGGGCCGGGGGAGGTGGGAGCACTGAAATTCAACTGGTGAACAGAAGCCAATTGCAAATTCAGATGTACCGTGGTGACAAACGCCAATAACAGCCTAAAACCATGAGGCTGCAGCTAGGATGTGCTGCAAGGTATGGAGCTTGGAAGAGATGGAGCTCAACTTGAGATACCAGCATTAAGACAGGACACCTGGGTGGCTCAGTTGGGTTAAGTTTCTAACTCTTTATATTCAATGTAATTCCAATAAAATACGGAAGTTCTTAGAAAGCCTATTCTAAAATTTGTATGGAAGAGCAAATATGGGAAAGGGAAGAATAGCCAGAGCACTCCTGTAAAAGAGAATAATACAGATATCAAGATATGTTTAAACTTGTGTAATTAAGTTACTGTGGTACTGATGTTCAAACTGATAATTCAGGGGCACCTGACTGACTCAGTCAGTAGAGTATATGACTCCTGATCTCAAGGTTGTAAATTGGAGTTCCATGTTAGGTGTAGAGATTCTTTAAAAAATAAAATGTTTTTAAAAAATGACAATTTAACTAAAGGAAGAGAATATAGGACTCAAAAATAGACCTTTGCAAATATGAAAGCTTTGAATATGACTTGGGTGTCACTGCAAATCAATGGAAAAAAAATGAATGCTTCAACAGACATAAGAATGAGGGATATTAGGATACAAGCATATTCACCAGAAAATATTAAAATTATATCTATACCTTATACCATTTACAACATGAATTACAAAGACTTCAATATGAAACCCCAAATTTTAAACATTTTAGAATACAGGAGAATATTTCTAACTTGGGCTAAAAAGAGTTTTCCGATGAAGATATAAAAAGCGGTAAGCATGTGAAAAATCTCTGACCACTTTACAATTAACACCTTATCTTTAAAATAAATTGCTAAGCAAGCAAAAACACAAAGCATGGACTATGAGATTATTGCAACATAGTTAACTGACAAAAGAAAAATATAAAGATATATAAAATATAAAAAATCATGGGTAAAATCATGGTAGAAAAGTGGTCAAACAACATACTTCTTTTACAGAAGAAACTTGAAGGACAAACATTTGAAAATGCTCAATATCATTAGAAATTCTGGAAATACACAAAATAAATAATGTTTTACCCCATCCAGAGTGCAAAATCTACTAAATTTGATAATACCAAGTGGTAGCAAGGATATGGAATAGCAAGATCTGTTATTTTCTAACAGAGGTGTAAAAGCATACAATCACTAAAGTGTTATTTTGTCAAGCTTAATATGTTCAAAACCTATGACATGGCAATTCTATTGTCAATACATTCTTAGAGAAACTCTCATAGAGACATATGACAACACATGAATAAAAATGTTCAAATTGGGGAAGCCTGGGTGGCTCAGCGGTTTAGCACTGCCTTCAGCCCACAGCATGATCCTGGAGACCCGGAATCGAGTCCCACGTCGGGCTTCCTGCAGGGAGCCTGCTTCTCCCTCTGCCTGTGTCTCTGCCTCTCTCTCTCTGTGTCTCTCATGAATAAATAAATAAAATCTTTTTTAAATAAGTTCACATTGGTATTATTCACCACAGCAGAAAGCTGGATTGTCATTGAAATGCCAATCAAGATAAGAATGGATTAATAAATGATGGTATATGTAAAATATTATATAGCAATAAAAATGGATAAGCTCTAAATACATCAACAGTGTAAATGAATATCTGTAGATCTTCTTTAACAAACATATAAAGCATGGTCTACATGCCGAGTACTGTTCTATGTGATTTACAAATATTATTACTTAATTCTTATAAAAATACAGTGAGATAGCTACTATTTTTACCTCCATTTTGCAGACATGGACACTGAGCACAGAATTAAATTAAATGAAAAAATTAATTAATTAAATGAAAAAATACAAATCTAGGAGACTACATATAGCATGATACGTTATTTTAATAAAACTAAAAACCAAACAACACTCAGGATTACATTGTTTTGGAATATATATTTAAGAAAATGTTTTCCAAAGAATAGATGAATTATATACCTAAACTTTGGAGAGTAGTCATCTCCAGGAGGTTAGCAATCCTGAAGATAAAAGAGAGCTTTCAGAGTATTGGTAATGTTCTAGCTTTTATGACAGGTGGTAGAGTCACAGTTGACGAGTATATTATTATGCTTCATAACGTATATATGCACTGCATATAGTTTTGCTTCTATCAAAATTATATTTTAAGAAATTCAGTACCTGTACTTGTGACATTAACTGTTTAGGAGACTTTTTTGTTTATCTTCTGGTTTTTCAATTGCACTCCAAAGAGATGGGATTGCTAGGCAGCTGACTTCCAGAAAGGCAAAAACAAACAAACAAACAGAAAAATCCCAAAAAGCTATAACTTTTTCAATGTGTGCATAGTCATTCTGATGATAAATCAAGTTCAAATTGAGATTTATAAGGGGAATGAATGATCAAAACCTGATCTTTTCTTTTTGGCACACTAAAGGCAAAAATAAATTTGACCGGAGAAATATAGAGTAGCAGCTTCATCTCCCTTAAACTAATATACCTTATAGTAAGAGTTGGGATAAAAATGGCAATGAAAATAACAGTAACAACCTCCCCTTTCAGCTCCAACATGTAAAAAGTTGAGTTGTCCCACTTGTCCTTATGAATAGAAAAAGCCTGACAAACTGAAAATCAATGACTTTTCCTAAAACCAGCAAAGAACTGATTTTGTAGGGCTGCCACCCCACAGTCTGCATACACAGGCTCATTCAGAGACACATCCAAGATCTGTTTACCTGAGGCAGAAACTGCTGGAGCAACTGATAGGAACACTTAAATGGTAATTTTGATGAATTGTTGATAGTTGAGTGTGGATTAGCATGGGAATGAGAAAATCCTAGAGTTCACAGTCTAAGGGGTTCTCCATATGTTCATGGGTTTTACTTGCAAGCATCCTTCCAGGTTCTTACAGTGAAGAGCCAAGAAAAATACACTTGTGGGTCTCATAGGGGTGGAGAGAGGAGAAAATCACTGTGAAATGTACCCTGAGTGTTCTCTATAATGAAGACCTACAATCCAGGGAAATATTTTACCAAAGCCTTATCCCAGCTGGGAGAGAGCATTCTTCCCACCCTAGCCCTTTCTAGCCTTCCTGTCTCACTTTAGGGGTAAAAAAAAAAAAAAAAAAAAAAAAAATCAAATATTTACCACAGGAGAAAAACACTTGTTAGAGTCACAATCCAGAGCCACAAGCCTAGTAAAAGACTCAAATTTAGTTGTGAGATTGTAGAATGCTTCTTTTCCCCAGTATCAGACTGACACACAATGGGGATCCAGAGAACAGTAGTTTACAGCTGAAAGAATTGCAAGATGTAGACTCTCTCTCAAGAGGAGTACTTAAGGCATTCCAAAATCAAGAGGAGAAATAATAACAAGGACACTTGAGGAATCTGAAGTCTCAAGGCACCTATAGCTACAGAAAATACTGAGCACAGACAAACTTATAGTCAGATTAACATAAATGTTCTCACTAGTGGCCTATATACCTCAATAGTAGGTTACTTGATACAACGTGTCCAGTTTGCAGCAAAAAAAATATAAAGCATGGAAAAAAAGAAAAGACATAACTTTGAAGAAACAAAGCAAGCATTAGAACCAGACCCAGATGTGACACAAATGTCAGAAATATCAAATAGGTAATTTAATATAGGGAATTTAATACAACTATGATTAATACAGTAAGGGCTCAAATGTAAAAGTAAACAGTATGCAAGAACAGATGGGTAATATGAACAGAGAAATGGAAACACTAAGAAAAAATCCAAAGGCTGGGATCCCTGGGTGGCACAGCGGTTTGGCGCCTGCCTTTGGCCCAGGGCGCGATCCTGGAGACCCGGGATCGAATCCCACGTCGGGCTCCCTGGTGCATGGAGCCTGCTTCTCCCTCTGCCTGTGTCTCTGCCTCTCTCTCTCTCTGTGACTATTGTAAATAAATTAAAAAAATAATAATAAAAAAAAAGAAAAAAAAGAAAAAAAAAAAAGAAAAAATCCAAAGGCAATGTGACAAATCAAAAACAATGTAACATAAATAAAGAATGCCTTTGATGGGCTCATAAGTAAACTATACAACTAAAGAAAAAAATCAGTGAGGTTGAAGATAGGTCAATAAAAACTTCCCAAACTACAAAGCAAAGAAAAGAAAAAGAA
The DNA here is from genome assembly GCF_053574225.1 of Canis aureus. Taxonomy (NCBI): domain Eukaryota; kingdom Metazoa; phylum Chordata; class Mammalia; order Carnivora; family Canidae; genus Canis; species Canis aureus. Next base: position 58,958,246 of record NC_135616.1, read on the forward strand.
CAACAAACCTATAATATAACATTCAAGAATTGTGGGACAATTTCAGAATATGTAGCATATAAGTAATGAGAATACCAGAAGCTGAGAAAAAGGAGAAAAAAAGCAGAAGAAATACTTGAAGAAATAATGAACTTACCAAAATTAAGTAAAGACACTGCATGATAGGTTCAGTGATCTCAGAACATACCAAGCAAGATAAATAATAAGAACAATAACAAAAACACTAGACTGAAGCACGTCATATTCAAACATCTGTAAGCCAAAGACAAAGAAGAAATCTCAAAAGAAATCAGAATATCACCTTCCCTAAGAACTACAGTGGACTTAACAGAAACCAGGCAAGTGAGAAGAGAGTAAACTGACATATTTAAAGTGTTAAAAAATGAAAAAGACACCAACCCAACATCCAATAGCCAGTGAAAATATCCTTCAAAAGTGAATCAGAAATAGAAACTTCCTTAAACAAACAAAAATCAAGGAAATATACCTTTGGCACATCTTCCCTAAAAGAAGTTTTTAAAGTTCTTCAAGGAGAAGGAAAATGATATACATCAAAACACACATTTACATAATGCAATGAAGAGCATTAAAAAGGGAATAAAATAAAAATAACATCTTACATTCTTGTTGTTCTTAATTGATGGAAAAGTTAGTGGTTCAAAGTAATAATATTAATAACATATTGGGTGATCATAGCATACAGAGTGAAATAAACGACAACAATGTTATAGTGGATAGGGGAGGGAATTGAGAAGAGTCTGTTATAAGGAAGTTATACTACACGTGAAATAGCATAGCACTATTTGAAAATCTCCTTAGATTAGTTAAAAATGTATACTGCAAAGTCTAGGATGACCATTATTTTTTTTTTACATAAGTATAATTGATATACCAAGAATCATTTTAAATGTTCAGTTAAAACTAGGGAAGCAGATAAAGAGAAAAAACAACAAATGCAACTTATAGAGAATAGTTACAAATATGATAGATATTAATTCAACTAAATCAGTAATTTTAAATGTGAATGAATTAAATATATTAATGAAAAGACAGAGATTGTCAGAAAGGATTTAAGAGAGAGAGAGAAAAACAGAGACCCAATCAAACAACTATATGTTGTTTACAAGAAACACATTTTAAATATAAATACCTGTATAGTCTTTCTTAATGGAAAAAAAAGATATACCATGCTAACAATAATCAAAAGAAAATGGAATAGTTATTTCAGTATGAGTTAAATCGGATTTTACAACAAGAAAAATTATCAGGGATAAAGAAGAGCATCTTATAATGAAAAAGAGTCAATTGTCTGAGAAGACAGAGCAATCCTAAATGTATACACACATAACAACAGAGTGTCAAATGCTGACATCACTAAAGAAAGAAGTAAGCAAATTCACTATTATAGTTGGAGACTTGAACATTCCTCTTTCAGCATTTGAGAAATTAAGCCAGCAGGTAATAAGTAAAGATATAGTTGACCTAAACAGCATTATAAATCAACTTGATAATTGCCATTTATAGAGTATGCTATCCAACAACAGCAGAATATACATTTTATACACATTGACACAGATAGACCAAGATAGACTGCATTCTCAGTCATAAAGCATAACTTTGCAAATTTAAAAGACGAGAAATCATACAAAGTATGTTCTCAGATTACAGTGAAATTTAATTAGAAATCTGCAACAGAAAGATAGCTGGAGGGACGCCTGGGTGGCTCAGTGGTTGAATGCCTCCCTTCGGCCCTGAGTGTGATCCTGGAGTCCCAGGATTGAGTCCCACATCAGGCTCCCTGCATAGACCCTGCTTCTCCTTCTGCCTATGTGTCTGCCTCTCTCTCTCTCTCTGTGTCTCTCATGAATAAATAAATAAAATCTTAAAGAAAAGAAAAAAGAAAGATAGCTGGAAAATCCCCAAATATTTGGAAATGTAACTACATACTCCAACATAACACATGGGTCAAAGAAGAAACTTAACTAAAAATATTTTTAACTAAATGAAAATACAACTTACCAAAATTTGTGAGATGCAGAGAAAGCAGCATTTACAGGAAAAATTGTAGCATTAATGGTGTGTATTAGAAAAGAGATCTAAAATCAATAACCTGAGCCTCCACCTTAGGAAAATAGAGAAGAGTATTGAAGCCTAAAGCTAACAGAAGGATAAAATAACAAAAACTGAAGCAGAAACCGATGAAATTGAAAACAGCACAAACAAAAACCAGTGAAACCAAACACTGATCCTAATTCATCAGAATCGGGTATGAATGAAAGGTCGGAGTATAATCCATCCATCGTCTTGTGAAACGCAAGTAACAAGTTACCTGCTCCTAAAAGACAATGTTGGGAAAGGCATAAGATGACAGTTACAGGCATTTACTTGCAAAACAGGAAGGAAATGAAGAAAAAAAAAAAAGGAATTGCCATTCCTAAGAAATTTCAAAATCCAACCAGGAAACCTCCATTTGGTTTCATGACCTGGGAATAATCCATGGTGACTGCCAGCTCTGTCCTTTGGCCTTAAGGCTCTACCCTCTCAGTCTTCCCTCCATCTTCATGAAAGGTAGCATGGACTTACGGCCCAGTAATTTTATCAGCCAGTTTCTCGCCTGCAGAATTCTGGGAGTACAATGACCTTCTTTCATTCTGTACCCGCTCTGCTCTTTTCAGTCCAAGGTAGCAGTGCTTCTGCATAAAATTCTCAAATATTTGGTGTAGCTCCTGTATATGTCATACGAACTCCATTAAACAAAGGGTTCCCTCACAAATCTTTCCTAGATGATTTCATTTATATTCCTGGCTTCTCCTGAGATGGCTGAAGGGATTCACATACCTAATCTCTTGGAAGAGCCCTTGGTGTAAATAGATACTCACACCTTCAGAGGCATAGACAAAAGTTTTCTCTCTAAGAACATACCTCCTGACAATGAATTGCCGAATTTTACTGCCTTTTATAATCCCGATAGGCTGAGAATTTCCCAAATTATCAAGGCCCAGCGCCTTCTTGTTTAATAATTATTCCCTCAATCTATCTCTTTGCCTTCATATTTTGCTATTTAAGCAGCAACATAATCAGATCATGCCTTCAACACTTTGCTTTGATATCTCCTTAGTTAAACATTCAAGTTTACTGCTTGTACATTTTGCTTTCCAGTCCTCCTTCCCTTGACAGTGACTTCAATACCCATATTTCTACCAATAGTCTTTTCATAACAATTTAAATATGCCTTTCCTACCATACTCCTCACTTATTTCTGAGCCATCACTAATAGAATCATTAACATACACATTTTTATTACTAAAAACTTTATTATTCTAGCCTCTATTGCCTGATTCAGAAGCCAGTTCTCCACTTTTATTTGTTATAGTAGCACATCACTTCCAGATACTGTTTGTATTAATTTTTCTATTGCTGCTGCAACAAATTACAAAAGCCTGCATGGTTTATGACAACAGAAGGTTACTATCTTACAGTTCAATATGTCTGAAGTTTGAAATGGGTCTTACTGGGTTTAAAGTCAAGTTTTTGGTGTCAGCAGGGCTGCGTTCCTTTTTGAAGACTCTAAGGAGAATCTGTTTTGTTTAATATCTGATTTTTCCATCTCTAGATGCTGCCCACATTCCTTGGTATGTATGTCTGTGTGTACGTGTCTGTGTGTGTGCGTTTTATATATATATATTTATATATATAAAGAGAAATTATATATATTTATATATATAAAGAGAAATTATATATATTTATATATATAAAGAGAAAGATATATATATAGAGAGAGAGGAAGAAAAGTAGTTAAATTTATATTTATTTGGTTTATTTTCATGGGGAGCCAGGAGTACATGGGCCAGACGTGTTTCGGTGAAGCCAGTTGTGTAAAAGACAAGTCCACAAGTAGAATTTGCACTGACTTTAATAAGAAAGGCTTGAAGAAAAACATTCAATAATATGGACTGATTAAAATTTTGGCCACAAAAGAGAATCAATGCACATTCTTTCCTGCCCCTAGCCATCCATTCTTTCTCTGCTGCATCCGGATTTTCCTAAGGAATGTCTACCCAAGCTGGGAGATTTCATTCAAATGTCACCTCTGAAAAAACCAATCCAAAGCAGACTTACCTATTCTGCCCCTTGACATCTCACAGATTCTGGTATCTATTTCCATTACAATTCATCACATTGCATTTTGATTAATTATATCTGTCATCAGTATAAAGTCTGTTTCCCCATCACCACTGCTAATCCCCATGCACCTCCACCATTAAGAGTTAGGCAGAGATTTTGTTTGATTGAAAAACTACAACTTTGGCTCCAGAACCTTGCACAGTGCTGGCAAATGGGAAGTGCTGAGAGAGGCAAGGGTGAGGGAAGAAGGAAGAGATTCTAAGAGACTCCATCAGCGCAAAGGGAAGCAAATATACTAAAACTCAATAAACCCCATGTTGTGCTTAGCTTTGTTCCATGATCTGCATGAGCCCAAGCAATTAGATTTTTCAGAACATGCTACTTTTGGCTCTGTCTTTCCAGCCAACCTCTCCACATATTGCAGGGCCTATTTCCACTGAGACCTATCTCACATTCTTTTATTTTTCTCCAGTCCCTTATGCATGGCAGCCCCCCAATGCCATCCTGCTACTTGAGAAGTGTGAGCTCACTGTGATTTATATTCCAGCTGCCTTCTGGAAGGGGCTGTGGTCCAGCTGCACATTTGTATATTCATTGAGCCATACTCCCTACTCCACAGCCTCCTGACAGCTGCAGATGGCACAACCATTTTTCATAATGTATGGGAGAGGAGGAGAGGGACAGGCTTAAACATCACCTGGAGGAGACAGCAGCTTTGGAGCAACCAAAAAAGCAGGAATGATAGAGAATTAGAAACTAAACAGGGAGCAGATAGTATCTTCTTATTCTACTGACATCCATTTAAAGCTACTGTACGGCTTCACCATTATCAATTACCATAACACACTGTGCAGAATATTCTAAATACCCTGGAACTGCATGTAGGAGCTTATAAGCAAAAGCTTATAAGCAAACTTTAGCTTTCTCTCTTTTTCTTTCTTATTCTTTCTTTCAGTATGATCCTGCTGATCATAAGCCCTAGAGTGAATAGCTCAAGAACAAAAAAGAACAAGAAGTTGAAATGGCTGAAGGTATACAGCAAGCAAGTTAGAAAAAAAGAAAGAGAAAGAAAGAAAGAAAGAAAGAAAGAAAGAAAGAAAGAAAGAAAGAAAGAAAGAAAGGAAGGAAGGAAGGAAGGAAGGAAGGAAGGAAGGAAGGAAGGAAGAAAGAAGAAAGAAAGAAAGAAAGAAAGAAAGAAAGAAAGAAAGAAAGAAAGAAAGAAAGAAAGAAGAAAGAAAGAAAGAAAGAAAGAAAGGGATAAGAAACACAGCATTTTGCCAAAAGTAGAGTTTACAGAGAAGGAATTACCCATGAGTATCCGCCACCATCTCTGTGACAGTGGCAGCCATTGACACAACAAAGACAAAACTGCTGGCCCACGGGATAGAATCCAGAAACTCACAGCTGAACCCAGAAGTGTATTTCTCCAATGATACATCTTTCATCTTAAGGAAAAAAACCAAAGGGCCACCCACCTGGGTTGCTCCCTCCTGTTATCCCACAGTTTATAGTCTACATTTTGGCTCTTGTTTATATAAAGCTTAACATGACTCACTCATGCTATTTTCTATATGTTCCTTTCATGAATATAATCTCAAGAATTACATTCCTTTAGGACCAGAACTGAGTTACCTATTTTATTTTTCAATCCTGATACTATTTAACATGGTTATGGGCAGAGTTTGACTCTCCTCAAATACCTGTCCTTCCCATAAAATGTTCATTCTTGATTTTTTTTTAATTTTTATTTTTTTATGATAGTCACAGAGAGAGAGAGAGAGAGGCAGAGACACAGGCAGAGGGAGAAGCAGGCTCCATGCACCAGGAGCCTGATGTGGGATTCGATCCCGGGTCTCCAGTATCGCGCCCTGGGCCAAAGGCAGGCGCTAAACTGCTGCGCCACCCAGGGATCCCCCATAAAATGTTCAGGTCATAATAGACAAACTTTATTCTTTCTGCAATGAGGCATATCATCAGTGTATTTTGAATTAAATATTCATTTGATCCATTACTTTAAACTGCATTGGATTTCTTTCAATTTGAATGTAATTCCTATTGACAAATTAACTCAAACTCTGAGCTCTTTAATTTTCTTTCCTTTTTCTTCTCTTTTTTTCTTCTCATATCTTTCATCCATCCATTAGATCATTCCAGCAGACTGAAGAAGATTCCAGACACTACTGAGATTAAGCACATTTACACTATTTAACCACAAAAGGAATAGGGACAGAATGTGAGGGAAACTATATCAGCTAGAGTGATGTTGAAGGATTGAACTTTCTTCATGACCTAGCCACAGCTTCATTTATGAGGGCTAGCAACAAAGCCAAAAGGTAGGGCCCCACACAGGAAGATTCACCTGTTGGGGGATTTGATGACAATCACACATATACAGGAGACACATGATATTCCAAAAGAATGAGTTTTAATATAGGCTTTCTTCTATCAAATCAAAACTTTAGAGGCCAAGAAAAATCTACTTGGGAGTGCCATTTTCATCTGAGTCCTATATGATGTCACCTTCCATTAATGTGATGGTTCTTTGTAATAAAAATAGGCTATAAAAGGAGTCCTACACAATGCTCCTTACACAATATTATTAGGCTTTTTATTTCTGAAGATGTAGACTTAAAGTTAAGTCAATGGGAAAAATTTGCTTTCAGGGACTAAACTGTCTTCAACTTACTGTAACAAGAAATGTTTAAATTTGGGAATCTCAGGAAGAAAACGATCCCAATCCTCAGCAGTGTAGAACTGGAATCAAAGCATCTTGCTCACCATCACTGTTCAAAGCGCCAGTCTGTCCCAACTGAGTCAACAAACTCCAAGGCAGAGGAAAGAATCTACTTTGTATCCACTTGAAATCTGGACTATCAATATTTCCAAAATGAAAGCAGACATAGAGGCTTTCCTCATGGGTTTTCTGAAAGAGCAGATTGGCAACCCCACATTTAGGGAGAAAACATTGAAGAGTGAAGCATAAAGAAGACAAGAGGGGATTGAGGAAGTAAAGAGATGTCAGGAGAGAGGGTGTACTCATGTGGATCTCTTCCAAAGTCCTAAACTATGAGGCAGCGGTCTCCCAGCCCCTGTGTGTACAAGAATGAGTTAGTGAGATAAGGTCCCAATTCTAGGTCCTCTTGTTATGCACTCAGTGCATTCTTCATGAAAAGTGTTGCCTGAACTTCTATCAGAGTTCTAACATATGCAGTGAGAAGACGGGAATGATCATGTTCAGGAATAGGGAAGGGCACTAATCACCATGGGGGTTTCTGTCAGGCATGGGACTGGTGGGGGAACATGGTGATCATCAGTGGCCTCACTCTGTGAATCACTACATTGTTAGGACTATAGACTATGTGCAGAAGACTCTCAAAGCATAAGGTCTACTATGAGGCCAATGGGGGTATTGAGGATCACTTCTATCTGGTGGCAGAGAAAAAAGGGATCCTGCCATTCCCAGAAAGGTCTTGGTTAATGGCTCTAAGTAAGAATCTGATCTGAGCCTGGAAATACACACACACCCACACTCACCCACCCAACCCCACCCACAAAGATAGAGTATAACAATACAGATACATTTATCAAGAAGATAAAGACAAAAAATACTGATTAGGAGGTAAAATATGTGACTCCAAAAGATTCTCAATACTTGAGGCCAAGAAAGAGACTGGAAACCCAAGAACAACTGAGGCTAGAACACAGCTAGATGACTTCAGATTTTCTGGATTGAGAATCACGTAATCGAGTCTTAAAAGAGAACCTTATATTTATGTCCCACTTTCATATTACTTCTCTTACAGAATTCTCATAACAACCCTAAACAGAAGACTGATAAATTCATCCTAGAATTCAGAGATAACTAAGTAGATAGATAGGTTCTATGACAATATGTCTTATTTTTCCTGTGTCCATCCTGCCTCAGGATCTATATATACTTTTATTTTAGACTTTGTGTTATAGAGACTTCTTGGACTCATGTCTAGCTCATGCTATTTTCTCTGAGGACTGTCCATGACCCATCAACCCTATTGAAGTGTGAACCAACCTTCCATGGAAAGGGAAGAAAATGTGCTCTTTGAAGAGAGGTCAGCTTCTAAAAGGAAGACAGGAAGAGACAAATATATGCATGTCTACAACCACAGACAGACTCATAAGTCACTTAGATCACCCCACCTCAGGGGTGGGACCAAGTGACCCTTCCTCTGTCCCACGACACAGCTGACTAAATTTTGAATAGATTATTGACCCAGAATGAGCCAGCCATATTCTCTCTCCTAGGAATTTGAAGTTGGGACATAGAGAACCTAGTTAAAATATGGTGGGTAAATGAAAATAAAAAATAAAAATTAAAGAAGATGGGGGGCATAGAATCTGAAAGGTCAAGTAGAAACTATAGCCATGAAATCCACTTCCAACCTCATATATGCCAAAGCAAATAGACCTTACCTCCTTGAAAAGAACAAGGCAAATGTGCTGACAGAAGTGGGGGTGGGAATACTTGTTGCAGAGAGATGGACAGAGAAGCCTAGGCTTCAATTTTTCTAGTTCCCGGGAACTAGCTTTCCTTTTTGCCCCTGAATTTTGTAAGCTTTCTCTGATCTCTTTCTCTCAAGTAGTTTCAGAGGGTTTCTATTTCTTATTACCAAGATATCCCTGACAAAAATTATTTAGATTCCCCCTTTAGTGGGGCTACACTGATGCTCTGCAAGCACCCACTAGTTGGGTAGATCAAGCTGGACCAACTTTGATCATCCTGTCTTGTGATAGAAGCTAAACACATTATCTCCATTCCATCCTCCATCATTTTTCACTGACATATACTCCCTCCACTGTCCTTCTTCCCAGTCAGCTCTTTCAACTATGTACCCTGGAACCTGTATTTTGTGGAAAATTAAAATCTCTACTTTTTAAACTGCTCTATTTATTACTAAATGGAAATAAGGCTGTCTCTGAAAGCCATGTTATCATTTTCAGTTTATTCAAGGAAGAAAGGACTCACTCTTATATCATAAGTGCCATAAGGCCATAAGAAGGAATCATCATTCTCCCAAGCTCCCTTGTACCACTTTAGTGTTCCCCCTCACCACAGAACTTTCTTTTGACATATAAACCAACCACTATATGCATCACTTTCTTGTTGCTATATATTAAGAGGGGGGTGTGCTGAATTATCTATTGTAATTCACCATCATTATTATCCCTTTTTACATGGCAAAGACGTTTGCTATTATTTCCAAGATTCCTATTCTGCATGTCTACTGTATATAAATATGACCTCAATTTAAAGAAAAAAGTCTTTCTACTTGGAATGCCTAGAACTATTTCTGTTTTTCTGATTCAAGATTTTAGAAGGGAAAAAGTCTTTGTCCTTAATCCTTATACTTTTTCATGCAGAGAAAGTATTACTAGCTTTATACACCTAGATTCTTTTTTTCTTCTGCCCGAGGTGGGGTGATCTAAGTGATTTATGAATCTGTCTGTGGATGTAGGCATGCATATATTTGTCTCTTCCTGTCTTCCTTTTAGAAGCTGACCTCTCTTCAAAGAAGCACATCTTCTTTCCTTTTTCTCATAATCTGAAATTTCTGATAATCTGCCTGTGACTCCCCAGAAGTCTTCAGGGGTCCACAGATTCCTAAGCCTGGGTGGCTAAGCCTATGGTCCATATTACAGAGTAGATGTATCTGCAGATTTAAGCCATATTATCCAAAATTAAATCTATGAATGGTGATAAAGATAGACTCTTGATTCCTGTTTTAATTCTTATCTCTTTCTTAATTGGTTTTCAAACTTAGACTGAACAAAGGATGATATCATGGGGTCCCATTAAACTCCCAACACTATAACTCAGTTATTTGAAGGTGATACCCCCATCTCCATGTGGCATCTCAGCAATCCCTCTCTTCATCTCCATGTCCCTCCATGATCCTATATTCCTCCAGTTATGGACCATCAACTCAATAACCTTGCTCCAGATTTCCTTGATCCCTTTAACTCTAAGAGCCATCTCTTTCACTCTACTTAACAACCCATTCCTACTGCTCTGCTGTGGCACACCCTGCTATGCTCCATGCCAAAGTTTAAATTCCACCCTTTTTAACCTCGACTTTCAAAATGCCTAGCTCTCTCATTTCCTTTTCCCATTATCCTTATCCTCCAATATCATGGGGTTATATCCTACCTCTTGATACATCACTTTTCTCCAGGTCTACCAGGTCTCCTAGGTCTGTGAACTTCTGTCCTTTCACATAGAGCCTGTACATTGTGTGGTTCATCAATCTACATCTTGTTGGCTTGTAACTTGAATTCCTTCTACCTTGGTTCTTTAGCTATCTACCTTAAAGAAAATCCCCTAAATAGGTCCATCTAAAGATCCACATTTTGCATATTCAGACTCCAGCAGATGGTGCTCATAGAGAAAATCCACTATCCTCTGGATTGATGCCACCCCTGCCATCACCCCTGCTGAATCTTCACTGATATACTTTAATCTTTGTGCATTTTCTAATTTGGGCCTGTCCAATTCATAGCTACTACAAACTGCCACATTCTTTGCATTCCTAATCTACCCTTTTCCCCTATACACTCTGAAACTGACTTTACTTCCCATCCTTATGATAAGGACAATAGTGGTCACTGGGTAACATTTCCCATGAATTTTTACCTACCCTGTTACAGATAATTAAATCTACAACCATTCTCATCTCTTTCTCTCATTGGTCTTAGAGGAAGAAAGAGACCTGCTAAAGCTCACCCTTCCTCCTTAAACAAGGTTCCAGCCTAATAACTCCACCCCCATCAATAGACTCTTCTATCCAAATTCTCCTTCATTGGCTATTTCTTGCTAGTATATGAGGATATGAGTAGGCTAGAATCTCTTCTATCTGAATAAAAATATCTTATCCCTTCATTCATTAGTAATTACTATCACATAATCTGTCTTTTTTTTTCCACAAGTGAACTTATAAAATATCTCCACATACTTCTCATTTCTTCTTGTCAACCCATCTCAGGCACTCATTTCTAAGTTCTTATCACACATGAATTCTTGGTGACTTTGACACTGTTAGCCATGCTCTCCTTGAAGCTCTTTCTTCTCTGGGATTCTTTTTTTTTTTTTTTTTAATTTTTATTTATTTATGATAGTCACACAGAGAGAGAGAGAGAGAGAGGCAGAGACACAGGCAGAGGGAGAAGCAGGCTCCATACACTGGGAGCCTGACGTGGGATTCGATCCTGGGTCTCCAGGATCGCGCCCTGGGCCAAAGGCAGGCGCCAAACCGCTGCGCCACCCAGGGATCCCTTCTCTGGGATTCTTTATTACCCCTTCTGATTCTCCTTCACCTACTTTGATAGCTCCTTATTATACTTCATAGCTCTTCCTCCACCATCTGCCTCATAAATACTTAATGTTCCCAGAGGGTTTTGTTCTCAGTCTTCTTCTCTTTTCATTCTGTACACCCTCTCTGCATGAGGTTTTCTGTGTTCACAATTTCATCTACTATGTATAAATACATGGCTTCAAAATCTTCACCTCTTACTCAGACTTTCTCCTGATTTGTACCAAAGCTGTTCACCATATATTTCCATCTAGAATCCTCTATAGAAACCTCAAACTGAGTGTTCTCCAAACCAAATTCATTATAACCAAGCATAAAATCTGGTCCTTCTCCTTTATTTATTAACTTAATGAAGCTAGCCATATCTATGGAGTAAATAATCTGTACCAATAATCTGTAATCAATACCAATAATCTGTAAATCATCCTCTACTTCTGCTTTAACTTCATATTCAACTTTCACAACGTGTTCCCTTTTCTACTTTCTTAACACACCTTATATCTATCACGTCCTTTGCATGCTTGTTATCATTTCCCCAGTTTTTACATTCACAACTTTTGCTTAGATGACTGCACAAGTTTTCTGGTTGGTTTCCTGTGTCTGTCCTTATTTTTGTCCAATCCATCTTAGACACCAACACTATGGAGATCTTTCTAGTGTATACATCTGATCATGTCATTCTCCAGCTCAAGATGGTCCTCTGGCTCCATTGTCCTTTAAAAAAAAAACAAATTCCTTAACAAAATAGCCTGTAAGGCCTCATTATTTAGTGTGGTCAAGCTCCCTAGTCACACACAATTCATGTTTGGTTAACTGAGTTGAATGACTTAGCCAAGGTCATACAGCTGGAAAACAGTGGGACAAGGACTAAAATTTAAAGTCCTTGGACTCCACACCTAGCATTTTCTTCATCACTGTATCCCACCCACATCACCATATTAGTGCCACTGACAGATGCTAAAAGAACCTAAAGACAATGAACAGCCTGATGTTCCTAGTCACTTCCATGTTCTGAGATCTAATGTTTTTGTGGCAAGCCAACCAAAGTCATCATTACCAAATGAAAGTTAGTCATTTTAGGCAGAAGTAGTTTCAGATTCCCAGTGAGCTCTTGGGAGAAGAGGACAGTTCCATGGTGATTAAATATTAATTAGAACTGCTGCAAAGCAAGGAATACCAAGTAGCTATCCCAGGGGACACCTTTGTCTGCAATTTCTGTGAAGCCCCAATTTTGCCCAACTTGGACTCTTTTCAAGTATTCTATTTCTAGGCAAGAAATTTTAAAATCTAGTTTGCTGTTTGTCTGAGTGGGTGGGTAGGGAGGTGGGTAGGTGTTTGGATTTACCTGACATTTTGAATCACTTTATTGAAATCATTTTCCTGCCCTAAAGAAAGTAAAGTGAAATTTTCAGCCCTTTTAGGCCTGTGGTTATATGGAACCATGTCATTTAAGCCCCTTTCTTTGTTTTTTTTCTTTTTCTGCTGTTTCCAAGCCAGAATCTTTTTCTGACATTTAATTACAAAGAAGGGGGAGAAATCTGAAGGAATCTATAAGACATACTCAAGGTCATCCAGTTATCTGAGGACAGTGTAGACCTAGAAATCTCTTTCTAGAATTTTATAGGTCCCAGTTTATTTCACAGAACTCTGGATTTAACTCTCACACTGTTGACTGCCAGGGGAATCTGCTTTAGTGAAAGGAGAAGTGACTGCAGGCAACAGACCCAGCAGAGGTTCAGTACCTCATTCCCAGAAATTGCTGGGACCCGTTTCTCAGCTCTCTGGCCTGAGATGTGGAGAGAGGAGTGCCTGTGTGCTCCATAGAGGTGTGACAGTGTAGTTAGTAGCTCTGCTGGAGCCAGCCTGAACCCAGTAACGAAGACCGGTTTTGTGAAAGAGCCTGAAGGTGTCTGCTGCACTTCACACTAATTTTTTTCTCTCATAAAGAAGCTGGTGTAAAGTCATTTAATTACTGAGTGTTAAGTGAACAGCTAATTATGTCAAGTTGGTGAACTCCAGGCTCCCAGGGGCTGGTGAGTTTCTGTTTTTTATCCCTCCTTATAGCACCACTTTGCCTTTCTCTTCTCACCTTCAGTTGTGTGGATCTCTTAGGGTATTAAAAAAATAGTTGTATTGAAGAATATAGAGTTATTCAATGCTAAATGAAAATAATGGCAGTATTCTTTGAAGTTTTTTTTTTTTTTTAAGGAATTGTTTAAGACTGAAAAATGTGACATGGTAGGAAAGTGAGAATTCTAGAATATAAAAGATCCAGACTTAAGTTCCACCTTTACCATTTGCTAGCTATTTGCCTTGGCAAATTATTTGATTCCCCTGAGCCTTCTTGGTTTCTAGAAAATAGATATAAAAGCAACTTTGCAGGTTTACTTTTCTATCTGGCCAGTATATTTAAGATTCTTACAGGCTCATTTCTAAGCCTTCCTGTCTTATTTACATTTCCTTCCTTGGTGGTCTCAAGCACATTGATGGCTTCCAACATCATCTTTGCACAGATACTTCATAGATTTCTCTCCTTGACACAGATTTCTCCTCTGATTTACTGATCTATGTGTCCTACTGCCAACCTGGCAACTCCACTTAGATGCTGCAAATGAAACCCCTCCCCCACCTCACATGGCCCTCTCCCCAGCCTTCTCTGTCTCAGGCTGTGAGTTTGCCACCCAGGTCATTCCACAAGCCAAAAACTTCCATATTATTCTTGACTGCTTCTTCTCCTTGTCCACAATATTCAATCCATCAGCAACTCTATCAAGTTTATCTCCTAATATTGATTGAATATGCACTCCATCTCCTTGGATATCACACTATTACAAAGTATCATCATTTCTAACCTTTGACATCCAACTGGTCTGCCTGCATTCATTTTTGCCACTTCTTTTCAAATCCATTTTCCTCCTAACATCCAAAGTGATCTTGACAAACAAAAATTTAGTTCTGTTACTGTCATCTACTTCAGTTAAGAGATTCTTCATTGCTCTCATGATAGTGACAAAAATCCCTTCCAAGACCCACAAATTCTAATCCATTCTTATTTCTCCGCTTCCCTTCCCATTTTGCTCTCTATTCCTCTGAACTCCAGTTTCATTGGGTATCTTCTGGTTTTCAAATGGATCCCTTTTTCTTGCCACAGGGCCTTTACACACAGTTTTCTTTGTCTGGAATATTACTCCAACTCTCAACTCTTATCAACTACAAGTATGCATCTTCATTTATTTATAACTAGTTTACCCCTTTCCAAAAATAAGAGTTCCAACATCACTTCCTCAAAGAAGCCCCCAACTCAAGCTACTGTGTACATTTGTGCAGGTTTCCCCACACAAGAGCACTGGCTAAGGGGCAAGTAATGGGTGGATGTTGAGTCATACTCAACTCACAATCCCTATATTCTGACACAGACCTGCATCTCCTAGGACATCTTTATCTAATTCTCTCAAAAGTGTGATGTGAGAGACACCTGGGTGGTTCAGCAGTTAAGTGTCTGCCTTTGGGTCAGGGTGTGATCCTGGAGTCCTAGGATCGAGTCCCACATCGGGCTCCCTTCATGGAGCCTGCTTCTCCCTTTGCCTATGTCTCTGCCTCTCTCTCTACGTGTCTCTCATGAATAAATAAATAAAATCTTTTAAAAACAAACAAACAAAAAGTGTGGTGTGAGTTAGAAGCTTATCCTATATCCCCAAATTAGGTCAAAACTCTATTTCCTGCTGCCATAATACCATATATTCTCATTCATAATACTTCCCACAATTTCTATTTTATATTTACTTGCATAAGATTATGTTTTAGTGTCTATCCTTTCTAGTAGACTATCTCTACTCCCAGAGTAGCTCCCAGAAACTATATTTAATTTCATTAACTTTTTTATCCATTATCTAACATGATAAGCCTTGACATTTAATAGATGCTCAATAAATATTTGTGGAATGGATGAGAAATGAATGACAATATTACTATGAGGATAAATTTCTGTTTGTAAAAGTAGCATGGCATTACCTGAAATCTAGCAAATAATATATATTTGAAAATGAAAATGAATGATCTATCATTCAAATATTAAGTGACTCAGTTGGGGTCACAGCAATATTAAGTGGGCAGTGTGAGGAAATGCCTTTGAGGTGACCATTCAGTGTATAGAGATGCTCAGGGAATTGTTTGCTTTCACTATAGAGGGCTTTGAAGATTGAACATGTCCACTTGGGACATGAGACTCTTGCCATTCTTTTCCAGTATCATATACAGGGCAATACACTGGGAAAAGTGCCTTCGAGGGCTGCCTGCTTGCTCTTTTGGCAATGATGAGATAAAGCCAGGCATTTATTTGGATGGTGCCACTTAGAAAAATTGAACTGAGGGCATAAGTCCAATAAGACTTCAGTAACTGTCTCAGATAAAAATCATTACGATCATCATAGCTTGCATGTATTGAGTACTTTTGTGACAGGCATTATGATAAGTACTCTACATCCATTATTCATTTCACCTACAACAATCCTATGATGTATTATGTTGAGCTTTATGAAATTGTCAATATTTGACCCTTTTGACCTACCAAAACGGCAATTTGTATTTCTCAACCTACTAGATGCCATTACCCCCATTCTAAAGATGAGGAACTGAGGTTCCAAGAGCTAGGATTAGAACCAGGCAGTCTTAGGACCAGATGACAAACAGCCCAGAGCGGCCAGTCATAGGCAAGAGCTAGAAAACAAGAATTATGTCTTGATAGTTAACAAAGGTTATTTTAAGCTTTATAACTTCCCTATATTTACTATTTCAGTATTCCCAACTGTGCCTTTGTGCCAGTTCATGTAAAACTCTGTACAGTGAGAGGCGCTGTATGTGTCTCTGCAGGAAGACTACACCCCACTTCCGACCCAGATCTGAGGAGAGAAGGATGTCAAGGATGGAGTGAGCAGCAAGAGTGCTAAAGAGGAAAGCAAATGTAGGCTGTCTCTAGGCTCTCCAGGAAGGAGAAAAAAGAAGATGAAGAGTCCCTGCAGCACCTGCTTAGAAGCAAAAAAAACCTAGGTGGAAATTTTGACAAGAACTGAAGCCCATGGCATCAGTGGTCATGCCCCTTCCTGGGGCATAGTATCAGCTGCCTGGGGACACAAAGTCTTATTCAGTTCTCTGCTTTGGTAGGTCTGAACATTAGCACTAGAAACACAGAACTGGAGGGAACTTCATGGGTCACATTCTCCACATACCTCTTTTTAAAGATGAGAAAGCTAAACAAGCATCTACTGAGCATCTACTACAAGTCAGGTGCTGTACTAATTCTTGGTCCCAAAGGTGTGAACCAGAGAGATATAGCCCCTACCCACCCTTATGGGGTTTATAAACCAAGCAGAATAGTCAGTCACACTAAATTACAGAATGATAAAAGCTAAAAGCCCAAGATACAATTATAACAGTGTACATGGCCAAGTTTGGAAATTTCCCGAGGAAGGACTTAAACTTAATCTTGAAGAATTTGGACAAAGGAGGAAAGCAGAGAGGGCTGACCACTGAAGCCAAGTGGTTCACTCAGCATCAAAAAATTAGCTTTATAATGCAGGACAACTTACAAGCCTCCCTGTGTCTCATCAGTAAGCAGAGTAATATTAGTTAATTCATGGAACTGATTATTAAATGGACAAATATATATAAAATACTTAGTACATAATAGTCATTACATCTTCCCTTCCTCCATTTTTTTCCTAGTCCAGCATAGTTTCTGGTATAAGACTTAATTCTTATATGCATTTATTCCTAGGACACCAAGACCTTCAGGGTCAGTAATTTAGTTGGTTCTGATACCTGTTTAACTTGTTGTGATGTTGTTCTCAGGAACTAGAAACATGATTTGAAAACTATGGCCTTTCCCATTACTGGGCCAAGAGCTTTGTGTTGCAGCCAGGGGCTGGAAGCATTCTGTTTTTTCATCTCTACCTATTCCTCATGTTCTCCCGTAAGTAAAACTCTTCACAGCTGACTTTAAAAAAAAGAAAAACTCACATTATTTCAGGTATGTCCACTTTGTGATATCACTCTTAAATTGCCTAATGGTCTGTTAGAGAAGTGCTGTTGGGGGTTCCTTTTCATCAATAAGGTGCTAATTTTATTATCAATAATATTAATTATTTGATTATTTTAATTATTGCATAATAGTATAGTTGTTGATAATATGATTATCATTATAACTATTAATAAACAGGTTTTCTATGTGCCAGTTGCTATTCTAAATTCATGGCATGGATGACCTTATTTAACCTTTCATATGATATTCTGAGATAGGTGCTATTATTATCCTCATTTTACAGATGAGGAAATGAAGGCTCAGAAAGGGAAACAGACACATATAAACATATCACTATGATTGTTGATGCTATAATTATGAGGCCAGGATGCTATGAGGGCATCAGGGACATGAAGGAAAGGCATAGAACCTATCCTGGGGAGATGAAAGAAGGCATCCCCTTCAATGTGTGTCACTGAATGGAGTTTTAAAGACTCAGAACTATCCAGGTGGAAAGGAGGAGGAAGGGCTTATTAGGCAGAGGATGCAGCATGAGCACCGGCCTGAAACCTGATGTGCCTGGAGAGTGGTAAGAAGTATTGCCATGAGGGCAGCCCTGATGGCCTAGAAATTTAGCACTGCCTTCAGCCCCGGGTGTGATCCTGGAGACCTGGGATTGAGTTCCATGTCAGGCTCCTTGCATGGAGCCTGCTTCTCCCTCTGCCTGTGTCTCTGCGTCTCTCTCTCTCTCTCTCTCTGTCTCTCTGTCTCTCATGAATAAATAAATAAAATCTTAAAAAAAAAAGAAGTATTGCCATGATACAATGATCAAGAGCTTACAAGATAGTGGAAGATGGGGATGGGTGTGCAGGGTATCCTGCTGGAGGATGGGCAAGGATCAGGTGATCAACCCTGCCTGGTCGAGGAACTGGACGGTACACTACATGTGACAAGAGCCCTTTGGAGTTCATGACAAAGGAGTAACAGGATCAGGTGGCAGGATAGGCAGATCCCTGAGGGAGTTATGACAATGGATGTGGAGCGAGGAGATCAAGTAGGAGCCCAGGAAAGAGACAATGAGAGCCTCAGCTAGGGCAGTGCCTGCAGGAAAGGAGGCGCAGGGAAGGAGCAAAACTCACCTAGATCAGGTGAATGACAGATAGAGGAAGGGTCTGGATAGAAAGGAGAAGGGATGCAGGATGGCTCCACAAACCAAAAAGCAAGATAAGAGGAGAAAAGCACACCAAGCCTAGAGAATCTGGTTGAGACTACAAAGTCAGTTTAGAAATACTCAATTTCAGGTGACGCTGGGACAGATAAGTAGCAGTGACCAGCTGGCAGCCCATATAGCAGTCTGAAGTTCAATTCAGAAGTTAGATCTAGGAATAAACATGGGGGAAAAGGAGGCATGTGCACATATTCAATAGTTTGAGCCCCAGAACTGCATGGGAGTCCCATGGGCAGTGGAAAGAGTGAGACAATAAAAGGGCAGAGAACAAACTCCTAGGAAACAGCAATACTGAAAAGCTAGAGACAGAACTTACAAAGGAGAGGGAGAAAGAGGGGAGTAGAAGGCAGAATGGCAGAGTGTGGTGTTCTGGAAACCAGGAGAGGACATAGTGCCCAGTGCTGCAGAGTCAAGGAAGGTGATGAATGAAATGCAATGTTGAATGCCCATGTAGACATCACTGCTGACATGGCAAAGCAGGCATCTAACACACTGAGGGGTGTGGAAGCCGATGGGTTGAGAAGGAAATAGAATGTGACAATACAGCCTCCAGCGTCCATTTTGGATTATGTCCTCAGGGCTGACAGGTCATTGTCAGGGGTCCCCATAGCCAGAAACCAGATCCCACTACTCCTCTTTCTCCATCTCTGCTTCTTCTCCAACTTTTCTTATTTACTTCCTTGGTACTCCTAGATTCCAGATCCAGCTCTGATCAGGATCTGAAGCCCTAGAAATAACAAGATCACAATTTCAAAAGCAAAATCCAGGATGCTCTATTCTCAATATGGTATTTAGACCAGGCACTCAGATTTGTGAAATAGATCTTTCTACCCTGACAGTGATTGGGAGTGACTATGGAGAAGGCCACCTCCACTGCTATCCCCTACTCCAGGCTACCATCATTTCTCTCTGGACCAAAGCAAGAAGCCCTTTGTACCCTTGTCCCCTTATGTCTGTATTCTACACTGCAACCAGAATAATTCTTTTGAGAAGGAAATCAAATTAGCTCCCTCCCTTACTCAAAGCCATTCAATGTCTTTCCATTTCATCTGGAATAAATCCTAGTCCTTATCGTTGCCCAAGAATACTAAATAATCTGGCCTCAGTCTAAGTCTTTGATCTCATTTCCTATATCTTTCTCCCTTGTCATTACACTTTGGTCACAATAACCTCCTTGCTGCTCCTCCAACACAGCAAGCACATACCTACCCTCTGGCACTAAGCAATCATTTTGCCTGGAATTCTTTCCCTCTAGAAGTCTGCATAGCTTCCTCCCTGACTTCCTTCAGGACTCTGCTTAAATATCACATATATATATATCATATGTATACACACACAGACTTTCTCCTTGCCCAAGAATGTAAACTCTGTGAGGGTATGAACTTTGTCTATATCTCTAGCTCTTACTGGCACTTAATACAAAACCACTGAATGAATAAGGGAATCAATACCTAAATGTAGCCATGAAAATATGTCCCAGAATCTGAACCAAAAGAGAATGGAGCAAACAGAAACAAAGACCAGGTAGCAATCCGCTGGCAGATGTGTACAAAACATTTCCCCCTGTGTTGACATCATAATACATACAATGTTGACTTAAACAAGTCTAGTTCTTGTCCATAATAAGCAGATATTTAAATCGAATAGACATATTAAAATAATTAGTAAATGAGACAATTTATAGAAAAGTACAGGCAGTCTTTAAATTAAAACTCTAATTAGTTAATAAATTTGTATGGCCTTGTCCTGAGACACTGGATGTTTCCTACCCCCATCACTGTTCCTATGCTGTGCCACAAATGTCTCCTTCCTCCATGACTCTCCCTGACAGGAACAACCACTGGAGCCCTGGCTTAACTCCTTGCTCACTTCCTCACTGAAAGAGCCTTCTCATTTGGCTGCTCAGGAATTTCTCATTCACTGGACTTCTCCCTTCCATACTAATATCTGCCCACTTCAGGGTTGAAAGAAACTCAGAGATGTAAGCAAAGGAAGCAGATCTGTTATTAGAACCACAATGTAATACATCCAAGTAACTGAGACTAGTTAGAGACTTAAGCCATCTGTTTAATAGTGATTCAAAAAGATTCTAATGCCAACATATTATGGGACTTTCTGCTTACTATCTCTCCATTAGTCAAAAGTTACCTATATGATTCTTAATATTGCCACACTGACTTTAATAAGAACCAAAAAGGAAGTGAGAAATATACTTACCCACTTTTCTGTGGACAGAGTGATATAGAAAGAAGTGGGCTGCTGAGGATCAAACTGTTGGAATAAGAGGTCAGGTCTCCCAACACTTGACCAGTGTATCTCCCTTGTATGGTCACTACTGATTATTGACTGGAGCCTCAAGGTTCAGTTGGGGGGGAAAATGAGAGCGGAGTTAATAACCTTGATTTCTTGCCAAAGCCTTTGCCTCAGTAGGCTTTCCTGCAAACAAATCACTGTAAGCAAAGTCTCACCAGATTACCCTACCAACTTGAAAAATGCATATCCATGAGAATATATTAACTCCGAAAGATGAAACCAACAAAACTGAGGATCACACTACAGTAACAGACCCAAGAATTATTTCTTTTGTTAGGCAAAAGTTGATACGGTAATGCTTGACCTCATTCACAATAGTCAGCTGCCTATATGTGATTACCCACATAATAACAAAGCAAATAAAGAAATCTGATACAGTTCTTTGATATCTCTAAACACAGGAGGTTCAGGATGCTTTACCTATATTCTTTCCTATATTCAGAGGAAAGAATTTGATTTGTTTATTCAACTAACATGTACTACACAAGTAAGTAGCACTGAAGTAAATTAGGATGAATAAGGAGGTATATTGGGAAGGTGTAATTTTCTTCCATCAATATTTCTAACTGAGAAGTAAACAAAAAAGCAAGAAGTGTCATTAAAACTATCCATCTAAGGGCAAAATATTACAGTATAATCTGTGTCAATGGAAAAGATGAGATGTAAAAAAGGGCCTGAGTAAAATAAGTCAATTTATTCATTTTAAAATCAATTATTCCCCAAGCACCTACAACATCCTTAATATTGTGAAGCAGAAGACAAAAAGCACTGCTTTGAAAGGTCTTAACATTTACCAGAGAAGATAGAATATACACATTAGAGCTAAATAAAAATATGTGCAGCATGATATTTGCTGATTGAGTGGTAAAGCAGTGTGGTTTTTGAGAATTTTGGGAGAAAGAAATCATCCTGGATTGGTGAAACTATAGAAAGTTTCATGAAGGAGGTAGGAATTGATCTAGATATTAGATGAAACATAAAATTTAAGCATTGTGAAAAGTAAATTCAGGGTAATGGGAACAATGCAAGTAAGTTCATGTAGATGAGAAAGTAAATGGCATGTAGGTTAGTAATACTTGTTACCATAACAAAAATGCAACAATCTCAATGGCTAAATAAAATTAACAATTTATTTCTTGTTCTTATTGAGTCTAATTTAGATGTTCCCACAGGGTAGGTCATTTAAGGACACAACTCTTTTCATCTTGTGGCTCTGTCCTCTGCTAGGTCTACAGAGTCCTCTCTCTTTGCTTGGTGGGTAGGAAAGAGAAAGAGTAAAGAGAATGGACTGTACATGGCAATTTTTCACAGGCAGGCCTAGAAGTGATACCCTTCACTTCTACACACATTCCATTGGCTAGAACTCAATCCCAACACCACACCTAACTGCAAGGGAAGACAAAGAATCGAGTGGTGATAAAAACGCAGCAGTTTCTGCCACATTGTATTTAGGAGAAGGAAAGTCAACTTATTTGGCTAGAGCAAAGGGTTAGAGAAATAGACTAAATCAAAGATGGGAAAGACAAAAGACTGCTCTCTAGGAGTTTAGGGAGGAAGGACAACCACACATGAAAGGTTTAAAAACAAACAACAGAATGTGCCTGATTATCCTGAAAGTGAAGCATAAAAGGTGAAAAGGGATTCATGGCATTGAAAGGTTGTTCAGGGTGGCATGATTAGGAAAGGTTTTAAGATATGTGAAAATAATGCTGAGCCTTTAAAGATGGTTAAGAGGTAGACAGTATGAGTAGATATCTTGGTGGGATAGGTATGTTTATGTAAAGAAGAGAGGGTGGGACCCCTGGGTGGCTCAGCGGTTTAGAGCCTGCCTTTGGCCCAGGGCCTGATCTTGGAGTCCTGGGATCAAGTCCCATGTTGGGCTCCCTGCCTGGAGCCGCCTGCTTCTCCCTCTGCTTGTCTCTCTCTCTCTCTCTCTGTGTTTCTCATGAATAAGTAAATTTTAAAAATCTTAAAAAAAAAAAAAAAAAAGAGAGGGTAACACTGATACAAATAGGGAATGAGGACAAAGAACACAAGTAAGGGCAATGAGATCCTGATAAAGCTACTGAAAGAAGCAATAATTAGGCAAGTAGTGTTTATCAATGAGTAGCCTTTGGTATTGGAAACAATTATTCATTTATAGGACTGCCACACACCACAGGACTTTCAGCATCCCTAAACTCCACCCATCAAGTGCTGGTCCTGCCCCCAAGTAATAGTGATTTAATATTCCCCCATACTTCCAAATCTCTGCCTGGAGATAGGTAGGGAGTGGTAATGCCTCTATTGAAGCAGAGTTAAGAGAGAAGAGAAAAGAGGTCAGGCAACCTTTATTCTAGGGTCCTGATGTGAAACTAAGGAAATTAAGACAGAGAAAATAGGAAATAGAAAGCTACTATTGGTCTTAAATGGGGATTGTGCTGAAAATAGTGTTCAAATCTGTTACCTCTAGGCTTGATGTCCAAGATGGTGGCACCACTAATTGGAAACTGTGTTTCAAATTCAACTTGAGGCGTAACTCACAAAAGACTTATACCCAAATCAAGTCAATTAATCCAAATGTCACATATGGGCATTCAAATATTAAACAATAAATTCCTGAAAATTCAGGACACTCCTAAATTAAGACCACTAAATCAGTCTCCTACCTCCTGAGGCTAGAATGGTATGTAGATGGAAGTAACTTCCCCTAATGAAAGAAATCAATCTGGCAGGAAACCAGAAAAGTTAAAGTAATTTCAAAGTGTCTACATTTCCTGTATACATGGCCTTATTCTGTGAATGTTTCTACTATTTAGAGAGCCATTGCAGTTACTTCAGTCATGTCAGACCTTTCAGGATAGATATATCTTGCCGTGATTCCCAAACCACTGGAAATGGTTCTCTACCAAATAATGGAACTGCTGATTTGCCAAGCTACACTTTTGTCCCAATATCCTTTGCCCCTTGAGTAACCCTTAAAATAGGAGTTTCTAGCTGAAGAGCATGCTGAGTGAAATAGAGCTAGCCCACTGGCTTGGATTGCCTGCTACTCCACAATCACAGAGCTTTATTGGCCCTTATGGCATGGATGTGGGACAATCACAGAGGCTGGTCAGATGCACCTGCAGACCTGATAGGAAATGTCACTCAGAAATGCTCAGCCACAAAAAAGATATCTCTAACTGGATGTTTGAAAATAACCATGATGAGACCCACAGACAGAGCATTTAAAATCTTTTGAAGGAAAAAAGGCAGGTTCACACACAAAAAAGAAAACAAACATTTAAAAAATCCTAAGGAAATATCTCTCAGAAAGGGAAACAGGCAATAATTTTTCCAAACTACCTGACATCTTTTAAAATTCACTTGTAGTTTTTCATATTTTAAGATAAAAATAGCATGTAGATCAACAAGCCTCCTCTTTTGAAAATTCAAATATTCCCAAGAAGGCTTTGGTGTAACTATTGGAACATCAAAGTGAATTACTTTAATCAGATTACTTCCCTCCTTTCTTCTTGGAAAATGTCCTCCATTGAGGAACAGAGGTTTTGGTTGAGGAAAACAAGACATGGGTAACTCTGACACATGTGCAACTTTGAGGTATAGGGCACAAGGAAGGTTTGCTCTTTAGAGAAAGTGGAAGTCAGGAGACAGATGGAAAGAGGAAGGGAAACTTCTCATCCATAACCACATCTGCCTCTCATTCTCTCTGGAAGCAGATTAAGATTTTCTTTAAGACAAGAAAGAACTATCATTCTTTTCACTCACAAATATTTATGGAATGTGTACTTGATACCAGGAAGTACCGGGTTCTGAGTATCCAATAGCAAGCAACACAAACAAATTCCTACCATATGAAGGCAGAGGAAAGGATTTCATCAAATGGGGAAATCTGCCATTTCTATGGAGAGTAGGAAGTTTGAGATCAACACCAAAAAAGGCTGGGGTAAGGGAGGCATAGAGAGTATGCTTGTAAGAAGGAAAAAAAGACCTACTGGAACCAGTCTAGATGGAGGTGAAGGTGAGGAAACTAAGATCATAGAGCCATGACCTTTTCAAAAACATTAGAGGTATTTGCTGAGAGAAAAGTCTGAGAAGGAAGAAAACAAGGTATAAAATATAGAAAATGTGTTCTTGATCTTGATAAGTTTAGCTGTTTTCCTGCTTTTCACCCACTAGAGGTATGCAGCCTGCTTCAAAAGAGCTAATGTGCAAACATTTGAAAAACTGCTTGTAATCAGCCGCATATTTTCACCTCCCTAAACCTTCAATGATATTCCAACAACCTGTCAAATGCCCCTTTTGGTTTTAGCAACCTATTTACTTTCTGAACTTTTAAGAGCTCATTTTTAAAATCAATTAATCAGTCTTTAGTATCAACAAATGCTTATTAAACACCCAAGAAATTACACACAAAAGTTCAATAGCAACTTTACTGGGAAATTCAGACCTGTTTACTCTATTCCAACTCTATGGATATCCTTGCTTTCTACCAAATACTTTATTTTTTTTCATTTAATAAATGTAAATTTTTTAAATTAATTTTTTATTGGTGTTCAATTTACCAACATACAGAATAACACCCAGTGCTCATCCCATCAAGTGTCCCCCCCAGTGCCCATCACCCACTCACCCCCACCCCCCGCCCTCCTCCCCTTCCACCACCCCTAGTTCGTTACCCAGAGTTAGGAGTCTTTATGTTCTGTCTCCCTTTCTGATATTTCCCACACATTTCTTCTCCCTTCCCTTATATTCCCTTTCACTATTATTTATATTCCCCAAATGAATGAGAACATACACTGTTGGTCCTTCTCCGATTGACTTACTTCACTCAGCATAATACCCTCCAGTTCCATCCACGTTGAAGCAAATGGTGGGTATTTGTCGTTTCTAATGGCTGAGTAATATTCCATTGTATACATAAACCACATCTTCTTTATCCATTCATCTTTCGATGGACACCGAGGCTCCTTCCACAGTTTGGCTATTGTGGCCATTGCTGCTAGAAACATCGGGGTGCAGGTGTCCCAGCGTTTCATTGCATCTGTATCTTTGGGGTAAATCCCCAACAGTGCAATTGCTGGGTCGTAGGGCAGGTCTATTTTTAACTCTTTGAGGAACCTCCACACAGTTTTCCAGAGTGGCTGCACCAGTTCACATTCCCACCAACAGTGCAAGAGGATTCCCTTTTCTCTGCATCCTCTCCAATATTTGTGGTTTCCTGCCTTGTTAATTTTCCCCATTCTCACTGGTGTGAGGTGGTATCTCATTGTGGTTTTGATTTGTATTTCCCTGATGGCAAGTGATGTGGAGCATTTTATCATGTGCATGTTGGCCATGTCTATGTCTTCCTCTGTGAGATTTCTCTTCATGTCTTTTGCCCATTTCATGATTGGGTTGTTTGTTTCTTTGGTGTTGAGTTTAAGTTCTTTATAGATCTTGGAAACTAGCCCTTTATCTGATACATCATTTGCAAATATCTTCTCCCATTCTGTAGGTTGTCTTTTAGTTTTGTTGACTGTATCCTTTGCTGTGCAAAAGCTTCTCATCTTGATGAAGTCCCAATAGTTCATTTTTGCTTTTGTTTCTTTTGCCTTCGTGGATGTATTTTGAAAGAAGTTACTGTGGCCGAGTTCAAAAAGGGTGTTGCCTATGTTCTTCTCTAGGATTTTGATGGAATCTTGTCTCACTTTTAGATCTTTCATCCATTTTGAGTTTATCTTCGTGTATGGTGAAAGAGAGTGGTCTAGTTTCATTCTTCTGCATGTGGATGTCCAATTTTCCCAGCACCATTTATTGAAGAGACTGTCTTTCTTCCAATGGATAGTCTTTCCTCCTTTATCGAATATTAGTTGCCCATAAAGTTGAGGGTCCACTTCTGGGTTCTCTATTCTGTTCCATTGATCTATGTGTCTGTTTTTTTGCCAGTACCACACTGTCTTGATGACCACAGCTTTGTAGTACAACCTGAAATCTGGCATTGTGATGCCCCCAGCTATGTTTTTTTTTTTTTTTTAAATTCCCCTGGCTATTCGGGTCTTTTCTGCTTCCACACAAATCTTAAAATAATTTGTTCTAACTCTCTGAAGAAAGTCCATGGTATTTTGATAGGGATTGCATTAAACGTGTAAATTGCCCTGGGTAACATTGACATTTTCACAATATTAATTCTGCCAATCCATGGGCATGGAATATTTTTCCATCTCTTTGTGTCTTCCTCAATTTCTTTCAGAAGTGTTCTATAGTTTTTAGGGTATAGATCCTTTACCTCTTTGGTGAGGTTTATTCCTAGGTATCTTATGCTTTTGGGTGCAATTGTAAATGGGAATGACTCCTTAATTTCTCTTTCTTCGCTCTCATTGTTAGTGCATAGAAATGCCATTGATATCTGGGCATTGATTTTGTATCCTGCCACGCTGCCAAATTGCTGTATGAGTTCTAGCAATCTTGGGGTGGAGGCTTTTGGGTTTTCTATGTAGAGTATCATGTCATCGGCAAAGAGGGAGAGTTTGACTTCTTCTTTGCCAATTTGAATGCATTTAATGTCTTTCTGTTGTCTGATTGCTTAGGCTAGGACTTCCAATACTATGTTGAATAGCAGTGGTGAGAGTGGACATCCCTGAGGTGTTCCTGATCTTAGGGGAAAGGCTCCCAGTGCTTCCCCATTGAGAATGATATTTGCTGTGGGCTTTTTGTAGATGGCTTTTAAGATGTCGAGGAAAGTTCCCTCTATCCCTACACTCTGAAGAGTTTTGATCAGGAATGGATGCTGTATTTTGTCAAATGCTTTCTCTGCATCTAATGAGAGGTTCATATGGTTCTTGGTTTTTCTCTTGCTGATATGATGAATCACATTGATTGTTTTATGAGTGTTGAACCAGCCTTGTGTCCCGGGGATAAATCCTACTTGGTCATGGTGAATAATTTTCTTAATGTGCTATTGGATCCTATTGGCTAGTATCTTGTTGAGAATTTTTGCACCCATGTTCATCAGGGATATTGGTCTGTAATTCTCTTTTTTGGTGGGGTCTTTGGTTTTGGAATTAAGGTGATGCTGGCCTCATATAACGAATTTGGAAGTACTCCATCTCTTTCTATCTTTCCAAACAGCTTTAGTAGAATAGGTATGATTTCTTCTTTAAACATTTGATAGAATTCCTCTGGGAAGCCATCTGGCCCTGGACTCTTGTGTCTTGGGAGGTTTTTGATGACTGCTTCAATTTCCTCCCTGGTTATTGGCTTGTTCAGGTTTTCTATTTCTTCTTGTTCCAGTTTTGGTAGTTTGTGGCTTTCCAGGAATGCGTCCATTTCTTCTAGATTGCCTAATTTATTGGCATATAGCTGTTCATAACATGTTTTTAAAATCGTTTGTATTTCCTTGGTGTTGGTAGTGATCTCTCCTTTCTCATTCTTGATTTTATTAATTTGAGTCTTCTCTCTCTTCTTTTTAATAAGGTTGGCTAATGGTTTATCTATCTTATTAATTCTTTCAAAGAACCAACTCCTGGTTCTGTTGATCTGTTCCACAGTTCTTCTGGTCTCGATTTCGTTGAGTTCCGCTCGAATTTTAATTAACTCTCTTCTTCTGCTGGGCGTAGGGTCCATCTGCTGTTTTTTCTCTAGCTCCTTTATGTGTAAGGTTAGCTTTTGTATTTGAGTTCTTTCCAGTTTTTGAATGGATGCTTGTATTGCGATGTATTTCCCCCTTAGGACTGCTTTTGCTGCATCCCAAAGATTTTGAATGGTTGTATCTTCATTCTCATTAGTTTCCATGAATCTTTTTAATTTTTCCTTAATTTCCTGGTTGACCCTTTCATCTTTTAGCAGGATGGTCCTTAACCTCCACGTGTTTGAGGTCCTTCCAAACTTCTTGTGATTTAGTTCTAATTTCAAGGCATTATGGTCTGAGAATATGCAGGGGACGATCCCAATCTTTTGGTATTGGTTCAGACCCGATTTGTGACCCAGTATGTGGTCTATTCTGGAGAAAGTTCCATATGCACTTGAGAAGAATGTGTATTCAGTTGAGTTTGGATGTAAAGTTCTGTAGGTATCTGTGAAATCCATCTGGTCCAGTGTATCATTTAAAGCTCTCGTTTCTTTGGAGATGTTGTGCTTAGAAGACCTATCGAGTATAGAAAGAGCTAGATTGAAGTCACCAAGTATAAGTGTATTATTATCTAAGTATTTCTTCACTTTGGTTATTAATTGGTTTAAATATTTGGCAGCTCCCACATTCGGGGCATATATATTGAGGATTGTTAAGTCCTCTTGTTGGATAGATCCTTTAAGTATGAGATAGTGTCCCTCTTCATCTCTCACTACAGTCTTCGGGGTAAATTTTAGTGTATCTGATATAAGGATGGCTACCCCTGCTTTCTTTTGAGGACCATTTGAATGGTAAATGGTTCTCCAACCTTTTATTTTCAGGTTGTAGGTGTCCTTCTGTCTAAAATGAGTCTCTTGTAGACAGCAAATAGATGGGTCCTGCTTTTTTTATCCATTCTGAAACCCTGCGCCTTTTGATGGGGTCATTAAGCCCGTACACGTTCAGAGTTACTATTGAGAGATATGAGTTTAGTGTCATCATGATATCTATTCAGTCCTTGTTTTTGTGGATTGTTCCACTGAACTTCTTCTTAAAGGGGAATTTTAAAAGTCCCCCTTAAAATTTCTTGCAGAGCTGGTTTGGAGGTCACATATTCTTTCAGTTCCTGCCTGTCTTGGAAGCTCTTTATCTCTCCTTCCATTTTGAATGAGAGCCTTGCTGGATAAAATATTCTTGGTTGCATGTTCTTCTCATTTAGGACCCTGAATATATCCTGCCAGCCCTTTCTGGCCTGCCAGGTCTCTGTGGAGAGGTCTGCTGTTACCCTAATACTCCTCCCCATAAAAGTCAGGGATTTCTTGTCTCTTGCTGCTTTAAGGATCTTCTCTTTATCTTTGGAATTTGCAAGCTTCACTATTAAATGTCGAGGTGTTGAACGGTTTTTATTGACTTTAGGGGGGATCTCTCTATCTCCTGGATCTGAATGCCTGTTTCCCTTCCCAGATTAGGAAAGTTTTCAGCTAGGATTTGTTCAAATACATATTCTGGCCCTCTGGCCCTTTCGGTGCCCTCGGGAACCCCAATTAAACTAGGTTTTTCTTCCTCAGGCTGTCGTTTATTTCCCTTAATCTGTCTTCATGGTCTTTTAATTGTTTGTCTCTTTTTTCCTCAGTTTCCCTCTTTGCCATCAACTTGTCTTCTATGTCACTCACTCATTCTTCCACCTCGTTAACCCTCGTCGTTAGGACTTCTAGTTTGGATTGCATCTCATTCAATTGATTTTTAATTTCTGCCTGATTGGATCTAAATTCTGCAGTCATGAAGTCTCTTGAGTCCTTTATGCTTTTTTCTAGAGCCACCAGTAGCTGTATAATAGTGCTTCTGAATTGGCTTTCTGACATTGAATTGTAATCCAGATTTTGTAACTCTTTGGGAGAGAGGACTGTTTCTGATTCTTTCTTTTGAGGTGAGGTTTTCCTTCTAGTCATTTTGCTCAGTGCAGAGTGGCCAAAAACAAGTTGTATTGGGAAAGGGAGAAAAAGAGAGAGAAGGAAAGAAAAGAGAAAGAGAAAAAAGAAAAAAGGAAGAAAAAAAGGAAAAAAGAGAAGAAAAAGAGAAAGAAAAAGAAAGAAAGGTGAAAAGAAAGGGTGGGGGAAACAATCAGAAATCAAAAAAAAAAAAAAAACACGGGGGAGTATCTTCTGATTCTGTGTACTTTAAGTCCTTTGGCTTCCCCTGGAACTTGTCCGTCTAGCTGGTCTTCTGGGGGAGGGGCCTGTTGTGCTGATTTTCAGGTGTTAGCACTTGGGGGAGCTGGTGCAGGGCTCAGTGGGGGTTGTTTACCCCGTGAGGCCGCAGGAGGAACAACCCCAGTGGCGGGGCCAGCTCTGGAGCCCTGGATTCAGCCCCCGCAGTAACTCCGGAGCTCTCCGTCTGCAGGGTCTGGAGGCTCCGGGGCGGGGCTGCTGCTCTGCTCAGCTCGGGGCAGGAGCGTCCTCGCTGTCCTGAGCCCTCCCGGCCTCTGCCTGTCCCGGGGGAGGCCGGATCCTGGGCTGTGTCCCGGCGCCCAGTGCTCCGGGGCCTGCGCTGTTGGATTCGCGCTTCCAGCCGCGCAGCCCCCTCCGGGGAGCCGCCGCCCGAGCCCCTCCGAGCTGCTCCGGGTCCCGCCGTGCGCGCTGCAGCCCTTAGGGAGCTCGGCGCACTCTCCCGGGGCGCAGGTGCCTGTTAGTGTCCCAGGGAGCCCGAGGGCATCCCCGCCCTCCTGGGTCCTGCTCCAACTCCCTGCGAGCCCCTTTCCGCCCGGGAAGGTCGGTGCAGCTCCTGCTCCTCCGGGACGGGGCTCCTGTCCTGGGGACACTCGCCCCGGCCTCAGCCCGGCTCCTCGCAGACCCCTCCCCCTTGGAGGCCTTTGTTTCTTTACTTCTTTTTCCCCGTCTTCCTACCTTGGTAGAAGCACGAACTCTTCTCACTGTAGCGTTCCAGCTGTTCTCTCTTTAAATCTCAGGCCGAATTCGTAGATTTTCAGGATGATTTGAGGGTTATCTAGGTAATTTGGTGAGGACAGGTGATTTGGGGACCCTACTCTTCCGCCACCTTGCCCCTCCTCCTCTACCAAATACTTTAATAGTACTCTTCTCTCAGTGGCTGTTTCCTCCACAAATCTTCCCAGACAAAAACACAGTTTACTCCTTCACCTCTTCCATCAAGTTTTGTTCAAATGTTACCAACTCAGCAAGGCCAATCCTAAAACATTTCTTTAAAACTAACCTTATAGCACTTCCATCCTTCATACCTTCCCCCATTTTCCCATAGCACTTACCATCTTCAACATATTACATAATTTTAAAAAAGATTTTATTTATTTACTTACTTATTTATTTTTGGAGAGCATATGTGAGCAAGTGGGGCGAGGTTGCAGAGGCAGAGGGAGAGAGAGAGAATCTCAAGCAAACTCTGCCCTGAGCATGGAGCCCCACACAGGGCTTTATCTCACCCTCAGATCATGACCTGAACTGTAATCAAGAGTTGGACACTTCACAAAGTGAGCCATTTAGGCACTCCCATAATTTATTTTTTAATTATTTATCTCTCTATCCCCTGTCAAGAATAAATCTCTGTAGGTATACATTTGTTCCTTCCTTTTTAATTAAAGATTTATTTAATTATTTTAGAGAGAGAGAGAGAGACCATGCAATGGGGAGGGGCAGTGGGAGAGGGAAAGAGAGTCTCAAGCAGATTCCACACTGAGCACAGATACCTGCCTGGTGTTCTATCTCATGATCCTGAGATTATGACCCGAGCCAAAACCAAGAGTTGGAGGCTTAATGGACTGCACCACCTAGGTGCCTCTCCTTCCTTTTATTTTTACTGCCCTGTTGCAAAATCTAGAACAGTGACTGATATGAAATAAATTATTTGTTGAATGAATGAATAAGAGTTATGGCTCCATCTGTCTCTAAAAAAGAAAGCCTTTATCAGCATCCTATAGCATTTTCAGTTTCTAAGATCTTTGGTAACTGGTTCTGGAGTAAGATTATAACCAACACAGTCAAGAAATATCTAATGTCATTTATTGAGAACTCTCATCAAAATGATCAAAGGTAGCCTTGTGGGGGGCGGGAGGGGGAAACAGAGGAGGAAGAGAAAAAGAGAGTAAGAGAGAAATTAAGAGACAAAACCACTGAGGAGTTGGTATGCAATGAGGAGTTGGGTATGCAAGGCAGCATGCAATTTAAAACAGATGACTCAGCATGTAGAGGAGCAAATGGGTTGTCTTTTGCCATCTTCCTGACATTCATACCATAAAGGAAAGTGAGGTCAGAAAACATGCCCCACTGCTGGGAGCTTTTGCTTGCCATCTTCCCTGCAATCTCCATTGTGGGAGGCAGTGTCTGTGTTCTTGAAACTATACTTTAATGGAACTGGGCAAGATCAGTTGGATTAACAATTTAGCCAATTGCTCACAGGAGTTTGTTTCCTCAGAGAATTAAATGCACTGTAGACTACATACTGACAGAAATAAAATGCTTTTCTGAGGTAAATGTTAGAATGTTTATGAGTTGCTTTTATTAGGTCTAGTATTCAAGACCTTGAATTTAAGTGACTGTGTTTTCTAACAGGAGTAAAACATCAAAATTATGTCAAAAGAGATTTAATGTACAAACATTAGCTTTATATTCAACTTAATGCATCCAGTGCATAAAGTAAGGCCTATAGTTGTTTTACTGTATACAGCTCCTCCTGCATCCTCCTTCTTTCTTTCTTTCTTTCTTTCTTTCTTTCTTTCTTTCTTTCTTTCTTTCTTTCTTTCTCTCTCTCTCTCTCTCTCTCTCTCTCTCTCTTTCTTTCTTTCTTTCTTTTTTTTGATTCTGTAGGCCTTTTTTCTCACTTTGTATCATGCCATATATTAACAACTATGCTTAATCAGTACTCTGGTTGATACCACTATTTGATACCACACCAATGACTGAATAAGTATATGGCTTTTTATTTACTTTGGAAGGCTATGTATAAGCTTTATGCAGTGTTAAGAAATAGGTGTTTTGGTCTACAATCCTAGATTTGAATCCCGTTTTATAGCTCACAAAACCTTGGATATACTCATTTCTAAAATTAGATGATAATCTACATCACATAATATTAAAAGTATCAGTGATAAAATACATATAAAGTCCTAGCATGGGCCCATCAACACAGTTGGGTTTTAACTAGAAATAGTTCCATTCCACCTCCCTGTTCTTGACTTTCCAATCTTCTATGAATTTTTTTCCTCCATTCAAGGCTGCCATAGATACCAGGTTCTATAAATCCCTACCTCTTTTCCAAGAAGGCTGATCTCATTCAAGGTACATAAATGGAACTGGCATGCTGACTCAGCATAGTTCTATAAAAATTTCATCAGACAGTAAGCAATTAAGGCCATAGTTTAAGAGAAGATCATCTTACTCAGGTAGGAACAGTCCCTATTTTTTCATTTTGAAGGACATAACAGTCTTATAAATGTTGATGACTTTATTCAGTAAAGATCTCAAACAATTAGACTGCTATGCTCCACCTGGTTAAAATTTCTCCTGTGTAAAAGATGTCCACTCTCACCACTTTTATTCAACATACTACTGGAAGTCCTAGCTATAGCAATCAGACAACAAAAAGAAATAAGAGGCATCCATACTGGTGAAGAAGTTAAACTATCACTATTTTTTAGATGCAATGATACTATACATAGAAAATCCTCGGGCACCTACGTGGCTCAGTCAGTTAAGCATCTGCCTTCAGCTCAGGTCATGATCCAGGGGTCCTGGGATCAAGCCTCATGTCTATCTCCCTGCTCAGCATGCTTCTCCTTCTGCTCCTTCCCCCTGCTCATGTTCTCTCTCTCTCAAATAAGTAAAAAATCTTTAAAAAAAGAAAATCCTAAAGACTATCAAAAAACTACTAGAATCAATGAATTCAGTGAAGCTACAAGATACAAAATTGATACCTAGAAATCAGTAGCATTTCTATATACTAATAAGACAATAATTAAGAAAACAATTCCATCTATACATCAAGAAGGAAAAAAAATACTTAGGAATAAACTTAACCAAGGAAGTAAAAGGCCCATACTCTGAAAAATGTAAAACACTAATGAAAGAAATTGAAGACAACACAAACAAATGGAAAGATATTCTATGCTTGTGGATTGAAAACATTAATATGGTTAAAATGTCCATAACACCTAAAGCAATCCACAGATTCAGTGCAATCTCTGTCAAAATACCAATGATATTTTTCACAGAACTAGAACAAATAATACTAAAATTTTTATGGAATCATGAGAGACCCTGAATAGTCACAACAATCTTGAGAAAGAAAAAAAGCTGCAGGTATCACAATTCCAGATTTCAAGATAGGCTACAAATATGTAGTAATCAAAACAGTACGGTACTGGAAAATGACATATCTGATAAGAGGTTAATATCCAAAATATATAAAGAACCTATACAACTCCACATCAAAAAAAAATCTGGTTTTTACAATAGGCAGAGGACTTGAATAGCCATTTTTCCAAAACAAACAGATGTCCAACAGACACATGAAAAGATGTTCAACATCACTAATCATCAGGGAAATGCCAATCAAAACCACAATGAGATATAACCTTAAGCCTGTCAGAATGGCTAAAATAAAAAAGACCAGAGCTAAGCATTGGCAAGGATGTGGAGAAAGAGAAGCTCTTATGAACTGTTGATAGGAATATAGAGGTACAGCTGCTGTGGAAAGCAGTATGAAGGTTCCTCAAAGAAGAAAAATAGAAATAGAATATAATCCAATAACTTCACTCCTGGGTATTTATCAAAAGAAAATGAAAACACTAATTCAAAAAGATATATGCACCCTATGTTTACTGAGGCATTATTTATAATAGTCAAGATAGATATGGAAGCAACCTAAGTGTCCACTGACAGACAAATAGGTAAAGAAGATGTAGTGTATGTACACACACATACACACACACACACACAGGAATATTACACAACCAATCATTAAAAAGGATGTGATCTTGCCATTTGTGACAATATGGATGGATCTAGATGGATATAAGTCAGACCCATAAAGAAAATATCACACGATTGCACTCACACGGAGTCTGAAAAAACAAATTAATAAACAAACAAAAAGCAGAATCAGACCTATAAATACAGAGAACAAACTTATGGTTACCAGAGGAAAGGGGGATGGGAGGATGGAAAAAAATAGATGAAGGGGAGTGGGAGATACAGGATACCTGTTATGGAATGAATAAATAAATCATGGGAATAAAAGGACCAACCACATGAGGAATATAGTCAGTGAGGATGTAATAGCATTGTATAGTGACAAATGATAGCTCTATTTATGGTGAGCATAGCATAACATAGAGAGAGACTGAATCAGTATTCAGGTATGTTATATACCTGAAACTAACATAACATTGTCTGTTAACTATCCTCAAATAAAAAAAAAAATTTAAAGAAATTTCTCCTGTCTACATACAGAAAGAAAATAGTTAATTAATATCAATCATTGCAAACTAGAAATTTAGAGAAAACTCACATAAAGTACCAGGGAAGTCTCTATGATTATCATAATAAATACCACTAATTTAGTATTATGTGCCAAAATTTTTTTCTCATTTAATTCTTGTAAAATTTTTTAAGGTATACCTATTTCTAATTTATAATAGTAAAGTTAAGGAAACTTGCTTATAAGGTTATAAAAATTAGAACAGAAAATTTTAAAAATAGGAAAAAATAAAGTTGATAAAAACCTGGATAACTCCTCAAGGAAAAAAAGTTCATAACACAAATTCCCAGTATCAGGAACAAAAAAGCAGATTTCCCTAAAGATTGCACACACATTTAAAAGGATAATAGGGGACTATTATAAAGCTTATGCTAAGAAATTCTATAGCTTAAATAAAGTGGACAAATTCCTCAAAAAATACACATTACTAAACTAAGATAAAACAAAACTGGAAAACCCATATATCTGCTAGAGAAATTCAATTTATTATTTAAAAAAAAATGACTTTTCCACAACGAAAACACCAGGTGAATTCTGTCAGACATATAAGGAAGAAATAAAACCAAACTTTAACAACCTCTTTAAGAAAAAAAGAAAATTTTCCAACCAAATTTGTGTGTCAAGAATAATGCTAATAGCAGAACCTGATACAGACACTACAAAAAGAGAGACAAAAAGAACAAGAATTACTGACTAAAATGTAAACTAAATTGTAAAATGTAAACTAAAAATGTTAACTAAATTGGATCCACTGATATATAATTATAATCATGATATAGGAAAAAAGATTGACAGATTTTAATGCCAACTCATGATTTTTTTTTAAAAAAAAGCTCCCCAACTAGAAATAGAATAGAAATTCATTGATCTGATAAAAGATATCTATGAAAAACAAAACATATTGTAATACTTTGTGATAAAGAATTTAACACTTTTTTTTCATAAGATTATCAAGAAGACAAAGATGTCCATTCTCATAATTCCTCTTCAACATTTTATTGGAGGTGATGGCCCAGGCAATAAGTGAAGAAAAGGATATAAAACACATAAAAATAAGAAGTAAAACTGTCTATTTGCAAATTATATCAAGATTAACACAGGAATTTGCAAAACATGTATTAGAATCAATGCGTGTAGTTAGCAAAACTGTAGTATTTAAAAGTAATATAAAACAAATCAATGGTATTTTACATTGTAATAGCAACTATAAAATTCAATGAAAAATAACTCTCTTCCTCAAATCATCAAAAATCATAAAATACTTAAGAATAAATTTAGGAATAGAGGCAAAGTGAAAACTAGAAAACAATGCAGAGAAATCTGAGACCTAACAAGTAGAAAGATATACCATGTTCATGGATTGCAAGACTAAATATGTAAAATTGCCAATTCTGCACAGTTTAATCTCCAAAATACCCTACAAATTGCTTGAATGCAATTTCAATCATAATCTCAGCCAAGTTATTTTTAGAAATTGATAATTGGATTCTAAAATGTCTATTGATATACAAAAGACTTAAATATCCAAAATAATATTTTAAAAGAATAATGTTACACAATTCGCACCACATGATTTCAGATTTATAAAGACCGTGTACAAAAAACATGGCAATGGCACTGGAGTCAATAAGTTAATAAATTATGAATAACTAAATATACAAACATGGAAAAAATGAGAAGCAATGCATATTTCACATAATACATAAACATTAATTTACTGTGACTCCTAATACCAAAGTAAAAGCTAAAACTATTGATCATTATTACTTTTTATACTATTAGTAACATTGCAATTTAGAGGTAAGCAAAGTTTTCTTAGACTGAATATAGACATTAATAACCATTAAAGAAAGAATTTGGGCAGCCTGGGTGGCTCAGTGCTTTGGTGCTGCCTTCGGTCCAGGGCGTGATCCTGGAGACCTGGGATCGAGTCCCACGTCGGGCTCCCTGTATGGAGCCTGCTTCTCCCTCTGCCTGTGTCTCTGCCTTTCTCTCTGTCTCTCTCTGTTTCTCATGAATAAATAAATAAAATATTTTGAAGAAAAGAAGAATTTATAAATTGGGCTTCCTCAAAATTAAAAACTGCTCATCCATAAAAAAACACAATCAAGAAAAAATAGATATAATGATGATATTAACTATTTTCTTTCTGTATGTAGACAGAAGTTTCTTTAATTTTTTTTTATTTGATGATAGTTACCAATGTTATGTTAGTTTCAGGTATATAACATACTGATGCAGGTATATAACATACTGATGCCATGCTCACCACAAATAGAGCTATCACAATACACAGAATATCACAAAACAATGCTATCACTGTATTAAAAAATAGACAATACTCGGGATGCCTGGGTGGCTCAGCGGTTGAGCACCTGCCTTTAGCCCAGGGTGTGATCCTGGAGTCCTAGGACCAAGTCCTGCATTGGGCTCCCTGCATGGAGCCTGCTTCTTTCTCTGCCTCTGTGTGTGTGTGTGTGTGTGTGTGTGTGTGTGTGTGTGTCATGAATAAATAATCTTAAAAAAAAAGAATATTTAAAAAAATAGACAATACTCAATGGTGGCAACCTAGAACTCATACACATTGCAGTGGAAATACTGAATGATTCAACCACCTTGGGAAAAGACCTGGAAGCTTATTATAAAAACAAATATACATCTACCTTATAGACAACAAATTCCACTCCTAGGAAGAACAAATGAACAGAAGAACAAAAACCTATGCCCCTTCAAAATAATGTATAAGATGATTCATAGCAGCTTTATTCATAAAATGGATTTCCCTTTCTTTCTGCTCACCAGGGCTCAACTACTATTCATCATGTAAGTTAAGCACAACCATAGTAGGTTGCCCAACTGTCTCATCCCTACAATAACCTGATCTACTACCATCACCAGGCAAGAGGTTTTGGAAGAGCCAGAAACTTGGTGGAGACTTTGTAGATGGTCTTTCTGAGTTGGATTGAATTGGGACTGTGTGCTGGAATTGCCTTGACTCCTGCCATGTTGGAGGAGGTGCTACAGCTTGACTCATTTAGGGGAAGCTAAAATAGCTGAGAGTACTAAGAGATGACACAGAGATATACATCCAGAAGTCTCCACTGACCAAATTGCTGAGGATCAGGGGCACCAGGCTCATGAACCGTATTTCTTTATAGCATAAAACCCCAACTGCCAGTGCTTTGGCCGGTGAGGTAGAAACCTCATTCACTATGTAAGACTTGACTGAGTAACCATGTGCATACCACTAACA
The DNA here is from genome assembly GCF_053574225.1 of Canis aureus. Lineage (NCBI taxonomy): Eukaryota > Metazoa > Chordata > Mammalia > Carnivora > Canidae > Canis > Canis aureus. The sequence goes on from NC_135616.1 coordinate 58,997,600, forward strand.
CCCTATAAGCAGTACTTTGTTCCTGAGTCCAGACTTTCTGGACTGCAATCTCTTCCTAGTTTCTACTCCATATCCCCATGTGGCCTTCAGATGTATTTGATACCTTCAATTCCAAACACTTTCTTAGGTTCTGTAGTGTCAATAGTCTTCCTTCTTCTTCACTTATGGCAACTGCATTAGGACACATTGTCTTTCTCCAGTGTTCTATATTAGCTAATATTCATCTTTATTCTTCCTAGCTGTGCTGCTATTTCTCTTTACCAACCATCTCCTCCCCAGTTGTTTGTTCTTTTGGACTTAGCATTTTAAACATTTTACTTACTGTAATTGTTTTATTTCAGGAATGTTGGCTCTATAATTTTTAACAGAATACTCTCTTTGCTACATCTCTTGACTTCTTTGTCATATTTTCCAAATTTTATATCCCACTGAGGAGCTTTTTTTCTAATTTCACTAATTATCTTTTCAGCTGAGCAGGATATAGTTATTTAACAGAACAATTAAGTTTTATCTTATATAACTAGCTTTATATGTAAGTTTTAATCAATTTCTTTTTGAAACTGCTTAGTCTTTTTTTATAGCATCTTGCTCTTCTATGTTTTATTTTCTCCTTTCATTTATTTAATCATTGTAGACATATACCTCTCAGTTTGCTCAATAATCTGAAATTCTTAACAACCCATTTGCCTGATGTTAGCTGTATTTGCTGACTTGTGCATATGATGGAATGCTCCCCTGTATTATACAATTTAAATTTTTATTTAATTTTCAATAGACTCTTGGAAATACAATGCAGCCAAGGTTAAAGATCTATTCCTTAAGAACTTTTTTCTTTTGTGATTCCAAACAAATGTTAGGATTAATTGTTCTCATTCTGTGAAGAATGCCATTGGTATTGTGATAGGGATTACATTAGATCTGTAGACTGCTTTGGGTAGTATGGACATTTTAACAATACTGGTTCTTCAAATCCATAAACATGGAATATCTTTCCTTTAGTTTGTGTTTTCTTCAATTTGTCTCATCAATGTTTTATGGTTTCAGAGTATAGATCTTTCAGGTATTTTATTCTTTCTTTGATTGATTCTTTCTTTGATTGATTGATTTGAGAAATAGTGTGAGTGAGAACACAGAGGGAGAGGAAGAGGAAGAAAAGCAGACTCCCTGCTGAGTAGTGTTCAATGCAGGGCTCAGTCCTAGGACTCTGAGATCATGACCTGAGCTGAAGGCAGAGGTTTAACCAACTGAGCCACCCAGGTGCCCCAGGTATTTTATTCTTTTTAGTGCAATTATAAATGGAATTGTTTTCTTAATTTCTCTTTCTGCTACTTCATTATTAGTGCTACTTCATTATTAGTGCATCTTCATTATTAGTGCATATAAATACAACAGATTTATGTACACAAGTTTTGTATCCTGTGACTTTACTAAATCCATTTATCTGTTCTCATAGTTTTTTGGTAGTCTTTAGGATTTTCTATGTATAGTATCATGTCATCTGCAAACAGTGAAAATTTTACTTCCTTACCAATATGGATAGCTTTTGTATCTTTTAATTGTCTGATTGCTATGGGAAGGACATCTGGTATTAGGTTAAAAAGAAGTCGTGAGAGTGGATATCTTTGTTCTTATTCCTGATTTTAAAGGAAAAACTCTCAGCTATGGGTTTTTCATAAATGGCTTTATTATGTTGGGCCCTTTAATCCTACTTTGTTGAAATTTTTATGAATGGATGTCGTACTTTGTCAGATGCATCTATGCAGATGATCTTATGGTTTTTATCCTTTCTTTTATTAATGTGATATGATTAATTTGCAAATATTGAACTACTCTTGCATGCCAAGAACAAATCCTAATTGATTGTGGTGAATCACTTTAAAAATGTATTGTTGGATTCAATTTGTTATTTTTTTTGAGGATTCTTGCATCTACATTCATCAGAAATGCTGGCCTGTAGTTTTCCTTCTTTCTTTTCCTTTCCTTTTCTTTCTTTCTTTCTTTCTTTCTTTCTTTCTTTCTTTCTTTCTTTCTTTCTCTTTCTTTCTTTCTTTCTCTTTCTTTCTTTTTCTTTTTTATTTTTGTAGTGTCTTTATCTGATTTTTGGTATCAGGGTAATGCTGGCCTCATAGAATGACTTTGGAAACTTTTCTTATTTAATTATTTATTTATTTGGAACAGTTTGAGAGGAATAGTAACTCTTCTTTAAATGTTTGGTTGGGGGAATCCCTGAGTGGCTCAGTGGTTTAGCACCTGTCTTTGGCCCAGGACATGATCCTGGAGTCCTGGGAATGAGTCAGCATCAGGCTCCCTTCATGGAGCCTGCTTCTCCCTCTGCCTGTGTTTCTGCCTCTCTCTCTGTGTCACTCATGAATAAATAAATAAATCTTAAAAAAAAAAATAAATGTTTGGTTGGATTCACCTGTGAAGTCCATATGATCCTGGACTTTTGTTAATTGGGACTCTTTTGATTACTGATTCAATTTCATTGCTAGTCATTAATCTGTCAAATTTTCTATTTCTTCCTGATAGGCTGTCCAATTTGTTGGCATATAATCTTTCATAATATTCTTTTATAATCCTATTTCTGTGGTGTGGATTATTATTTCTCCTCCTTCATTTCTGATTTTTTTTCTTGAGTCCTCTTTTACTCTCTCCCCCTCTCTTGGATGAGTTTGGCTAAAGGTCTATCAATTTTCTTGATTTTTTCAAAGAACTAGCTCCTGGTTTCATTGATCTGTTCTATTATTTTGTTAGTTTCTATTTCATTTACTTTTGCTCTAATCTTTATTATTTCCTTCATTCTGCTGGCTTTGAGTTTTCTTTTTCTTTCTCTAACTCCTTTAGGTGTAAGATTAGGCTGTTTAGTTGACATTTTTCTTGCTTCTTGAGGTAGGCCTGTATTCTGTAATCTTATCCCAGAACAGCTTTTGCTGCAATCTGAAGATTTTGGACCACTGTGTTTTATTTTCATTTGTCCCCATGTACTTTTCATGGTTGACCTATTCATTGTTTAGGAGCATGTCACTTAGTCTCCATGTATTTGTATTCTTCCCCATTTTTTTCTTGTGATGGATTTCTAGTTTCATACGGTGTGGTTGGAAAAGAGGCATGATATTATTTTAGTCTTTTTGAATTTATTAAGACTTACATTGTTGCTTAATATGTGATCTATTCTGGAGAATGTTGTGTCTGCTGTTTTGGGGTGGACTGTTCTAAATATATGTTAGGGCCATCTGATCCAATGTGTCATTCAAGCTACTGTTTCTTTGTTGATTTTCTGTCTGGATGTCCTATCCATTGATGTAAGTGGGGTGTTAAGGTCTTCTACTATTATTGTATCACTGTAAATTTATTCCTTTATGTCTATTAACAGTTGCTTTGTATATTTAGGTGCTCCCATGTTGGGTACTTAAATATAATTTTAATATCCTCTTGTTGGATTGTTCCCTTCATCATTGTGTAGTGTCCTTCTTTATCTCTTGTTATAAACTTTGTTTTTAGACCTATTTTGTCTGATATAAGTATTGTTACCTCAGCTCTCCTTTGCATTCATTTGCATGGTAAATGTCCTTTCATCCCTTTCATTTCAATCTGCATGTGCTTTTAGGTCTGAAGTGAGTCTCTTGTAAGCAGCACATAGATGGGTCTTGCTTTTTTATCCATTCAATTACCCTATCTTTTAATTGGAGCAATTAGTCTTTTTACATTCAAAGTAATTATTGATACCTATGTGCTTATTGCCATTTTGTTACTCGTCTTACGGGGGTTTTCTTTCTCTTCTATTCACTTCTCTTGCTCTCTTCTCTTGTTGCCTGATGGCTTTCTTTAATGATATGCTTGGATTCCTTCTCTTAATTTTTTACATATACAAGTTTTTTTTTAATTCCAGTATAGTCAATATACAGTGTTATATTAGTTTTAGGGATACAATATAGTGATTCAACACTTCCATATATTACTCAGTGCTCATCAAGATAAATGTAGTCCTAATGTCCTTCACCTATTTCACCCATTACCCCACTCACCTCCCTCCTAGTAACTATTTATTCTCTATAGTTAAGGGACTGTTTTTTGTCTTGTCTCTTTTTTTCCCCTTTGTTCATTTGTTTTGTTTACATTCCACATATTGTGTGATCATATAGTATTTGTCTTTTTCTCACTGGCTTATTTCACTTAACATAATACACTCTAAATCTAGGCATGCTGTTAAACGGCAAGATTTTGTACTTTTTATGGCTGAATAATATTCCATTGTATGTATATGTATCATATCCTCTTCATCTATTCATCTATCAATGGACACTTGGGCTGCTTCCATAGTTTGGTTATTGTAAATAATGCTATTATAAACATAGGGATGTATACATTCCTTAAAATTAATGTTTTCATATTCTTTGGGTAAACAACCAGTAGTGTGATTACTGGATCATAGGATAACTCTATTTTTAGCTTTCTGATGAACCTTCATATTGTCTTCCACAATGGCTGTACCAGTTTGCATTCCCACCAGCAGGGCACAAGAGTTCCTTTTTCTCCACATCTTTGCCAACACTTGTTGTTTTTTGAGTTTTTGATTTAACCATTCTGACAGGTGTAAGGTGATATCTCATTGTGGTTTTGATTTGTATTTCCCTGATAATGAGGGATGTTAAGCATTTTTTCATGTGTCTATTGGCCATTTGTATGCCTTCTTTGAAGAAATGTCTGTTCATCTCTTCTGTTTATTTGCAATTGGATTGCTTTTTGAGCATTGAATTTGATAAGCTCTTTATATATAGATTTTGGATACTAACTCTTCATTGGATGTGTCATTTGCAAATATCTTCTTCCATTTCATATGTTGTCTTTTAGTTTTGTTGGTTGTTTCCTTCAATGTGCAGAAGCTTTTTATTTTGGTGTATTTCCCAATAGTTTTTTTTTTTTTTAACCTTGCTTCAGGAGACATATCTAGAAAGATGTTGCTATGACAAATGTTGGAAAAATTACTGCCTATGCTCTCTTCTAGGATTTTTAGGTTTTTATGGTCTCACATTTATGTCCTTAATCCACTTTGAGTTTATTTTTGTGTATGATATAAGGAAGTAGTCCAGTTTCTTTCTTCTGCATATAGCTGTCCAGTTTTCCCAACAACATTTGTTGAAGAGACTATACTTTTTCCACTGCATACTCTTTCCTGATTTGTTGAGCATTAATTGATCATATAATTGTGGGTCTGTTTCTGTGTTTTTTATTCTCTTCCATTGATCTATGGGTCTATTTTTGTAACAGTACCCTATTACAGGTTTTTGATTTGTGGTTACCATTAGGTTTATGTATAACATCTTATGCATATAGCAGTCTATATTATGTTGATGGTTCCTTAAGTTTGAGCCCATTCTAAAAGCACTAAGTTTTTACTCTCCTACACACTTTTTATGCATATGATGTCATACTTGACATCCTTTTATTTTGTGAATCCTTTGACTGATGTTTATAGATATAACTGATTTTACTGCTTTTGTGATTTAACCTCTGTCTAGTTTTATAAGTTATTAATGTATTATTTTCATTATGTTTGTATTTACTTGTGAATTTTTTTCCTTTCACAATTTTCTTACTCCTAATTATGGCCTTTCCTTTCTACTCAAAGAATTCATTTTAATGTTTCCTGTAAGGCTGGTTTGGTGGTGATGAACTTCTTTAACTTTTGTTTGTCTGGGAAACTCTATATCTATTGTGAATGACAGCCTTGCTGTGTATTTTTTCCTTTCAGCATGTCACTTTCTTCTGGTCTGCAAAGTTTCTGCTAAAAAATCAGCTGACAGCCTTATGGAGTTTCCCTTATATGCAACCATTTTCTTTTCTCTTGATGTTTTTAAAATTCTCTCATTATCACTTTTTGCTATTTTACTTTTTAAAGATTTATTTATTTTAGAAAGGGGGAAGTCAAAGGAAAAGGGAGAAGGGGGATCTCCAGTAGACTCCCTGCTGAGCAATGGAACCTAATGCAGGGCTTGATCCCACAATCCTGAGGTCATGACCTGAGCCAAAATCAAGAATCAGACACTTAACTGACTAAGCCACCCAGATGCCCCTGCTTTTTAAAGATTTATTTATGCATTATATATAGAGAGAGTTTAAAGATTTATTTATTTATTTTAGAGAGAGATATATATTTGCTATTCTAATTATTATGTGTGTTGGTGTGGACCTGCTTGGATTGATTTTTTTGGGAGCTTTCTGTGCTTCCTGGCTTGATTGTGTCAGTAAGGTCCCTTAACCTATTCCCATTTTTTATTATTCTCTTTTTAGTTTTGCTGTTCACTTTGGCTGCTATTCATTACTCTGTTTTCCAGTTCACTGATCATTTCTTCCACCTCCTCTAATCTACTATGGATTTCTTTTAGTATACTTTTAATTTCTGTCATTGAGTTTTTCATATCTGACTAGTTCTTTTTAAATTTTCTTTCTTTGTTGAAGGTCTCACTGAGGTCCCCCACTCTTTTCTCCAGTCTAGTAAGTATTTTTATAATGATTTCTTTGAATTCTTTATCAGGCATATTGCTTATTTACATTTTATTTAAGGCTTTTGCTGTGGTTTTGTCCTTTTTTTTCTCCAATTTGAGATATATTCCTCTGTCTCTTCATTTTGTTTACCTCTCTGTGTTTGTTCCTATATATCAGGAAAGTCAGTTGTCAGTTATGTCTTCTGTTCTTGAAAGTAGCGGCCTTATGAAGAACTCCTGTAGTGCACTCTAGCACAATGTCTCCTATTCATCAAAACCAGAAGCTTCAGGTTTCCTATGTGGGTTGCATGTGCTCTATTATTGTGGCTGACCCTTGTTTGTATTCAGCCCATTTGACTACAAAGGCCCACTTTGCCTATTGTGGGCAGGTTTGGTCCCTGTCAGTATGGGGTCACTATGAGCTTGTAGTTGGGCAGTGTAAGTGGTCAAATGCTTGCCCTTGACCCATTTGCTGTAGCTATAGTTGCATTTAGCTACAGAGGGCTTTCTGTGTGTTGTCCCTTGAGAGTCTGGTGTTAGTGGTAGGGCTAGCAGTCAGATCAGATACCTGCCTGCAGTCCATGTGCTAGGGCTGCAGGTACAATGGTAGGCAGGGCATTCTCTCTGCACTACTGGTTATATGGTCAAGCTTCTGGGGCTGCAGTGAACCTGGTGTGTGTGATTATCTTCCCCTCTACCCAGGAGTCATTTGAAGTGGAGCTTGTCCCTGTCAGGTCTGCTGGCATGATGCAACATGGTAGGAGCTGCTTTGGAGAGACTCCTGCCAAGTGGGGCAAGTTAGATGCAGTGAATCTGTAGGAGAATATAGGGGTGGGATATGTGGTGTTATTAGCAAGACAGGTGGGGGGCGTTTGCACTAGATTCCACAGGTGTCTAACTATTTAGCCTTGGGAGGAGGAGAGAAATGGCTGCCACCAGTTCTTTTGTTCTTGCAGAAGTCTCCTAAAGATCTCCATCCCTCTAGAACATCTTCTGAGATTAATAAATCTCCTTAACATATATGCCAGGTGCTTTTCAAACTGCTACTTCTATGCTGTATATTAGTAGGATTGTCTCTCTAATGGCATAGACTCAGTTTCCTATTGCCCTCTGGCTCTCCCAAGTCAAGCCCACTGATTTTTAAAGTACCTAGAGTTAAGCACCAATGGTTGTAAATACTCACAAAGTTAGCCCCACTGGTTTTCAAAACCAAATGTTATGGGGACTCATCTCAGTGCAGGTCCCTTGTGCCTGAAGTGACTGGTGTGTGGTCTCCTTCTATCCCTTCTCCATGCTTGTGGTGTTCCTCTCATCGGTGGTTAGTCTCACAGAGAGTTTGACTCCCTAGCATGTCTCTACTCTCTCATAGTTTTTTCGATATGGCCTCTTCTCTATGATTAACTGGAAAGTCTGTTCTGCCAGTTTTCAATGGATTGGTTTCATCGATGTGGCTGTTATCTAGGTGTATACATGGGATGAGATGAACTTAGAATCCTCCTACTCCATCATCTTCCCAGAAATCTTAAGAATGGTTTTACATTGGATTCTCTCAGTCATATCCAGAATATCAATAGAACAGGACTAAACTTTATGTTAATTTCTTAATTTGGCATCTCTCAGGACAAGAACCTCCTATAAATTCAAAGCACCACCCCTATGATTCATTGGCCCAGGCTTAAGATAAATCAGATAGGACTTTTTAGCATCCAGAAGCCAAGCTGAGCCATACATATGTACTTATCATCTCCCTGTGATCCTAGGGAGATTGTTTTTATAGTGTACATTTTCACTAAGGTTATACCATTTCAAACTTCCTACTTTATATGTGTTTGTGTATGTTCAGACAAGGACTGTTAGTTCCAGTTATTTGCCTCTTTTAGGTTCAAAGTTTCATCTTTTGTACCTTCATAAATATTAAAAATTAATACCTGAGATTTTACTGTAGGAGGTCAAGGCAGAATTGAAATGGTCTTACCATTCCATCCTAAAGAACTATAAAACTCAACAAAATATAGGAAGCAACTGTTTACGGGTACAAAAAATAGGCAGAATAGAACTGTGAACCTTGAAGGAGGGGAAACACTTTAGTTGGGCCCATATTCACAACAGTTGTCAGGTGAATATGTACAGAAGTAGAGTCAAAGCAGAACAAAGGTCTTACAGCTGAGGAAGTAGAGATGAGAGTTTATGGCAGTTGCAGTAGCTTGAATTTGCAGGCAAGGTTATAAAGGGGAAACAAATTGTACAGATAATGCAGCCCCAAAATCTGGAGAGAGGCTCCCCTTTAGTTCTTAGTCAGAGCTGGACTGAGCTTGCACAATGTGAGATTCCATGAGACCTCTCAAAGCGGCTGCTACAGGAAAAAAAAGTTGAAGGGAGAAACCAAGGTGGTATGGTACTGGGAGATGAAGTTCCAACCCAACCTAGGTGGAGAGACCTCACTGAGCACTCTTGATTTATTTGTGACTCTAAAAAGTCTATAATTTAGAAGCAAGGAGCAAGCCTTAGAGCAGGGGTCAAATATTTTCTGTAAAGAATTAGATACTAAATATTTTAGAGATTGCAGGCTACATACAGTCATCTTTGTTTCTTCTCCTCCTCCTTCTTCAACTCCTTAAAAATGTAAAAAACATTTAGCTTATGGGCCTTTCAAAAAAAGTTTTCGGGTCAGATTAGCCCCATGAGCCACAATCTGCAGACCCTTTACCTACATTAAGGGCCATGGCCTACCATAAGAACAAATTAGAGAGAGTCCTATCCAGAAATGTATAAAACCAAATCTGAAAGTTTTAAGGACAGTCAGTATTTAACTGTCTGCCAAAACAAAACTAGCACTGTATAAACGAAGACAAGATAAACTAAACTGTCTAACATATGCCATCCACAATGTCTACCTACTAACAAAAATTTTCACACAGTTCTCATTTCCAATAATGGCAAACTATCCCCAGAGAGCAATTATAAAACCTGACAGCAAAAGAAACCATCAACAACAAAATGAAAAGTTAAACTATTGAATGGAAAGGGATATTTGAAAATTATATACTCAGGAAGGGGAAGGGATTAATATCCAAAATATATAAAGAATGTACACAACTCACTACCAAAAAAAAAATACTCCAATAATAATCCAATTTTAAAAATGGGCAGAGTACCTTAATAGATATATTTCCAAAGAAGATATATGAATGGCCGATAGACACATGAAAAGACGCTCAACATCACTCATCATATGGGAAGTACAAATGAAAACCATAAGATATAATATTATACCTGTCAGAATGGTTAGAATAAAAAACTCAAGAAACAAGTGCTGGAGAGAATGTGTAGTAAAAGAAACCCTCATGCACTGTTGGTGGGACTGCAAACTGGTACAGCCACTATGCTAACTAGTATGAATGTTCCTCAAAAAATTAAAAATAGAAATATCATATGATCCATTAATTCTATTACCAGATATTTATAAAAAGAAAATGAAAACATTAATTTGAAAAGGCATATGCACCCCTATGTTTACTGCAGCATTATTTACAATAGCTAAGACATGGAAGCAACCCAAGTGTCCAATGATAGATGAATGGACAAAGAAAATGTGGTGTGTGTATATATACATACATACATACATACATACAATGGAATATTACTCAGCCAAAAAAGGAATGAGATCTTGCTATTTGCAACAACTTGGATGGACCTAGAGGACATTATGCTAAGTGAAATAAGTCAGACAGAGAAAAACAAATACCATATGATTTTATTTATATGTGAAATTAAAAAAAAAAAAAACAACCAACTGACCAACCAAACAACAGCAAAAATGTACTAATAAACTAATGTTCTCCAAAGAGGAGGGGGGAGAAGAGATTTCAAAAATGGGGGGAAAATAATTATAAAACCTGGACAAAACATCTTAAAAACAACTAGTGGAAGGCAATGGAGAGTTACTGTTATGAGCTGAATTGTGCCTCCCCCAAAAATGATTACTTGAAGTCCTGAACCCCCAATATCTCAGGAGGTAACCCTATGCTAGTTACATTACCTTAAGAGATAATCAAGTAAATATGAGGTCATAAAGATAGACCCTAATCCTATAGGACTGGTTGGTGTCCTTACAAAAACCAGAAATTTGGACAGAGACCCACACAAAGGGAGAACACCATATGAAGATAAAGGCACAGTTTGATTCACCCACAAGCCAAGCAATGCCATATATTGCCAGCAAACCACCAGAAGCTGGGAGGGAAGCATGGAAGAGATTCTTCCTTACATCCCTCAGAAGGAACCAACCCTGCTAACACATTGATCTTACACTTCTAGCCTCCAGAACTATGAAACAATATATTTCTATTGGTTAAGCCACCCAGTTTATGGTACTTCATTACAGCATCCTTGAAAAACTAATAAAGTAATCAAGAGCAGCCAGAAACTTTTTAGGAATTGACTCTTGGGGAGCAACGTCCACTAGTGTAGATTTGTATATGTGACTTTTCACTCAAGGCCGCTTCTCAGTATATATGGTATAGAGTAGAAGAAAGTTGTAGTCTTATAGATTGAGGAATCAGAGGAAGAAACTAGGGCTGGCAAAGCCCCTGGAGTGTTAGGAAGAAAATTATACGAAGAATGGCACCACAGTGTGGAGTAAGCACCTATATCTGAATATAAAGTTTGACCAATACTCATTGGAATACACATTCATGGGGAAAACATCAAGAGACTTGTTAAAAACAGAACTTAAAAAGTCTGAAAGGATATTTTACTAGTTGAACACAACAGGGAATAAACTGTTTGGAGTTTAAATCCAGCCCAATGAAGTGGCTAGAACAAAAATCAGCACTCAACAGAGGAAAATAGCAGAATTCAAATTCTCTAAAACATTATACACACAATGTTCAATTTAGAATAAAATATTACTAGACTTACAAAGAAACAAAAAAAAATATGCCTAGAGTCAAGAGAGGAAGCATTCAATAGAAACAGATATTCAGGGGCAGTCTGGGTGGCTCAGTGGTTTAGTGCCGCCTTTGGCCCAGGGCCTGATCCTGGAGACCCGGGATCAAGTCCCACATCAGGCTCCCTGCATGGAGCCTGCTTCTCCCTCTGGCTGTGTCTCTGCCTCTCTCTCCCTCTCTCTTTTTCTCTCTCTCTGTGTCTCTCATGAATAAATAAATAAAATCTTAAAAAAAAAAAAAGAAACAGATATTCAAAAGAATCAAATGGTATAAACAGCCAATAGGGATTTTAAATCAACTGTATAAAAGATGTTCAGGACTTAAAAGTATATGAGATAAATGTTCATGTAAGCAATCTCAGAAAAGAAATGGAAACCATTAAAAAGATTAAAATGAAAATACCATAATTAAAGTGTATGATCATTGAAATGAAAAATCTAATGGAAATTCTTACTAGCATATTGGGAAAAGAAGAAAGAGTCAGTTAATTTAAAGATGTATCAATACAAATAATCTAGTAGGAAGAACAGAAAGAATTTGTTATAAACAAACATGTTAAGTGAAATGTAGAAAAACAGTCATCTGCTTAATTCTCTTTATTAAAGTCTCAGAAGAATAAGAAATATAAAATGTTAAGAATATATACCTGGAAAATAATAGCCAAAAATCTGTCAAGTTTAGGGAAAAATAAGTAACAGAACCAAGAACCTCCAAAATCCCAAAAAGGGTAAACACAAGGAGAAACTTATCTAGGCATATCATAATCATACCAGTGAAAACAAAAAATAAAGATACAATTTTAAAAATAGTCTTAGGAAAAAAGATACATAATATCCAGGAAAAAAGAGCAAAATAAATTACAGCTAGCTTCATATTAGAAAAAATAAAGACCAGATAATAGCTTTAAAATGCTGAATTCACATTGTTATCCCAGAATCTTAAATCCAATGAAAACGTCCTTCAAATATGATGGCAAAATATTTTTAAAAATTCTTAAGTTAGTTCATCTCCAGCAGAACTGTACTAGAGAATAAAAACATTCCTCAGGAAAACGGGAAATGGTAACAGTCAGAAACTCAGATCTACACAAAGAGATAATAACCATTAAAAAATGCAAATATAAAAGATTATTCTTTTTCTTTGCTTAAATTTTTAAATTAATTTTTTGTTGAGATAAAATTCATAAGAACATAATATTCACATTTAGCCATTATAGAATATAATCTTTGGAGGTTTTTCACAGTGATATACAACCATCACTACTGTGTATTTTCATATTTTTGTCACCCCCCAAGAGAAACTTTTTTTAAGTTTGCCATCCCATTTGTTCCTTACAGTTGCCTGTGACAACCACTAATCTACTCTCTGTCCCTATGGATTTGCCTTTTCGGGACATTTCATATAAATGGAATCATATACTGTGGATTTTTATGTCTGGATTCTTTCACACAGCATAATATTTTCAAGATTCATCCATGCTGTAGCATTTAGTAGTACTTCACTCCTTTTTATGGACAAATAATAGTCCATTGTATAAATATACTACTATTTGTTTATCCATTGATCAATTTATAGATATTTGGGTGGTTCCACTTTTTGATTATGCTATATAATAATACTGAACATTCATGTACAAGTTTTATGTGAATATATGTTTTCAATTATCTTGCGTATATACAAAGTTCCATGTGTACTTCAGAAGCATGTCTGAATGTCTGTTGGGGTCTAGTAGGTTTATAATGTGGTTCATTTACCTTGTTATTTTCTTGCTGACTTTCTGTCAAGTTGTTCTATCTATTATTGAAAATTGGATACTGAAGCCTCCAACTATTATTGGTAAACTATTACTCCCTGCAATTTTGTCAGTTTTGACTTCAGATATTTTGTAGCTCTGTTGTTAGCTTCATAATTGTTTATAACCGTTGTATCTTTTTGATGATTGCCCCCTTACCATTATCTAATATCCTTCTTTGTCCCTCATAACAATTTCTGACTTAAAGTCATTTGTATGATATTAGTATAGCTACTCCGGATGACTTTTAGACACTGTTTTCATGAGTGTATTTTCCATACTTTTATTTTCAGCCTATTTGTATATCTAAATCTAAAGTGCATCTCTTAAAGGCAGCATGCAGTTGAAACATGATTTTTTTAATCCATTTACTCATCTCTACCTTTTAATTGGAGAGTTTAATCCATTTGCATTTAACATCATTCCTGATAAGGACTTCTGCATTTTGCTATTTGTTTTCTATATGTCATATCAGTTTTGTTCCTCAATTCCTCCAACACTGTCTTATGTTCTGTCAAATATTTTCTAGTGTATCATTTAAATTACATTTTTATTTCTTTTATTACATAGTTCTGAGTTATTTTCTTAGTAGATGCTCTAGGTATTATAATTAACATCTTTATAACAATATTAATTTATTACAATCTTAACTTAAAATTCAATACCTACTACAAAAACTTCCTCCTATATAGTTCTGTCCCCTCCTTATGTTATTCTTGTCACAAATTATATCCTTATACATTGTGAGCACATTGACATAGATTTATAATAATAATTTCATGTAGCTATCATTTATATATAAGAAAAAAAGGAGTACAAACAAAAATACAAAAATACATTAATACAACTTTTATAATTTCACGTGTAGTTACCATTACTAGTATTCTTTGTTTCTTAGTCTCCCGTCAAGTTACTGTATACTAGCAATGAACTCTCTCAGTTTTTATTTACCTTGAAATGTCTTAATTGCCCATCTTTGAAAGATAATTTTGCTGGATGGAATTCTTGGTTGACACTTTTTTTCCCAGCACTTTGAATATATCATATTGATGTCTTCTAGCCTCTATGGTTTCTGATAAGAAATTAGCTGCTAATCTTATTAAGGAGCCTTTTGATTTATAATGAGTCACTTCTCTTGCTGTTTTCAATATTCTTTGCCTTTCCACAGTTTCATTATAATGCATCTTAGTGTGGATCTACTTGAGTTTATCTACTTGGAGTTCACGGAGACTCTCAGATATGCAGATTCAAATTTATCATCAATTCTAGGATGATTTTACTCATTATTTCTTCAAATACTCTCTCTTCCCCTTTCTTTCTTTCCTCTCCTTTTGGCCTCCTACTGTGCATATGTTGGTATGCTTGATAGTATCTCATAGGTCTTTTAGGTTCTGACCATTTTTCTTTCTTCTTTTTTCTTTCTACTCCTCAGACAGGACAATTTCAATTGACCTATCTTTAAGTTCACTGATCCTTCCCTCTAGCTGATAAAATCTGTTGTTGAGCCCCTCTAGTGAGTTTTTCACTTCAGTTACTCTAATTTTCTATACCAAAATACTTATTTTCTTCTTTAAAATTTTTTCCATTTACTAATATATTCTATTTGAGATATCATTCTCATAATTTCCTTTAGTTCTTTGCAAATGGTTTCCTTAAGCTAAACGTATTTAAAATACCTGATTTAAAGTCTTTGCCTAGTCAGTCCAATGTCTGTACTTCTTCAAAAACAGTTTCTGGTGATCGACTTTCTTTTTCTTTGTATGAGTAAAACTTTCTCATTTCTTTGCATAACTTCTAGTTATTGAACACTGGACATTTTGAATACTATGATACAGCAACTCTGGTAATCAGATTTCCACCCCCTCTTTCCAGAGATTTGCATCTGCTGCTTTTTGTAGTTATTGCTAGTTGCTTGCTTAGTGACTTTTTGAGTTAACTTTGTAAAATCTGTAGGTTTTGTCATATGTGGCCACTAAAGTCTCTGTTCCATTAGCTTTGTAGCCAGCTAGTGATGGGACATGGATTTTCCTAAAGGTGTGGAGCCTAGAAAACCACCCAGTCTTGTGCAGGGGCTCCTATGTGTGTGTCTTCCACATTCAACCACATAATTTACAACTCTTCCTTAACCTTCCCTTCCTTTTTGAACCAAGCCAGAAAAATAAACTGAGAGCTCATAACCTCCTCAGGTCTTTTTTGAGTGTATGCATAGAACTGAGCATGTGTATTTTCAACAATATGTCAGAGTTTTTCTGATTTCTTATTCTCCAAAACATCTCATTTCTCAATATCTCCTCCCAACTGTTTTTAATTATATTGATTAATTTAACTGTTATCTATTGTTTCTGGCAGCAATACTAAGTATCTTTGCCTATAAACATTTTTTGGACAAATGCACCCTGGGTAATGTCTACAGATAATCCTGTGTTAGGCAAGATAAAGGCAAGCCTTTTAAGCTGACCTACCAAGGAGGCAACAGATAGATCAGAACCATTACAACTTTTTGCTAATAAAGTCCATTCTGTTCCCTGTGGTGCCAGAATTCAGAATGTTATTTTCAAGGGTACCACTGAGGTAGAGAATAGTTTAAAATATCACAAAGCTCACTGTACTTATTTAGATCAAGTTGGGTTTTCTTGAGTAAGTACTCCCTGGTTTATGCAAGCTTTTAGTTAGTTTCCAGAACTCCTAAAATGTTGATCCAGACAATTTTTAAGTTTTTTTTTCCATTGATTTTTTTTTTGGAACAATAGACTTCTGGATTTACTTACTCTACCATTTTACTTCTCACTTAAATTTTTAAAAGACACATGGGTCTCTATTTTCACCCAAGATACAATTGATTTCCTACCTAAAACAACTAAAAACCTGAGGAAATATATGAAACAATGTTTTTCAAGACACTGGATATAAAACAGTGAATAGAAGAGATCCTTGAGATAATGGAAACAAATGAAGTAAATCCTATGAAATCTTAAGCCAAGTGCCTGGAGAGAGTTTCCTGGTTTGTGGGTAAGAAGAAAGAACCTAGACAGAACCTATTGGTCTTTCTGAATTGAGAATTGATGAGACAAAGCTGGAGGTGGGGGGTGGGGGGTCAGGAATAGCTAGAGTACGTAGGTCAGAATATCACAAAGAAGAGAGCTGAAAGAGAGAGAATAAGAGTAGTGAGAGGGCTCTCACAAATATTCAGAATGTATATCCTAACATTCATGTCAAGGTTAGGGAAAGAACCAAAAAGGAAAATAGTCCCCAGAGCTGACTTAGGTCTGATGATAGTTTTATTTGCCAAAGTGTAAATACCTCATAATCCAGTGAGCATTGGGTAGAATCATAAGAATTGTGTTGCCTCAATAGTAGAGCAAAATTAGCCCAAGACTAAACACTGTCTTATTCCGACAACGACAGAAACTAAAGTCAAGACTTAAAAGTAAACTAATAGTGTCAGAAAAAATATCTCAGTAGTACTTATAATAGTAAAGTTTACAATGTATGAAAACCAATAAAATATTAGAACTATGCAAGGAGCAGAGTGGTAGGTGGAAGACTGGTGGCAATAAAAAAAAAAGTAAAACAATCAATCCAAACTATCTCCCCAAAAGATACAGATGACAGAATTAGTAGATAATATGTTTTAAGCAGTTATTATAATTCTATGTCCCATATTTAAGAAGCTAGAGGAAAAATTAAAATGTTTACTCTAGGCTTGGAAGATGTTTTATGAAGCTTAATCAAAATTATAGAAATTAAACCTAACATATGTGAGATGGAAAATACCCTAGATATGAATAATGGCATATTAGACAACATGGAAGAAAATATTAGTAAACTTAAAGGCATAGCTATAAAAACTATTAGAAATAGAAATAAATGAACAGATCATTTGTAAGCTGTGGGAAAACTTCAAGCATCCTATGATATACAGAAATGGAGTCCTCGATGGAAACAAGGACAGAAAAAATTTTTAAGTAAATCATACTGAAATTTGTTCACATTTGATAAAAGTGATATAAGCCCATAAATTCAAGCATCTCAATGAATACTAAGCACACAAAAAAGAAAACTACAAAAAAGTACATTATAATCAAAGTTTTCAAAATCAGTGATACAGAAAGTGTCTTAAAGGCATCCAGAGACTAAAAGACATTAAATAAGATGTGCCAGAAGATGGTAGAGTAGGAGGACCCTAAGCTCACCCTGTCCAGGTTCACAACTAGTTATCACTCATGTCCAAATCAATAAACTGGACATGAAGACTGGTAGAACAAACTCCACTACTAAATATAGAAAAGAAGCTGTATCAGAGAGATTAGGAAGGGTAGAAACAGTGGCCAGGAGCTGCCTGCAGGAAGGAGGGAGCTATGTGTACAAAGAAAATAAAACTCCAGGGAGCCCACAGAGGAAAATGAATTCCCATAATATCTGGCCTTGAAGACCAAAGGGGCTGAATTTTATGAGTTTGATAACCGGCAGGACTTGGAGCATGGAGGTGTAAGAGTCAGATGACTCATCACTGGATGAGCAAGGAGAGCAAGTGATAGCTAGGTCCCTGCTCTTGAAGAGAGCTGTTGCCCGAGGAGAGGCAGTATAGAAGCAATAGCTTGCACAATGGGAGGGAGATATGTTTACACTGTATTTGAAGTGTATTGGGGGACTTCTTTAGGAACAAAGGATCTGGTAGGCACCATTTTCCTCTCCAATTCCACAACATACACAGAGCCACTTGCAGGAGGTGGCACTGCATAAACATTTGCTATCTAACCTGCTAGCAGTACAAACTGCCCAAGAGTTCTCCTGAGGATTTGCCCACTCCAAGCCCGCTGGCCTCAGCCCTGGGTTCAGTGCAATTTTTCTTAATACTGTGTGTGCCCAGCAGAGCTAATACCTCTGCATTGCCATGCCTCCACAGCCACAATGCTTCAGAGGATCAGCCCAGGACTAGCAGCTCAGTGCAAATTCTGTTAATAGCACCACCCTGCCACTGAGCATTTCTACTGTCAGGCCCTTGAGAGCCAGCCTGACTGGATCTCACTAACATCGCAGAGAGCAAGCACAGACCACAAGAGGCAAAGAGTTAATGCATACATCTGGACTGAGAAAAAAGCAACTTGAACGCAATAGCACGATGCAATATACATGCATAGGAAAATCCCCTGCAGTGCCAGGTTCTGGGGACCAGGGAACACTGCACTATAGGGCACTACAAGACCTCTTCTTCATAAAGCCACTAGTAAAGAGCACAAGATATAGCTAACTTTCCTAACATAGAGAAACAGACACAGAGAGGTAGACAAAATAAGGAGACAGAAATATGTCCCAAATGAAAGAACATGAAAAGAAAAATCACAGCAGGAGATCTAAATGAAAGAGAAATAAGCAATATGCCTGTTGCAAAATTTAAAATAATGATCATAAAAATGCTCACTGGACTTCAGAGAAGGGTCTAGAGGATATCATTTACATCCTTGACAAAGAGGTAAAAATAACATATCAGAGATGCAAAACTCAATAAATGAAATTAAAAATACAACAGGGGGACGCCTGAGTGGCTCAGTGGTTAAGTGTCTGCCTTTGGCTCAGGGCATGATCCCTGGAGTCCCTGGATCGAGTCCCACATCGGGCTCCCTGTATGGATCCTGCTTCTCCTCCCTCTTCCTATGTCTCTGACTCTCTGTGTCTCTCATAAATAAATAAATAAATAAATAAATAAATAAATAAATAATAAATAAATAAATAAATAAATAAAATCTTTGTATAAAAAAAATACAACAGATAGAAAAATTGTAGGCTACAGAAGCAGAGAAACGTATCAATGACCTGGAGGATAGCAATGGAAAACAATCAGGCTGAACAGTTGAGAGACAAATATGACACAAGGAGAATAGACTTAGAGAACTCAGAGACCCTGTCAAGTGAATTTATTTCACATTATAGGTATCTCAGAAGAAGAGAGAAAAAGGGGGACAGAAAATGTATTTGAAGAAATAATAGCTGAAAACTTCCCAAACCTGGGAAGGGAAACAGAACTAGATTCAAGAGGCATAGAGATTACCCAACAAATTCAACTCAAGGAGGTTCACACCAAGACACATAATAATTAAAATGGCAAAAAACAGTGACAAAGAAAGAATTTTAAAGAGAGTGGGAGAAAAGAACACAGTTACATACAAAGGAAATTCCATAAGGCTATCAGTTGATTTTTCAGCAGAAACTTTGTACGCCAGAAGGGTGTGCCATGATAGCTTCAAAGTGCTGAAAGAGAAAAATCTGCAGCCAAGAATACTTTACCCAGCAAAGCTATCATTCAGAATAGGAGGAGAGATAGTTTCCCAGTTTCCCAAACAAAAGTTAAAAGAATTCATAACCAGACTGCATGGATGGTCCAGTCAGTTAATTGTCTAACTCTTAATTTTAGCTCAGGTCGTGATCTTGGGGTTGTGAGACTGTGCTCCATGTCAGGCTCCATGCTTAGTGGGGATCAGCTTCTTTCCTTCTCCCTTTGCCTCTCCCCTTGCACACACTCTACCTCTCTCTAAAATAAATAATCTTGAAATAATATTTATGACCACTAAACCGGCCCTTCAAGAAATGTTAAGGGGAATTCTGTGAGTAAAAAACAAAACCATAACTAAAAGTAAGAAAAACAGGATGTACAAAGTAAAAGATGATACCAAATATCTGAAATATGAAGGGAAGAGGAGTAAAGAATGATTCAAAAAGAAGTGACCATCAGGTTATGCTATATGCTATATGCAGGAGATATTACATATAAACTGAATGGTAACTACAAATTAAAAAATCAGTAATAAATAAACAAAAAATAGAGAGTAAGGAACCCATGTATATCGCTAAAGAAAACCAGCAAACCATGAAAGAGAGCAAGAGAAGAAAGAATCAGAGAAAAACTATAAAAGCAATCACAAAACAAGTAACAAAAGGGCAATAAATACATATTTATCAAGAGTTACTTTGAATGTAAATGGACTAAGTGTTCCAATCAAAAGACACAGAGTGACAGTACATATAAAAAAACAAGACTCATCTACATGCTGTCTTTATAAGAGACTCATTTCAGACCTAAAGACATCTGCAGATTGAAAGTGAGAGGACAGAGAAACACTCACCATGCAAATGGATGCCAAGAAAAAGCCAGAGTAGTAATACCTTTATTGGACAAAATAGACTGAAACAAAGTCTGTAAAAAGAGACAAAGAAGAACACTATATAATAATACAGGGGACAATCCAACAAGAAGATAGAACATTTGTAAATATTTATGCATCCAGGATAGGAGCACCTAAATACATGAAACAGTTAACAACAAACATGAAAGAACTAATCGATAATAGCATAATAAGAGTAGGTAACATTAATACCCTACTTACATCAAAGGACAGATTACCCAAAACAGAACATCAACAAGGAAATAGTGGTATTGAATGACATACTGGGCCAAATGGATTTAACAGATATATTCAGAACATTCCATCCTAAAATAGCAAAATACACATTCTTTTCAAGTGCATATGGAATATTCTGCAGAATAGTCACATATTAGGCCACAAAACAAGTCTCAACAAATTCAAAAAGATTGAAGTCATACCATGCATCTTTTCTGACCACAATACTATGAAATTAGAAATCAACTACTAGAAAAAAACTAGAAATATCACAAATACATGGAGGTTAAGTAACATGCTATTAAACAACGAATGAGTCAACCAAGAAAATCAAAGAAGAAATTAAAAATTACAAGGAAACAAATGAAAATTAAAACACAATGGCCCACAACCTTTGGGATGCAGCAAAAGTAGTTCTAAGAGGGAACTTTATAGCAATACAGGCCTACCTAAAGAAACAAGAAAAAGCTCAAGTAAGCAACCTAACCTTACACCTAAAGGAGCTCTAAAAGAACAGCAAACATAACCCAAAGCCAGAAGAAGGAAGGAAATAATAAAGATTAGAGCTGAAATAAATGATATAGAAACTAAAATAAAACAACAAAAATAGAACAGATCAATGAAACTAGGAGCTGGCTCTTTGAAAAGATCAACAAAATGGATAAATCTCTACCTACACTCATAAAAAAGGAAGGAGGGAAGGGATAAAGGAAGGAATAAAAAAGACACAAATAAACAAAATCACCAATAGAAGTGGAGAAATAACAGTCACCACCACATAAATACAATTATAAGAGAATATGAAAAACTATACACCAACAACTTAGACAACATAGAAGAAATGTATAACTTCCTAGAAACATACCTATCAAAATGGAAACAAGAAGAAACAGATATTTTGATTAGACTGATTATAAACAAGGAGTTGAATCAGTAATCAAAAAACTGTCACCAAAGAGAAGTCTAGGACCAGATAACTTCAAAGACGAATTCTACCAAACACCTGAAGAAGAATTAATACCAATTCTACTCAAACTATCCCAAAAAATAAAAGAATGATAACTTCCAAATTCATTCTATGAGGTATCACCGTGATACCAAAATCAGAAAAAGACACCACAAAAAAAAAGAACTACATGCTAATATCTCTGATAAACATAGGTGCAAAAATCCTCAACAAAATACTAGCAAACATAGTCCATTAGTACGATTAGTATCTAAAATAAAGAACTTATACAACTCCACACCCAAAAGACAAATAATCCAATTTAAAAATGGGCAGAAGACATGAACAGACATTTCTCCAAAGAAGACAGCCAGATGACCAACAAACACATAAAAGGATGCACAATATCACATGTCATCAGGGAAATACATATCAAAACTACATTGAGATATCATGTCACACTTATGCTAAAATCAAAAACACAAGAAACAACAAGTGTTGTCAAGGATGTGAAGAAAAAGGAACCCTTGTGCACTATTGGTGGGAATGCAAAATGGAGCAGCCACTATGCTAACCAGTATGGAGGTTCTTCAAAAAAAACTAAAAGTAAAAATACCCTATGATCCAGTATTCCCACTACTGGGTATTTACTAAACAAATACAAAAACATTAAAGCAAAGAGAGACATGAACCCCTATGTTTATAGAACTATTATATACAACAGCAAAACTATAAAGTAGTTCAAGTACCCATTGATAGATGAATAAATAAAAAGTTGTGGTATATATACACAATGGAATATTATTCATTCATAAAAAGGACAAAATTTTGCCATATGCAATGACATGGATGGGGCTAGAGAGTATAATGCTAAGTGAAATAAATCAGAGAAAGAGATACACTATAATTTCACTAATATGTGGAATTTGAGAACAACAACAAAAATGAGCAAAAGCAAAAGGAGATAGACAAACCAAGAAACATACTCTTAGCAATAGAGAACAAAATGATGGTTACAAGAGGGCAGGTGAGTGGGGAGATGAGTTATACAGGTGATGCAGATTAAGGAGTGCAGTTGCCATGATGAGCACCAGGTGTTGCACAGAAGTATTGAATCTCTTATATAAGAGACTTGAAACTAATATAATAGTGTATGGTAACTTTACTGAAATTGTTTTTAAAAGACATATATAGCAAACATAAAAGAATTACAAAAGATTTTTTTTTGTGAGAAATAATCCAAGTCATCTTACAATGGAGTAAATCTTTATAGTGAAACAATATTGCTGTCAAACTAGAAACTCAAAATCTAGCAAAATATCTTTTAAAAACTAACAGATAATAGCCTTTGCAGAAATAAGCAGCTAAAATAATTTATTACCAACAGAAAAATGAAAAATCGATATGACTATAGCTACTAGAAATATTAAAAAGAAATTAAGAGAATATTATGAAAAATACATTATAGCACTACATTTCTAAAAACTCAAATAATACATGCAGTGGTCAATGAGAACATATAAAGTCCACAACATCACTAGTAGTTAGCAAAATGCAAAATAAATCCAGAAGATACTACTATTCACCCACTGGAGTTGCTAAAATAAAAAGTCTGCAAAAACTGAACTTTGTCCCAAAATTTTATATTTTGCTGATGGGACTGTATATGTTACAGACCATTAAGAAAAAAATTATTTACTTCGCATAAAATTAAACAAACATCTACCCTATGAACCAGTAATTTCATTTTTAGATATATGTCAAAGAGAAAGAAAAACACTTATTTACAAAGTGAATTATATGGAAACATGTATAGCAACTTTTTTTATAAAAACAAAAAAAAGTAAAAAGAATACAAATACTCATCACTGGAAAATGGATAAACAAATTATTGTATATTTAAAAAATTAAATACTACCTACTAACATAAAAAACTGCTTACATATGCATCAATAGGGATGAATCCAAAATGTATTTTTCTGAGTGAAAAAAAATACAGATTTTAAAAGGTATATATCATATCATTTATTTATAGTGAAGAACCAGAACAGTCAAAGCTGATGTATGATGAAAAAAATTAGAATAGTGTTTTCCTCTGAGTATCTAATTGACCAGGAAAAGGCATCAGAAAACATTTTAGAGTGATAAAAATGTTTTATTTCTTAACATATATATTAGTTACATATGAAAACTCATTGACATTGTAGATATAATAAGGTTTATTTCATTATATGTACATTTTCAAAAAGTTATAAAATATTGAACTCTTCTTAATATAGTTGCTTTTTACATATGTATGGGTTTGCGATTATAATACCACTTCTTGTACACTATGTTGTTTAGGTTTTGTCTAGGTTGCTTAGGTTCTCAACTGTGAACATCTTTTCCCAATTCTATATTCGCTGATACAGTCATGTTAGTTGATTGAATTAGGCCATGGGAAAAGTATCCACACTATGAAAATAAGCAAATGTTATAAATCTGTTTTGTTTTGTTTTTGAAGAACAATTTGTTAAACATTTGCCTGTATATTACTAATGAATATACTGAAGATATTGGAACCAAGTTTCCCATTGTTGGAGAATAGATTTAAAATGAAAAAAAAGGAAAAATAAGATCTATCCTGTGGCATTTGATTTGAATTGAAAGTATAATAATAAACTCATGCTTTTTAATAGATAAAAGTAGAATTAAGAATGTGTGTGTATGTATTGTTTTCCAAACTATATCACTTGGGGGGCCTACAAGTGATGGCACACTGGTAACAATGAGCACACACTGTGCCCATATCTTGGTTTTTAACTATTATTATCCTTACTATGAACCAAAAACCTCATAAAGAAATGATGATTCCAAAATGATTCCAGGGATGCCTTGGTGGCTCAATCAGTTAAGCTTCTGACTCTTGATTTGGGCTCAGGTCATGATCTCAGGGTCATGAGACTGAGCCCCACTTTGGCCTTTGGCTCAGAAGAGTCTACTCTCCCTCTCCCTCTGACCCTATCCCATTTGCAATCTAAATACATATATACATAATACCTGATTTGTCTCCTTTTTCTCATGCACCATTGTCTTCTACTTTAAAATCTTTTTTTTTAATATTTTATTTATTTAATCATGAAAGACACACACACACAGAGAGAGAGAGAGAGAGAGGCACAGGTAGAGGGAGAAGCAGACTCCATGCAGGGAGCCCGATATGAGACTCGATCCCGGGTTTCCAGGATCATGTCCTGGGCCGAGGGCAACACTAAACTGCTGAGCCACCGGGGCTGCCCTACTTTAAAATAATGGAAGGAAGGAAGGAAGGAAGGAAGGAAGGAAGGAAGGAAGGAAGGGAGGAAGGAAGGAAAGGAAGAAAGAAGTGATGATTCCAAAGCTAATACAGGGAACGTACAAGCAAAGTTTGGAGTATCTCATTGGGAAAAAAATTGAAAAAATATTCAAAGAAACATAAAGACCTATTAAAAGATAACGATAAGATAGACGGATTCTCCACTCCTCAAATCTGGATGATTCTAATATCTAAGTAAATAAAGAATATAATGTGTCAAATCCATTAATAAAATCTAAAAATCCATGAGTCTGCCATCAATAAAAACATACAAATAGGAGACCAAGGAATGTTTTACCTTATAGTAAAATCCAACTGATAAATATAGAGAAATTGATGGAGTTAGAAATTATCATTGGGTGCTAAAACTGGTGGGTAAGTTTTTGATGGTAGCTGTATATTTATAGATTTTTAAAATATTTCACTAAAGTTACTTATTAATTACAAAGAGGAAATTTTTTAAGTAGAGAAACTTAGAAAACACCATTTTATCCAAGCCATCAAAGCTAACACAGCCAATTTGGGAGCAAACTGACATTATGTGCCTCCTAATAAGATTCACTGAGGAGAATACACTATCACTTCAGTAGTCTTCTTGCCAAAAATGCATATCCTGAATCTAATCATGAAGAAACATCAGACAAATCAAAACTGAGGAACATTCTACAAAGCAGATGGCTTAAAGTCTTTAAAATATCAAGGTCAAAAAGCACAAAGAAAGGCTGAAGAGCTGTTCTAAATTAGACACTAAAGGGACGTGACAACTGAATGTAATTCAGGATCCTGGATTTGATCCTGGACTGGGAACAGTTACTATTCAGGGTATTATTGGAACAATTGATAAAAAGGATGAGATGACATTATTGTATTAATATCAAATTTCCTGGTTTTTATAACTCTAATCTAGTTATGTAAGAAGATGTCCTTGTTCTTACTATATGCACCCTGACATGTTTAAGCATAAAGGGATATAATGTCTTGATCTTGCTCTCAAAATTTTTTCCAGGAAAAAAGAGAAAGAGAGAAAGAGAGAGAGAGAGAGGGAGAGAGAGAGAATATGCAAGCAAATGGTAAAATATAAATGATTGGTGGAAATGAGTAAAAGGTACATGAAAATACCTTAAAGTATTTTTAGAACTTTTCTGTAACAGGGATTGGATCCACCCTCTCACCTGAAATTATTTTTTAAATGTGTAAAATACATAAAACAATGGTTTTCAAACATAGAATATCAGGCAGTAGAAGACAATGGTGCATGAGAAAAAGGAGATAAATCAGGGGAGAATCACAATTTTCCCACTTTACTGCCTGGAGTTAGCTTCTAAGATACAGGGCAAGGGAGGGGGAACCAAGCCCAGTAGTTTCCCTGAGTTGAAGAGATACAAATGGGATACCAGGAAGGCTAATGTGACCAGGATTCAAAATGACAATGTACTGAAGAGGATCTTCACTAAAAGAGGGAGAACTGCCCTGTGTTCAGCTGAGTACTCTCAGAGTATGCATGTAAAGAAATGACTCAAGGCTGGGAAAAGAAACATCCACAAGAAACAGAGGGAAAAAAATCTCAGAGCTCACTCATGGTCAGAAATAATTCATGTTCCCAATGCCAGAGTAGAAAAACTTCATAATTCACAAGAGTACTGCTGTAGGAATGGTGAAAGTTATGCCTAAATAAAAATTGTCTGGTGCCACCTAAGAAAGCTTGATAGCCCTTCAATCAGAAAGAAAATACCAGATGGAAATCAGCATGTATACAAAGGAAAGAAGATTTCTAGAAATGGTAAACACATGGATAAATACAAAAAGACTTTTTCTTAATTTTAAAATTCTGTTAAATGATAATGGACTTTTTAATAGGCAAAAATAAGAGGGTGTTGAGTTTATAACATATGTAGAGCTAAAATATATGAAAATAATATCAAAAGGATGGGGGAGAAGAAATGGAACTATAATACTTTAAAAGGCTCTTACACTATATGAGATCAGGAACAATATTACTTGAAAGTACTTTAAAATGCATACTATAAACCCTAAAGCCATGACTACAAAAGAAAAGAATTACAGCTAATCAACCAAACCAAACAAAATAAGGAGCTAACACGGAATTATAAATATTACTGAATTAATCTAGAAGAAATGAGTAAAAGAAGAAAAAAAGAACAAGAAACAGATGGAATACACAAATAGCAACACAGCAGACTTAAACCCAATTGTATCAATTGTCATTAAATGTAAATGGTCCAAACACTATAATTGTCAAATTGGATAAAAAAGTAAGACCCAACTACATGTTGTATACAAGAATTCCACTTTAAATATAAGGACAGAAATAGGTTGGATGTAAAATATGGTAAATTTGTATCACGAAAATACAAATCAAAATTACATCAAAATTTAAAATCATTAGACATATGAACAAGCAGGAAAATGTGACTAATCTAGAGACAAAGAGGTCAATAGCAACAGATGCTGGAAATTGTATAAAAAGACCTTAAAACAGCTGCTAACATTATGCTCAATGATATTAAGAAAAGATGGAATTGGGATCCATGGGTGGCGCAGCGGTTTAGCACCTGCCTTTGGCCCAGGGCGCGATCCTGGAGACCCGGGATCGAATCCCACGTCGGGCTCCTGGTGCATGGAGCCTGCTTCTCCCTCTGCCTATGTCTCTGCCTCTCTCTCTCTCTGTGTGACTATCATAAATAAATAAAAATTTAAAAAAAAACTTAAAAAAAAAGAAAAGATGGAATTAGTATGTGAACCAGCAGGGACATCTCAGCATAGAAATAAAATCTAAAATAAAAATCAAATAGAAAATCTAGAGAACAGGGATCCCTGGGTGGCGCAGCGGTTTGGCGCCTGCCTTTGGCCCAGGGCGCGATCCTGGAGACCCGGGATCGAATCCCACATCGGGCTCTCGGTGCATGGAGCCTGCTTCTCCCTCTGCCTATGTCTCTGCCTCTCCCTCTTTCTCTCTCTGTGACTATCATAAATAAATTTAAAAAAATTAAAAAAAAAAAAAAAAAAGAAAATCTAGAGAACATACTTGAGTGGTAAAGTATCTGAAATAATTTACTGGGAGTGTGGCTTCTGCCACATAATCCACAAAATCAAAATTGAAGTCATTAAAAATATAGTAAAATAAAGTCCAGGGATCCCTGGGTGACGCAGCGGTTTAGCGCCTGCCTTTGGTCCAGGGCACGATCCTGGAGACCGAGGATCGAATCCCACGTCGGGCTCCCGGTGCATGGAGCCTGCTTCTCCCTCTGCCTGTGTCTCTGCCTCTCTCTCTCTCTCTCTCTGTGTGACTATCATAAGTAAATAAAAAAATTAAAAAAAAAAATAAATAAAGTCCAAAGGGTTGCAAGATCTCAGAAGGAACCCAGAGTTGCTTGCATTCTTCTGGAGAAGTAGCAGGAAGAGGCAGCTGCTGTCAAAAGAGAAAGAAGAAAATAGCCGAATTTATATTTTTAAAACTCAAGTGTGGGCTGGCATGGAAAATGATGCTTCCTGGAAGCCTCAGACTCAAGAAGAGTCTGGACTCATCCTCGACCTTTTCTATGGGCCTTTACGAGTAATTTTGAGAAAGACTGAGGTCAGAGCAGGAGAGAAGAAACCCTCTGGGGGCAGGTGAGAAGGGCTGCTGAAGTGTCAGGATGGAGAAGAACTAAGAGAAACTCCATGATAGCTCCAATTGATTTTGACAAAAATGCCAAGATAATTTGAAGAAAAGTGTTTTCAGCAAACATGGCTGGATCAGCTGGATAATATCTAAGAAAAACTAACATTTCAACCCCTACCTCATACTATAAACAAAAACACAATTCAAGAAGATTTATATATATATATATATATATATATATATATATATATATATATATATATATATAAAATGTGTGTGTCTATGTTACTCCTAGAAGTAGGGACATGAGAATATTTTCACAAATTTGTGGTTGCCAAATATTTCTTGCAGAGAACAAAATAATGCACTAGTACTGTCAAGAATCATGTATAAGAAAAAAAATTCATGTATAAGAACTGTTAAGAAAATAAAAAGGCATGTCATAATCTGGTAGAAAATATCTGCAATACATAGATCTGACAAAGACTTTGTATTCAGAATATATAAAGAATTTCTATAAATTAATAATAAAACTTCAAAAAGGATGTTGCCTTCTCTAGGATTTTGGTTGATTCTTGTCTCACATTTAGATTTTTCATCCATTTTGACTTTATCTTTGTGTATGGTGTAAGAGAATGGTCTAGCTTCATTCTTCAGCATGTGGCTGTCCAATTTTCCCAGCACAATTTATTGAAGAGACTGTACTTTTTCCAGGGGATAGTCTTTCCTGCTTTGTCAAATATTAGTTGACCATAGAATTGAGGGCCCATTTCTGGGTTCTCTATTCTGTTCCATTGATCTATGTTTTTTTGTGCCAGTATCACACTGTCTTGATGAGCACTCGGTGTCATGCTGTACGTTGGCAAGTTGAACTTAAATTAAAAAATATTTTAAAAATATAAATTAATTAATAATAGAGATAAACAACCCCACTACAAAGTAGACTGCAGACTTGAACAGGTATGTCATACAAACACAAAAAAAGGTATGAGGAAACAATATAACACATAAATAGCACGTAGCATGTAAATAGGTATTCAAAACCATTCTTTATCAGAGAATTGCAAGTTAAAAGGACAATGGAATACCACTTACTATTTCAAACCAACAGAAAGAGCTAAAATTAAAAAAGACAACACCAAATGTTGCTGAAAATGTGGAGCAACTGGAATTCTCATGTACTGTTGCTGGGAGAAGTACAAAATAGTCAATCACTTCAGGAAAAATGTTTGCCCGTTCCTTACAAATTTACATATGCACATACCCACATCTAATAATTTCAATGTTACATATGTAACCAAAATAAATGAAAACATATGTTCACAAAAAGACTTGTATAAGAATGCTTATTGTGGCTTTATTCACAAAAACCAAAAATTAAAAAAAAAATCTCAATATCCTTAAGCAAGAGAATAAATAAAAGTATTTTAATTTATCCACATAACGGAATACTACTCATTGCTAAAAATACAAACTACTGAAACACACAAAATGGATAAATATTAAAACATTAGCTAACATATACTAAATCATTAGTCGAATTTAACTTAACAAAACAAATCCAAAATATTGCCTTGTGTAGAAGAAGCCAGAAAGAAAAGAGTGACCCTAGTGTGTGATTCCACTTATATGATACTCAAGAGCAGGCAAGACCTTTGGTAATAGAATCAGGTTGCTGGTTGCCAGTTGGATGTGGGAACTGACTAGACTCGTCATGAGAGAATTTTGTGGGTGATAAAAATGTTTTACGTATTGACTGTGACATTGTAAATATTTACCAAAATTCAGTAAAATGAATGCTGAAAATTTGTTTTTTTTTTGTTTTTTTTTTGAATGCTGAAAATTTGTAAATCTCACATTATGTAAATTCTGCTTCACCAAATAGAATAAAGCTACACTAGAAAAATTTTACAAAGCAAATAATTCTTTAAAATTAACATTTCTTTGGAACAAGTTTTCATCCTAATATTTGTATATCAGTGAATCATCTAAAATTTATCATATATTTTGAATGAGATAATGAAGTCGGTCTTTGAAAAAGAAAGAAAAAAGCCCTCTAGTACTGAAACTGTAGTGCACTGATAATCCCCTCCATCTGAAGGCAGCTACTTCATCAGCTCACGCAGAAGTGCCGTGTCTACTTCCAATACTCTTCTCCTATTTCTACCTCTTGCTTGCTACTGTCCAGATACTGGCAATGCAGGCTAACAGAACACCTGACTTACCTGTATAATTCATCAAATGCTTACTCCTCCTCCTCCACAAGAGAGTAGTTTTGTTTTGTTTCACTTTAAGTCTTGCATGATTCTAGATGAGGAATAAATATTTTCTGGACTGCCTGGAAAAATTCTCATTACTGCAATACCTGATCATCTTTGGCTATTCCTGCCTCACATAATAAATGTCCTCAGCTACAGACTGAAGTCAAAAGCCATTACATATGATAAAATGTAGCTTTAATTCACTTTATTGATGTATTACTAGGGCTTTGCTCTTTAACCCTTTAATGCCAATATATGTGCGTTATGCTTGCACCTAATGGGTATCATCTCTCTTGCAGAAAACACAGCAGGTGAAACAGTTAGGCGTGAGAACCATTCTGTTTATTTGCTTCTCTCTGACCTCACACCACAAACAGTAAACCCCAATTTCAACTGATGAAGCAAATCGAATTGGCACCACTTGTTCTATATTAAGTTTTTAAGTTCCCCTTAAGTGCTTAATAAATAAACTATTAAGACATTGCCACCAGAAGTTGTTTTCACCCTATAATCTGTCTGGATTTAAAATCAGGCAATCACACTCTGTCGAGCAGAATTATAGCTCTTTTGAATACAGCATTCATCACTGTGTGCCTACAAGTTCTCATATCAGTGCATCATGAATCCACACAGCCCTCTCATCCCACCTCTACGAGGTGGTCACACAATTAGTGAAGAGAAATAGGTGTGAGAGCCTGAATCTGAGACATCTGTGGGTGGCTATTTAGAAAGACGTACATTCTAGAAACAACTCTACCATTAAGAAAGGATAAAGATGAGAACAGGAACTAATGAATAAAAATCAGAAAGACAGGAAGAGACTTAAGAAAGTCTAGTCAGTGTTTATGAACAGGAAGTTAAATGAAAGAGGAACAATCCCACTCTCCCACAGGCCCAAGCAGAAAGTCAGAAATATGCTGATGTCAGTACATAAGGCAGGAGAGGTCTCAAAAAAAAAAAAAAAAAAGAAAGAAAAAGAAAAAAAAAGCAACATTACTAATGGACTCTCAAAGGAGCTAAAAATACTAGGGGTTACTGACTTCTGGCAAAAGAAAATGACATGTAGATTAAATGTTCTTCCTCATTCAGGGAGGGTGGGATGAGTGGACAGTACTTTTTTTTTCTGAACAACATGAAAGGAAATATCATTCACTGGAATTTTACCTATCTATATGGTAGTAAATCCCATTGAGTAAATGTTCACTTGAAAAATAGGAAGCTTTGAGTTATGTCACATTAATTTTGTGAATCCAAAATAGAAACTTGTTCGGGAATTTTAGAAAATCTAATAATATGCTCATTTATTCTTCAGTTCCACAATTCAAGGTCAGAAGAAAACTTTTATGACCATGTCATCACCATCACTCACAGTTCTGACCTCCTAATATATTAGTCACCATCTATTGTGACAAGCCATGTTCTCTCTGACATAGGGAGATAGGTCCTTTCTCAAACCTAGATATAGCATTCTTTCAGAATTCTTGATATTCCTGATTTTGGCAACTATAGGGGGAAAAAGCATATGCTAAATAATGAAGTGTTTAAAAAGGGTGAACTTTTTTTTAAGATTTTATTTATTTATTCATGAGAGACACAGAGAGAGGCAGAGACATAGAGAGAGGGAAAGGAGGGAGCCTGATGCAGGACTTGATCCCAGGACCCTAGGATCACACCTGAGCCCAAGGCAGACGCTCAACCACTGAGCCACCCAGGCACCCCAGGGGTGAACATTTCACTATCACTAGAGAATCTATAAATTTCTACAGTCATCAAGCCTTCTACAAACTACCCCCTACATATAGCGATCATCTTCTCTTTAACATTTTCTGTATACATTATTTTATCTAAACCCAGCAGTTTCAATCCTCCATCTCTATGTAACATCCTGCATGGGCAAAACCAATACTGCTACTGATCCTCCACTAACAAGACCAACAACACCCAGAGTAGATTCATGGATGAGTACCACTGTAATTCTTTCCTTTCCACCTTGCCCAAGTACCCTCCGCATTCCTAAATTCACCCACATTCCAAAAATGCAAATGTTTATGGCACTCTCCTGTTTAAAACCTTCAGAGCTTCTTAACTTCAGGATAAATTTAAACTTTATACCATGCCATAGAGGAACACTCATGATCTACTTTTTGCCCACTTTCCTGGCTTCCTCTGCTGACTGTCCCCACAATCACTCAGGGCTCTCCTTCCATGGGAAGCTTGCTGTTCCCTGCACATGTCATGCTGTCATACTTTAATACTCTTCCTGAGGGATCCCTCTAGCTAAAGCACCAAACCCAGCCCCACCTCCAACACCCCAGCCAGGCTGATGACGCCTCCTTTGCTTTAACACTGTGCTCAAGCATCTCTCCTCCTTCAATTTCCTTCCTAATGCTCTCTCCTCAGTAATATGCTGCCTCATACTCTTCCTTCCATTTCTCTGCTCCCCCCACCATGAAAGTTATGTTTATGAATATATATTTATATTTCCTCTCTGTACTTTCATAGCACTTCATGTATCACTCTTGTATAGCTCTCACACCACACTGGCACCTTTGGTTTTTTTCACTTCTCTTTCCCATCTAGACCTCTTTGAAGCAAGTTCTCTGTTAATTTATTTTTGTGCCAATAGTGCCTAACAGTGTAGCTAACCCATAGAAGATATTTAATACATGCAGTGTAAATGAAAAAAAAATGATTGAAGGAAGAAGGAAAGAAAAAAGGAAATCAAAAAAGACGTGCTATGCATTGAATGTTTATATGCCCCTAAAATGCACATGTTGAAGCCTTAACCAAGATGTTATATCTGGAAATGGTACTTTGAGAATTAGGGTTAGATGAGATCATGAGAGTGGGGCCCCCTTGATGCGATTAGTGTCCTTATAAGGAGACAACAGAGACCGTGCTCCCTCTCTCCATGTGTGCTGAGGAGAGGCCATACGAGCACACAGGTAGTCATCTGCAAGCTGGGAAGAGAGCCCTCACCTGGAACTGATTCAGCACCCTGATCTTGGATTTCCAGCCTCCAGAGCGGTAGGAAAATAAATGTATGCTGCTTAAGCCCCTCAATAATAGTATTCTGTTATGGAAGGCTGAGCTAAGACAGGAAGTAAGGAATAAACAAATAAATAAATGAATAAATAAAAATAGGGATGATATGCCCCTTGTACACTTTCTAACCAATGGCTCAGGGCTGCAGATGATCAGCCACAAACAGAATCCACTGTGTGGTTCTTCTCTCTGCAGGGGTAATTGGCTCTCCTGGGGAGTCACATTATTGACCTTGCACTCCTCAGTACCTCTCAGTCTAATCAGAACTAACAGCACAAATGACAAAGATCCATTAAGCAGATGACTGTCTGGGGTAAAGGTCACAAAGATCCCTTCTCTTTACTTGAAAATGTTTTTTTTTTTTTGATATTTTTTTAAATTTATTTTTTATTGGTGTTCAATTTACTAACATACAGAATAACCCCCAGTGCCTGTCACCCATTCACTCCCACCCCCCGCCCTCCTTCCCTTCTACCACCCCTAGTTCGTTTCCCAGAGTTAGGAGTCTTTACGTTCTGTCTCCCTTTCTGATATTTCCCACGCATTTCTTCTCCCTTCCCTTATATTCCCTTTCACTATTATTTATATTCCCCAAATGAATGAGAACATACACTGTTGGTCCTTCTCCGATTGACTTACTTCACTCAGCATAATACCCTCCAGTTCCATCCACGTTGAAGCAAATGGTGGGTATTTGTCATTTCTAATGGCTGAGTAATATTCCATTGTATACATAGACCACATCTTCTTTATCCATTCATCTTTCGATGGACACCGAGGCTCCTTCCACAGTTTGGCTATTGTGGCCATTGCTGCTATAAACATCGGGGTGCAGGTGTCCCGGCGTTTCATTGCATTTGTATCTTTGGGGTAAATCCCCAACAGTGCAATTGCTGGGTCGTAGGGCAGGTCTATTTTTAACTCTTTGAGGAACCTCCACACAGTTTTCCAGAGTGGCTGCACCAGTTCACATTCCCACCAACAGTGTAAGAGGGTTCCCTTTTCTCCGCATCCTCTCCAACATTTGTGGTTTCCTGCCTTGTTAATTTTCCCCATTCTCACTGGTGTGAGGTGGTATCTCATTGTGGTTTTGATTTGTATTTCCCTGATGGCATGTGATGCGGAGCATTTTCTCATATGCATGTTGGCCATGTCTATGTCTTCCTCTGTGAGATTTCTCTTCATGTCTTTTGCCCATTTCATGATTGGATTGTTTGTTTCTCTGGTGTTGAGTAGTATAAGTTCTTTATAGATCTTGGAAACTAGCCCTTTATCTGATATGTCATTTGCAAATATCTTCTCCCATTCTGTAGGTTGTCTTTGAGTTTTGTTGACTGTATCCTTTGCTGTGCAAAAGCTGCTTATCTTGATGAAGTCCCAATAGTTCATTTTTGCTTTTGTTTCTTTTGCCTTCGTGGATGTATCTTGCAAGAAGTTACTGTGGCCGAGTTCAAATGTTAACCTCTCCTTTAGGAGAAATATATGGGGATATTAAGGACTTATGTGGGGTCTATAATATTCAAGAAATCCTAAATTATGAAAAACATTCATAATAAGAAAAACTCCTCAAAATTGATTTAAACAAATAAAAGGAAACACCATATTACATAGTGGTATCTCTACTTCCTTGCTTCCTATCCTGCCTCCCCTCCCCATCCAAAGTCCAATCATTCTACCATTATTGAGGAGATTTTCCTAAAATTACTCTTCTTCAAAATTTCAGTGGTTCGGGATCCCTGGGTGGCTCAGCGGTTTAGCGCCTGCCTTCAGCCCAGGGTGTGATCCTGGAGTCCCAGGATTGAGTCCCACGTCGGGCTCCCTGCATAGAGCCTGCTTCTCCCTCTGCCTGTGTCTCTGCCTCTCTCTGTGTCTCTCTCTATCATAAATAAATAAATAAAATCTTTAAAAAAAAATTCGGTGGTTCATCATTGCCTTCATGATTCAATATAAACTTGCTGGTATCCAGGCTTTATAAACCAGCATTTACCATTTTAGCCAAAAAGAATAATAGCAAGCCCTCTCTGACTTCTTCCCCTTTGTATATGGTTTTCCTTCTACCTCTCACATCTCTCCACCCTCAACCACCCATCCCCTGGTCATCCTCTAGTTCTTAGCTAATGTGCCATTTTTCCCCAGAAGCTCCATCTGATTCCCCCAAGCTGAGTACTTACAACACTCCTTCTACTTCCCTCTAGAAAACTGTAATCACATGTAATTTATTTGCTCATTTCCCCTATAGGCAAGACACTCCTGTAGGGCAGAAGCTCTGGTATTATCTATGCCAGCCACTGGCAAATAGTAGGTGTTCCTTGGATAATTTTTGTTAAATGAGCAAATTAATAGTAATTCTTTAGAAGTTGTGAAGACTCATAAGTCTAATGACAGCTCTACATTTTTCTGTTACTTTATGGTTGACTGAGTGCTTCACAACTCATTATCTCATTTAAGTCTTAACTCAGTAAAGCAGGGCAGACAATAATCCAACACTTTTAGTTGTTCACCCTATAAGCATGTAATTTCTGTTCCATGTGGGAAAGCCCTAGTTTTCTTCTGAAGTCCACTCCTCTTCCAAGGAGCTAGAACTAGTCCTGACTGGTGGGAGGTAAATGGTGGTGGTTTTATCAACCTGTTTCCCCAGAAACAAGCTATGAGGCAAGGCTTGAGCGTGAACATGTTATTGGGAGGTATGATACCAGTGCATAAAGGGTGAAGGAAGAGGGAAGTGAGGCAGGGAAGAAGGGAAGTAACTAAAAGTTGATGCTTCTGGGTTGGTCACCATTTCACAAAGAGACACAAAATTACTGAAGCACTCCAGATGTCTCCAGACAAGCTACACCGAAACCTGTGCTTCCAGAACAGGCCATCACAGGCAGAACATCTACATACTCCCAATCTCTGGCTCCCACTGATTAAGAGCTTGGCCCATAAGGAGTAACTTCTGGGAGAAGCCACAGACTTAGAAAAATGGCATGGGCTTACATGGACTGACCAGGGTCCTGCCATGGCAGCAAATATCCAAGGGCCCAGGAGGCAAGAAAACAAGAGGACAAATACAAAACAAGGAAGCTACAGTGGAACTTCCAGGGACTGGTTTCAGGGCTGGCATGTGGAACATCTGCTGATAGAGGGGAAGTGGTAAGGCAAGAGTTTTTAGGGATATTCTTAGAGACACAAGGAAAACATATTATATATTGTATTTCATCGATTGGATAACTCAGGATGCATTTCACAATAAATAGCCTGTCATAATCTAATTGGCAGTGTTGTTTCTTTTGTGGTGCTATATAAAACAATGGTGCATCTTACAGCCAACGACACCTTAGAATCTGTGGAATACAGCAGGCCCTGTGTTTGCCTTCAGACATTTGTGTATGATTCTGTGATGCTAGGAGCTGCATCTCAGCCCTACTGCCACCATGAGAAGAGATAATCTGGTAGTCTGAGGATACAGAACGGAACTATGGAAAGAACCTGGGTCTTTTCAGTGAGGTCTTCTCCTCATCTGACAGATTAAGGGCTGAGAATGGAGAGCTGATGTGATTTTTCCAGAGTCACACGGACAACAAATGGAGCCGACACTTTAACTCACATCCTTGGTATTCTTTCCCATTCAACTATAGCACAATATTCAGTACCCTGCACAATTGGCCTACTTACTGCCCAATCAATCTGCTAATCTCTTCCCATGTGTCTTTTTGGTCTCCAATTGTCTAAAATCTGTGGTTTCCTGAAAACAGCCTGTTTTCTCATGCTTCTCTAGCTCCTAACATTTTAGAAAAGTTGGGGGAAAGAATAGTGAATAATGCTAGCCTACTAAAAACTTACCACAGAGAAATCAGAGAGATCTGGAGCTTTATACCCAGAGTTTAAAAAAAAAAAAACACACAAAAATTGTATATATTTAAGGCACATCTCTCTAGCCTTTTAAGCTTCAGTATATGGACAGCAGTACCACCTTTCCTTCAAAACACCTTGGTGTCCCTGTCAAAACCAGGGCAGAGTGCATGCAGATATAATATTCAAGCAATGAAACAACTATTATGTCAGGTGCCCACTCACCAGAAGACATTCAGTATGGCCACATCTGCCAATGTGTGCCAGCTAAACACCATTCCTCCACCTGGCTGCATATCCCCAGTCAGCTCCAAAGCTCACAATCACAGCTACTCAGTGACTTTTTCCCAAGTAATGTTAAGAAATTTACATTGGCTGGCTTTGGCTCATATTATTTGTACTTGCAAGCATCTCAGCCCAGGTAAATTACTAAATGTCAGTGGAAGTTTGAAAAATCAGAAAACAATGTCTGTAATAATTCAGGTCCTGATTACTCTGAGATGGGGGAAGTGATTTATCCCTAATTTTGCCAATATGGGCAAGCATGAGAATAAAAACCCAAATAATCCAGAGAATTCTATTGATAAAGCAATGTAATGATTTAGTAGATTACTGCCTAAGAGAAAGGATTTTTTTAAAAGCCCACTAGGGCAAACAAGCACTCTATAGAAACAAAGCAGCTGGGTTCTACATGTGGGTGCCTCCAGCATTTGTGAATCTGCAGCTGGCTGTGAATAATCTGGGTCTCATTTCCCATCTTCACTAGAGGAGCTGCATGGCTTGAGGTTCCCAGTCACCCCACAGCAGTAAGTACACTAGGACAATATCCCCAACATGCCAATAATTCCCAACTCAAGTTAGCAAACATGATCTTTTTTTCTTTGCATCTACTATCATGTGACACTCCTCTGGTCCCTCCCCCCTCGATGGGAAGATGGGAACTGAATACACTTAGGAATACCCTTCTAATAAACTGCTCGGGATGGAAATTAAGCCAATGACTTTTTGTCTGAAACCTCCAAGGAAGTCTGATGTAGAGAACCCAGACCACTGTCCTTCTTTCCTACCTGGGGACCTGGAGTAGGAATGTGACAGAGGCACCCCTTGCCATCCTACCTTTCTCCCAGCTCTCCAATGGCATGGAATTAAGTAAATATGTGTAAATGTGTGCAAGGGGTGCTACAAGCCACCTGCTGGAAAGTTCATAAAATCTGGTGTTCTTATGAGATAAATTGCAGGTGTTTAGTTCATTATGTTCTAAGCAGAACCAAGGGGGAAAGAGTAGAATATCATAGTGATTGTAAGTGCACTTAGGGTCCTTTGCTGTGTGGGAGCTGCCAGGTGAAGAAATGTATTAGTCTTGCTTTTTCTACTAGCCTCCTCATGAAGTAATCACTCAAATGGGTTCTCAGAGTTCAGGGGAATTGGAAGACCAGCATTAATAAGAGAAATACCTTGAATTTTCTTTCAAGGCACTCCAGTGGCTTTGTGGACATTATTACATTTACCAAACCTCCCAGGTCTCAGTGCTTCCACCCCAAAATGATGTCAGCCCCACAAGGGAGGAAATCTTCCCTTACAAACAAGAAAAAAGCAAAGCAGAGGATTTGAGACCCACCAGGTGTGGTTCTTGCAACTTCTGGAGTCCAGGATTCTGAAATCCTTGTCCATCAGTGAACATTTCAGTACTTTAGAGTTCTTTTAGGAATGTTAAAAGGAAGATTGCAGTGTTGACACCCAAGCCCCCTCTCTGAAGGGAAAACATTTGGAGGTCAACCTACATGTCAGTCTCCTCTTTTCCCATGCCTGCTCCCCACAGCTCTGCACACATATACCCTTGGGTAGCTCTGAGCTATTTTAGGCTTCAACCTCATCTGCCTTTCACATTAGGCTCTGCGTTAATTATGACGCTTCAGTGAAAACGAGCCTTCTGACAGTCTCAGGCTTGAGAATGGAAGGAGGAATAAAGGCAAGTCCAATTATGGGCTGTTAGCCCTAATTAATGCCCACCCCCTGTGCTTGGTATTCTAGACACAATCACCCTACTATTGGGGAGAAGGACTCAATTCACTCTGTGGCACAGGGACCAACATATTAAGGCAGTCACTTGCTGGTCCCCAAGGAACATGATCTTTCAGGAAAAGAAGCAATTTATATGCAATAACCAGAAGGAACACATAATCCTGCATTTCTCCTTTTAAACTGTCTTTTGACATTCTTGCAGCACATCTTCTTTTAGGGGACAGAAAGTACAGCCTTTTAGAAACCAAAAATCCTTTTCCTTCTTTGGTTCTAGACCTGAAGCCAATCAAACAACCAAATACACACACGTGGGTATTGTGTGTGTCTAAATTAAGTACTTTAACAGGCTCTGCAAGAAATATTAGGGCTAAAAAATCAGGTTCCTCCTTTCAGAAATATGTCATAAGCACAAACTTCACTAAATCAGAATGTTTTCTGGGCAAGTAATACTTCCCTGCTGCTTTCTGAAGGACTTCAGCAATTAATTCTGCAGGGAGTAAATTCAGATGAAGAACGAGGCTGTTGTACAGTCCCTGACCAGAGCCCTATTTAAAGCATTAAACTGTTCAAGTTTGAAGTGACTTCTGCTCTCTGCCTGTCCTCCCGCTTTCTTTCCTCTCTGCGGCTTCCATTTCACCCTTTCCATTCAATGCAGTTGCACAGATGGTCCCTGAGGGCTGAGTACACAGCAGCCCTGGGCCAGGAGCTGAGCAGATACCAAGTGAGCCACAGTCTGGGTTCCTTCTTCATTCTGTGACTGCTTTCTCTGAAGTAGCCTCCTCCCCCACTTCTCCTTGCCCCTGATTCACAACTTGCCTACCAGCATTTACTGTGGTTGGAAGTTATCCTGCCTGTTCACATGCTTATTTGATTATCGTCTGTCCTATCAGAAAATAAGTCCCAAGAGGTACTTGGACTGATTTGCCTCTATAGCCTTGTAGCATAGTCCTTAGTATAATGCAAAATTTGTGTTTGATAAACGAACACGTGAATGAGAATCACATGTCTAACGTTTAAGAATATCAGAGCTATGAGAAAAGTTAACATAGCTTAATATATGACCAATTAATATTTGTTGGTAGAGAAGATAGGATACTGCTAAAAATAGTGAATACAAAGATGAAAGACATTGTCTTTAACCTCAAAGAGATTACAGTTTAGTAGGGGCACACACACAATTCCTTTGAAGAGCACTTATAATAATGCATATTAAGACACTGTAACAGTCACTGGAAGATATAAAACAGTCTAAATTTCAAGTGAAACTTTACTTAAGTAGAGAGATTTACAGCATATATGAAAAGATAACTAATAATATCAAACGCCAACTGACACCAGCCATGTGAATCATAGCCTCATGGACCACAGAATGGAATGGCTACCATCACCCCTTTTTTTTTTTTTAATTTTTTAATTAATTTATTTATTTATGATAGTCACAGAGAGAGAGAGAGAGGCAGAGACACAGGCAGAGGGAGAAGCAGGCTACATGCACCAGAAGCCTGACGTGGGATTCGATCCCGGGTCTCCAGGATCGCGCCCTGGGCCAAAGGCAGGCACTAAACTGCTGCACCACCCAGGGATCCCCTACCATCACCCCTTTAAATGGTTCAAAGACCTCCTTCTTCTTCCCACACTGTTAAGAGGCAGACCTGGCCTATAACCATGAAGGTGTTCCTGAAGATAGCTCTGCAACTATCATTGTACAGGGACTCTCAGGAGTGAGGAAATCATTCATCCCACTCACCTATTCAAAGAAGGCTGTTTTTTACCTTTATGTTCTTCAGAGCACTTAACACACTACCAGTTTGCAATAAATTACAGTTAGTAATAACAGCATTTTTATTCTGAGTTTTATTATTAGAGGCATTAATTTTTAATGTTTGCTATGCTCAGATATGTGTGGAAGACTTGAAATGTATTTAGTAACAATAACTTCCACCTTCCAAGCTCTAGTGGTAGTATAGTGGGATATAAGCAGACTATAGCACATTTAATGCTCCGAGTAGAATAAGGCAATGAGAAAGAACAGGAATGTGAAGGGGAAAGCTTTGAGCTGAGAAAAAATATATGCTCTGTAGGATATGAGACCCATTAGGCCTCCACCTGCAAATCAGAGATGTATTCTGTGGTCTAAAAGATCTCTCTGACCTAGCCTAGCAGGGCAGACTTTCATAACCCCAAGGTAAACTGGCTCAGAAAGACTCACTCTGCATTTAGAACATTCTTAAGAAGAGATGAGAAGGACACTTTCTGTGGTGAGGAGATACAAGAACCACCTCCTTCCTCCCCACATTTCCATGCTACAGGCCTTCTGAGGGCTCTGAAGGCTGGTGATACCCACCAGTTCCAGCTCAGGCTGACAGATCACCTTCCTCTGCTTCCTTCCCCAGGCCAGACTATGCTGGATAAAGAGCCTTTCCCTTGTCTA
This sequence comes from Canis aureus, assembly GCF_053574225.1. NCBI lineage: Eukaryota > Metazoa > Chordata > Mammalia > Carnivora > Canidae > Canis > Canis aureus. Next base: position 59,039,718 of record NC_135616.1, read on the forward strand.
TACAGCAAGATGGCAGCTGGGGTGAGCAGCTCAAGTCCAGGTTCTACCCCCTAACTCCTGGTGTGGTCTTGGATATCAGTCCTCTCAGTTTTTTTTAAGATTTTTTTTTAAGATTTTATTTATTTATTCATGAGAAACACACAGAGAGAAGCAGAGACACAGGCAGAGGGAGAAGCAGGCTCCCTTCTGGGGAGCCCAATGCGGGACTCGATCCCAGGACCCGGGGATCATGCCCTGAGCCAAAGGCAGGTGCTCAACCATTGAGCCACCCAGATGTCCCAGTTCTCTCAGTTTAAATGATGCTTTCTCAACCCTGCCCTAAAGACACTGACCCCAAATTCCTGATAAAGGTAATTCATTGTATAGAGAAGCTGCCACTGCATTTTCACAAAGGAGATTGGGATGTACCCAAATCAGCCTCCGAACTTGGCACTTGGCCAGAATCTGCTATTCTGTTCGACCAGGGCCATGGAAAGACTAAGTAACCAAAGGCCCGCTTCAATTTCCAGGCTCCCTGATGCATGTGTGATCAATGATTGTATAATCACCTCGTTCATCAGCTATTCTGGTCAAGATAATCCCTTGAGTTAAAAAAAATTATGCCATTTGAATTTACTGTGAACATCTGAATATTTACTTTCAAATACAATAAAGCACTGCACATGGACTTTGAAATGAGTATCTCCTTATGTGCTTTATGTGTTGAATCTACCAGCCAGTCATGGTTTAAATGTACATTCGTTACCACAAGGGTAAAATGCTTCAAAAATTAATGGTGATTGTGAAAGCTGTTAATTTTAAGAACAAAACTAATTATTTAGAACTTCCAAATTGCTAAATAAATGGGAAAATGAGAAAATTAATGGAGAGTTAATATGAGTGTGTTATCTGGACCATTTTAGGGAGAGCACTACATCCTCCCACCCACAACTACAGATGTTTATTACAATATAAATAACCATTCAAGGCAGAGTAATAGAGATTACATAAAATTGTATTTCTAATCTTCTCTAATTTTTAAAAAATTCTTGCATTTATAACATTAAACAAAATAATCTGGAAGAAATGTATTGGCTATTTAGTTACTTTCTTTGAGGCTATGCTTCCTACTTGTCCACTCACTTAAGCTGAGCATGAGCATAGTTTTATAATTCGGTGGTGGCTTTATTCAACATTAGGCCAAAATGTGAATTCCATGCACCTCTTGGGCTTCTGTTCCTGACCTCCCCTGTCAGCAAGAATGTAGCCACTTCCCAAGGAAGTCTATACAAAGAGCCTAAAACAATTAGTAAGGGATCTCTCCAGGTGCAGGCTCCCCACACTGCTCTTCTCCCTTGGTAATAAGTTTCTGTTATTTCTAAGTTACAAGGACTGTCATCTGCCTCCATCATATTCTGCACACCCAGCTTATGGTTACACCTTTCCAGCACACGTGGCTCTACCCTGTGACATTGGAAATAGCTCAGAGTGCCTTCTTCCTCATGCTTCTGTCCAGAAGTTCCAGGCCCTCCCTTCTTGCTCCTGCCCAGTTTAGGAGTCCAGGCTTCTCCCCACTATCTTCCTTTGCCCTCAGCCCATACAAGACAGATGTACCCTTGTGCCTGAGGGGAAGACTCACAAGCCTGTACCTGTCTATAGTGTGACGTTTCACATTTAACTGATCTCTAAGGTCAAAAAAGCTTTGAATTTGGAGAGCTCAGTGTCTTCGTTTCACTGAGTCAACATTAAAAGAAAAGCAAATTCTGCTACATCCTGAGTCCACACATGGCCAGGAAGAAAAGCAGCAGGCATTGACTCCAGCTCTCTCAGACAGGGCTGTGGTGCTCCACAGACACACTTATGTGACCCAACCCGCCCGTGCCACCTATCACGGCTACCTCCTTAGACATGTTACAACTTGCCATGGCAAAGCATTGCCTGTGCAACCTAGAGCAGTAAACATGCCAGCATAATTAATGTCTTAACAACTTATTACAATCCTCAGATAATTAATCACAAAAGCTAAACATGCTGTCTCACCCTCCTAATGTGCTAATGCTCTAATTATTATGCCTCAATTAAGAGGAAGTCAATGCTCCTTGCTTAGAAGTGCATGCTTAATAAGGGCTCATGCATGGTTCCAGCAAACAGTAGCATGTGTAGGGAGGGAAGAGAAGAGATTTTTTTTTAAAGATTTTATTCATTCATCCATGAGAGACACAGAGAGAGAAAGGCAGAGACACAGGCAGAGGGAGAAGCAGGCTCCATGCAGGGAGCCTGACGTGGGACTCGATCCCGGGACTCCAGGATCACACCCAAGGCCGAAGGCAGGTGCCAAACCTCTGAGCCACTCAGGGATTCCAAGAAGAGACCTTTTTAATGAAGCTCTATGGGCAGCTTCAGTAAAGAAACTGACAGTCCCCTTTCTTGAATGTTATCCTTGGATGAACCCTGACTTCTGGGAATCTACCAGGACTTCAGGATGTCTCCCAGGGTGGAGAGAACTCTTCCAAGTGAAGGTGTGCCTAGGTGCTGGCACATGTGTGTTTATTGCCTGTGACTGTAGCAAGCAGTCATTCTCTTTAAGAGATACAAGTGGGAGCAGGGCCCATGTGGCTGGCTATCTCCTGGAAAACTCAGGACTCACTGTGTTTCCCATTTGGGGAGTGGGCTACAGGAGTGAAGCATCTTCCTCTAAATTCGATATTTCACTTGCCTCCCAATTGTCCTGAATAATGGTTTTTCTTCTTTAAATTATATTTTAAACTTCTTTGAAATAGATTTTACATCGTTATTTAGGGCATTCACATACACATCCATAAATACACAATACTGAAACAAAGTATCCCAAAATAAAACCATCATTCATGAAAACACTTTGGTATTTTATAGTCTGTTGTATTCCGTTTTTAAAAAATGCTTGTTGCAGCCCACTAAATTGATCTCATAATCCACTAATATATCTCAATCCAGAGGATGAAAAACACTGGTCTGAAGCTGAATAGCCCACAAGGAGGTTCCCCCTTTTCTAAGTCTCTCAACTGAGTTTGAGAATGGGATCGCACTTCCTAGTCCTGAGGGTCATTTAACAACCTATGGACAAATACTGACTGAGCAGTCACATGTCTCTCACCTCCTGGAGCCTCATCCATCTGCTTCCTTATCTGGCTATTTAGAACTGGTGGCAGATCAGAAATGACCAGTCATTCTTGAAGCCTAACTACACACACACACACACACACACACACACACATTTCACAAGGTTTCAAGATAATAAATAGTAACTTTAAAAAAATGGTTGGGAACCCAAAGTTTTAGAGGACTCATTTAATGCAAATATAACTTTTGAACCACTCTGAGAATTAAAACTAAGACCAACTAGAGATCACTCTAGCCCTTGCTTGGAGCCATTTTGCTTTGTTTTTGTATTTTTTCTCTTTATTTACCACTGCTGAAAAGTTCTCCCTTTAATAATAGCACACGGACCACAGCCAAGTGCAATCTGATAGGAAAAGGCTGTCATAGCTTCTCCTATGAGAGCTGGTATGCCTGTACTACCCTGAGTCCCCTCCATTCATGTCTGGTCCCTGGATTCTGCACACCCACACACTTCCATTCCCATGGCTGTGACAAGTCTGTAGGATAGGAATACTAACACTCATAACTTTATAGCAATTCATAATTAGAAGACACTGTTTGTTGAACTTTGGGAGGTGCTAAGAAGCATCAGACACTCTTTAACAGGTTACAAACTCTTTGGGAAAAGGAGACATAGAAATAAATGTTAAAAAGAAGAAGCTCTTGGTTCAAAACACTGTTTGATAAATGGCCCATAAATGATATTTGTTTAGTAGAGAGATCTCTGAAGTGCTCAACAAAGTCTTCCTAGAGTAGTGGCAACTGGAGCTAGCCCTTGGAGGACAGATATCACTTTGCAGATCCGTAAATCTTGGGGTCATCCCTGACTCTTTATTGTTTTATACTCCCATCCAAATTCTACTAGCTCTACCTTCAGAATGGGTATAGAACCTGACTACTTCTTCCTATGTCCATTGCTGCCTCTTGGCCAAATACATCATCTCCCACCTGGATAACAACTATAATTGCCTCTTAATTAGTCTCTCCACTTCTGGGCTTGCCCTTACTACAGACTATCTTCCATACAGTAGTCAGGAAGGTCCAATTAAAACTTAAGTCAGACATGTCACGCTTCTGGCTTCTCGTCTCCATCCTTATAAGTACCCTACAATGCTCAGGCCCTCTGCCTTCATCTACTACTACTTTCCTACCCCATCCCCTTTCATTCACTCTGTTTTAATCACACCGAGGCTCTTAATATTCTCCAAAAAAACCTGAGACACTCTTGGAGTTCTCAGATGACTGCCTGGCTCACCCTTACCTCCTTCAGGTCATTGCTCAAATGGCATCTTCTCAGGGCAGCCCCCTCCCCAACAGCTCTCTACTACCTATCTCTGTGTTATCTTTCTCTGTAACTCTAATCACCTCCTCTTATTACCTCTAATCACTGACATATTACTTACTTATAAGAAGTTTCTATTTACTTAAATGTAAGCTAAATAAAGGAAGAGGTTTTTGACTATTTTATTTTTGTGCGACACCTAAACAGTGCCTGGCACATAACTGGGGTGGGAAAGAGTGCTGGGGCAGGAGAACAGTGTGAACAAAGTCACAAAGGTGGGAAACCACCAGGTGTGGTAGGAAGGGAGGCAGTAAGGAGGCTCACTTGGCAGGAGTGGAGTTTTGTTTTGTAGGAAAGTGGCAATTGAAGCTGAAAAGGTGCCTTGTCTTCCAGGGTATGAGGATAAGCCCCAGCCCCATCCAGCACCCTCTGCTGCAGCCACAGAGAGCTGATGTTACTCTTAACATCTATTAATAACTCCCATATTTTTGTCAGGAGGAACCATTTTCAATTTTCTGAAGTCATACATCATATTCTGACTTGGAGCATCCTATGAATGAACACAAATAAGAATAAAGGCTGCCCTGGACAATATATTAGCCACTGCTTCATTGGCAGGACATTCAAGGATGACTTTAATTTTCAGACAGTGGATCATGAGATGGACAAACCACTGTGCCATTTACCAAAGTGTCTTCCCAGAATTCAGTATGTTCCCCAGGAGAACTGCTTTGGGAAACATAGAGGTCTTTGGACTTAGATGCAAGCTCTGTGGGATGTGTAGGAGCAAAGCCCATGGAAATAAAAGAAAGCTTTCAGTCATGGGGTTTTGAGAATGGGGTAGAATCTTCCTTGAGTTTAGGGCTCAGATGCCTTCTCCACCTTGTCATTGCCCTGGATAGTCACCTAAGCCATTAAGAGAAGACCAGGATTTGGTTCACCCAGTGAGTGAATGAGCACGAGCAAGCAGGTATGTGCACACACTGGTGCCTACATGTGTGAGTCACCAAGAACCAGTAGAATAAATCAAGAATTAGTTATATAAAACAGGAATTCTAGATTGACAAGGAAGATGCTCCTTCCAGGATCTCATCAAAGCAAAGTGTTTTCCCAAATGGTCAGCTCCAGGCTCTCTGATTGGCAAATAAGAAGACAAAGTAGTGAACTCAAGGGGACAGGAGACTTTACCAGATGCTGATCCTTGCTTGTATTCTTGCTCTTCCAATTACTAGCTACATACTGTAAGGCAAGTCAGAAGACATCTCTTAGTCTAAGCCTCCTCCAGAGGTATAAAGGGGGAAATCATTTCTACCCCACAAAATTACCATGAGTTTACATGAGGCAGTGTCCATGGACATGCTTGTTAAAGTGTTGTATCAGCTAGCTATTGCCAAAAAAAAAAAAAATGTACAACATAACAAAACACTCCCGAACTCAATGACTTAAAGAATTAGTTTCTTCTCTCTGACATGTGGGTTGGCTGATCCAGACTGAGCTCAGCAGGCTTGACTGAGCAGCTTTCATAATTTTAGCCGTCTTCACTCATGTGTCTTGTGGTCAGATTGGAGTCGAATGGTCTAGTCAGGGCCTAGAGAGGCAGACCAACTCTGGTCCATATGTTTCTCATCCTTTTCCTGAAATCAGCAGCTAGCCCAGGCATGTTCTTCCCTTGACCATGGGATGGGCATAAGAGAGCAAGTCCAGTCACATAAGCCTTTGCTCACATCATGCCCATCGGCATTCCATTGGCCAAAATAAATGAACCTGAAGGGGTGAAGAGCATGGTCTGCCTCTGTGGTGGGTGAAACTGAAATGTTCCAAGGCAAAGGGCATAGGTACAGGAAGCAGTAAAGACTGAGGATTGTTAGTATAATCTACTATAAGTATTTTTTACATGCAAGGTATTAGCGCTAATATGTTCAGGAGAAGTGGGGAAGGAGCGGAAGTCTTTCTGGTTTTTCAATGTTGGACTCTTCCAATTCCAATGGATCATTCTTTTCTGCCACCAGTCCCCACTCTCCAGTTGGTCGAGTTCAGAGAATTCGCTATCAGCCATCAAAGAAGGCAGGATATGCCACTGGTGAAGGGTACAGGCTTGGTGGTCACATAGATGCAGACTGAAATCCTGATCTGCCATTGCTACATGATCTTTCTTCTTTTTTATAATTATGATTATTTTTATTTCCTTGGCTATCTTATCCAAGCTCAGGGCTTTAAACACCATCCACATACTAATGATGCCAAAATTTGTATTTCTAACATGAACTTCTTCCTTGAACTCATTATTTGTACATCTTCTCTCTTTTTTTAAAAAAAGATTTTATTTATTTATTCATGAGAGACACAGAGAGAGAGAGGCAGAGACAGAGGCAGAGGGAGAAGCAGGCTCCATGAGGGAGCCCGATGTAGGACTCGATCCCAGGTCTCTAGGATCACACCCTGGGCTGAAGGCAGTGCTAAACCGCTGAGCCACCCGGACTGCCCTATTTCTACATCTTCTATTCCACATCTATACTTGGATATCTCACCAGAACCTAAAACTGAACCTATGTAAATGGAGCTCCTAATATTTCCCTAAATTTGCTCCTCCCATCCTCTTTTCTGATCTAATTACCTGGCATCTTCATCTTTCAACTGATCAGACCTAAAACCTTCTTAGCATCTTTCTTTCATACCCCATATTCAATGTGCTTTACCTTTAAAATATATTCTAAACACAGCTTCTTTTCACCAAGCCTAATCCTAAAGTCCTTGTCTAAGCCACCATCATCTCATGCAGACTACTCTATGGGTTTCCCAATGGTCTCTGCCACACCTTCAGTCAAGCCATTAGCAGTGAGTCAGATTGCATCTCTTACTTAACTCAAACCATCTGATGGTTTCCCACCTCACTCACTATAAATGCCAGATTCCTTATGGCTACCTATAAGGCATCACGATCTTGTCTCCAGGTATTCTGCTCTCTGCTCTTTCCACTATAGCCACAGGGCCTCTTTGCTGCTCTCTGGGGCTTTGTACTTTAGGCTTCCTCTCTCTGCAATCTTCTTTTCCACAAACACTTACATGGCTCGTTCTCTCTCTCCAGGTCTTTATTCAACATTCACCTTCTCTCTGAAGACTTCCTGGCCATCTTGTCCTTCCCTGACTAATTTATTTTTCCTTAAACCTTATGAACATCTCACACTTACTTACTTACTTATTTATTTGGCTTATTACCTGTTTCAACTACCAGAATGTAGGGACAATATGAGGTGATATTTTTTTCTATAAGAAACACTATAGTACTCCCTGCCCTAGAACATCGCCGGGCATGTGATAGGTGCTCAATACATACTTGTTGAATAAATGAGTGAGAAGAATAAGAATACTGTATTTATTAAATGAGACAATACATGTAATTTAGCATAGTGTCCAATGCATAGTAAGTACTCGAGAAAAGAACTGTTCATAATAAATAGCAAATAGAACGTAAAGCTCTAGGATTCTGAGGCTTAGCTCTGACTCTAAAAACTGTGATTTTACTAATGTTCTCTGATGTGCCTTTTCACTGGGGCCCAAATTAGCTCTCTTCCCCCAGTACCTGGCATGCACTTGGTGCCCAATATATTTTTATTCAATCCAACTAAAAGCAGAGGAGTCGGAAGTTGTGGGTGGCTGGCCAGGTTGCTCCCTCTGATGCTGATCAGAGCCTAAAGAGAGCTGCCGCTTTGAGAAGTGAGTGAGCATTGGGACTGCACCAGGCCTGCCATAGTCAGCTGCAGGATTTTAAACCCAGTGGGCACTGGAGAAACCTGAGCTGTTACATAGGTAGATAGATGCCTGCCTACCCCACAAGCTTTCTCTTTATCCAATCTCCAGGTGTCCCCAGAAAATCCTATTACTCATGAGAGTGAAAATCCATTTATATTTATCCTAAGAATAATAACAACCACCACAGAAAAAATGATATATGTCTATAGAGTTAATTTCCTCATAAAGTCACAAAGTACAGAGTATGATTCATTCTCCCAATAGGAGATTGACAACTGGGTGTTTCTAGATGTGCTTGATGAGGCTCCAGCTTAATTCCCTGCCACTTCACTTACCAAAAGAAGAAAGGATGATGCATCTGTGAACAGCATCTCTCCTCTCAATGATGCATAAAAGTACCCACAGAGAACTCCAACACCACATTCCCAAATCTGAACTCTTACAAAGGCAATTCTGCTTGGGATCATGTTTTCATTTTCTGCTACATAATTCAGCCTCTACCTCTAACTTGTCTGGTTGTGGCACATATTCATCAACACAGCATGCATTTATGGAACACCTACTATGTGCTTTGCACTGGGGGCTCAGGTTGCAGAGTCTAGACAGGATCACAATAGAAGCTCAATAATAATCCTAGAATTAAATAACATGAAACAAACCAATAAATTTACAAGGTAATGTGTGACTAAATGTCTGGAAATACCACATGGAAGTTAGTTCATTACCCATAGACCTTGTTGACAGGAATCCCCAGAGAAGGCTTTAGAAGAGGCAGCACTTGAGCTAGAGGCTTAAGAAAGAAAAGATTGGAATACACAAATACATAGATAGGAGTAAGCAATGCTTATGAGTTTGAGACCCAAATTTTCCACTTTACATGAAAATTGTATCATTAATAAAATGTCAAATATAAAGTAGAGATCTTCCTATCACCAGTAATGTCTCAAATGTAAACATTATTGGTAGTAAAAATAATTAAAAAGTTGTAAAATATATTTGGGCCAACATAATTTTTTAAAAGGTACAGGACAATTAAAGTTTTTTTTTTCTAAGTTAAAGACTCTTCATGGGTTTCAGAATGGCTATTTTCTGAGATTTTTACTATTAGTCATGACTCTGACACTACCTTGTCAGTAGAGCCCCACCCTCGACAAGGGGCCCTGGCAGCTTCTCTTCCTTTAGCTTCCATGATAACCCCTGATCACTGAGACATCTTTTTTTCTTCTTAATCCCTGAGGATCTTCTTGGCCTCCTGCTTCATCTGCTAAAGCCTAAAGAGCTTTACATCATCTGTGCTTCCTGGCAGATCCCTAAAGCCAAACTGCTCGCCACATGTTCCCCATTCTCCAGGCTGATAATCTTCACTACTTTTTCTACCATTGCTTGTCTAGGGCAGAGGCAGGAAGAAGTTCAAGCCTCAGTAATTTTCACACTATACCTTTCATGCCAGACTAGAACATGCTTGATCCTTTTCAAGGGCTAGGGGTTTTACAAATCATAGTCCTGATATATAGTAATATAAAAAATTGGAAAAATTATCAAATATACAAAAGAAATATTTTATCAATACATTTTCTTAGGATCAGTGAATCTACACCTCCCATGTGTAGCAGAGATACATCATCTTTATTTTTTTAGGGACATATTAAAACTAAATTTTCTAGCCTTTCTTACAATTAGGTCAGAGGCCGTGCAACTTTGTTTTGGCCAATGAAAAGTAGATGGGAGATAATGTAAAGCCACTTCCAGTCCTGGCCTTAAAAGCCACATGCCAGTATTTTCCATCTCTTGCTTCTCTTTCCATTGAAACCATGGGTCCTAGTTGACATAAATACCATGATGGAAGAACCCCAGATCCCTGAATCGCCTCCTAAAGGAGAACCACCTAATCCATGTCAGAATATGATATGGGCAACAAATAAATAAACCTTTCTCATGCTAAGCCACAGATAGTTTAAAGTTTATTTCTTTAACAGAGTATTCATACTCTGTTATATATACTGATGAATACACTCTGGGGAAAAGATGGCAAATTGAAGTCAGATTATTGTTTTCACTGATAATAATTGCTATTAAAGATCTACTCTATCCCAGGTACTGTGCTCAGCACTTTATCTATGAAAGCACTAAAATATATATCATCCTTGGCATTCTAAATTCAGTTTACAAATGAGGAAATTGAGACTCATAGAGGTTTACAAAAAAGCTGCTCCAAGGTCAAGCAGTTAGCGATACTTTTCTGATACCAGAGATCATGCTATTTCAATGATTTTTATAATGTTTCTCTTATGGTAAATATTCTCTTTTCTCATTTTTGATAAGGAGAGATTACCTCAATTATATTCATTTTTCGTTTTTAAAAGCCTATTGTTTCTACCAAATTCAGAATTTTCCTCATACTGCCCCATGAGCTGCTGTACAGAGTCACTGAACACAACAGTTTCCAGCACTTTTTGTATTGTTAATCATATGGAAGCCCAGTGAGAACTATCACTCTCAGTGCTTATGCTGAAAATGAGAACGTGCCCACTAATTTAGCTATAATCCAATCAAAATTAAGGTTTTGTAGGAAGAGTCACCTAGATCTATGCCATTGTAGTCATTAAAATGTTCATTACACCCAGACCAATCTAGCTAAAATAAATCTAATTCACAAATAGGTATTGAGCCTCTTCTGTGTATAGGACATCAAACAGGCAAAATGGTTTCAGGTTTTACATCTGGAGCTCTGGGTCCTACTGAGCTCCATAAGATACAGCCTCAAACAACAAGGCTGGCTTCCAAATCATTTAAATTTTTCACATTAAAGGAAGAAAAACATTTAGGCTTAATTTCTAATAAGATAAAATATATTAAGATCTTATTTTAGTAGTGGATAGCATGTGTGTATACTCCAGTGCTTTCATGTCTATAATTACCAGCAATCCTGTGCAATAGCTAAAATGGTTATAATTATCCCCATTTGTCCATGGTCAGATTGAGGCTCAATGACATGGTGAAGTCCTCAGAGCAGTAGAACTGAGAATGTATCTAGATCTCCAGAATTCTCACATTGAGCATCTATGCTTTCTTACGAAAGAGCACTTGGAATTGGGTATAATTTCATAGCATTCCATCCTACACTAATCACACAGATCAGTAATAGCAACCCTTTATCAGGAACCAGTAAATGTAGGAAAAGCTTTTGGCATTTTTCAAAGTCCCATCTACCCTACCTTTTCTTTTCGCACTTAAAAATCTGTTTCTGCTGAATCACATGGAGTTGATCCACTATGCCTCTTCCTCTGACCTTTTTTCATTAGTGAACACATCATTCACATCAAAACTTTATCATCTTATCTGCTCCCATAAGTTATGTATAAAACCTGCAGTATAGTATCTTCATTCAAAGAAGAATATTCAGGCCCCACTTTTTAGAAGTAAGCTTCAATTTTCTATAATTAATTACTTTTGATATTTCCATAGTGGGCTCCTTGATGGCCATGAAAGAAAGGTCCAGACCGGATATGGACAAGGTGAACAGACAGCTTATCTGCCAAATAATTTATTTGGAAACTGTAATATCTGGTATTTCCATCAGAATCTCTGATTATTTCTGCCAAATTATTATCTGCCAAATAATTTATTTGGAAACTGCCAAATTATTATCTGCCAAATAATTTATTTGGAAACTGTAATATCTGGTATTTCCATCAGAATCTCAATGGAAAATGCAATATATCCCAATATATGGCTCAAATAAAGAGATGTATGTGATGGGGTTACCTATGATGGATGGGGATACTAAGGCAACTGATGAAAGCTGTTATGCTCCCAGGGCAGAAGGGACAAGGGGAAGAATTAATGTAACCAAAACCCAAGGAGGGCTGAGGTCCTGGCAGGGGATAGCTAATGCCAGAAACACTGCACTAAAACAGGGAGAGAGCAAAACAGGGAGAGAGCAAGAAAGAAATACCATAATCTCTCTCCTTTGGTCCCCTGGTGTTTTGCTGGAGCCTCCCACCAGCCAAACCAATCAGGGGCCAGTAGGCAGGGAGGTCTGGTGATGTAGTCTGTAGTGGACAACTTCCCAAGGACGGATCCAGGCAGAGAAGGACAGAAAATGGAGTTGGGTTAGGGTGAGAATCAGTGGGGGATGGCACAGAGAATAACCAGTACATCTGTTTATTCACAGGCCTTCAGCTGTACATTCTGTCTGCAAGGGTAGATGTTTTTTTATAAGAATGAAGCCGCTTTTCAAAATTCCACCATTGGATGCACACATAAAATACTGGTGTAAAAATCGCTATGGCCTGAATACACATCAATGTTTTTTAATGTGTTAGTAAATACAGTCGTTGGCTGTTCCAGGAGAGAATTATGCATTATCAACTGACATAAAAGGGAGTGTAATGTCATCTTCAATTGCTGTTAGAAGAAATAGGATGAAATGATGAGCAATTAGGAAAAGAAATATTGTATCCCTATGGCAGCTCAGGTTTTACTGCAAATCCTGTTGGATTGGTTATGTGAGCTGCCACATAAATGTCTGGGGCCCACACCCAGCCAGAGGAAAGAGTTATGACCTGGGAGTATGTTTCCATGGTAAAGCTTTGGAGAATTTAATGCCCTGAAATAGCTTCAAGCACATCAATGGCACAAGGTCAATGAAGAAACCTGTTCTAAACATGAGGAGTGTTTACAAGCATTCTGTAAATGTGATTTAGAAAACTCTTATCTCACAGATGCCAATATTTAAGATAACAAATGACTCACGAGAAAAAGAAGAACAGTCCCCTCAAGGGAATCGTGTGCTAAGAAAATACAGATCTGGATCTAAAGGAATGGGAATTGGGTCTGTGGCTTAATCCTAAACAACAGTATCTGTCTTCAGAAGTGGATTTCAATTTTGGTTGACCAGGTATGATGACTTTGTGATACCAATCAATTAAGTTTCTCCTTGAAAAAAAGAGTTCTTCTAAGACTCATTTGTTCAGAAACTGGGGAAGTCCTACCACTGACTTCTGAAATGTTGTTGAAAGAGTTTGAGTTCTTCGAACTATGAAATCAAATACAATCCCTTTACCCTGGCATTCAAGATCTTAATCCATCTTCTCAGGTTTACTGCCCAACATTTCCTACAAACCAGCTGAACTTCATCCTCTGTTGCTTTGATTGTATTGTTTCTTCTACCACTAATCTCTACTATCTGCTGATCATTAATCTGTTCATTCTTCAAGACCACCTGCCCTATGAAACATTTCATGACCTCTGCAAACATATGAATCCTTTCATCTTTGAATACTCAGAGCATTCAGTTTGTTAATATAACAAACTTGCTTATAATAATAATAATTTGCTTACTGTTCTCTAGAAGTTAGACATTCCTTGAAGGGAGGGTTCACTCCTTTTGAAAACCGTACATTACCTAATACAGTGACTCTCATAAACTATGGCTTGGCCAGGGTGTTGAATTAACTTGAATGGTATTAGTGAGGATGAAGAACTGAATAAGAGACTCCTTATAAAGTTCATAATCTCGGGATCCCTGGGTGGCGCAGCGGTTTGGCGCCTGCCTTTGGCCCAGGGCGCGATCCTGGAGACCCGGGATCGAATCCCACGTCGGGCTCCCGGTGCATGGAGCCTGCTTCTCCCTCTGCCTGTGTCTCTGCCTCTCTCTCTCTCTCTCTCTGTGACTATCATAAATAAATAAAAATTTAAAAAAAAAAATAAAGTTCATAATCTCAAGATTTTCTACCTCACTGAGTCAGAGATCAAAATGGGTCTTTTTAATTTTATCAGAAAAGATGCTTCTAGACAAAGAGAACTCAATACTCTGGACTGCTTTATCAGTCTAAGAGATGGCTAATGCCAAGAAGCATTTACTGATCCCTCTTAATGCTCTTCCCAAAGGTGACTTCATTCATACCAGTAGTACATAATTCCTATATGCTGATAACTTTTACATATAAATTCCTAGATCCCACTTTTCTCCATAAATCCAGTCTTTTGTCACAACTTGTCTCCTGAATACATCCCCTTGGATTTCCCAAAGGTATCTTGAATTCAGCATGATATATTTGAAATTCATGACCTCCATCCTACTTTCCCTTGCTTCCATGTTCACAACCCTTCTTTACTATAAATTTCCCACCTCAGTTAATAGCATCTTCATCAATCATGCTTTATCCTGTGCTGTCCTGGAAACACCCACAAGGCTTCAGTGAAGAAGCCCATGGTGCCTTCATGGAGACCTGCCTTCAGTCTCTGCTTCTCTATAAACACAGGCCTAATCCTGTCACTTCCCAGACTTAACACATTCTCTGCTTCCCAGCACTTAGTAAGCAGAATCAAATCCTTCAGCATGATACCCAAGGCCCTTCATTGCCTGGCCCCAACTCCCTTTCTAGTCACATCTCTCATGTCCTCTTCTTTCAGAACCCACATTCCCCTCTCTTCACCCTTCTTCCCAAAATAAATTCCTACTTATTTGTAGAGACCCACTTTAAATATCACCTTGTGTACAAAGTCTTTTTCTGATCCCCTTTCTCCACACATCTCCAAGGAAATCATTCTCTTCTCTACTTCCATGGTCCTATTCCTTTGCTCTCAGAAGAGCTGGGGAGAGCATCTATGTGCCATGCACCATGCTAGGCACTGGGGAGAGAGGGATGAACAGACAGACTTGCCCTTCAAATACACCTTTCCAAGGTGTATGTGTATATACACTACACACACTATGTAATAACATTTAATAGGTATTTATCTCCTTTAATCTCCTCCTCCATCACTGACTATGATTCAGTAAGACAAGTTCCAGGAGCCTCAACAACTATTTATAGTTATTTCTTTGCACCCTTGTCCAATGGTACCTAATACTTAGGTGTTCAGTGGATATGTAATAAATACTGCTCATCAAAGTAAATGCTGGTTCACTGTGTAATTTCCTAACCTATCAGACATAAAGACTATCTGTTCTTTACGGAGATTATTCGTTGCATTTGTTAGTAAGACAATTCTACTCAGTTGTCTTCTTGATACCAAGCAAAGAGAACTGATTGGGATGGAATCTATTTAGATGCCCTATCTCTAGGATAAGTCCACACTTTTTTTTTCTTTTCTTTTTTTATTGGTGTTCAATTTACCAACATACAGAATAACCCCCAGTGCCCGTCACCCAATCACTCCCACCTCCTGCCCTCCTCCCCTTCCACCACCCCTAGTTCGTTTCCCAGAGTTAGCAGTCTTTACGTTATGTCTCCCTTTCTGATATTTCCCACACATTTCTTCTCCCTTCCCTTATTTTCCCTTTCACTATTATTTATATCCCCCACATGAATGAGAACATATAATGTTTGTCTTTCTCCGACTGACTTACTTCACTCAGCATAAAAACTGTGTGGAGGTTCCTCAAAGAGTTAAAAATAGACCTGCCCTAAGACCCAGCAAGTCCACAATTTTTGCCTGACTTTTCATGAGAAAGGCAAAGGCTCTGTAGCCTGAACCTGTGGCATCTCAGCAAGGAGATGAAGAAACAGGAAAAAAACGGAACTGAAACTGATATAAAAATTAAAGCCAGAGATTACAGGTCATAGAAAATGAGAAAAACACACAGGAGCCTCAATCTCTTAGGCCAGCTTCATGATGCAATAGATTAGAAATTGAACTTAAAATCAAAAGACTCATATTCAAGTCTTAATTTCCTATTTTCTAATTAGATGACTTTAGGCAAGTTACCTAACTTTCCTGGGCTTCTGTTTTTCTTCATCTGTAAAAGTGGGATAATGATAGTTACTTTATAGTATTGTTGAGGAGGCCAAATTTTGATTTTGAATATGAGCTACATTTTTAAATTACTAATAAAATGTAAAATTCCATATAAATCCAAGGAGTATATCCTTGGGACTAAGGGAAGGCTAGATATCATCACTAGGTGCTCTGCTCATGGAGTAACTGAGAAAGAAATGTAAGAATCATATTTGGAAAACAAAACTAAAGATCTATAATTCAAACTTGGAAGTAGTTGATGAATATTTTAGAAAGAAGGTATTTTTGTAAGAGGCAGGATTAAAGAACAGGGTGAACTATGAAAAAGAAAAGGCTATGAAGCTACAAAAAATTGCAAGCAAGTGACATGCAGGGAGCTAGGTATTAAATCCATGAACAATAAGAACAAAATGTGTAGGTTTATCTTCAGCCAAGGTCACTGCTAGCCCAGGAGAGGATCCTTAAAGGAGCTGAGCTGGGCTCCTAGGAGAAGAACATGAAGACCGAAGGAACCATATGAACATAGCTGGTGCAGCAAAAAAGTGCTCAGCATGGACCAAGGGAATATGGAAAATCACCTTCCCAGGGTTGAGCCTAAATTAGACATTTCTCTGGCCTTGTGTACTCAGAAGTAAAGTCCAGGGAGATTCAGCAAGCTGTACTCTGGTTCTTTAGTCCTCCTTGAGCACAAAGTGAAAGGGGAACTGAAAACATATGTACATTTTTACCCCTAAATTCCACTGGAGAAGCCTTAGAAGGACATTATGAGCTACCTTTCTTTGCTCCTAAAAAAATGAGGCAAGTTACAAAATCCCAGCTTACTGTAGGACCCTGTGGTGCAAATGGCCACCTGGAATGAACTTTGGACAAGCACTAGCTGTCCCTGCCAATAGCAAAGCCATCTGCAGAGACCTGTGGTCTGCTTTCTGCCATCTCAAGGATTCAGCATTTCCTCCCTGGGATGCCCAAGCTTCTGGCAATGGGAGGTACACTGTACCTGGTGAGGTTCTGTCCAAAGTCTTCCTCAAGAAAAAAGGTAGAGGAAACATCCTACCTTCTAGCTGGGATATATCAAAGGTATAAAAGAGAAGGCCTTCTCGGAAAATTTGTGTTGGGGGTTGCTTCTCTGCGTTTTCAAACAGGGAAAGAGGTGTGGGCTATCATTTTTTCTCTCTTGGCTCCAAGTAATCAACAAGTTTTTCACAATCCTTTGTCCTCCACCCAGAGAAAACATCCCAGGTAGCCACTATGCACAAAGCCCCCACTCTGGGGACAAAGCCTCATTCCTACCCATTAAATCGTGAACTGAATGGATTTCCCATTGATCTTACTTCAGCCCAGGTATAAAACCCAGGGCTCCGTGCAATGCAGTTACTTCTTAAAATATCCTTATAAATCTTGGTCATCGTATTCATTAATTACAGCCCATCCAGGACTCTGGCTGTTAGTTCTGGGTGGCAACTTCATTTATTCCCACATTAAATGCTTTATTTCCGTGGCGCTATTTCTGTCTCACTCCATTACTTAGCTTACCCACCATTAAATCTCCCCAGCCATATCATCAATTTTTTTTAAAAGAGACCCACCCCATATATTAAAAAAAAAAATAGATAAAATATCCAAGTTATTCTAAAACTTTTAATTAATCAGCTAAGCAATTATTGAATCTTACTATGCCCGGAGCATGGTTCAAAGTGCTTTGAAATGCTTTAGCCTGTTTGATTCATAGAACAATTCTATAAAACAAGTATTGTTATTCTGGTTCTATAAACTGAAGATTAGAAAGACTAAGTAACTGGTCCAAAGCTAAATGGACAGGGTCAGCACTGGACTTCAGGTTTGCCTGATTCCAAAGCTCAAGCTCTTATCAACAGAACTATTATGAGTCATTCCAAAATGGTAAGTGCATGCTTTACTAGGCAAGAGTATGGAGATATGCAATGAAAAAACAGGTATAGCATTTTGCAGCTAAAGAGACCTTTAAAATGTTTTAATCCAATTTCCATACCAAGCAGATGGGCCTTGGGTCCCTAGGGGTGAGGCACTGTGCTCAGGGTCACAAAGCTACTAGCAGTAGAGCCAAGACTGAAACCCAGGCCCCCTCATTTTCAGCTACATACTCTCTCGCTGCTAGAGTCTGCTGCTGTCCAAATGCTCTATTACATTGGAATTTGTTTTCCCCTGGGTAAAGATGAGAGTAGAAGGATCTGTGGAGTGGCGTTGTTAAGTGAATTGAATGTTCCTTCTGCAAATGAAAATGAGAGGCTAATTAGATTCCATAATCACTCTCTCTGATTAAAGTTGCCCTCCCTTCTCTACCAGCATCCACACCTCTGACGTCCCTCAGTTGTGACTTAAGGTATCCCCTGCTTAGTCTAAATTTGTCTCCTCATGCATCTGTCCTGATCACAGGCCTGATTTATTTCATCCTCTAACATCCAGAGACTGAACCCAGCTGGATGAGGTTTGGGAACTTGAAATCATGCTTGTTTTTACTGTTGAAAGTCATCAGGTCCTTACTCTATGAAGGTAAAGTTGTAACACAGGGCGTTTAAACTTAAAATCTGAAATTTAAAAATCAGAGGCAAAAAACTGAAATAAGATTAGCCAGTAGGTATTAGGACATACCGATGTCTCAAATGAATGCCAAGAGCTACAGTGAACCACAGGGGCAACACACCTCCCTAAAATGAGCAGCTGCTCATCTACAGCCAGTGACTGCTGTGAATTCTGTCTCCCTAATGATAAAATTAGTTGCACGAGGGTGGAGACTTTGTCTCATATATGCCCTGCTGCATTTATAATACATGAAAGGAGCCTGGTACAGAGTAGGAACTCAACAAATATTTCCTGAATGGATGAGAGTTCCATTTTGGGGGCTCTATAGTGTATTGTGTACTCAGGGTACAGGTATATACAATTCTTGATCTATTAAGGGAGTGCAGTGCATCTGATTGCTCTGAAATAAGAGGAAATATGTAATGATGTTGATTTCAACCAACATAACTGATGGCCATGGCCAGGATGGAGAAACTGACAGAGTGATAAGCCCTGAAAGCCTAGAAAGTACCATGCAATGGTAGGAAGGTCTGAATTCGGGCACTGAGAAGTTACAAGACCATAAACAGATCTGGCCCCCCTATGAACCAATTTTCCTCTTTTTAAAAGGAGAGAATTAGACCCAGAGCCTTTTGGCTTTAATACATTTGGTCACTTGTTTTGTGAAAGGATCATACCTAGGAGTCTCAAGAGTCATTAATAAAGAGATAGCTGATAGCACAGAAATACATAAGAAACTGCTAGAAACAATTATACACCAACTAATTGGACAAACCTAGAAAAAAATGGACAAATTCCTAACAACATACAACCTACCAAGACTGAATCATGATAAAACAGAAAATCTGAACAGACCAATTACTAGTAAAGAGATTGAGTCAGTAATCAAAAACCTCCCAAAAAGAATAGACCAATTACGAGTAAAGAGATTGAGTCAGTAATCAAAAACCTCCCAAAAAGAAAAGACCAGGACAAGTTACCTTCCCTGGTGAATTCTACCAAACATTCAAAGAAATGATGCCAAGGGATCCCTGGGTGGCGCAGCGGTTTAGCGCCTGCCTTTGGCTCAGGGCGCGATCCTGGAGACCCGGGATCGAATCCCACGTCGGGCTCCCGCTGCATGGAGCCTGCTTCTCCTTCTGCCTATGTCTCTGCCTCTCTCTCTCTCTCTCTCTCTCTCTCTGTGACTATCACAAATAAAAAAAAATTTAAAAAAAATGATGCCAATCCTTCTCTAACTTTTCCAAAAAATTCAAGAGGAGGAAACACTTCCAAACTCATTTTAAGAGGCCAAAATCACCTTCATACAAAACCAATTAAGAACACCATAAGAAAAGTATAGACCAACATCACTGATGAACATAAATGCAATAATACTTAATGAAATACTAGAATAAGTTCTGCGGAATCTATGTACAGCATGGTGACTGTAGTATACTGTACTGTATACTTGAAATCTGCTGAGAAAATAGATCTTATGTACTTTCACACACACACACACAAAAAGGTAACTATGTGAGATGATGGGCATGTTAATTAGTTTCACTGTGGTATAATTTCATAATTTACATGTACAGTAGTTCCCTCCTTCTCCATGGCTTAATTTCTACAGGTTTACTTACCCATGGTCCAGGAACAGATGATCTTTCTTTGACATATCATCAGATCAGTAGTAGCTTAATACTATGTCACAATGCCTAGGTCATCTGCCTTAGTTTACCTCATCAGGTAGGCATTTTATCATCTTACATCATCACAAAAAGAAGAAAGGTAAGTCCAGTATACTATTTCGAGAGAGAGACCACATTCATATAACTTCAATTACAGTCTATTGTTATATTTGTTCTACTTTGGTATTAGTTATTGTTGTTAATCCCTTACTGTGCCTAATTTATAAATTGAACTTCATTGTAGGCATGTATATATAGGAAAAAACATAATATACATAGGGTTCAGTGCTATCTATGGCCTCTGACATCTGCTGGAGGTCTTGGAATTTATCTCCTGTAGATAAAGGGGGACTACTGTACATAAAATTATGTTATACATCTTAAAAATATAGAAATTTTATCTGTCAGTTATACTTCAATAAAGTTGGAAAAAATAATAA
This sequence comes from Canis aureus, assembly GCF_053574225.1. Lineage (NCBI taxonomy): Eukaryota > Metazoa > Chordata > Mammalia > Carnivora > Canidae > Canis > Canis aureus. The sequence continues at coordinate 59,060,282 of NC_135616.1, forward strand.
AGAGATGAACCCACTACCCACTTCACCTTGCTGATGTTTAAGGCACCATGAGCTCAGCAACTGAGCGAAAGCATAAATATCTGGAGCTCTAACATCTAATACTACTTTGGACATCATTCCCATGAACAGCTTGATTCTTTCAACCCTAAGATGAGAGCTTGATTCCTTCAACCCTATTACTAGAGCAATAGTAATCTAGACCCAGTGAGGACTTGTAAAAGGATATAAATGCATACACTTGTATAAACAGAATGACTGATGTGTATGCATATTAAGCTAGCCAAGCTAGTGTTCATCATTCATGGATTTCATTCCTGAGTCTCCATTTCATGCATGCACTTTTCCTATCCCATCTTGCCAAAATGGGCACTATTTATAGTTGATTCTGCCTCTAGGGAAGAAGACCCAGTTTTGTCCTCTTATTCTATTCCACATATGGTGTATATATTTTAGTCTGTGCATGTGTGTGTGTGTATATGCACCCACATGCACAGGTGTGATTGTAAGTCACTTTGTAAAATGTCAAGTGTGATCTAGCTACTCATTAATAATACCTAACTCTGCATTTCTGGGTAAATAACTAAATTGCTACTTTTCTTGTGTCATCTCTTCCTGCCTGTGTTGTCACTTTGGTACTTCAAAAGATCAAAATGTGGAAACTCTTTCAGTTCTTAAAAATGTTATCTTCAAAGGAAAAATTCCACAACTGACTTGAACTGACATGAATGACTCCATATTGTTATTCTTCCCTACCCAAGTTCCAAATTTTAAAATGCAATTTCGTGGATTTTTTTCTAATATCACACATAATAATTGGTTATAATTAGGAATAAATTGCTTCTAGGGATGAGAAAAGCATCTAATTGTGTTAAAAAGAAATGTGCCTTTTATGTCAAGGCAACTTATTTATTTATATTAAGTATGGAGACCTGAGTAAGGAACCTGGAAATTTCCTTAGGTGAAGTCTGAGACCCCTTGTATTGGAGCCTCAAGGAAGACAGAGCAAAGGCCAAGGAAACTAAGGGCTTGGGTTCTGGGTTTCATGCCAGGGCATATAAAGTGAGATCTGAGGTCTAGTTTTTTTTTTCTTTTAAAAATAGATTGAAACCAGAGATCCTAACAAAGGAGGTGACTTATGACACAGAAAACTCTAGAAGTATGAATGAGCTCAGGAATATTTCACAGGAATATAATAGCCACAAGTGTGAAACACACAAAATGAATTGAAGCACAAGTGAGATTGTTTTCCCATCACATATGGTTTAGGAGCAAAACATTCTGGGATTTGAGCCTGACTCTATAGGGCCTAAGCATGAGTATACATGAGAAGAGATAGGGCTGAGAGACAAACAACCCAGACATTCATGGGTGATGTTGTGAGAGAAATATCAATATTTCCTGCTGTGGCTCTGTGCTCCATAAATCCCTAGCTAATAAGGTACCTATGACAGAGGTGCTCTTTAATAACTTCTGGGGTGTAATAATTGATGGCATAGCCAGCTGGTTGCTGTGATCAGATATAAATTAAATCATCTTTATTGTTTTATGTTTCCTCTAACTCCCTACCTCCCTCACCCAATCCAACCACCTTTCCATCCTCTCATAACCGGTCTTAAGAGAAGAATTTGTCCGCATTGCTTATCAAAAGACAAGAGCTAGAAGGAAAGAGGAAAGATGAAAAAAAGTAAATGATCCTCCATTTCTTGGGCCAGAGATTACATTTTTTTCAAATGGGTAACAATCCCTTCCTTCTTATACTTTCTTGACCCACCTGTACCAGGGCTAGCAATGGCTAAACATTTCATGTAGATATCATGCCTTGAAGGTCTGTGGTGGGCCAGACTCTGCACCAGTTACTGGGTACAAGCTGATGAAGACAAGGTCATACCCTCAAGGAGTTCATTGTCAGGGTGGTGGGGAAGAAGGAGCAACAGACACAAAGAGATTGTTGAGACAAGGCGTAACAGGTGCCACATGGAGAGACAACTAACAGGACAAAGGACAATGAGGTAAATGCAGGCCATGTGGGGAAAAACCGGAGTAGGTTTTTAGAAGCAAACAGAAGACAGGCAAGAATGGACAGTGTCAGAGAAGGTCTGAGTCAAACAAGACTTGTTCTTCAATACCTTCCCTGCCTCTTATTTTCTCTGTCCTGAAACTCAGGGTTCAGGCAGCGATTTAGTGTTTTAAAGCAGAGACCAACCTGGGTGATTCACCCTGGCTGCCTCTCAGTCCTTCTCCAGGACAACCCTTCCTTCACCCAATCACATAGCAAATAACTTCCAGGTGCTCCTAGGTGCCAGGCAATGTGCCCTGAGCTGAGGACAAAGAGATGCTCCCTGCCTCTGAGGCTGCAATCCAATTAGGACAACATCCTTATGAACAGGCCCAACATGGAAAGGGAATGTGATTAAGACCCAGTTGCTGGCGCCAAACTGCCTACCTCCATAATTCTGACCCTGCCACTTACTAGCTAGATGACCTTGAACAAGTTACTGATCTCTCTGTACCTCAGTTTCTCATCTGTATCATAGCAAGAATACCAGCCTTGTAGGGTTATTGGGAGGATGGGTCAGTACATGTTAAAGTCTTAGAACAAAGCTTGGCACTTACCAGGAAGAGCTGTGCAAGCATTGCATAGAACATAGTATTAATAATAGGAACAGTCTTACTAACAGAACGAGAAACAAAGTGCTTTGCAAGAACAGAGGAAGGAGATCTATGCCTTGGTGATAGGGAGGCTTCTCAGAGGAGGTGGTATTTAGACTCACTAACAAAGAAGTCTTTGCATCCTTTGTTCACAGGCACCTTCCCTGGAGTAGCCAAATGTGACCACTGGGTTAGAAAAAGAAAAAAAAAACAAAAACAAAAACAAAACAACAACAACAAAAGCAAATAACAGAGAAAGAGACCCAACAAAGAAAGAGGAGGCATTGGGCCAAGAGGGATGCAGTGGTGGCTTATTTGAGCAGGAGAGATATGTTCCTGAGCAGTCAATGTGTGATAGAATCCAATCTTAGGGCATCAAGAAACATTCCTATGTAAAGAAGCTCTTTAGAATCTTGCTAAGGTGTATTACTACCTACAAATCTATCAACATTTATATATACACACATTTTAACTATTTAGTTATTGAGACTTTTGCCTACGTGCTTGGCTTAGACATAGTGCAAGTTACTAAACCTCTCTAAAACTTGAGTTTCATCATCTGAGATGTGGGGGATAAGTGTAACTTTTTAAGATAATTTAAAGACAATTTAAAGACTATATTCTCGGGGCAGCCCTGGTGGTGCAGCGGTTTAGCACTGCCTGCACCCCGGGGAGTGATCCTGGAGACCCGGGATCGAGTCCCACATCGGGCTTCCTGCATGGAGCCTGCTTCTCCCTCTGCCTGTGTCTCTGCCTCTCTCTCACTCTCTCTGAATGAATAAATAAACCTTTAAAAAAAAAACACTGAATTAAAAAAAATATTCTCATAACATACTTGTAAAAGTGACATGATAAATACTCAACAACTGATGGCTATTGTGTTAACTGATGAGGATGCCAAAGTGATAACTGATGGTGTGAACATGGGGACACAAGGTCATAGATGGGTCATAAAATGCCCTCTTACTCATTTAGCTCTTCCAGGGGTTTTGCATGTCTAACACTTTTTTTTTAATTTATTTATGATAGGCACACAGTGAGAGAGAGAGAGGCAGAGACACAGGCAGAGGGAGAAGCAGGCCCCATGCACCGGGAGCCCGACGTGGGATTCGATCCCGAGTCTCCAGGATCGCGCCCTGGGCTAAAGGCAGGCGCCAAACCGCTGCGCCACCCAGGGATCCCCTGTCTCACACTTTTAACTCCTCCATTCAGCTTAATACTCTCTGTGCTCTGACAGTGCCTCTTTTTGAAGAAATGTGGGTTAGACTTTTGTTGATTGAATAAAAATATCTAAATAGGTGAACATTTGGAGAGAAGGGAGAGACAAACATGATTGTTCATCCTGAGTCCTTAAAATGTCTGGCTTTGGCTCCCCACTCACAGACTGCAGCCCAGCAGACAGGGGTGAACAGCAAAGTGATCTGGCTGTGATCAGGTGGGACTATCAATCATGAGGAGAGTTGAAATTGAATCAAATGGGGTCACCTGTGCACACTATTTCACACTGGAAGGAACATGGAAAACATAAACTTGTGAAAGAAACCAGGTTGCTGGGCATTGGGCAACAGTTCCTTCCACCCCTCCCTTAGGGCTTGAGCAGCTTCCTGGCTCCCAAGAGGAAGAGTAATTCAGAGGCTCACACAAACACTTCACTATATATCTTACTATCCACAGAAGGCTTCTTAGCCAAAAAAAAAAAAAAAAAAAGGAAAAAAAGGCAGTGAAATCCTGGAGAAAGGTGATTTGTTGAAAGCAGGTAGTGCTGAGCTGGAGGTAAGTGGGCAGTTCTCTGAGTAGGTGGCTGCCTACCATTTGGTAATAATTTTCAGGGTTTCAGGATGCTGTAAAGCCTCCCTATCACCCCCATATCCTCTCCATTCTAACTTGATGACATATGAAATGGTAAAATGAAAGAGTAATTTTTTTATTCCCTGTCAAAAAGCAGAACCCCAAGAGATAATCACCAGGCTTATGTTACAAAGCCCCTCAAGAGATAATCACCAGGCTTATGTTAATATGAGCAAATTTATCAGTTCCTAGTTGAAAGTCAGTATTGATGTTTCATGAGGGTGGAGAAAGGGGCAGATACACAATACCACACTGGGTTCTTAGAAGTCAGGGACACTGGGAGAGGCATGGTAGGGAAAAAAAGAAGGCAGACACAGAAGAGGGTAACAGGGCCACTGAGAACACTTGCCTATTTCATAGCAGTATATACAGCTGGCCATGGTCCAGGCCTTGGGGAAGGCAGAGGACCAGGGGAGAAGTAAGAGCAAAGAGAGAGGCAGACTTCCAACTTGGAATCTGTCCAGAGGTTTCCTGCCTCCCCGCCCCCCATCAAACATACGCAAATGGCAATGATAATAAACTCAGATAATGATAGAGTCAGCATTTAAACTCACCATAGAATGCATAAATTAAAAAAAAAAAGAATGCATAAATTACAGGGGAGACTGTTACAGATGCAAAGGCTCAATGCTTTTTTGCTGGGGAGAGGATTGATATTCTGCTAACTCGGTATATCTCAGGCCAGGCAGGAAGTCCCATTCCTGAGACTCCTACAAGACTTCCTACAAGAAGTCTGAGGCCAGGTTATGCTGCTGTTGGGTATGGAAGTTGCTCTAGTAGGCTCAGTGGTATTTTATCCAGCCAGACCAACCATCCTAGATTCCTCCTTTTCAACATACCTGCCTACTCACACCTCTCCAACTTCATAGGCTGTGTTGCTATTCCTAGAACCTGTCAGGCACACTCTTGCCTCTGCACTGTTTCTGCTGCTGGCATCCTTCTTCCTCAGATAGGCATTTTTCACTTCTTCACCTCCTTCAGATGTTAGCTTGAAAGTCTCTTTCTCAATGAGAATTACCTTAATATTTCTAATTACAACCTTTCATTCCCCCTTACCTTTGTCCACAGAATTTAGTAACTTTTAACATAGTCTAGAATTTACTTTTTGCTATATATTTTACTTACTTATTGGGTATATTGTTTATTATCTGTCTCCCTTCACTAAGATATAAGCTCCATGAAATAGGACATTTTGGGGGTTTTTTGACACACACAGCACCCCAAGTATGTAGAACAGAGTCTGGTACATAATAGGTATCTATTAATTAAATATTTGCTATACACATCATTTTTTAAAATGCCTCCTTTTAGACTGCAGAAGGAGAACTTTCTTCTCAATAGAGGTAACTGAAATTTGCTTATAACATTCTTATCTCAGGCACTCTCTCCTTCCCAAACTTGTGATTTGTTACTGACTCAGAATGGAATATTCTTACCAATTAGTGCAACTCATATGGTTGAGATGTATCTCTTCTCCCAAGAATGAAAGGGGACCAGAGAAGCCCAGGGACCTGGGGCAAATATGTACCAGTTTGATTTCCACTATGCTTACATAAAGATCAACTTGGAGAGTCATTATATATTATGACTTTTAGAGCTTGGAGTGAACTGGAATCCTGTCTAGTCATTTTATTTGACAAATAAGGCTTGGGGAAATTGAATGATTTGCCCCAGCTCACATATCTAATTAGCAGGAGAAGTAAGATCAAATCTCCATGTCTTTTAATTATCTATCCAGTATGTGCCTCCTCTACCCCATATTGTCTCTTGTATACTTAATATAACATCGTTTTTGTAACTACATGTTCCATGTAGCATGGAGAATTCACTCTCCGAGTAGTTCCTTTTTAAGAGCTCTGTCAGGGATTCATTTTTATCAAGACCAAGAGTGTGACGCCTGGATGGCTCGGCAGTTGAGCATCTGCCTTCGGCTCAGGGTGTGATCCTGGAGTTCTGGGATCGAGTCCCACATCGAGCTCCCTGCATGGAGCCTGCTTCTCCCTCTGCCCGTGTCTCTGCCTCTCCCTCTGTGTATCTCTCATCAATGAATGAATGAATGAATTAATGAATGAATGACTAAAGTCTTTTAAAAAAAAGACCAAGAGTATCCCTGTTTCAGCACCTCCTTAATGGACAGCAGCCAATCTGGCTTACTTTAGCTAGTCTGCTTTACTGAACATTTGATTCCTTTCATTTATTTTTTGTTTTAAGATTTTATTTATTTTTTCATGAGAGACAGAGATAGAGAGGCAGAGACACAGGCAGAGGGAGAAGCAGGTTCCCTGAGAGGAGCCTGATATGGTACTCAATCCCAGGACTCCAGGATCACAACCTGAACCAAAAAGCCTTACTAGCCACTTTAATAATAAACCCCAACATTTTAGTGGCTTATTCCAATGCAAGTATATCTCTCATTCATGTAAGAATCACAGTAGATGTTCCTGGTCAGTGTTAGGCATCTTGACTACAATAGTTCAAGGACCCAGATTCCTGGTGTTAAATGGGTTCCTCTGTTGCATATGTCTTGATGGCAGACAGAACAGAGAACTTCTTAAGGTCTTGGCCAATAAGATAACACACATCACGTCTTGTTATATTTAAAAAAAAAAAAAAGACATAGACACTCAACTACTGAGCCATCCAGGCATCCCTGATTCCTTTAATTTCTATGTACACGATTAGTCAATTCTCATCCTTTGCCTTTAAAAGTAAGCTTTTTCAGAGGGTTTGATGATCCATGGCCACTTCTCAGTAACTTGCATTTTTACTGGTCTAGACGGATTGTTCGGCCTATGGGTATTATAGTGTCACATTCTGAAAGCAAATTCTAAAAACTAGTAATTCTTAGGAAGCTAGTAGAACTTTGATGCTAAATAAGTAAATATACATATATTCATATAAACAAATTAAAAGCAACTTTCCTTCAGTGGCTTTTTACAAAATGCATTATAAATTTCCAAAAGAGTTGTGAGGTATGCATAATTTCTCAATCTAAACTAGCCATAAAGGGATCCCTGGGTGGCGCAGCGGTTTGGCGCCTGCCTTTGGCCCAGGGCGCGATCCTGGAGACCCGGGATCGAATCCCACATCAGGCTCCCGGTGCATGGAGCCTGCTTCTCCCTCTGCCTGTGTCTCTGCCTCTCTCTCTCTCTGTGACTATCATAAATAAATAAAAATTAAAAAAATAAAAAAATAAAAAAAATAAACTAACCATAAAGCCTTTTATTGTGCAGTCTCATAGATCTGATGAGAACATGTTGGAAAATGCTTTTCTACAAGGCCAAAATATCTAAGGACAGGAGAAAAAGAGCTATGGGTAGCACTGGAGAAGTAAAGCAGAGGCTAAGATAAAAAAAAAAAAAAAAAGGCTGCCATAGGAGTCCAAAAATAGTAGAGCTACAGAATAGTAAAAATATAAGGATGAATCAAAATTCACCAGATCTTTTGAGACAAGAGGCCTCTCTCCTAGATCTGGGAAGTAGAACTTCCCCATAAGATGCCTAGCTGCTCATTAGCAGGGCCCAGGCTCTGAAGTTCTAAATACAAATCACCAAGGAGCTGAAATCTACCCCTAAGCCTCTGATTTTAGCAGCTTATGCCTTTCCAGTAGAATTACCTTGCCTACTGAAATGGCTCCTGCCCAGGGCTGGAAAAGTTTGAATAAAATGTATTTAGTTACTATCTAAAGATCTTAAGTCATTGAGCTAAATGCAAGAGCCTTTTGTTAAAAATCACACTCAACTAGACACTGAGGTTTATTACATAGTTTCTCCAATTTTCCTTCTCCCTTTATGTAATCTCAGCTGGGCTGATTTGCCTGCATTCTTTCCAGTGGAATCTTCTTATTACTCCCAAGACACAACATAGAATCACCAACCCTGAACAGAGGGGCACATGGTCGCATCTGGATTAGAAAAAGGGGTCTATTTATACCCAAATCAATACGCAGATTTTAGCATAACACTTGCAGGCTTTATGCAAAGAGAATGAAAGAAAACAAATGCAGTTCCTTTTCCATTCTTCTTTACTGTATTATTTGCCCCATAGTACGCTTGTCACATGGCCCAGAGCAACGTGATCTAATAATGATAGGTCTGCTTGGCACAAGGGAGGGGAACATCCAGCTGCACTGGGAGTTCCAGGGGATGTCTCAGACAGCTGGCCCAGCCCTCACCCCCTATGTGTTTCAGGGTAAACAACCAGGATGTTGCTAGTCTCCATTGCATTAATTCTTCCCAGTGCTAAATTTTAGGACTCTAGGTCAGGGCCATTCAGAACCTCTTGCCTAGGAACCAGAGGGCCAGAAAACATTGGATAATGCCAAAAGTAAACAAACCTGAAGCCACAGAAGTCTTTGATTCCCTTCCAGTTGGGAGGCCCTCCAACTTTGTGCTCAAAACAGCCAGACTGTAGTAGCCTCCCAGCCTAGCTGTAAGAATGAACCAAACAGCCTGCCTCTTTCTGCAGCTTTAATTAACCCCTGTGCTTTGTCAACTCAGTAGGAAATGCTTTAAGATGAGAGATTCACGAATCAAACACATGACATTTTAAAAGGAAAGAATGGGTGGCCCTTTCATAATCCTGAAGGAGGCAGAATAGAGCATGAACTTCCTTTGTACCAGCTCTAAGGAGCATGTGGGTCATGTTAGCTGCTCCAGAGAGACTCATAAAGACTATACGAACTGCCAGGGCACAAGCAGAACCACTAGTCTTCTAAGTCTGTTTGTGCCAAGCTTTGTCAGTGCCCTCTATCATTCTCAGAACAAATTTCCCCCTTTTGTCTTATTGTACCTGCTAAGTCTCAGTGCCAGGAACAGTATCTCACACCCACTCAGTCACTGCATAAAGGCATATAAGAAAATTCCTGGCTGCTGTCACCCGATCCATTCTCCTGTTCATCTTCTCAGGACATTCAGCCTGCTGTGAACAGTGACTGCAAGAAGAGTTCTGAATGTCAGAGAAACAGAGTCCAGCAGCCCTCCCACTTCAAAACAGCTAGTAAGATTTCTAACTCCTCTTCCCTCCTACTTGCACGAACTTGTGAGCCTGGAATCTGATCAAGTCAATGAAACCCTATGTTTATATCCAATTATGATAAGAGTCCACAACTGACTATCCTCTCCTAAAATTATCATGATAAGTGACTGTTGTATGGATAGGGAAATCTGCCAGGGACCCACTGTGCTCTTACTTCAGAATCAGGAAAAAAGTGAGAAGGACATAACATTTCATCAAAACCCTTGAAAAGGAATATTACAGGGTTCAAAATCATAGCCTTAGACCATGTATCAAGTCTTAGGAAGAAATTAAATAAAAACAACTCTTGGTACAGAAAAATATAGCAGAAATAAAGCATGTAAAATTTCTGGGATTTTAAAAAAGGATTTTATAAAATGTCTCAAGAGGGAGATAAGATGCATTTCTGCCCTTCCATAAAAATATTCTGGACTAAGAATGCACTTTCTTAATTAGTATATTAGGAAAACATATCCCAGGGAATATACTAAACAAATAAAATAAAATCATAAAGAGATTCATGTCATTATATAAAGCCATGTGTCAAAAGGCAACTTCATTAAGGACTCAAAAACTGGATGAGCATTAAAGATGATGGAATGTCTTGATATGCTTAGAATCACATGACACAGATCATCTAGCATGATTTCCTAATATTTCTGACCACCAAAATAAAAAAATGGGAATAGGACTCTCAAAATGAATACCTAGATTATGTAAATTAGGGTAATGCACACAGCTATAACAAACCAACTCCAAAAATTTGGTACCCTTACAAAATAAAAGCACATTTCTCACTTAAATATCAACTCCAACATAGGAGTTTTTGGTAGATAAGCTGCTTTTCTCCTTTTGGTGATTGAAAGAGACCCACATTCCATAAAACACCTTGTACCTTTGTTATTCCTCTAGGGCCTGGAAATAATCTGTTCCACTCTGGCAGATGGAAAAATAGAAGGTAGAAAAGTCACACCTCTTTTTAATATCCTTGGCCTTGAAGTGGCATCATTATTTTTGTTTCTATTCCATTGGTGAGAATTAGGTAAATGACCTTACTGGGTGCAGAGGAATGGGGAAATATAATTTCTGGAAATGCTCCAGCTTTACAATGATATACAATTTACCACAATGGAAGGACAAGCGTGACTTTTGGGTTAGTCTGCCATCTCCACCACAGAAATAGATACCAAAGCAAACCAGGATGATCCAACTTAGCCAGGCTATAAATATAGTGGTCCAAGTGTTATTTTGTGTTAGTGAAGAGATAAGTGACTCCAGAAAAGAGGTAAAACAATATGTACCCAACATACTTTAATCATTTGGCTTTTCCCACAGTGCCTATTCCCAAACTGGTTACTTAATTTTGATAAATTGTTAAGCTAGTAAACATCATAAGGGGATTTTCATGTAAAGCTGGAAAAGTAAGGGCATTTTTTACTCTGTAAATTTCCTTTTAAACTGAACAACAACATTTTTTTTTAACTTTGTGAAATAAGAAAACAACTATAAACAATAAGGCATATGTTCCAAATACTGAGAAAGGCAGACCAAGATGAAGGAGGATTCTAAAAGCTAGCGCAGTTCCTCAGTTCCTCAATAAGATCCTTAGAAGTAATTATCCAGGAAAGACTAATTAATAAGCTAGTGATAAAAAATATTTGGGAAACCTGCGGCAAGGAAAACAAAAGCAAAAATAAACTACTAAGACTACGTCAAAATAAAAATTTTCTGCACAGCAAAGGAAACAATCAACAAAATTAAAAGGCAACCTATGGAATGGGAGAAGATATTTGCAAATAATATCTCTGATAAAGAGTTAGTATACAAGATACATAAAGAATTTCTACAACTCAACATCCAAAAACAACATCCAAAAACTAAATAATCCAATTAAAAATGGGTAGAAGACATAAACAGGCATTTCTCCAAAGAAAGCATCCAGATGGCCAAAAGACACATGTAAAGATTTTCATCATCACTTACCATCAGGGAAATATAAATCAAAACTACAGTGTAACATCATAGCACACCTGCCAGAATGGCTAAAATCAAAATCACAAGAAACAACAAGTGTTGGCAAAGATGTGAAGTAAAAGGAACCCCCTTGTACTGTTGCAGGAATGCAAACTGGTAAAGACACTCTGAAAAACAGTATGGAGGTTTCTCAAAATGTTAAAAATAGATGCAGCCACTCTGGAAACAGTATGGAGATTCCTCAAGAAATTAAAAGTATAGCTTCCCTTTGACCCAGCAATTGCACTATTAGGTATTCATCCAAAGGATATAAACAGTAATTCAGGGATCCCTGGGTGGCGCAGCGGTTTGGCACCTGCCTTTGGCCCAGGGCACGATCCTGGAGACCCGGATCGAATCCCACGTCGGGCTCCCGGTGCATGGAGCCTGCTTCTCCCTCTGCCTGTGTCTCTGCCTCTCTCTCCCTCACTCTGTGTGACTATCATAAATAAATAAAAATTTAAAAAAAAACAGCAATTCAAAGAGGCACGTGCACCCCGATGTTTATAGCAGCAACATCCACAATAGCTAAAACATGGTAAAATCCCAGACATCATCAGATGAATGGATAAAGAAGATGCGGTGTATATGTGTATATAATATATGTATATAATGGAATACTCCTCAGCCATCAAAAAAGAATGAAATCTTGCCATTTCCAACAACATGGAGGGAACTAGAGGATATTATGCTAAGCAGAATAAGTCAGAGAAAGACAAATACCATATGATTTCACTCATGAGGAATTTAAGAAACAAAGCATATGAACATAGGGGAAGGGAAGGAAAAATGAGGTAAAAACAGAAAGGAAGACAAGCCATAAGAGACTCTTAACTATAAGAAAAAAGCTTGCTGGAGGGAGGTGGTGAGGGAATGGGGTAACCAAGTGATGGGCATTATGGAGGGCAGGTGATGTAATGAGCACTGGGTGTTAAATGAAACTAATGAATCACTAAATTCTATCTCTGAAACTAATAATATACTATAAGTTAATTAAACTAAATTTAAAATTACATTTTTAAAAAGGTACAGATTACATTTTACAAAAGTTGCATATTACATTTTTTAAAAGTTAGAAGTAGAACTACCCTATGATCCAGTAATTGCACTACTGGGTATTTACCCAAAGAATATGAAAACATTAACTCAAAGGGATACATGTTTATAACAGCATTATTTATAATAGCTAAGATATGGAAGCAGCTCAAATGTCCATCCACTGATGAAACAGATAAAGAATATGTGGTATATATATGTATACACACACACACACACACACACACACAGGAATATTTTTCAGAATATAAAAGAATGAAATCTTACCATTTGCAATGACATGGATGGAACTACGTATAAGCTTCACTTATACGAAGTGAAATAAGTCAGAAAAAAAAACAAATATCATATGGTTTCACTCACATGTGGAATTTAAGAAACAAAACAAATGAGAAAAGGGAAGAGAGAGAAAAACAAATTAAGAAACAGACTGTTAATTATAGAGAACAAACTGATGGTTGCCAGAGGGGTGGTGGGTTGCGGGATGAGTGAAACAGATGAAGGGGATTAAGTAAGAGCGCCCTTATCCTGATGAGCAGTGAGTACTGAACCAAATTGTTGAACCACTATATTGTACACATAAAATTAACACTGTAGGTTAATTAACTGGAGTTAAAATTAAAACTTAAAAAATTAATAAAATGAGAAAAAGAAATGTTTGAGAGAAGCAGATGAACAGGATGGTACTCAAGAGAGGGGACATTTAAGGAAAAACAAAACTTACATCCTACTTTATTGTCTCTGACCCTAACTCCTGCCCAGAATGTCACTGGAGTGAAACAGGTGAGGAAGACACCATGATTGTGGATACCAAATCACAAGACAGAAAGCCTGTAATTTCTGAGACTTTACATTAAATTGAACCAACATCTTAAAAGCTGAAAACTATGGGCAACTATGGGCTGAAAACTATGGGCAGCTATGACCCCCCCAGACCAAAATAAAGAATTAAGTAAAGGAATACAAACAGAAACACATGAAAATTACAGTATAAAAAAAAAAAGAAAGAATATTACAGTATACATTTGAAAAGAAATCACCAAAAGAGAGAAAATGTCATTCTTATCTTCAAAAACTTATATACGACTGATATCTCTCTTACTAAATAATAATTTTAAAAAATTGAAGCATACATTCAAAGGAGAAAAATAAGAGTTTGACAGAATATTATAAAACAATAAAAGCAAACACAAAATGCTCTGGGGGGTAGGGAGCGTGCTGGCAAAATTCCTTCAATTCAGGCCCATAAGCCCCCCACAGAGTGTGTTCCAATAAATATAAGTTCACAATAAAAGTCACAAAACTCAGGGTAAAAAAGCCACCACTTGTGAAAATCAGCTAGGAACAATAGTGACAATAATCATACAGACTCTAGATATTGGAATTATCAGATAGAGAATTATAAAATAACTATTTGTAGTATGTTTAAAGAATTAGAGAAAGGAATTTATAAAATAAGAGAAACAGACTATCAAATATAACCAGGGAGATTTAAAAAACAACTAAATATAACTTCTTGAAATTAGCAATTAAATGACTGGGAAGTTCAACAATAGTGATTAGATAGAGACTGAGAAACCTTATGGGTAATTGTGAGATTTTCTATTTTGTTATGGGTAGTTGTTACATGAGTACATACATTGCCTGAATCCGTCAATAAATACATAAGAACTGTGCATTTCATTGTATGTTAAACACACTTCCGTTAAAAAGAATCTCACTGAAAGGATTAAACAAAATAAATACATCCAAGAGAAAATTAGAGAATAAGAAAAATGCAAAATGCTGTTAGGATATATTATTAAAATAGCAAACATTAAATAGAAATGAATAAATTCAGGAGTACAGAGTCAGAAGACCAAACACAGATTTAATGAGTCCAACATTCACAGGGACACAGACTAGAAGGCAAAAAAAGAGACAATATTCAAAAACCAATGGGTGAAAATTCTCCAGAACTTGAAAGACATGAAATCTCATTTTAGAAATCTCAACAATTCCAAGATCCATCAGAGTAAAACTGCAGAATGCCAAAAACAAAGACCTCAAAAGCAACCAGAGATAAGAGAGATTACTTGCATAGTCATAATAATTAACTTGATAGCTAATATCACAACAGCAGCAGTGAAGTCACAAGACAATATAATTTTGCAATCTTCCCTAATAATGCATCTCTTAATAAAGTAGATACATATATAATACAATTGAAGATAGGCTCCTTCTCTGGCTCCAGTTCTTACCATGTACAGATTAACGGTTAAAGAGGTGAGTAAAGTGGAAAAAAGATGATTCCCAATTTCCCCAACTAAGAGATCCTTACAATCACTGTTACTCTCTTGGAAATCTCAACCTGCCATGGGACCCAGAATTACTCCATCAATATTTAAGCTGAAGTAAACATCCAGCCACCAGATTGTGCCTAAATAATTCTGAGATTTACATAGAACTTGGGAACTCAAAGCCAGCTAGGTTCATATAAATTATCTCAACCTTAAAATAATGTGACCCTGCATTTTATAAAAATGAGTATTTGGGCTCATGCTTATTGCATTTTGTTTGAATTTTACTGCACCATCCTAAAATTGTACATTTATATGAACTATATCTCGGGAACAGAGATGAAGTAAAGATCTTTAACTTTAACTTTACCACTATTAAACCTATGCTAAAGAAAATTTTAAAGTATGTGTCTCAAAAAGAAAGAAAATAGCAAAAGTAGTTCTACCATACAAGGAGGACTATGATTGAAATAAAAAGTAAATATATTGTGCTCACTTCAGCAGCATATATACTGAAATAAAAAGTAAATATATAAATGTATATAAAAGGTGACTCTATAAAAGAATAATAAAGTGTCTAATTTATGATCTAATAAAAAATAGAGAGCTAAAAGGGTGGACATCTAGACACTGGGAGAGATGACTAGAATTAAAGCATTCCAAAGTCTTATATTTTGGAGGAGGAAGGTAAAAATATTAATTAACTTTATATTGTGTTACATATATATTTTAAAAATTCCAAAGGTAGCCAACTTAAAGAATAGAAATAAAAATATCTGCAAAAGCAGTAAAGAAAAAAAAAAGATACTTGCTTCAATTCAAATAAAGGCAAAAAAGGAGGAAAAAACAACACAGCAAGAGCAAAACAAAAAGGAATTATAAAATAGAAGAAATAAAGCTAAATATATCAATAATTATAATAAACAAAAATAAACTGGTTAAAGGGCATAAATTATCAAAAAGGATTTTTGCTACGCAGTGTTTATAAGAGATATACCTAAAACATAAAGACACAAAAGAATTAAAGTAAAAATATGGAAAAATTATATAACATGTAAACAAACGAAAAGAAAAATCACATAGCTCTGTTCAAATCAGACAAAAACAGACTTTAAAGCAAAAGCATTACTAGAAATAGAGAATAATTTCATAATGATAAAAGTATTCACTTCTTCAAAAAGATAAAATTTAACATGTGAATATACTCAAAAATAGTTAAAAATGCATACAGCAAAAAATTAAAGAACTACTAGGAGAAAGAACATCTACAATGGTATTGTGAAATTTTAACACACCTCTCTCAGAAATTGATAGTAAGGGTATGAAATATTTGGACAATATAGTTAACATATATTGGGTTGTATAAGACATATGGGATTTGCAACCAACAATTTGATAACTATTTTTTACAAATATACAGGGGATATTTATGAAAATCGATAATTTACCAAGCTATAAAGCAATATCCAACTATTTTCAATAATTACTATCACAAAGACCAGATGTTTCTGACCACAATGCAATTCAAAAAGCAAACATATGAATGGAAAACAGGGTGTGCCCATGTGCGTGTGTACACATACAAGATTCTAAATTATTTGAGGGTAAATGTTATAAAATATTTTGGAAGTTATAAAATATTTTTTAAAGATTTATTTATTTGAAGGCAGCCTGGGTGGCTCAGCAGTTTAGTGCCACCTTTGGCCCAGGGCATGATCCTGGAGACCCAGGATCAAGTCCCATGTCAGGCTCCCTGCTTTGAGCCTGCTTCTCCCTCTGCCTTTGTCTCTGCCTCTCCCACCCTCTCTCTCTGTGTCTCTCATGAATAAATAAATATATTTTTTCAAAAAAAAAAGATATTTATTTATTTGAGAGATAGGAGAGTGAGGGGATAAGCAGAGGGAGAGGGGGAGAGAGTCAAGCAGACTCCAGAATGAGTGTGGAGCCAGATGTGGAGCTCAGTCTCACAACCTGGAGATCACGACCTGAGCCAAAACCACGAGTCAGATGCTAACCTGATTGTGCCACAAAGGCATCCAGGAAATTATAGAATATTTAGAACTGAATAGCAAAGAAACTACTGCCATTCATCAAACTTTGTAGAACATAGGCAAAATGATGCTTAGAAAAAATTTTATGTTTAAATACTTAGGAAAGAGGAAAATATGAAACCTAATAAGGTAAGCAAACAACATATGAACTGAAGGAGGAAAACACAAGAGAACAGACTCAAATAAAATATAAGAAAGTAATTAACAGAGAAAAATTAGGAAAATAGAAACAAGGTTATTACCAATATATTCCCCCAACAGACAGCTCCTACTATTTGGCCCATAGTAATACTCAAAGTTGAAAACCCCACCAAATGCTGAGAGCTTCCAAATACATTTTTCAGCTCTAGCTCTCAATCATTGATATACAACCAAAGATTATCATATATACACAGAAAGCCTATAACCTTATGGAAGGCAAACCAAATTGAACAAATGGGAAGGAGAGGTAACTTGATAAAGTAACAATTCCTCAAGGAAGGGAATTAAAATCAGGAAGGAATGTAAATGTAAGAAACTTTACAATAATGTAAAAAGACAATAAATTAATCACAGTAGAAAAAAAAGATAATCAAATTAGAAAACCATTTCAATATGTCCAGTTAAGGAACAACAAAATATAAGAAACATAAAGGCAAAGATTTTTATCTGTTTTGTTCTGTGCTATATCTCGAATCTCTAGAGCAATTTCTGGCATAAAATAGACGCAGTTCATATTATTGGATTGGTATTAACTCAATTCTGAAAACAGACATGAACAGTATGTGTATACAATATCTTCCTAAACCTAGTAAATGGCATCTTACAAAAACCTGAAATATCATCTCAATAGAGAATTGTTAGAATTATTTTCTATAGAATTAGTAACAGAATAAAGTTTCCTAATAAAAGAACTCCTATTTAGCACTAGAGAGCCCAACCCATATAATAGTATTAAAGAAAATAAAAGCTGTAAATATGAGGATGATACGAAAAGGAGATATGATTATCTGTTTAGAAAATCCAAATGGTTTTACAGACAAATTACTAGAATTAAAAGAAAATATAGCAGTTGCTAGACTAAAATTCATATACAAATATTGTACTTCTATACAGCAGGAATAAACAAAATATTTTTAAATATTTGAAGTACCATAAAAATATTTAAAATACCTGAATATAAATATATCAAATTATGGGCAATGTTTTTATGGAGAAAGTATAAACCAAAAGAGGAAGACAATAAAGAGAACTACATAAATGGAAATGTATACCATATTCATAGTTACAGATACTCTCTAATGTGAAAAATCAGTTGTCCTACATTTCATATGTAAATTCGTGCAATCTCAGCTAAAAGTCAGCAGTTTTCCAAGGAATGTAATAAATGACTCCAAAATTCATATGCAAATGCGAAGGAGAATACATAAGGGACTCTAGAAAGCACAGAAAAAATAAGAAGTCAATGAAGACATGAGGTATCCTAACAACCATCTTGATCTGTTATCTGCAGAACATTCCAACTCACTATAAGAAACAGAGGCAAGGGAAACAAAAGAGGAAATAAACTATTGGGGCTACCTTAAATAAAAGCTTCTGCACAGCAAAGGAAACATTCAACAAAACTAAAAGGCAACCCATGGAATGGGAGAAGGTATTTGCAAATGACATGTCTGATAAAAGGTTAGTACCTAAAATATATAAAGAACTTCTATAACTCAACACCCAAAAACTAAATAATCCAATAAATATGGGTGGAAGACATGAATAGACACTTCCAAAGAAGGCATCCAGAAGGCTAACAGACATATGAAAAGACTCTCACTATTACTGATCATCAGGGAAATACAAATCAAAACTATAACGATATATCATTTCACACCTGTCAGAATGGCTGAAGTCAACACCACAAAAAACAACAGATGTTGGCAAGAATGTAGAGAAAAAGGAACCCTCTTACACCATTGGTGGAAATGTAAACTGGTGCAACTACTCTGGAAAACAGTATGCAGCTTCCTCAAAAAGTTAAAAATTTAACCACCCTATAATCCAGCATTTGCACTACTGGATATTTATCCAAAGAATATGAAATGCTAATTCAAAGAAATACATGCATCCTGATGTTTATAGCAGCATTATCTACAATAGGCAAATTATGGAAGCAACCCAAGTGTCCATCAACTGACAATGGATAAGGAAGATGTAGTGTGTAAATACAATGGAATATTACTCAGTCATAAAAAAGAATGAAATCTTGCCATTTGCAACAATGTGGATGGAATTAAAGAGAATTATGCTAGGTGTGAAATAAGTCAAAGAAAGACAAATACCATATGGTTTCACTCATATGTGGCATTTAGAAAACAAAACAAATGAGCAAAGGGGGAAAAAAGAAAGAGGCAAACCAAGAAATAGACTCTAACTACAGAGAATAAACTGATGATTACCA
Source organism: Canis aureus (assembly GCF_053574225.1). Taxonomy (NCBI): domain Eukaryota; kingdom Metazoa; phylum Chordata; class Mammalia; order Carnivora; family Canidae; genus Canis; species Canis aureus. The sequence continues at coordinate 59,079,622 of NC_135616.1, forward strand.
GAGGGCAGGTGGCCATAGGGATGGGTGAAATAAGTGATAGGAGTGCACTTGCTGTGATGAGCACTGGGGATTATGTGGAAGCATTGAATCACAATATTGTACACCTGAAACTAATATTACACTGTATGTTACTAACTGGAATTTAAATAAAACTTCAAAAAATAACAGAAGAAACAACCAGGAAAATATAATAAGAGAGCAGACTTAGTCCAATATATAAATAATGTAAAGATAAGTGATTCGAGTACACTAATTACAAGATTGAAATGGACAGAGTAAATTTATTAAAAAATTTCCCAACTATGGTTGTCTATAAGAAACTAAGTTTATTTTTTTCAGATTTTATTTATTTGAGAGAGAGAGACAGCAAGAGAGAGCATGGGTGGGCAGAGAGAGGAAGATGCAAGCTCCCCGCTGAGCAGGGAGCCTGATACAGGGCTCAATCCCAGGACCCTGGAATCATGATCTGAGATGAAGGCAGACACTTCACCGACTGAGCCACCCAGGTACCCCAAGAAACTCACTTTAAACACAACGAAACAGGGACACCTGGGTGCTCTGCATCAGGCTCCCTGTTCAGTGAGGAGTGTATTTCTCATTCTCTCTATGCCCCACCCCCCACTCATGCTCTCTCTCTCAAATAAATAAATAAATAAATAAATAAATAAATAAATAATAAACAAACTTTTTAAAAAAATAACAACACAGATATCTCAAAAATAAGAGAATATAAAAAGATACAGAATGCTAATGTTAAACAAAAAGTAAACTGGATGAATTGGTTAAAAGTAAAACAATGAAAAGGGATATGCATCAATTAGAATAAAATATCTAAAGTAGCTATATTAATATCAGAAGAGGGGACTTCAAAACAATGACCATTATTATGAATTAGGAGGGACATTTTTAATCTGAAGAGCTCAATAAGAGAGAACAATCAAATGTGCATGCATCTAGTAACGGAACTTCAAATTTTCTGTAGTAGCAACTGACAGAACTGAAAGGAGAAATAGAAAAACACACAACTGGAGCTAAAACTTCAACACTCTATAATTTTTTTAAGTAGTTTCAAAAAATAAATGAGGAAATGAATAGAAATCTTTTATAAAAATGCTTCAAGAGAAGCTGATAGCAATGGAAGACAAAGGAGATCAACCATATACATGATTCATCATTTATAACAAATAGAATATACCAAATGGTCCAGAATAAATACTTTAAAATCTTTCATTAGTGAGAAAATGCTTGAACCTGCAGACTGACCTTATACAAGGAGAATAATATTGAGTTTTCTACAAGGATATTAGAAACTAACCACATTATCCTGGATAGCTTCACAGCAACAGTCAGTGCCAGAAGACAATGGAGCATGACTCATGGCTTTTTTTTTTACTTTTTTACTTTTTACTGTGAAACTTGAATTAAAAATTACAAAGTATATATCTTATTTACAGTTCTATGGGGAAATAGAATGAAGGACAGAGGAATATACACCATGCTGGGTAACAGAATTATGGGGTCCATGACCCAGATCTCTCTTATATTGTCTGTATCCTTGAGTAAGTTACTTCACTTGTCCTAACTCAAGGTGAAAACTACGTAAAAATCACAACCTCAAAGGTAGGGTGATGGCCTGGCTGCCAAGATTGGTCCTGAGGAGCAAGTTGATGGTTATACTATATGCACAAGGAGCAATGAGATCAGGCATGATCCAGAAGAATGCCTACACTAGGAAGATCCAACCTGGTGGACAAAGATAGTGCCCCAGGTGAAGTGGGCAGGTATGGGCTATGACCGAATGGCAATGTGAAGTGGTTAAGGGCACAGACTTTAGGGTCAAACATTTGTGTACCTGAATCTGAAGTTGGCCACCCTACTGGCTGTATGACATAGCCTCACTTTCCTCATCTGTAATATAAAAATGATAACCCTGCTCTCAGAATCAAGTTTCATATTGTTTACAAAACACTCATAATAGTGTTTGGTGCAGAGTTGGCACTTAATAAACCACAGCTATCATTATTCAACAAATTCTATGCCTTCCCAGATGAGCACCAAAGGCTGTTACTAAGTGTCCTGACCTAGTTCATACTGGCTTAGAAATGGGAAGAATTGAGCCTGTTCATTCCGTATGCCCCTGTAAAGAGCTAGGTAAGGCAGGAGCAGACACACTGCCTCTTAGTTTCAATTTTGTCATCCTACAATAAAAGGATTTGATCAGACAATCTCTAAGGACCTCATAGCTCATAGCTCTAAAACTCTTTGATCTGTGAACCAAATCTAATGTGTATTCTATGTTTAGAATTGATATATTGTTAGATCAGCTGGGAATTGCTAAAATCACATCATCTATTGATTTATATAAAGGGTTATGGTAAATGACCTTGGATAAAGAATATAATCTAAAATGGTATTTGTAACATCAAATGGAGTGTAAAGATTTAATGGCTTACCCTTTGGACTAAGGACCTCTTAGACTCATATATTCTTACAGTTTAAAGTGTTCTCAGAAGCTAACTTGTCAAACCTCCCAACTGTTGAAGGAACCACTTTCTGCAGCATTCATACAGTGCTCACACCTGGCTTGAATATATCTCATGACAGGGACCTAACTACCTCAGAGGATGCCTTTTTCATTTCTGGAATTCTATTATTAAAGCACACACTTATGTTTATTTTGAAACCAAAGTTTTTAAATCCTAAAACTTATCCTTCTTTAATAAAATGTCCCTTCTTATTTGAAACAACTATCAGCCTTCTCCTTAACTTCTCTTCCAGGCTAGACATCCTTACTTCAGTCACTCCGTGTATGTTTCCAGACCCCACAGCTTCCTAATTGCCTTCCTCAGAATCAATTTTTAGGTGAGTTAAATGTAGCCCCTGATTAAGTACAGTATACCAAAAATGGTGTAAGAAGCAACAGTCATCCCTAGTAGATGGGAGACAATGCCCTTTTTAAGGTCACCAAAGACTTGAATAGACATTTCTCCAAAGAAGATTTATACAAATGACCAACAGGTATAAAAAAAAAAATGCTCACTGTCACTAATCATGAGGCAAATGCAAATCAAAACCACAATAAGATATTACTTCACACCTGTCAGAATGGTTATTATTTTAAAAAGGCAATAAGCATTAGCAAGTATGTGAAGAACCTGGAATTTTTGTGCACTGTCAGATGGAATACAAATCATGCAGATTTTTGCTAAATAATATGGAAGGTCCACAAAAAGTTAAAAATAGAACTACCATATGATCCACCAATCCTACTTCTGGATATTTATCTAAAATAATTGAAATCAGGATCTCAAAAAGATAATAGCACCACTATGCTCACTGCAGCATTACTTGTAATCACCAAGACATGGAAAAAACCCAAATGCCCATTGACAAATAAATGGATAAAGAAAACTAGGTATACACATACAATGGAATACTATTCCACCTTAAAAAAAAGAAGGAAATTCTGCCATATGTGACAACACAGATGAACCTTCAGGACATTACGCTAAGTAAAATAAGCCCATCACAGAAAGACAAATACTACATAATTCTACTTACACGAGCTTATGTAAAATAGTCAAATTCATAGAATCAAAGAGTGGAAAGGTGGTTTCTAGGGGAGAAGAGTATGGAGAAGAGGGAGTATACTAGTCAATAGGCATAAAGATTCAGTTAAGCAAGATGAATAAGCTCTTAAGATCTTCTGTGTAACACTGTACCTATTGTCAACAATAACGAACCGTTAAAAATTTAAGAGGTTAGATCTCACAATAAGTGTCCTTATCATAATAATTTTTTTAAAATAGAATCATACTAAAAAGAAGAATGGGTTTTATGTTCCAGATGCCCCACTTCACTGTTAGCTCATATTATACTCATCACTGTGGCCATGGCACCCTCATCAACAAAACAAGTACTTAGGCTACAAGATCGAAGGCACTTTTTAAAGAAGTTGCGTGACCTCTTACTTCAAATGAGACCATATTTACATCACCAACATGGAAAAAGAACCAATGGAAGTGTGCTGGTTTTGCCTGCCCCATTGGATCCCTGCCCACTCAGTTACTCACCCCACTGTTCTTGGAGGGCACTCCTAAGGCATTGCCCAGAAAACTGGAAGAATCTATGAACATCCTGATCTCTCAGTTTCCTTCAAGCCCTAATATTCTATCATTTTCACACACACACACACACACACACACAAACGGAGTACAATTTTCACACAAACTGTTGCCATGGAGTATAGCCTAGTAGTTACCACTATTAGTCTAAATCCTACTTCTACCATTTGATGATTATATGATATTGGGAAAAATTTGGTGCCTGTAGAATGGGAAGAATAATTGCCCTTACCTCATAGGGATGCTGTTAGGATTAAATTATTTAATTTGCACAGAGCTCTGGTACTTAGATTCCTATCAGCTGCCAGCTCAAGCCTTTCCAGTCTTAACTCACATAATTAAATTTCTGCACCTAAACTCAGGAAATTAAGCTTTCTGTATTTAATTTTTTTCTACTTGGTATAGACTCAGCCCTCAGCATTCAGGCTCAAGATAAGTTTTAATCTTTATTCCTTCATCTTTTGCCTTGGCTATCTCTCCCAGGACTCTAGCACCTGTATTTTTGATAGGCAAACCTCCTGTGCCTTTATCCATGTCACCAGTCTCTTCCTAAAGATCAAATTTGACTTTATTGAGTAACTATGACTATAAAGATAACATGCCAGTATTTTTTTAAGATTTACTTATTTAGAGACAGAGAGAGAGAGAGAGCATGCAGGGGAAGGACAGAGGGAGAGGGAGAATCTCAAGCAGACTCCATGGTGATCACAGAGCCCAATGTGGGGCTCCATCTCACGACCCTGGGATCATGACCCAAGCTGAAATCAAGAGTCAGATGCTTAACCAACTGAGCCACAAAGGGTGCCCAACATACCAGTATTTAAGCACCATGCATGGGGATATCATAAAGATAATGTCTGGGTAAAACTTAAGAAATTTCTATTTGGACTTCCAAAGTCAGACATTCTGAAAATAAGGTGTAAGTGAGCATATTACTTATTACAATGAATAAAAGTACATAAAATATTAGATGCTAGTAATTACCTAAACTTTGAAGTAGCCCAATCCGTCATTTTAATTACTTAGTAACCAAAGGAAATTTGAGAACCCAACAAGTAATAAGCCATAAAATGCTAAGACAATTTCTAAGAGAGGCAATGAGCTTTGCTTCTTTACCAGTCGCCAAAACTCCATTGAATCCAGAAACCTTTCTTAGCATTTACAGATTACATCTCAGCTCCCTAACATGGCTCATGGCATTTTCCACAACTTTACCCATCTACCTCTCTCACCAATATTCTAGTCGCACAAAATTTGTTCTCCTTTTTATGAATGTTTCATATACTTCTATACTTGTGACATCTGATATCTTCTGCCTATTAAATATCCTTCCTTTCCTCTCTGCAGCAAACTTTCATTCATTCTTACAAACTCATTTCTTCTGTGAAATAATTACAAAATCACTCCTTCTGAGCTTTCCATTGGATTCTGTGATTCCTCTTTTATGGTCCTCACATATGCTATATTGTGATCAATTGTTTCCAAGTGTGTCTCACTGGCAACAGCTAGCTAGGGAACATTGTATGATATCTCAACTAATGACCCCAGTTTTAACCATATTGGAGAACTTAGATTTTGATCCAATGGTACAGAACTTACTTACCATGAATTTCATTATTTCTGTGAGAAAATATGAATAGTGTTCTCAATAGCAGAATTTCGAATTACCTGTGAGAACACAATCCTATCACTAATTTGTTTTTTCATTCAACAAATGAGTCTTGAGCACTTACTATATCTCAGGCATTATTTGAGTTAGGAGAGATATAACAGTAAGCATATAAGTCAGATATCTTACATTCATGGAGCTTATGCTACAATAGGGAAGATAAAATTAAAACATGAAATAAGAGGCGCCTGGGTAGCTCAGTCAGTTAGGTGTCTGCCTTCAGCTCAGATCATGATCTTGGGGTCCTGGGATTGCACCCTATGTCCGGCTCTCTACTCAGTAGGAAGTCTGCTTCTCCCTCTCCCTGTGTGTGTGCTCAATCACTCCATCTCTCTCTCTCTCTCTCCCTCTCAATAAATAAAATCTTTAAAAAATAAAGATGAAATAAGTTTAAAAATATGGTATGTTTGAAGTGATAATGGTATGGGGGAAATAAATCATGGTAGAGGGATAGAAAATATCAGGGAATTAGTTGCAATTTTTCAATAGGTGATCAGAGATGGCCTCACAGAGATGATGGACTGGAGTAAAAATATGAGAGAAGTGAATAAGTGAGCCACGTGAAAAGCTGAGAAAAGAGTATGCCTGGCAGAGGAAACATCAAGGTCAAGGCCTAGAAGGGGAAGACTGCCTGGTATGTTCAAAGGCAGCAGTGATGCAGGATGGCTGAAGTGGGAAGAGCCAGGTCACACAGAGCTCCATAGGTGAGCATAAGGACTTTGGGTTTCAGTCTGATGACATGAGAATCCAATGACAGTAATAAGCAGAAGAGTGATATGACCTGATTTATATTTTCATAGGATGCTTTGGATGCTTTGATAAGAATAGATTGAGGGGAGGTATGGAGAACAAACACAGAGGCAAGACACCAGGTAGGAAGTTATGTGATAACATAGGTGAGACGTGATGAGAGTTATGAGAAGCAGTCAAATTTTAGAAGAATTTGCCAAAATTCTCTGACAGATCAATAAAGGATGCAACAGAAAGGAAAGAGTTAAGAGTATGAAGGCTAAGTATCAAGATTGTTTTATCCTAGCGATTTAAAGGATGAAGTTCCATTAACTGAAAATGGAGAAAAAGGTAAGAAAACCTGATTTGGAGAAAGATTCAGACCTTAGCTTTGTAGATGTTAAATTTGCAATCTCTATGAGACATCCAAGTGTAGATGTCAAGTAAGCAGTAGGATATATGGGTCTTATCAGAGAAGACATTTGGGTTGAATAATTTGGATAATATCAATACTGAGATGCTATTTAAAGCCATAAATCTAAACTAGATCATGTACAGAGTGACAATGGATAGAAAAATGAAGAGATCCAGGGACTGAGCACTGTAGTATTCCAATATTTAGATTAGGAAATAATGGAGGGTAGGGACAGGGAAAACAAAAAGACAAAAAAAGCATTTATAAAGCTAGGAGGAAAACTAGGCAAGTATGTTTATCTTGGAAGCCAAGAAGAGAAAGAGTTTCAAAGAGAAGAGAGTGAACAGCTGTGTGTCAAGTGCTGTTGAGATTTTAAGTAAGATGAAGACTGAAAATCACCACTGGATTCAGCAACATGGAAATCAAGGGTGACCTTGACAAGTATAGTTTCAGGAGGATAGTGGTAGCAAGGGCCTGAATGGGGTAGTTTCAGGTGAAAATAGGAAGAGAGATTAATTTTAAAAATGTAAGATGCTTTGAAGTAATGAGAAGGAGATAGTAGTTACTCGAATGGGAATAGAGTTTAACAGGGGTTTTCCTTCTTTTTAGGAAAATGCAGTAGACAGAGGATGTTCAGGAGAGAGGAGGAATTTGGTGATGGAAGAGAAGGGGAGAATTGCCAGAGTGATATCTTCAAGCAGGCTTTCAGGAATATAGTAGCATATGCTACACAGGAACAGTATTATGGGAGAATATGGACAATAGTCAGATATTGGCAAGGCCACATAAGCAAGTTACAAACCATGGATGTAGAATGAAGGTAAGGACCAGGGCTGTAGGTTAAGGTTGGAGGTCATGTCAGGAATATGCAGGAAAGCACAAGTACACAGGAGGACTAGAGTCAGAAGAGCAATCTAAGACTAATCTAAGTGGTTACTATGAAACCAAGGTAAAGGAAACTAGAAAGCATGCACTGCATGACTGATGATACTACACAGACAGCATTTTGTTCCAGCACGCCATTTGAGGGCCCGTACCCCTTTCTCACAGATTCTCTTCCTCTGGTTCCTGAATCTGATGGCCAATATATTCTTTCAAAGAGATTGTCTTTATCGTTATTTTAATGACATTTTATTTGTAATACAAAGAATATTATTGAATGTGTAATGTACCAAGAGCTCTGAACATCAACTGGTTATTCCAGAAAGGCCCATCAATGTTCCCAAAAACCACAGAAGCAATCACAGTGATTAATACCAGGGTGGCAGACCATGGTCACCAAACCATTTTCAACTTACTGGACACTCACTTTACTATCTTTCTGTCTCTGTACATTTATTTGTGGTCAAATGAAACTGAAATATCAGAGTTAAGAAAATGAAAGTCTGAGTTGCTGAGTGCTGGGTCCCTGGAAGACAGCAGCATGGAGCCAGGAGTGGGGAGACAATCCAATCTGCATCATATTCTGATAAAAACAAGAAATAATTTTTTGTTGTGTTATGTCAATGGCACTTTTTATCCCCACAGCACAGCCTAACATGACCCTGACTACAACACAGACACACCATCTTAGAACAGAGCCAACCATTTGGCCTATAAATGCCAATGCTTTAAGTCATAGCAAGCATCACAGATGCTTAAATAACAAGTTCCCTTAGGATATAAAACATAATTTGATCCACAACAATTTGGCTTTCACACAGCACATCTGGTTTTCAGGAATACATCTATGTAAATTGAGTTACCTCCATAATGATATTGTATTTGCATCTGAGGAACTGAAAAGACAAGACTGGCTGCAGGTTAAGTAAAAAGCACCTAGGTCTATCTTGATTTGCTCTCCAAGCTCCTGAGATAACATATGTAAACACCCTGTAGGTAATTAGATTCTAAATTCTTCTTTGCTGTAATGATCCAGGTGTCATTGGAATGATGGTTTTAAAAAAAGTCATTTTTCCTACATAAGGTTACAGCATGTGATTTTTTTCCTTTTTAATTAAACTTCTGCACAGTGAATAACGCACCTGATTTAGACATTCAAATCTTCCCCCAACACCACCCCCCCATCACCACCTCAGCTAAGAGAGAGTCAGTCTAGCTGATTCAAGCAATTGTGTTGCCTTATAAAACACCGTCCCCAAAGAATCCTTTATAGCCACTCAGAGCTGACATAGAGTAAATTACTGAGGTTCCTACCTGTATTGCTCAGTCTGCACTTTACACCTTAGTACTGTCCCTATTAATCTGCTCAGGAACCACTTTGCTATTTCTGATGCTGGGGTAGGGACAGTTCAGGTACCGCTTGGGTTTTCTTTGGTTGTTTAACATTGGAGGAGAAGAGAAATGGTAGCAGCAGGCTTATTTTGGGGTTTAAACCATGCCACCTAGTCCAGATGTTGAAGAGAGGGTTACTGGGATGTGTCCTGCATCATGAACCTCTTATTGAAAGTACATTCTACTCCATTGACAAAATGACAGGATTTATTAACCAGAATTTATCTCTTCTGGTTCTTTAATCACCAACAGTAAGTTTCCATAACAGTTTCACTGTCACAAATATTTGTTAAAGGTTTAAACAGTTTCAAATATGTGCTCCTTTATTTAATTTACAGCTGTTTCTGAAAATGCACCATTCAGTATTAAATGAAATAGCTTATATCTCCTGTCATATTTCACATTTTCACATTTTGTTTTATGCTTTGGTAGATTTCATGGTGATCTCTTTTTAACCAGTAAAATTTGTTTTAGGGAAGATGATACATTTTCTTTAAATAGTCAAACTGCAGAAAGAGTCCTATATCACGAAGCCTCCTCACTGGCCTACATATTAACAGTGGGTCCTGCAGACCTTTAAAACATCGTTCTCAGGGAGGCTGCCTGCATTCTCTCACAGCCTCATTTCACAAAAGCAAATGTGGCACAGTCAAACACATGCTGGACCTCGGCTCTGTTCATCAGGCCCTAAATCCTGACTCTGACACTTTCAAACTCTAATTTTGGACAAATTTACTTAACTTCTCTGAGTCTCAACACCTTCATCTGTGAACCAGGGCTAATCATACTTGTTCACAGGGTAATTCTTAGAAGTCAGTACGGTACCCATGTAGATGTGCCTAGCATTGAGCCAGCCCAAAATAGGCAACCAAAATTCTCTTATTAGAATCTCCAGGGCATGCACAATGCATCTAGCATGAGATCACATGAGTTGATAATTTACACTGAGTAACCCAAAGCGAAATAATATGGAGAACTCCATGACAAGTTAAGATATTCTGGCCATTTAAGATTTACCTGATTTACATTCAACCTCCTGTGCTTATCCTTCAGTAATACAGGTCTTGCAGTTCAACTTGCTAGTATTTTGTTTTGAGACATTTTACTTTTATTCTCTCCACCAAGGAATAGCCCTGTGGATTCTCCACCAGAGTTCTGGTTTCCTGTCTCTCCCTACTGCCTCTCTCACTCAGTGCCAACAGAACGCAAGGAGTACCCAGTAAGACTTTGCTTTTAACTAGAGAGGCAGGTATCTGAGACTGCAGTGGATGGCACTAATCTACTTTCCCTTCCTAAAAGAATCTGCTTGGAATAATCCATGTCTGGAGGACAAAGATGTCTCGTCTCCTCCAAATATTCTCTGTAAGAACCTACTTGCTGCCAAGCTCAGGGGCTAGAAGGAAAGCATCCACAGCTAGCAGTGACACTGAGTTCTCTTCCTTTCAACCTAAAGCAAGTCCTTCTGGGCCACAGAGTACTTTCAAATAGCAAACATGACCCTCTGTCCAATCTGTACGTAGCTAACATACAATCCCCCAACCCAGCCAGTGCCTACGGGGGCAGGAGGTTTTCTCTAAAGCAGCTTAAATAATTCTTCTCTTCTCTCCCTCTCACCATTCTTTGCCATCCCAGTGACTGGCTTTCAAACTCTGTTGAATGTAACCCACAGATAAGAAATACATGTTACTTTGCAACCCAGTATTAACACATACACACAATGATCAAAAATGTGAGGCAACATTTCCCTTGCTATGTATGAGGTACTTTGTTTTCCACTCTATTCTATTTTACTTCATTTTTTTTAAATGCTGGTCATGACCTATCAAATTGATTTTATGACTCACTAATAGGTCACAGCTTGTAGTTTTAAAAGTACCGATCCAGGTATTTAATAAGGAGCTACTAGTCTGGAAAAGGAGAATATGAAAACCATACTTCAAAGTAATTGAAAAGTTTAAATTTTGTTAAAAGTATATGGACAGTTATGGTAAGGTAGAAAAGATGCACTTTATCCTATTTCTCCTACTAAGTACAACTAAAAAGTCTAGAAATTATATATGAAATAAACAAAAGAAAATCCTTATGAAATAATTCATAAGAAAAGGTGAAGAGAAGGCAGACTTGCTAGGTTCTAGGGGACACAAGGAATGACACTGCTGAATTCTCTGGTCTTCTTTTTGCCTCATATAACTCAGACTTGAAACTGAAGAAGCTGGCAATGTGGAAATGACAGCAAGTGTGCACAAAGTCAACTCTCTCTAAACTGAGGACCAAGAAAGGTGACTACTATAAAGACATAAAACTTCTAGATAATAATCACTCTATGCCAAAGATAACAGGTAAAACTGCAGTCCCATCCATGTTAGCAAAGGACAAGTAGAAAGTTTAGACAAGTTAAAGTGGGTTGAGCTTTAACCCAGTTTAATCCACAAGACACCTTAACCTAATGGGGGGATGTCAGAGATGGATGAGTAGAACATCCCAACTGGATGGTAATGAGCTCCTCTCAACCCTGTCTACCTACAGGGACATCAGAGATATGGTGAGAAGCCTGGGCTTCTACTTCTACCCAGATGTACCAAGGCAGACCTCCCATTCCCACTAAGGTAGTATCAGGGGAAGCCTAGTGAAGACTTTTATCACTGTTGAGTGGTAACAAGGCCACCCTCCCTATGCAGTACAGACCATGTGGGGAATAAAGTTCTTCATAATAAATTAATAAATTAATTTAAATATATATATATATATATACATATATATATATAAATCTTCTTAATAAATTAAAGTTCTTCACTTTAATTTCCTGCAGCCAGAGAGGTATCAGACTGAAGCCAGAATTCCTACCCCTGCCCAGCATTAACAAGGAGCTTTCTGCTCTGTTGTCAGTGGAGGTTTAGCGGGAGACCTCAACTTCTACCCCTGTATGGCAGAAATGAGTTGGTAAACTTCCCTCCCCTTCCAGAGGGGTTTCATAGGACACCAATTAAAACTAAGAGTTTTAATGTGTTCTAAAGTCCCATAACATAATACCCACAAGGTCCAGGTTTAAGTAGAAAATCAGTCATCATGACAAGAAGCAGCAAAATATCAAAATGAATTAAAAAAAAATTAAAAAAAAAAAAAGATGCCATCATTGAGATGACAGAGATGCCAGAATTATATGACAAATATTTTAAAGTACCCATCATAAAAATGTTTCAACTATCAGTTATAGGCATGCTTGAAACAAATGAAAAAATATAAAATCCAGACAAAGCAGCAGAAATCTTCAGCAAATAAATAGAAGATATAAAGAAGAACCAACTGGAAATTTTAGAACTGAAAAGCACAAAAACAAAATTTAAAAATTTAATGGCAGCAAAATAAAAATTTAACAGCAGAATCAATGAACTGGAACATAGAACAAGAGAAGTCAGTCAGAGAAAGAAAGTCATTCATATGCAGAATTTAAGAGACAAAACAAACAAGCAAAGGGTAAAAAAATGAGAGCAAGAGAGAGAAACCAGGAAACAAATTTAATGATAGAGAACAAAGTGATGGTTACCAGAGAGGAGGCAGCTGGGGAGATGGGTGAAATAGATGAAGAGGATTAAGAGTACACTTACCATGATGAGCACTGAGTAATGTACAGAATTGCTGAATCATTGTATTATACCCTGAAACTAACATAACACTGTATGTTAACTGTACTGGAATTAAAATTAAAAATTCAATTAAAAAAAAAAGTTAAAAAAGAACACAACATCATTGACTTCTGGCTTTTGGTCAAATATATAATAGGCTTATAGGTTGCCATTGCATCCTAACAATAAGTAAAAAAGCTGAAAAAAGAAAAAGAAAAAAAACCTCAGAAAATCAATAACTCTTCTTACATCCCGAAGAGAAATGAGGTTAGAGGACACATCAATGACCTCAAAACTGCAGAGACTGACAGGTAAATACAGAGAATCATGACTTATCTGAGTAGATACCCAGGAGCCTAAACTTCCAAAGAAACCAGTGCTCAGGTAGGAATGCCTAAACTATAATTGATAACTGCTGGAGGTTCAGTGTGCACAACTCCTGAGAGCTAAAAACTCCAGGGAGATGCATTCCTAGGAGGCTTCACATATTTCTGAGTTTTACCTCCAGGAGCTTGACTGGGTTTTCACAGTGAATATCAGACAAAATCCCTTTCATGCTTCCAGCAGGGGAAGGAAAAAGGAATCATTTTGGAAAATGCCTGAGGGCTCTGTCCTACTTAACAAGGCCTGCCCTCAGAAGAAGTTATTTAACCAGAGCCTAACCTGTTGAGGTTTTATCAGAGCCGAACTCTTCCATGGAAAAAGAAATATTTTTTAAAATAGCCATTTTTAGCCTTTCACATGGAGGAAGGGAAATACTCAACACCACCCCCTCATACCTTCCCCATGAGTAAAGGGAAGTATCCAACTCCAGCACATTCTAACCACCCTATCCCAATCAAAGGCAGTAGGGGGAGTGGAGAGAGTGAGAAACACTCAGTTTACAGTCTAGAGAAACTAAAATTCTCCTAAAGGCTGAGACTTAATCATAAGGCTATAGGATACTTCCTAATAGCACATTATTAATAGCCTGTTAGCAGTACTCTCTTTTACCTAGTATGTCATGTCATTTCTACCAAGAAAAAAGTTACAAGACATACTAAAAGATTTTTTTAAAAAACACAATTTGAAAAAACAAAGCAAGCCTCAAAACCAGACTCATATATGTCAGGGATGTTGGAATTATCAGACCAGGAATTTAAAATAAACATGATGTATATGCTAAGGGCTCCAACAGAAAAAGCAGAGAGCATACAAGAACATACAAGCAATGTAAGCAGAGAGAAGCATTCTAAGGAAGAACCAAAAAGAGATGCTAGAGATCAAAAACACTGTAACAGAAATGAAGAATGGCTTTGATAAACTTTTAGTAGACTGGACATGGTGAGGCAAAGAAACTCTGAGCTTAAGGATATCTCAATACAAACCTCCAAAACCAAAGCAAACAGAAAAAAAGGACTGAAAAAAACCAGGACAGAATATTCAAGAACTGTGAGACAACTGTAACATATACGTAATGAGAATACTACAAAAAGAAAAAAGAGAAAGGAACAGAAGAAATATTTGAAACAATAGTGACTGTTAATTTTCCCAAATTAATGTCAGACACCAAACCACAGATCTAGGAAGCTCACAGAATACCATGCACAATAAATTATACACCAAAGCATATCATTTTCATATGACAAAAATTAAAACTAAACAAAATCCTCAAATAAGCCAGAGAAGGAAAGCACCTCACCCACAGAAGAGCAAAGAATTGTATTTGGCTTCTCCTTAGAAACTGTGTAAGCAAGAAGAGAATGAAGTAAAATATTTAAACTATTGAGTGGAAAAATAAACACCAACCCAGAATTCTGTGCCCTGAAAATTTATCATTCAAAAGTGAAAAAGACTTTCTTAGACAAACAAAAATTGAGATAATTTATTGTTGACAGGCTTGCCTTGCAAGAAATATTAAAAGAAGTTCATCAGAAGAAAAGTGAAAAGGATCAGAAACTCAAATCTACACAAATAAAGAGCATCAGAGAAGAAATAAGTGATAAAATAAAAACAAGTTATAAAATAGAAATTTTTATTCTTAATTGATCCAACAGATAAGTTGGTTCAAAATATTAATAGCCACAACATATTTGATTATATGTGCTTTACATACACATAATTAATATTACTATATTTAAATATTACCATATTTAATACATATAGTGAGAATTCTGTATGCCTAAGTATAAGAGAAATGGAGGAGAAAATAGAAGAAATAGGAAGGAGGAAATCAAGATTATTGTTACTATAAAGTACTGACACTGTGATACAGCAGTATTATTTGAAAGCAGACTTTAATTAGTTGTAAATGTATATTTTAAACAGTAGAGCAACTACTTAAAAAAGTTAAACAAAAGTATAAATAATATGCTAAGAAACAAAGAAAATGAAATTATTTAAAATGTTCAATTAAAACCATGAACATCAGAAAAAAGAGTGGAAGACAAAATATGAACAAAGAACAAGAGCAACAAATAGTAACAATTATGGCAGATATTAATATAACTATCAATAGTCACTTTGGATGTCAATGATCTAGATGTAACAATTAAAAGACAAAGATTATCAGAGATAAGACCCAGTTATATGTTGCCTACAAGAAATCTACTTTAAATATAAAGACACATATAGATTAAAAATAAATGGATGGAAAATATATATGCCTTGCTATCACTAATCAAAAGAAACCAGGAGTAGCTATGTAGCTACATTAATTTCACACAGAGCAGATTTCAGAACAAGGAAAGTTATCAGGTATAAAGAGGGAGCATTATATAATGATTAAGAGGTCAATTCACCCAGAAGACATAACAACCCTTAGCATGTATGGACCTAAGAATAGAGTGTCAAAATATATGAGACAAAAACTGATAGAACTGCCAGGAGAAATAGATGAATCCATTATTATAGTTGGATATTTCAACACCCCTCTATCAGAAGTGGACAGAACCAGCAGGCAGAAAATCAGTAAGGACATAGTTGAACTCAATAGCACCATTAATCAACTGAATATAATGGATATCTATAGACCATTTCATCTCAAAACAGCAGAACACACATTCTTCTCAAGCTTATATGGAACATTCACCAAGACAGAGCACATTCTAGGCCATAAAACACACCTTAACAAATGTAAAAGAATAGAAATCATACAATGTCTGCTTTCAAACTACAGTGTAATTAAACTAGAAATCAATAACAGGAAGATGGCTAGAAAATCCCAAAGCATCTGGAGATTAAACACACTTCTAAATAATACAAAGGTCAAAGAAGAAATCTCAAGAGAACTTTTTTTTTTTTAATTTCTTTTAATTTTTTTTTTTATTTTATTTATGATAGTCACAGAGAGAGAGAGAGAGGCAGAGACACAGGCAGAGGGAGAAGCAGGCTCCATGCACCGGGAGCCTGATGTGGGATTCGATCCCGGGTCTCCAGGATCGCGCCCTGGGCCAAAGGCAGGCGCCAAACCGCTGCGCCACCCAGGGATCCCTCAAGAGAACTTTTTAAGTATTTTGAACTAAATGAAAATAAAAACACTACTTATCCAAACTGTGGGATACAGCAAAAGCAGTGCTTAGGAGATATTATAGTATTGAATGCAAATATTAGAAAAGAAAAAAGATCTAAAATTAATCACCTCAACATCCATCCTAGGAAATAGGAAAAGAAGAATGAATTAAATCCAAAGTCAGCAAAATAAAAACCATCAGAAATCAATAAAATTGAAAATAGAAATCTAATAGGAAAAAAAACACAATGAAATTAAAACCTATTCTTCGAAAAAAATAAATAAAATCAGTAAGCCTCCAGCCAAGCTAACTAAGAAAAAAAGAGAGTGGACACAATCACTAATATCAGAAACAAAAGAGGGGACATCACTACAGACCTCATGGACATTATTTAGATAATCAAGGAATACTATGAATAACTCTATGCCCACAAATTTGACAACCTAGATGAAATGGATCAATTCCTTATAAAGTATACTCTGCCAAAACTCACATAAGGAGTAGGCTACTTGAATAGGCCTATATCTATTAAAGATATTGAATTTATAATTAATAG
This sequence comes from Canis aureus, assembly GCF_053574225.1. NCBI lineage: Eukaryota > Metazoa > Chordata > Mammalia > Carnivora > Canidae > Canis > Canis aureus. Next base: position 59,096,503 of record NC_135616.1, read on the forward strand.
TTTTCCAAAATAGAAAGCACCAGGCCCAGACTGATTCACTGATTCACTGGTAAATTCCTCCAAACATTTAAAGGAAAAAATTATACCAATTCTGTATAATATTTTTCAGAAGACAGAAGCAGAGAAAATACTTCCTAACTCATCCTATGAGGCCAGTATTATTCTATGACTAAAACCAAAGAAGTTACAAGAAACTACAAAACTACACAAAAATCTCCCATAAACATAGATGCAGAAACTCTCAAAAAAATGTTAGCAAATTGAATCTACCAATGTAAAAAAAAAAAAAAAAAAAAAAGTATATACCACAACCAGGTGTGGTTTATCTCAGGTTTGTAAAGTTGGTTCAACATTTGAAAAACAATGTAATCTAACATATCAAAAGGCCATAAAGAAAAAAAATCACAGGAATGTCTCAACATGTTCAGGAAAATTACACAAAATCCAACATCCACTGGTGATTTTTTTTTTAAATCTCAGTAAACTAAGAATAGAGAGAAATTTTCTCAACTTGATACACAGTATCTATTAAAAACCTATAAATAACATTTTAATGGTGAGAAACTCAAAGCTTTCCCACTAAGTTCAGCAATAACATAAGGATGTCCCTGCTCACCATTGCTTTTCAATATCATACTGGAAGTCCTAGCAAATGCAGCAAAATAAAAAAAGAAAAGATAAGATATACAGATTGGGAAGGAAGCAATAAAACTGTCCTTGCAGATAATATGATCACTAGGTAGAATATTTTAAAAAATCAACAAAACATTCCTGGAACATTGCAATATACAAAGTTAATACACAAAATTTATCTGTCCTCCAAAAATCAGCAATGAACAAACAGAATTTGAAATTTAAAATGCAATACTACTGGGGTACTTGGCTAACTTGGTTGGTTGAGCTTCCAAGTCTTGGTTTCAGCCTCAGGTCATGATCTCAGGGTCCTGGGATCGAGCCCTGTGTCAGCTCCATACTCAGCAGTGAGTCAACTTCTCTGCCTCTCTCTCCCTCTCCTGCCCCTCCCTGTGTTCACATGCTCTCACTCTCTCTAAAATAAATAAATAAATCTTTTTTAAAAAATAGATAAATAGGGATGCCTGGGTGGCTCTGTCAGTTAAGCATCCTCTGATGTTTGATTTCAGCTCAGGTCATGATCTCGGGGTCATGGATCAAGCCCTGTGTCATGCACCACTCAGCACAGAGTCTGCTGTGGATTATCTCTTTCCCTCAAACCCCCCCACTCCATCAATCAGTCAATCAATCAATCAGTCACAATACTATCTACACTTATACCCCTAAAAATGAAATACTTAGGTATAAATCTGACAAAATATATACAAGATTTGTATAAGAAAAACTACAAAACCCTGGTGGGAAAGAAGCTAAACACAAACTAAGTAGAGACAAATGTTCACAGATAGGAATACTCAATATTGTTAAGATGTCAGTTCTTCCCAACTTGATCTACAGATTCAATGCAATCCAAATCAAAACCCCAGCAAGTTATTTTGTGGATGTTGACAAATTCATTCTAAAATTTATATGGAGAGGCAAAAGATCCAAAATAGCCAACACAATTTTGAAAGACAAAAACAAAGGTGGAGGACTGACTCCATCCCATTTCAAAGCTTACTAAAAAGCTATAGTAATTCAAACACAGTGAAAGAAATAGAAAGGAAGAAAGAACAGAGTCCAGAAATAAACCCACATAATTAGAGTCAACCTATCTGACAAAGTAATACAATGGAAAAAAGATAGTTTTTTCAGTAAATGGGGCTGGAGAGTAACTAGATATACACATATGAAAAAAACTGAATCTAGATAAACAAAATGTGGAATAGCCATCCAATGGAATATTATCTGGCCAAAAAGAAAAAAAAAATGAAGTTCTGATAAATACTGTAAGATGGATGAGCCTTGAATACATTGTGCTAAGTGAACTGAGCCAGACATAAAAAGACAAATATTACATGATTCCACTTACATAAAATATGTAGAATAGACAAATTCATAGAAACCAAAACTAAATTAGAAGCTACCAGAGGGTGGGAGGAGGAGGAAAGACAGATCATAAAAAGGTTTAGAAATAAGATAGTAATTATGGTTCTGTAATTCTATGAATGTAATTAATGTCACTGACTTGTTCACCTAAAATTAAAATGGAAAATTTCATTATATATATTTTACCATTATAAAAAAGTAAGTAAATCCCCCAAAGGATAAACATAAAGAAAATTACAGCAAGACATGTTATAGTCAAATTCTGAAAGTTAAAACTAAGAAATTAATCTTGAGAGCAGCCAGAGGATAATAATAACTTGTCTACAGACAGAAAAACCATCTGAATGATACATCTTCAAAAGCCACAGAGGTGAAAGGAAGTAGCACAATATTTTCAAGTGCTGAAAGGATAGAACCATCCATTCAGAACCCTATATCCAGTGAAAATTTCCTTCAGGAATAAAGGGAAAATCATGAACTTTTCAGATGAAGGAAAACTAAAGATTTGACACCAGTACATCTATCTTAAAAACAATCATTAAAAGTTTTTTCTAAACACAAAAGAACTGGTAAGAAAGGAATATTGGGATACCAGAAAGAAAGTGAGGGAAGGGAGGGAGGGAAGGAATATAGATAACCAAAAATATAGTATCAAATTGATACTTTATTTTTTAAATTTTTTACTGATGTATAGTTGACACACAATCTTATATTAGTTTCAGGTGTACAACATAGTGATTTTACAACTCTGTACATTATGCTATGTTTACCACAAGTGTAACTATCACACCAATTGATATTTTAATATTAAACCAGTCTTGTATCTCTAAAATAAACTCCATTTGGCATTGTATATAATTCTTTATATTGCTGAACTTATTTGTTAATATTTTGTTAAGGATAGTCTCATAAAGGATGACTGACTGCAGTTTTTTTGGTACTGTCTTTGTCTAGTTTTGGTATCAAAGTAATATTAACTTTATAAAATGAATTGTGAAATGTTTCCTCCTTTTCTATTTTCTGGAATAACTTGTTTAAAACTGTCTCTTAATATTGGTAATTTATGTCTTATTTTTTTCTTTTGTCAATATTGCAAAAAGAGTGTAAATTTTATTGATCTTTTTAAGTAACCAGATTTTTGTTTCTTCTATTTTCTCTATTGTTTTTGTTTTCCATTTCAGTGATTTCTGCTCTTTATTATTTCTTCTTTTTGCATGTTTTAGGTTTATGTGCTCTTCTTACTTTAGATTCCTGAGAAGAGAGTTTAGATGTTTGATTTGAGACTCTCGTTTCTAATGTACATGTTGTTAGTGCTATACATTTCCCTCTCTGCAATGCTTTAGCTATTTCAAATATGACTTTCATCACTCTTATTCAACATAGCTCAAGAAATGCTAGCCAGTGCAATCAAGCAAGAAAATGAAGTTAAATACATACTTATTGAAAGAAAGAAATATAACTATTTCTAATTTTTAGATGATGGGACTATATTGATATAAATTTCCAAGAAGTATTTTTTAAATATTTTAACTCCTAGAACTAATGTGAGTTCACCAAACCTGGAAAATACAAATAAATATGCAAAATCAATTACATTTCTATATCCCAGCAATAAACATGCAGACACTAAAATTACAAATACAGTACTATTTACAATAATTCAAAAAAATCTAACAAAATATATACAGGATTTATATACTAAAAACTGTAAAATTCTGATGAAATAAATCAAAGAAGATCTAAATTATTGGAGACACATACCATATTCATAGATCAGAATACTCAACATAGTAAAGATAACCAATTTTCCCAAATTGATATACAGGTTTAATGCATTTTCTACCAAAATTTTTTTAAGAATCTTGTGGACATAGACAAGATTATTGTAAAATTTATATGGAAAAGTGAAGGAACTAGAAGAGCTAATGGCAGTTTTGAATAATAAGAATATTCTACTTGATTTTAAGACTTAATATATAACCACAGTAATTAATATCCTGTGGTACTGGTGAAAAACTCAGCAGATGGATCACCAGAACAGAAAAGAAAACCCAGATACAGACCACATAAATATGCCCAACTTATTTGTGACAGAGGTGCAGGAATAATTCAATGAAAGGAAGTTTTTTTTCAACAAATGGTACTAGATCAATTGCACAACCATTAGCAATAAACAACAAAACCCACCTTGATGTAGGTTTTACCCCTTCCACAAAACTTAACTCAAAATATATCACAGACTTAAATGTAAAATATCTTCAGACTTAAATGTAAAATGTAACATCTTCAGAATCCAGGGCTAGGCAAAGAGTTCTTAGATTTGATACCAAAACATGATATATATAAGGAAAAACTAATAAATTGGACTTGATCAAAATTTTAAAATTATGCTCAACAAAAGATCTTGTTAAGAGGCTGAAAAGACAAGCTATAAACTGGGAGAAAATATATGCAAACCATATATCTAATGAAGAGCCAGTGTGTAGAATATACAAGTAAGTCAATTCAACAGTAAAAAAAAATTAAAACAAAACAAACAAAAATACAATTAGATAAACAGAAGACATAAGTAGACATTTCATTAAAGTGGATGTAGAGATGGCAGATAAGCATGTAAAAATATGTTCAACATCATTAGTCATTAGAGAAATGCATATTAAAATACAAGAAGATCATTATACATCTATCAAAATGACTTAAATAAAAAATAGTGACACTCAAAGCTGAGGGGATGTTGAAAAACTGGATCACTCATGCTTTGTTAACAAGAATGTAAAATCGTACACCCAGCTCTAGAAAACAGTTTGGCACCTCCCTAAAAAACTAAACATGCAACTACCATATAACCCAGAAAATGCATTCCTTGGTATTTGTTCCAGAGAAATGAAAGCTTATGTTCACAGAAACCTACCTACATTTATAGCAGCTTTATACTAATATTCCAAAATAAAAACAACCCAGGTGTCCTTCAATGGGTGAATGGTTAAACACACTGCGGTGGTACTTCCATATCATGGAACCCAACAATAAAAAGAAACAAACTAACTATATATGCATTAACCTGGATACATCTTCAGAGTATTATGCTGAGTGAAAAAGCCAATCCTGAAAGGTCCCCTACTACATTATTTTGTTTACACGACAATTTATGAAATGACAAAATTATAAAAATGGCAAATAGATCAATAGTTGTCAGAAGTTAAGGATGGGGGGCACCTGAGTGGCTCAGTTGGTTGGGTATCAGACTGTTGATTTCAGTTGAGGTCATGATCTCAGGGGGTTGTGGGATCAAGCCCTGTGTTGGGCTCCACACTCAGTGCAGAGTCTGCTTGTCCCTCTCCCTCTGATCCTTCTGCTGCTCTTAAGTTCTCATCCTCTCAAATAAATAAATAAACAAATTAATAAAATAATCTTTTAAAAATAAGTTAAGGAGGGAGAAGGGCAGGAGATAAGTTAGATCTTTGTGGTGATGGGAATGGAATGTTCTGTATCTTGACCAAATCACTGTCAATATTGTGCTTGTGATACTGTACTATAGTTTTGGAAGATGTTACCATTGAGGAAAACTAGATAAAGAAGGATAATATATTTCTCTGTGCATTATTTTATACAAATGCATGTGGATATACATTCATTTCAAAATAAAATAGTTAATTTTTTTAGAAAGTGTATGGACAGCATGAGCTTGAGACCTGAATTTTTTTAACTTTCATCCACAGACTCTAGGCAAGTCATTTCACTTCCCTGGGCTTAGTTTTCTTACCTGTGGAGCAAAATGGCAAGAGCTAGCTCAAAGTTCACTTGATTTTGATGTATAAATATAGAAAGCAAAAGCACGATGAAGGAAGTGTGCACACAGTGATAATATTACCAGCCTTGCCTATCTTACAGGACTATTTTGAAAATAGTATGACAGAGAATATCCTGAAGTGAACTGGAACTGCAAAGTATTATACCAAAATTAATTATTATTACATTCTTTCTAGGCCAAAAAACAAAACAAAACAAAACAAAACAACGGGGAGGGGGGGGGCGGGAGGGGGCGGAGGGATGGTATCTGGATACATCCTGAAGGAAATAACAGTTAACAAAATAACTGGGTTAAATTGTCTTAGATTATCATGTGAAAAGAGTAACACTTGATGTGGCTTTATTGTGTCTTGTCTCTAATCTTCTATTTCCTGCTACTGCTATATATTCAGCCCCCTAAGGCTGGACAGAGATTCTTACAGCCCAAGGTTGTACCTTTGGGAGTCTCCCACATCCACACAGAAGGAAGGAGGACAGTGACTGTGAGTAACAAAAGCAATCTTCTGAAAACTAACCAGATGTGTTGGCACCCATTCTTAAGGCGTGATCCACTTCATCCTCTTGAAAAAAAAAAAAAATAATATTTTATAGATTGAGGGTGAAAAAGAAGTGGAAATAAGGGAACTGGGGATAGCAACTCATCCAACAACCACTGGCAACCCATATGATGAGCCCTACAACACTCAAGAAAGCTTTCTATTCAAGGTCAACCACAAAGTCAGGGAGACAGAGAGACAAAAGGAGCAAGGAAAAGACAAAGGTAACTTAGCACAGCAGTCTAGAGAATTATAGCATTTTTCTGATCCCTGGCATGTGAAAAGGGTAGTACAACACCGACAGATAAGAAATTAATTTACCACCCATCATAAAAGCACAGCAGTGGCCGCTTAGATATACATTTATAACCCCTTAATTTCAGAGAACTTCGCAGCAGGAGACAACAGGTCCACTCTGTCAAAGAAAGGGAAGATGAGGGGATTTGTTTCATTTCTTCTAGGGCACCTGAAGTAAAAGAAGAAAGAGAAAAGAGGCTTTAGGACACTTGAGAAACACAAATGAAAGAAAGTCCAATGACCTTCACTGAAGGTGTGAGGTCCTCCTAAGCCTCAGGCCTTCATAACTCTAGACAGCCCAGGACAAGGCTTCATGAGAAAAGAACCAGGGTAAACTGATGGATAATTGGGCCTAAGACAAATCCCTTTGCCTCAACTGGTTGTGAATCCCTTTGCTCAAATAATGTTCACAGTTCCTCACTGACTTAAGAACTTTTAGAATTTTATATAAGCACCTTACAAAAAGAAAACAATACTTTTCTAGGGAAAAGTTGGGATTTGTCAGCAAAGGGCATTATTAAGTAAATGGTTCATTCTAGGATGCAAGAGAGTATTCTGAACACCTTGAAAAGAAAATGTAACTCACAGAGAAAACAAGATTACTTTCAGAGGGAAAAACTCTTCTTTCCCCACTATCAACCCCCATAGCTTTAAGATGTAATTAGCATATAACATTGTATACATTTAAAATACACAATGACATACATATATGTTGTGAAATGGTTACTACAATAGGGTTACAACTCTATCACCTCACATAATTACCTTGTAGGGGTGTGGGAGGTGGGGGATAAACAACATTTCAGATCTACATACACTCTTAGAAACTTTCAAGCATATGATAAAGTATTGTTAACTATCACCACCATGCTATACATTAGATCCCCCAAACTTACTCATCTTATAACTGGCAGGTTATAGTCTTTGACCCACATCTTCCCATTTCCCCCATTCCCCAGTCCCCAGCAACCATCGTTCTATACTTTGTTTATATGGGTTTGACTTTTTTAGGTGGAATACTGTTCTTAAATTCCATTCCAATTCACAAATTGCTAGCAATGCAGTAGAAACATATGAGAAGAAAAAATAATTTTTAAACATTTTCTAAACACAGTAAGTTTATAATCAAGAAAAAAAAAAACCTAAGAGTCCTGTGTATTGTATACAGCTAATGATTAATTTATAGATTTCAATCTATTAAAGATAGTTTAGGGATTATCTCTTAATCTTAATCTTCAATCTTAATAGATCAAAATCTATAAGTATAAATATATGCACAGAATATTTGAAAATGGGGGCATCTGGGTGGCTCAGTGGTTGAGTGTCTGCCTCTGGCTCAGGTTGTGATCCCAGGATCCTGGGATTAAGTCCCCACATCAGACTCCTCACAGAGAGCCTGCTTCTCCCTCTGGCTATGTCTCTGCCTCTCTCTGTGTGTGTCTCTCATGTATAAATAAATAAAATCTTTGAAAAAAAATAATATTTGAAAATGGGATTTTCTCCCTAGTTCCAAATATATCTGTTTAATAAATTTTCATAAATTCCTGCTATGTGGTTAGCAGTGTGCTGCGCACAGGGTTGCAAACATGACTGATATACAGTCAAATAAGAGAGAGAGATAGGTGCTTATAATTACAAAATAGTGAGCTCTTTGGGGTGATGGCAAGAACAAGACAGCATGACTGACAAACGGGATGAATAAATTCTCTGGCTGATGGAGAAGGTGCGGTGGAAGGATGGAGTGGTGGTAGAGGGATAGGAGAGGCAGTCAAAAAGTCAATGGTCACTCTTTAGTTATGACCTATAACTGGCTTGATATAGGAGAAGGAACTGTGTAGGTGGGAACTTGGTGCCTGACTGGTTCTTGTTGAACAAATTCCCAAATAATGATTATAGTTATTTCCCCGGTATTCCCTGGCTCTATCTAATTTACTTCCCTAAAACATAAAAGCAACATTAGAATGACTTCTTCCATGGGACTTGCTTGATGATACTTCTGGTGAATTTTCCACTATAATTTTCCCCTTCAAGCTTCTCTAACATAATATTTATCTAAAAGCAACTGCAAAGAAAAGATGTAATCACCTTGACTCAAGGTGTGATACTCTTATTTCCTGGCCTTTTATCTCTTTCCTATAACTTTGGTACCTACCATAAATACAAGTGACACTGAAGCAGACATACATGGAGATAGTTGTGGGACATGCTTTTCTTACAAGGTCTAAACTCAACTTCCTATTTATGGTCTGCAACATGATCCTTACTCTGTTTACTTCCTCTTGTATTTCCCATGACAACAGAGATAGGATACCGGTTTGATTTTAGATTAAGCTACATTAGACCATCTACAATGGGGAGTTCATACTAGAAACAAGGGGAGTCTTCCTGTAGCCAGAATCCCATTCAGTTTAGAGTGAGGCAAGTGTAAAATCAGAGCCACCAGTTAAAAGCCCCAAGCCCACAATTTTCTCCTTTATTCCCATTTTCTATTATGCACTTGGAGGCATGCCCATGCACTGATGAACAATTGTATTCTGCATTTTGCATTCTGCTTTGTTTGTGAAAACCTGGAGAGATTTGTGGACACTGGGATAAATTATGTGAGGTGATGTGACTATTCTTTACTGTTCCAGGTGATGAGAGCTGGAAGCCCATGGACACCGAGAGAAATTATTTTCAGAAAATGAGCAGTAGTGGCTGATCATGTGATGAACTCTGGGCACAGAAATAAATTATGATCTGAAACAGCCTGGACATTCGTTATTCCTGATGGAGCTAGGCCCTCATTTGGGTTTGGAGATTGTTGTGATGTATGTACCTCAAGCACAAAATTCCTCAACCCTTTGTTACAAAATGAACTCATGAGCTGAAGGTAAGGTATGAGCCACGGAACTTCCAAAATTTGAGAGTTTTTTCCTTGCTCTTATTTCCATATTTACTATGTATTGAGAAGGGTTCTGAAAGTTAACCCCTTCATCAAGACATTAAGCCATAGGAAACTGTTTTAGACTGGGTTATAGGAATTTGAAAGTCCTTCTTCTAAACTCATGAAGCCACTTAGGCACAAAACTTTCTCACACGGATAATTTGACAGGCTTTTCTGTTAAAGGACATAATAAAAACAATAGAACTTATTTTTCATTGGATAAAGCCATTAAAAATTGAGCATTTCATTCGGGGCCACTGTAGATGGCATAATGAACCAATTAGATGTCCTGTCTTGATTACATGATAAAAGCCTAGGTAATTCTCTGATGTTGATTTTCCATGAATCATGGCTTCCATCACAGAATAAGCTATTTAAAATAGCCAAAATGGAAAGTTTCTGTTTTCTGGCACAGAACAGCATCCTTTTCTTCCTTCCTTTCCTGATTACAACAATCTCAGGGCATAGCACATTTCATTTCTATCAGTTTGGATCCCATTTCTGGCCTCATGCCCATTGCGCCCAGTTATGTTCAAGGGCATTCTGGAAAGTGTTAAGTGGCAGGTGTAATCACTTGCACTTTTATACCTCTGAGCATAGTTGAGAAGGGATCGCCAGCATCAATCTTCTGGATCCTTAGCCCCAGGTTGTGGTATGGCAGGATGTGACTGCCTTGCTCAATAAAGGTCACCTAGCTCTGTGTAACTTTGTCAGGAGATTCTGAGATGCCCATTTTGACTCAAGAATTTAGCTTTAGGAAATGAGTTGATTTTGTTTTCTGCTGTTCTGCTAAAGCTGCCATCCTAAGTCTCTGATCATATCTTAAAGCAGTGCCTATTGTTCAACAGAAGGACCACTGTCAGCATCCAACTATTGTGTGTACTAAGGAAAGCAGGACACTCTGCATGTGGAATCTGTGTCACTTGGGAGGCTTGCCTGACTGCTTCCCCTCTGACTCAAACGTGCACCCTATAACATTTTCCTTGGGAGCCAAAAAGAATAGTGAATAATCAAATCCTCTGCTGGGGCTAAATAAGTGGCAAACCTCATAAAGAAAAAGAGGCTGTGGACCTTCTACAGAATACCTCACTCAACTGGCTGCTAGCATATTGGGGTATGTGCTTTCTCGAAGCATCTTCCCCTGGTTTATCTGGGAGCAAAGATGACCTGGGGATGGCTTACCAATCAGTCCTCCTGTGGCCTCACAGAGATCACTGATTGATAATGTTAATATTGAGGTGGTACCCTTGGCATTTTGGCCTTACCAAGCAAGTACTCAACTTGGTGATAGGATTCACTACCTAAGCTTATGGCAGTGAGCTTATTAGGAAGCAGCTAAAATGATAGGGAGAGTGCACAACAGAGTGGGGAAAGAACATTAGAGCTAGCTATACAGGATTTGGACTTGGACTGTAGCATTTACTATCTGGGTAACCTAAGGCAAACCTCATTAATTCTTGATTTTTCCCATCCATCCAATCACTTATGTGACAAGTGCATATTGAGCAACTACTATGTGTGAGGTGCTATACTAGGGACTGGGAAGCAATGAACAAAGTAGCACGGAGCCTGCAGTCTGCTTGGGAGATGACAACAAACAAAATAAATAGCAAAACGAAGTATGTTAGATGGTAAGAATAGTCTTAGAATAAAGTAGCACCTATTTCTGAGAATTGCCATACATATTATATGAAATGATATCTGGTCCTAAATAAGCTCTAATACCGCAAGTGGCATGAATATTAAGAAAGTACTAAAAGGAAACAAATTATTTCTACTTGAAGTCCATCTTCTTCAACAAGTTTATAATCTACTAAATTGGGGGAAGCAACCATCCAAAGGGACTGAACAGATCACACAAAATATAATCCATACATGATCACTACTCTACCCTAGGCCTTCCACAACCTTCCCCTTTTTCCTTCCATGAACCTAAAGATTCAGGTCCTCTCGAGACCTGCCATGCCATACCTAGAACAAGACAAAGATTCCTCTCCTCCAGCACTGACTGCTAGGAAGAATGGAATCTCATCTTACAATATGATGTAAAACAACCTTTGTGACCTTTTTATTTAATCTGTTTTTCCATATTTCTATAGGAAGGCAGTTGTTTAACCATAATTAACAAAAAATAATAAACTTGGGGAACTTACAAAGCCTCCAGCAGCACTGTCCTCAGTCTGTGTTCCTGACCTCAGAGATACTCAGAAACCAAACATCTTCAATCCTATTCTCTTTCCTCAACATGCTGCCCTCTGTCTCCTGCCCTTTTCTGGGTACCTTAGACCTTTATTATTCAAACTGTGGTCTGTGGATCAGGAACACCAGCATCATCTGAGAGCTTGTTAAAAATTCAGAAGCTTAGAAGTTCTAAATAAAAATTGTTTTAACAAAATACTCTGTCATCTGTGAAGAGTGAGAGTTTGATTTCTTGACAATTTGAATGCCTTTTATTTCTTTTTGTTGTCTGATTGCTAAGACTAGGACTTCTAGCACTATGTTGAACAACAGTGGTAAGAGTAGACATTCCTGTCATGTTCCTGACCTTAGGGGGAAAGCTCTCAGTATTTCCCTATTGAGAACCATATTTTCTGTGGACTTTCTATAGATGGCTTTTATGATATTGGGGTGTGTTCCCTCTATTCCTACACTTTGGAGAGTTTTAATCAAGAAAGGGTGCTGTATTTTGTCAAATATTTTCCTCCATCAATTGAGAGGATAATATGGTTCTTGTCCTTTCTTTTATTAATGTGATGTATCACATTGACTGATTTGTGAATGTTGAACCACCGTTGCAGTCCAGAAATAAATCCTAGTTTGTTGTGATGAATAATCTTTTTAATATTTGTATCCTATTAGCTAGTGTCTTGGTGAGTATTTTGGCATCCATGTTCATCAGGGATATTGGTCTGTAATTCTCCTTTTTGACGGGGCCTTTGTCTGGTTTGGGGATCAAGGTAATGTTGGCCTCATAGAATGAGTTTATAAGTTTTCTTTATGTGGAAAATACAAAAGACTCCCCCTTCCAAAATTGCTAGAATTCATTTAGCAATCCAGGAATGTGGCAGGATATGAAATCAATGCACAGAAATCAGTTGCATTTCTATACCCTAACAATGAGACAGAAGGAATAGAAATTAAGGAATCCATCCCATTTACAATTGTACCAAAAACCATAAGATACCTAGGAATAAGCCTAAACAAAGAGGTAAAGGATCTGTACTCTGAAAACTATAGAACACTAATGAAAGAAATTGAGGAAGACACAAAGAGATGAAAAAACATTCCATGCTCATAAATTAAAAGAATAAATACTGTTAAAATGCCTATGCTACCCAGAACAATATATGCATTCAATGCAATCCCTATCAAAATACCATCAACATTTTTCACGGAGCCAGAACAAATAATCCTAAAATTTGTATGAAAACAGAAAAGACCCCAAGTAGCCAGAGGAATATTTTTTAAAGATTTTATTTATTCATGAGAGACACAGAGAGAGAGAGAGACAGAGAGACAGAGAGAGAGAGACATATTGAGACACAGAGACATAGGCAGAGGGAGAAGCAGGCTCCCTGCAAGGAGCTCTATGTTGGACTTGATCCCAGACTCCAGGATCACACTCAGAGCCAAAGACAGACGCTCAACCATTGAGCCACTCAGATATCCCAAGCCAGAGGAATTTTGAAAAAGAAAGCCAAAGCTGGTAGGTAGCATCACAATGCCTGACTTCAGGCTATATCACAAACCTGTAATCATCAAAACAGCTTGGTACTGGCACAAAAACAAACACACAGATTAATGGAACAGAATAGAGAACTCAGAAAAAGACCTTCAACTCTATGGTCAACTCATCCTTGACAAAGCAGGAAAGAATATCCAATGGAAAAATGACAATCTCTTCAATAAATGATGCTGGGAAAATTGGACAGCCACATGTAGAAGAATGAAACCAGACCACTTTCTTACACCATACACAAAAATAAATTCAAAATGTATTAAAGACCTAAATATGAAGCAAAAATCCATCAAAATCATAGAGGACAACACTGGAAGTAACCTCTTTGACCTTGGCCACAGTACTTCTTGTTAGGCATTTCTCCAAAAGCAAGGGAAACAAAAGCAAAAATGAACTACTTGGATTTCATCAAGATAAAGAGCACAGAAAAAAAAAAAAGATAAAGAGCACAGCAAAGGAAAGAGTCAACAAAATTAAAGGCAGCCTACAGAATGGGAGAAGATATTTGCAAATGACATATCAGATAAAAGATTAGTATCCAAAATCTATAAAGAACTTATCAAACTCAACATCCAAAAAAACAAAGAATCCAGTCAAGAAATAGGCAGAAGACATGAACAGATATTTCTCCAAAGAAGACATACACATGGCCAATACACACACGAAAAAAATGTCCACATCACTTGTCATCAGGGAAATACAAAGCAAAACCACAAAGAGACACCACTTTACACCAGGTAGGATGGATAAAATTAACAAGACAGGAAACGACAAATGTTGGTGAAGATGAGGAGAAAGGGGAAGCCTCTTACACTGTTGGTAGGAACACAAACTGGTACAGCCGCTCTGGAAAACAGTTTGGCAGATGACTGAGCCATAAACATGTGGAAGCCAAGGTTGCATGTCACTTCTCATTTGGGTCAGATTATGGTGGTCCAGGTCCTCAGACACACCCTCAAAAGCTATTTCTGTCTTGCAACCAAAAGTAAGTGAACATGGAAGAACTGAATAGGAAAGTGGACATAGATGAACACAAATGCTCCACAATACTGTTTATGTCCTATCCCGGAGGGCCAGCATATTATCTTCCTCTATGAAAGACCACAGAGTCAGACCATGTTCTCCTTGAAGTCATGGAGTGAATATTCTTTAATCTTGGCAGGACCTGGCACAATGACAAACACATTACGAAATGAGTGATCATTTAAGAGGAGAAATAGATTCATTTCTTGCCTAAGCTGGTAAAAGGGTTAACTTTACAATGCTTCAACCTAAGTTTCTTTTTTACTCAAGTTTTTCCCATTATTCCAATAAAGAAAAATGAAGGCCAAATAAGACATTCTCTACCACCTTGGATCTTGAAAGCCTTTTTTCTACTGCTGTTACAGCCCTACTCAATTAACATGAGTATGCTGTATATGTGTCTTAACTCCTGACTATCCCATAAGCTTGTTACAAATAAGGACAAGCCTGATCTTCCTTATATTTCATCAGGTACAGGACAATGTCTAGAACAAAACAGAGACCCAGCAAGTTGTTTCATTGGAATTGACTTTGAATCCTGAACCCTCTAACTAGCTTGAACCTAAAGACCAGCTGTGATAAACTTCACTCTATACTACATCTCTTCTCAAGACATTGTCTTCTAGATCATTGATCCCTACTCAAAGATATGAATGGGCTTTAGCAGCATCTGATATCAGAACTGATGCAGAGAGTGAAGCCTACACTCATATGTGGGCTGTCAATCTCTATCTCGTATGCTTAACCTTAACAAGTTATTGATCCTGACTGCCTGGAAATGCACTTGAAAAGGACTAGGTGACATTTCAAAAGAGAGACAAGATACTTTCAAGGCAATTGGAAGCATCAGAGGATTCAGTGCACAGGGGAGGAGCCTACCTCAAAGGAGCAGCCCCCTGAGGATGTGAATTAAGCCCCCTCTGATACCAAGTCCTCCAACAACCTCCAACATCTAAGATATATGTTTCCCTGCCCCATCACCACATGCTACCACCAAGGTGCCGTGGCTTTCTGTAGCAGACCTATAAAATGCATAGTGGTTGTGATTGTCAGGACAAATGCAGAATACTGACTCACGTGGAATCCCAAAGTAAGCACCTAAAATCTCAAGTTTGGAAGATGGTTGCTTTGACCTGATAAATGAAACATAATCCCTTCTAGTTGCAAAGCACTCTGTACTTTTGACAATTTTAGCCTCTCATTTAATCTCAGTGGCACCTACTTTCATACAGCCTATGAAAGACTAGGCTATCATAATTATGCCCAGATGAGAGATGAGGAAATTGGGGTCTAAAAAGATACAATGACTTGGCCAAATTCAGCCAATTAGATAGTGTCTGACTTTCAACTAGAATCAGATTATCCCAGGGATCTTTCCATTTAGTCTCATAGGCTTTAACTACGACTAGGGGAGACGGAGAGGTAAAAGAAGACTTACGAAAGGCAAGATATTCGGGGGATTTTAATTCTGTACAAAACAAGAGATTGAGAGGGTCCATTCATTAGATCGCCTGTGGCTTTAATGCCTGTCTTACAATCAGGCAGACAGAGTCTTACCTTAGAAAAGAGACGAGCTCCCAAGAGCCTGGATTCCCAAAGTCAAACGCTCATGGGCAGATTCAGGATTTTTACCAAGCCTGAACCTTATAAATTTGGGAATTCCTGTTTTAGAAAAGAATACAAAATGACAGACTCGCATGGTGGAGTTCTCTGGCTGGCCAGTCAGTAGTATGCAACTTTTGATCTCGAGATTGTGAGTTCAAGCCCCACACTGTATATAGAGATTACTAAAAAATAAACAACAATAACAAAGAAAAAATGACAAACTCAAAGTTAAGTGAGTGTAAAAGTAAATGTTTAGAATGAGAAATCACAACAAAGTATAAATTTTAAAAAGCTGACAAATACCAACAATTTTTCAAATTTTAAAAAATAACCTAATACTGTTATTAATTGTAATAAATAGAGAAAAATCTCTACATTCTTTTTCCATATATTATTAAATGCATAATCACCTCTTCATATGGCAGTTATAAGTTTCTACAGAGAGAATAGAAAGACAATTTAGTCTTTCTTCTACAGTTGGTGATCATTTCTTATTAATAATTTAGAGAAGTTTCTTTCAGATTCATACTTGTAATTAGCAATATCATGTAAATTTTTAGGATTGTTGGCAAATTCGGGAAAACTGTCAAGTTTCTTTAATATGATCTGAGAGATTTAAAAGATTTTTCCATAGACTAGCTTTTAACTCTGTCCATTTCGAAATTTGTTTATCCTCCACGTACATGGAGTACTAGGCAAAATAGCACATCTTCACATCTTCATGTGATAAGACTTCCAGCCTTACAATTCTGGAGGCTGGTGATGGTACAGAAGGTGGCAAAAATATTCCTGGAAGCCAGTCCTATACCGGGGCAGCTGGCAATAATTAACTATGCAAGGAACCTATTAACATATCCACTAAACACAAACTAAAGGTCTCACCTCAGCCTCTCTTTAGCATTCCAAAATGCCCAGAGACATTCCAGCATTCCCTTTATAAGGGAAGTAAAACAGAGGGGAACTTGGAGTTGAAAAATTCAGCAATCTTAACCAATTATGGTAAAAAAAAAAAAATGTTTTTTAATAAAAATAATTTTAAAAACCTTACTAGCCAAAATGTATAATCATATAATTATATTACTAAAGTGTCTCCCAGGTTCTTAGAACAGGTCTCTGCCAGAGAAGAACTCTGCAAATGTCCCTTTTCCCCTTTGTGTTTTTGCCTATCAATAAGATGAGGCAGCCAATCGTTTCTACTCCTCTAAGAGGATATAGAATTGACCTGGATTAGAGATGACTTCACAGGAACTAAACATGAGTTCCTACAACCTCATCCAGAATGTCTGGCATCTTCCACACCCATCCTCAGCTGGAGATGCAGGATAAAACAGGATCAATTGAATACAGTGTGGGGTATAGAAGGCACTTTGAGCTATCTGAAGAAAGAACAAATTAAACACAAGTCAAACAGAAAAAAATACAAAAAGGTTGTTTTGTAGACTCCCTGGAGTCTGCTATTAAGCCTGCTTCACTCTGGTACTGGAAGGCTGGTCAGTTAATCCCAGCGCACCCTGGCATCCTGGTTTCTATGTCCCTCCAGGGTCCAGGCTTTAATGTAGGTCTGGATAATGGCTCTCTCCTCCCTCCAGCCAGGCCAGGCAGCCTCATGGTGCTTTACTCCCAACAAATCTCCTACAGCTCCAGTAACTGCTGCCACTCACTGCTTCTTTAAGGGTCTTAACAAAACTTGCTTAATCCTCCTGGCATGGAATCCAGCTGCAGCAGGGCAGGTTTTATGGAGTGTGTAATCACAGGATTTTGTGCCCATCGTTACACGGCTCCAGCTTCCTTAACACATGTGACACCCTCACTGCCCTGTACACTGCAGGGCTGTCCCTAGCACGGCTCTGCTCTGCTCCTCTCCCCATCACTGTCATGCCAGGTGGACTGAGTTTTGTGTGATTCTGCTCACAGTGCAGAAAGGGGGCGGGGAGGATGGGAACGGTAACAGAAAGGGAAGACAGATGTAGAAGAGACAGAGGCAGAGACAGAGAAAGAAAAAGTTAGAACTGTACCGAGTCCCTAAGGAAATCAGATGGAGATGTTCTTTTAGCTCAGCCAAAGGAAAGAGCGAGCTTGTGTTTTTAAGCCCGCAGGCTGTTGGCAAGGAAAATAAACCTCTTTACAGCCCCTGAATCTGATGGTAGCAAGGAGGAAAGGATAGGAAAGTGAGGATAGGAGAGCGGGGGAGGTGGGAGAGATGACTGGATTTTCCCTAAAGAATCCTAGAAGAATCCTTTGAATGCAGAGTGTTGTTTTACCCAATTATACTCGGCACTGACTGACTTCAGCCATTGACTTTTCCATGCCGGCTGTGGATCAGTGACTCAAACCAGCATTTACATTAATGTAGCAATCAAATGGATGAATCCTGAGTGTAATTTGGGCCTGGAGAGGTGGGAACTTCAGGGCATGCCAGACTCAATGGTTATTATTGTCATAAACATCATCATCATCAACACCACTTTCATCATTGTTGGTTTTTCAGATGAGAAAACCCTTCAAGAATAGGCTTGTGTAATTCCGACTTCCCTCCTCACCTGATATCTTCTACATTAACAGACCCCAGGGCACAGCAGCACAGACATCTTCCATGTGTAGCTCTCTGTGCTATCTCCACTCTTGCAACTTCCTTCCATGTATGGGATTGTGAGGATTCTGGTGTAAAGCCAAATATCATGGAGTTTGTGGGTAGGAAACAAGAGAAAAGGACAAAGAGGGAAAGACCAAGGAAAAAGCAACAAAATTTAAACTTAGAATTGCCTGAAATGCACAAGCACTGTTTATCTAGGTACTCAGAAACCATGTGTAGATCACATGCAAATGAATCCATGGCCCTCTTAACTAATTTGCTACACCTGGATGTGGCTCTTAGGAAAAGCCTAATGGAGACACCTGCTATCGACACTGAAGGAATAGTCCCCCGGTAGTATTTCACCCCTTCTGTTTCTGCTACCAGTGCTAACGAGGGGAAGTAATGAGCTGGCACAAAACAATAACTAAGAGCTGGGGGGAAAAAATAACCGTTGAATTTCATTCAAGCTGTCACTATTTTGTGCTGAGAAATTACCAGAAGGCATCGACCTACCCATCAAACCTCAAAATGCAAAACACACTTTATATCCTATACAAGGGACTTAGGGCAAATTAGAGATAGCAGTATTTTCAGACTCTACCTTCCATGATGGGAGAGAAGGGGCGCTGTTTCTGCTGCCTGGGCTAGGGGATGGAAGTGTCAGCCTTCATCTCCCAGCTAGCTCCCAGCAGTCAGCAGGGGGCCAGGGGAGACAGTTGGACCTAGCTGGCTTCTTGTTTGGAACTTCCTCTGATCTTGGACTGAGCGACAGGTCTGTGATGCTCCCACACTGCAGTAGGAGAAAGAAAATGATGCTCCCTCCTTCATCTGCCTGCCCCACGCTGGAGGGGCTGCTATCAGGGGCTGCTGCACTAACTTCCCAGCTGAGCCCTTTCCTTGAAGTCTCCCACCCACCTGGCTCCTGCAGAGAAGTTGGTCTTTTAGGCTTAGGATGTTTCAGGACCAGACAATCTCAAATTTCCCAAAGATTCAAATGAAGAAGAGGGAGTGGGATGAAAAAGGAGGAAACCATATACAGCAAGGGGGACACTCGATAGGTCCCTGGAAGAGACTTTTGCAATATTAATACATTTTTCCCCCAGCAAATGTGACTTTCTGTATGTGTGGACTATGTAAGATTTGGGGTCCCGGACAGAAAATGGAAAGACATGTTTGAGTGTGCCCAATCACAAGGACACTGTCCTCAAGTCCCTAGACAGGAGTCTTAAGGGAATTCATAGGGGTTCACGTCTCTATTTCTATCTTTATCAGTCAGGGTTCAAAGACAGAACCACCAGAAGAGCTGATAGATACACAGACAGGCTGGCAGACCGACAGACAGATGGAAAGATGGACAGACAGATTTGTTACAAGGACTTTATTTGATGCAATTGTGAAACCTGGCTAAAAGGATTCATCTTTACAGCTGATGCTGGAGCCTGGAGACCACAGGGCAGGCAGTCAGGACAGTGGGGAAAGTAAGAACAAGTAGGAGCTTGGAAGCCACAGGATGGACCAAAAGGCATGTCAGTTTTGCCTCTGACCTCAGTGGTGTGGCTCTCCTGAAGCCAGGCTCCTTTATCATGAGGCCAAACACACACATCTGGCCTCAGAGTCAGGAAGCCTGAGCGATCAAGAAGGTGGAACAAATGCAGGCCAGCAGCTGCTTCGAACTGACAGTGTCCAGGAGCTACAGGAGGGCTGCTAGGTCACTTGCACCCTCCTTCACTTGCATGAATCTCCCCTCTGGCTTACCTTCATCAGACTTACAGGGAAGGGAGTTCTGGGAAACCTAGTTCTACCTGCCCAAGTCCACACACTGCAAAGCCACCACACCATCTAAAGCTTCTCTCTCAGAAATAATTAGGCTCTGGGCTTAGCCTCTGCCAGCAGACTGTGTCTTGTCATAGGCAGGAGCTCTAGGCTTGCAGCATTTGCCCCTGACATGGCTGGAGGAGGGGCACAGAAGCACATCTGAGGGAAAGTTTGTAGAGTCGGCCAAACATGCCTAGGGCTGGTGGTGGAGAGGGAAGCCTGGCTTTACACAGCCTCCACTCCTCTCCTTCCGGAACCCCAGGGCACATGGACCATTGAAGTGACCATGCACTGCCACCTTGCCAGCCTCACTGGCAGATGTTGTTGTCTTCTCCTGGGCTGGGGACTTGTTCATTTTACCATTCAGCTCTGACTGCTGTAGAGGAACGAGTCATCCTTGCTAGAGGATACAGAGAGGAAGGCTTTCTTCATCCTCAAATTTCACTGTGATAGTGGGTTTCATTGCAAGGACTTGCCATCAGCTGGGTTCTACTAGTGCTACTGTGGAAACAAAGGAAAATTGCCTGGGGTTGGATAAAAAGGACCTAGATGTTCTGGCCCCACGTTGGCATGCACAAGGATGCAAAACTCCTCGTTAGTTGAACTAGGGCTTTGCCAGGCCCATGGGCAAGTGGTATGGGACTGTGAGCACACGTATGGCTCATTGAGGATGAATGCATCCAAAAGGTGACAGTGATGGTTGGGGCAGGAGTGGGTGGCTAATTCCTGACACTCCTCTCAGTGAGGCAGGGCTCAGGAATGCCCCTTTTCCTGGACAGCCCCATGGTATGTCAGTCCTAGAGAGGCCTGTTTCAGCACAACAGATACACACCCTGGTGCTGATGCTCAATCTAACTTAGCAGATGGCATTGCAAAGTCACAGCTTCCATTTTCCTTATCCTGACAAGGTTGCAGAAGGGTAGAAATGAAACACTTCTTCTAAGTGAAATAGTGTCTGTTCTGGCACCAGGAAGGCTTCCTTCCAACACGAGAGGGCGGAGGCTTGCATATGCATGTGTGCACCTGTCTGTGTGCCTGTGTGAGCAGGAGGCTGGGGCAGGGATGGTAGAAAGTGTGGTCTCTAAAACCCTTCTCTCTTCTTGTGTCTTTGCAAACTCTAATGCTCAAAAACAAATAGCCTAGGTCACAGAACAGGCACATAGCACAGTCTCAACATGCATCAGGTAAAAGCATATTAAGTGCACAAGTAGTTAACTCAAAATCAGTCTTCATGGTCTAGAACATCGACAGTGTATCTTAATCAGGGGCATCAAGAAAGTCAAACAGAGAAAAAAAAAAAAAAGAAAGAAAGAAAGAAAGAAAGTCAAACAGCCAGGACAAAGATGGCCCCAGGCTGGAGGTCTGTTCTCACTGATACAGGACCTTAGATTAGCAAGCCATGCTACACTGCTGTAAATCATAAGCTGCTCTACAAAGTGGTCCAAGAGGATCTAGTCAAGATCATCAGAGATGCCAGAGCTAACAGTCATACTAGGAGAAGCTAAGAAATTGGTGCTGTGGCTGAACTGTCAGTGAGAGGTTCAGAAAGCACTACTAGCTTAGTCCCTACTTCCAGGGAGTGACAGGACAGATCCCCAGCCTCCGTTTCCTCACCCATACTATCAAGATAATAGTATCACTATCCTAGGGGTTTTTTCCCAAATAAATAAGAGATAAGGTATGCATAAACATATACACGTGACAAAAAAAAACAAAGCTAATATTTGCGATTTTCCGAATATTCATAATAGCTCCCATTTATTATATTTATTAGCTATTTGATCCTTTGCTTCATTTTACACATGAGGAAACTGAACCTGAACCTCAAAAGGTTAAGAATCCTGTCCAAAGTCCTGCAGATAATAAATAGAATGGCTAAGATTCCAACTCAGGCTGTTGACGTCAAAGCCTACCTGTTCATCTTCATTCCATTCTGCCTGCCTTCCGATGCCATGATTGGCCACAGTCAGCTGAAAGCATTTCCCCATGCATACTTCTGGATTCCAGTTTTCTCAGATCTGGGACTTTACAGAAATATGTGATAACTCATATCACAGAGTTGTGGAAACTGCATCTTTGTTGCAGCTAACTGGAGCCTGGATTTCAAAACTTTTGCCTGCCCCAACCTGTTCTTTAACCTTCAATTCTGGACCCTTTATGCACCTCTTAGAACAGTAAGTTCTTAATTATCTTCTTGTCTGAGACCTCCTAGACATTCCAGAGACAGAATATAATAACAGTGACCCTTAACTCTTTCTGAAACTCAATTTTGCCTCTTCGGGTAGCTAACATCCTGCTTCTTCCAACATTAGATAAATTCATTCTGGGTCATGCATTCTTTGTGTCTGTCCAGCAAAAACATTATGGCCTCTGTTCCTGAGTTGGTCCCAGTACAAGAAATACTACTCCTTCTTGATAACCCATATGGATTAGTAGATGAGGTATCCACTGAGCACCAAGCTTGAGCCACCGTAAAGAAAGCTGATTCCTGTATTGGTCAGAGCAAGAGGAGGGTGTAGCCAAATTTTGGCATCATTAAACTGGTCAACCTGCTGCAAGACATTACCAGTTGCTGTGTTAATCATTAATGAGGCAGATAGTGCCTGTTGCCTGTGTAGTGAACCAAACATTATGACTTGGGTTTTCATTTCATTTAAAATTAACTCACTAAATGAAGAATTGGTCTCCAGCTTGTGAGAGACAGAGTTGTTGGCACAAAGAAGGGACTGGCAGGCCAGAAGCACAAAAGGAACATAAAGTCCTCACTGACATGATCCAACTGTTTGTATGCAGGCAGTGTCTTTTAATTCAATTCGATCTCAGCTCCTCAAATAATTTCTGTGTTCCCAAGCAGAGCCTCCACATGTCACAGGTCCTTCCTGCTGATGGTTCTCAGATTACT
Organism: Canis aureus; assembly: GCF_053574225.1. Classification (NCBI taxonomy): domain Eukaryota; kingdom Metazoa; phylum Chordata; class Mammalia; order Carnivora; family Canidae; genus Canis; species Canis aureus. The sequence continues at coordinate 59,119,732 of NC_135616.1, forward strand.
TTTACTCTGGCTTTAAAACCAGGCAAGGTGGGAGCACAGTCCTAATCTTTATTTTTGGACTGTATTATCTTATTCAAGAAGAAGATATACTATTTTGAAAACTTTTTATTGTGTTTAAACACAAAAGTAAAAAGCATATAATGAATCCACACACACATTTTCTTTTATTAACTATCACTATTTGCCAATCTTGTTTTATCTATCTCCCTAAATTTGTTTTTTTCCTAGAATATTTTGAAGCAAAACCAAGACATCATGCTATTCTACCTGCAAATTATTTAATATGTATTTCTGACTGATAAGAATATTACTATATATCTATGCCTATATAACCACTATGCAATTATTAAACCTTTAAAAATTGACAAGTGTATTACCATCAAATAATGTGAACATATTCACATTTCCTGGATTGTCTCAAAGTTCTCAGTTTACAATTGGTTTTTCTATTTGGCTTCTAAACAAGGTGCACACATTGCATTTGGTTATTAGGTTTTATAACACTCCTCCCTTACTTTATTCACTGCCATCCTTTTTCCCAGAAGAGTCAGTAAAACTGGGTCATTTGTTCTTCTCTAAAATGTCCTATATCCCAAATTTGGCAGATTGCTTCCTTGTTGTGTCATTGAACTTGTTCCTCTATCCTCCATATTTCTTGTAAACTGGAGGTTAAAGCTAGAAGTTTGATTAGATTCAAGTTCAGGGTTTTTTTTATTTTTTTTCAGGATTTTTATTAAATGAAAAGCATTCACAGATTGGACTGTATACCTATCATTGCATAATTTCATAAGGTACATGGTATATGGAGTCTCATTTTTAGCGATGCTGAGATTGAACAATGGGGTCAGTGGATCCCTCCACTATAATATTCTTTGTTAATCTTTCACCTAATAATTATGCATCACTTGATCAATTGATGACCCACTGTTTCATTAGAGGTTGCATTTAACTGAGATTCTGTAAAGACAGACCTGTGTTTGTCAGCTCTTGATTTTCCTGAATATAGTTCCTACAGGAAAGGCAAGATAACTGCCTCTTTCCCATTTTTTTAACCAGTCTTCACAGTAATGAAATTTGCCCTAGAAAGGCTCAAGAGTGACCATTTTTATCATCAGTTTGAAGCTATGAGTTCTTGTGTTTCATGTGTTTTAACTAAATGTAGTTATTATTCTTTTTAATGATCAACTTTCCCAATGTAAGCTCTACAAGTTGACTTCATTGTTCTTTTGACATGACCATTAGCTTTTAAAAAATATTTTTATTGTGGTGAATATATATAACATAAATTTTGCCATTTTAAGCATTTTTACATGTACAGTGATATTAATTACATTTGCAACATTGTGCAATAATCACCACTATTTTAAAAACTTCTCCATTATTCCAAACGGAAACTTTGTACCCAACAAACAATAACTCTTCATCCATACCCCTAGCCTCTAGTAACCAATCTCTATGATTTTGACAATTCCAGATATTTCATATAAGTGGAGTCATACAATATTTGTCTTCTGTGTCTGGTTTAGTTCACTAAACAATGTTTTCAAGATTCATCTGTGTTGTAGCATGTATCCACCTATGTTCACTCATTTTTATGATTGAATAATGTTTCATTGTATGTACAGACTGCATTTGATTATCTATTCATCTGTCAATGGACACTTGAATTGCTTCTATCTTTTGACTATTGTAAATATTGTTGCAATAAACAATGGCATACATGTATCTGTTTAAGTCCTTATTTTTTATTCTTTTGGATATGTATACCTAGGGTGGAAGTGATATGTCATATGGGAATTCTATGTTAAACTTTTTGAGGAACTGCCAAATTGTTTCTCACAGCAGTTGAACTATTTTACCACCAGCAATGTACAATGGTTCTAATTTCTCCACATTCTCACCATTGTGATCAATTAGTCTTCGACAGCTTGCCAATTTTCTGGCACAACACAATGCTCAAAATAATCTTGTACATTTATTGCTCTAAACTTGGAATTAGTATTTCTCCAAGGAGTCCTTGTTTCTTTGAATTTAGAATAGTATTTAGAGAACACAGACTAGGTACTAGGGGTGCTCATAGATGCTGGGTTATTATTACTTCTGAGCCATTTCAATGAACAGAGATATTTACTCTACTGATGGTCTTTTAGTTCTCAGCTCTTTTTCAGCTGGTAAAGGTTCTTTAAGTAAGAATAAAGTCAGGGCAAAGACCACTGCCAGTACAATGTGGCCTCAAGCTAAAGATCAAATTATGAGTGGCTACAAGACTTCTTGTTAACGAGTTCAGAAGGATTTATGTCATTGTCTCAAACACCCTCAACTAAACAAAAACCCTTCTAAGGATCTTTCAGACATCATACCAAAGCACCCTGACTTGAGCTCAAACTGGAAACAGACCTATCTCAAAGAGATTTATAGGTGCCTTTCTAAAATGAATTGAACCACCAGTAAGATTCATAGAATACTTATAAAGTTTTAAAAATAATTTTACAAAAAGCAACACAAGTTTGGACCAAAACGCACAGAAAGAAAACTCCTATGGACATAAAGAAAAAGAAGGCTAAGAAAACTCACTTGAAAAATCAGACCATTTCCTAAGGATACCTCAGAGATCATAACCCAAATCCCAGAAGACAGAGCCAAAAGCTGCAGAAAACCAATCTCAAAGACCAGAATTGTGCATTTAATCATGGAATATCCCATGGTCCCCAGAGAAGAGAGTACTGTGGACATAGCCCAACTGGATTTTATAATTGCTATGGACCACTGTCTGCTATATGCCTTCCATTTTCTTCTTTTTAAATAGGAGTGACTACTACAGTTATTCTATTACTATTTTATTGTTTTATGTCAGGTATAGGGCTGGGGGCAGTAACTTTTTCACCAGATTGAGAAGTACACTTGAGAGCCTTATCTACATCTGGACTTAATGCAGATCATGAGATGCTGGAGTTGAGCCTGATGTCATAATTGGACTTTGGTGACCTTGAAAGGGGGGTTGTGGTGTAGTTTTCACATGGGGAGGAAGTGAATTATTGTGACCAGAGGGAAGAATGGGATCGATGGTCTCCAAGATGCCTACCATCAACATTTCCTCTCCTGTACACACATGCTATTCCACATACGAAGTGGGGACATCTAGGCTGAACTTGAGACTTGCTCTGAACAGAATAATGTATCAGAAATTGGGTTCTAGGACCTACAAGTCCAGACCTTCAGAGAAGTTGCAGCTTCCACATCTTCTGTCTTGTAAATCAGGCACCATATATTAAAAACCCAATTACCCTAGGACCTTCATTCTGTGAGAAAGCCAAAGTTAGCAACTTGGAGAGGCCTGACAGAATGAGAGAAATAAGATCAGTCAGCCTCTGACCCTTCTGGAAAGCTATAATGGTGAAAGAACCACAATTTTGAGCACCAAATATATGAGTAAAGAAACTATTTTGGACATTTGAGGCCCAGCAGAAACCACATGGAGTAGAAGAACTGCCCAACTGAGCCCAGCCCACACAGCAGACTAAGAAAAATTTAAGCCTTTATTCTTTAAAGCTGCTTGTGGCACTTTGTCATGCAACAATAGATAACTGAAATGCTGGTTGAATAAATTCTTCTATCTATCTATCTATTTATTCATTTATTTATTTATTTATTTAGTATGTCCACTTTTTTAGAGATTCCTTCGCTCCTTGAAATGTCCCATTTATTTCTGCATGTTGTTCACCTTTGTTTTTAGGTCCTTTAATGTATTTATTATAGTCACTTTAAAATTCTTTGATAATTTCAACATTTTGGCCATCTGAAGGTCTATTTTTATTAATTCTTCTTCTTTTAATTACGTCTTATGTTCTTACTTCTTCCGCTGACCCATAAGTCTTTACTATGCCAGACACTATGTGTAAAAAAAAAAAAAAAATGGACTGAAAAGTTAATATTTGTTCCCAGAAAACAGTGCATCCCTTCTTCTGTCAGGCTACTACTTCCATCTGTATTAAACTGGGCTTTGTTCCAGGTTTACTTAAATTCAGTTTACGAATGAATTTAAATATTTTGAGAGCAGGATTAGAACTCTTCTTTTAGTAAAACTTGGGATTTGAACACCAAGGAGACTCTGGAGATTGTTTACACTTTGTATCGCAGTCACCAATTTTAAGAACACTGATCTCTGCTTTGCAGCTTGGCCACCAGCTTTTGGGTCATTGGGGAGTTCTCTTTCCTTTCTAGCCCCACTTCTAACTTTCTGTACTTTTAGGAGATCACTCTGCATTCTGATGTCATTTCCAGTCTTTAGAGGACTGTAGTAGCAGTGATAAAGAACGGAAGTGCCTAGGAGGGATTTTGTTCCACCCATGCTGCTCTTCCTCCAGCTTTCAGGGAGCATCTTTAGTGCATCTGGGGAAGCGCCAGTGAGAGATTTAGTGAGCCTTAGAGAGAATTCCATAAATTCTCTTACTCTTATGACAGTCTTCAGTGGACCATGACTTTGCACTCAGGGAAGGCCCCAAGCATCTAGGTGGAGGATTTGTTCAGTTCCGATGCCCTCCCCCAGTATTCATCAGGACACTTCATCGTACCGGGAGAAGGTTCTCACCTTTCACTTAGGAAAGACCCTATGTTTCTCAGGGAAATTTCTCTCAGCTTTCTTGCCCAGTTCCTACCTTTGAAATTCTTTCTCTGTGTACCCCCTGAAGATTTAAGATAAAGTTGGCAGGCGGTACTGACATATTCTATGACTGGGGATACCATTGCACCAGCACCTATGTGGTCATTAAAATCCATGGACAATCAGCTTGGTTTCTTTTTACCCCTGTCTGTGGTAGATTTCTCCCTTTCCCACTGTCCTCCCAGTGGACATATAACCATGGCTCTCCTTTCCTCTCAAATATAACTCACATAGGTTTCTTTGGATCTTCAGCTCTTACGCATTTTCTTTAATTATGATTTCATATTTTATCCTGTTTGTGGCCAATTAAAAGGAAGCTGCATCAAGAATTGATGATATAAAAAAAAAAGAATTGATGATATATTCAGACTTCCTATTGACTTAATGAGTTTCAGTTCTACAAAACTCAGTTTCTCCATCTGTAAAACAGCTGTCACCTACCCCTCAAAAGACTATAAAGATTGAGTAGTAAACAATGATAAAATAGTTAAAAATGGGGAAGGGCAAAAAATGCCAGTTTCGATTTAGACACAACCCACCTACTTATTTGCTTCATCTTCCTCCCTCACTATACTCTATGGCTCTAACTTCCCTTTAGTAAGTTCCTTGAAAATGTCATGTGCTCTAGCCTCTGAATACACTGTTCTCTTTTCCAGAAACACTCGCTTCCTCTTCCCTCATTTTGTCTTCCTAACTCTTAGTTTATATATTATTTCTTCCAGGAAACCTTCCCTGATTCCTACTCCTCCAATTAAGTACTTCCCCATCAGAACACTTACCATTCTTTATTATAATTGTGTATTATGTGTATACATTCCTCACTGGACTATAAGTTCTCTGAAAGTAGGAATTATGTATGACTTATGAGTTGTTACATCATAGCATATAACAATCTGTATATGTTGGGCACATACTAAGCATTTGTTCATAAATAAATAAATGCTGAATGAATAATTCACTCTGAATAGTGCTATTCTTCCCTTAGAAAATATTTATCGGACACCTATTAGGTACATAGCATGATGTTAGGTGCTCTTAAACAATAATGTATATCGATCTATAACAAACAGCTCCCAGCCTTAAGGAACATAACATCTAGCTGGCAAGAAGACAGAGAAAAGTAACATAGGAATATCTAAATAGCATTTAAATATTCAACAAAAATAAGGTGGTCATATAGAAAAAATAATTTCCATCAGGAAAGATAGGGTTAACTTTTAACAGTACCAGTGTTGTTGATAAAACAGAAGATATAAAATCTGAGAATGAGACTTTATGCTTGGCAGTTAAGAGGTTAACAGTGAACTCTGAGAGAGGAACTTCAGAATTTGGTGATGAGAGAAGCCAGATTGCAGGGCATTGGAGTGATACAGTAGTGAAGAAACCCAGGCCATGGGTGAAGCCCACATATTCATAAGTTTGGCAAGGAGAGAAGAGGGGACCATTCTTTTGGAAGTAATAGCTCAAACTTGTTTAAAGGCAGATGGGAAAGATCCCATTGAGAGGAAGAGAGATTTAAAATGCCCAGGAAAAGCAGATAGAACATCATTCTGAAAGAGGAGATAGAAGCCAGCAGTATCTACTGGAGCCAGAAGAGAGCTTCGCAAAGGGTGACTACTCCCCCTCCTCTAAGACAGGAAGGATAAAGGCAGAGACTTTGAGGGAGCAGGTGGAGAAGGAGAAACCACCAGATGGCTTCCATGGTCTCAGAAAAGCACAAACCAGGTCCATTTGCTGAGAGCAAGAGAAGACTGTGAATGTGGGAACCTTAAGTAGAGTGGGGGAGGTCTGGAAGAGCTAACATGCAGTAGTGTCCTTTCTTGGAACATGGTCTATGTCCGATGTCCTTGTATTCAGCAAAAATAGGGCAGATATACAAGGGACACATAACATAAAACCTTCCACTGATTGGGTTTCTCCCAGACAGACTAACAAAGAATACTGACAGGGAAGGCAAAGGCATATCCAAGTGCTTCCTATGGTAGAGTAGTAGAGACACAAAGGAAAATAAAACCCAGAGAAATGTTTCATCAGATCCCAGCATATATGAGAGAAATGCTCAGTACGTAATTAAAAAGGTAAAGACCAAGCTGAACAGTGAAGACTAGAACAGGAACTTTGAAGCAAACTCCTTTCCTCCAGAAAAGGAGATAGGAATTAGAGTTCTAACTACTGAAGTTCAGAGAACTCTGTATTTCACAACATCCTAGGATATTTGGCTATATTTTTATCAAGCCATCCATAACTGCAGCCATTTTCTTCCTAGAACATTTTAAAAGTGCACTGGCCTTTGGAATCAACAAACAAGTAGGTGGCACAGAGAAGTGTGTCACAGCCAGTAAGAGTCAAGGTCAATGTCAGGATCTAACACAAGACAAGTTCACAGTCCTGGAAACCACTGAGGTATTACCAAACAGAACTGGCACAAAGAGAGAGTAAGTCAAAAGCTTTACACTAGAACTGAGACTCATTCTGAAGATTAGTTTTTGAGGAAGAGGTAGAGTAAGCCACTTATTAGAATTTGGGGGAGAGAGATGGTTAGGACTTAAAAACATGACTGATCTTGGGCCTCTAACTAGTTACAAGGATCATATTAAGTTAATATCTCCTACCCAATCAACACGAGTTTGCAAACTCCAAAAGGATTGAGCCAGCAGTGACAATGTATAGGCTCAGGACACGGTGCAGATGGGTTTGGATATAGAATCCAAGATGATCTGGTTGGCCAGAATAAAGCTACATTAAGACTTATGAACTAGGTCTTGAACCACAAAGACAGGGGAGTGAAAATAATCATCATAAGAGTGCACAGAAGTAAAGACTATCGGTCCGATGCAGGTAGACACCAAGGTATTTCTGAAAAGAGAAATGTAAATAAGATAGGATAATTGTGACAACCCACAAGGCATTCTCTGTCCTCGATTTTTAAGGCCTGTGTTCAGTTTAGGGAATCAAGTAGGTCTCTATAAGGGCATATAGTATAGGAATCAAAAGGACACAAAGAACGCAGCACAAGGAAGCTTCTTAAGTGAGATCACATGGTATATTAGTGAACCCAGGGTCAATTCTGAGAAGCTTTCTGATCTTGTGAAATTGGAATTGGGAAACAACAGTTTGGTGGTGTGACCACAGGTAACAGTTAAAATGTGCAGTGAACAAATGTAGTCTTTTTTGCTGCCAAGCATTCATCCTTGTGAGGAAATATCCTTCCACCTATATATGATTCACAGTGACTTCACTACCACCTTCCATTATAAGCTGAAAGAACCCAGATCCTAGTTCCTTGCACATTTTGCCATCCTAGAAAAGAGGCACTAGGCCCTATGCTCAACCAATCAGATGTAGGACTTCGAATCCAGAACACATAAGACAGGGAGGTGAGAACTGGTGGACACTGCAGTGAGAGTAACAGGATCCTTGGTTCCTTCTAATTTTCTAAGTTTATTCCTGATCTCATCAATTCTCTGAGCCCTTTATATCTTTCCAATCTATGCCCTTTCTGGTTAAAATTAACAGAGGTGGTTTCTATCACTTGCAATCAAAACTCCTTACTGATACACACAGTATGATAGATAGATGGTCAGAAGGATGAAAGCATATCTAGTTGTCAGCAAGGGCACTATTGATGTAACAGACCTTGAAATAGAGAACACAGAAAAAGATGTTACTGGTTGAGGAGTCAAAAGGTAAGAAAATGGTGGATATCAATGGGTTTTGGAGAGAGGGATACCACACATAAGTTAGTGGTGCCTTTGGAAAGAATGAGGGGCTGGTGGACAAACAGAGCTTACTTACTGTCTAACAAAGAAAAGAAAATTACAGAACAATCACCACAAAATGTGATAAATGTCATAGTAAAGCATATGAGCTTTGAAATAAAAATATCAACATTCAGATTCCACCCTTCATGAGCTATATGAATTCTCAGTACCTAAGTTCATTTATTTCTAAAATAGGGTAGTAGTATATACATGGAAAGCAATTCAAATAGTGCAGAAAACCTGGAATATACTCAAAAAATATATTGTTTCTTTTTATAAGGAATACAAGGTGTTCTGTGGAAGCATAAAGCCATTGACCTAACCTAGTCTTAGAACAGGGGCAGAAGTTATTGGTAACAAAGAAAGTGATATTTAAACTAAGACCTGAAAGATGAAACATAACAATAGTAGTAATAATTGCTAACATTTATTGAACTCTTTCCAAGTGTCAGGAATATTAAACTCCTTTATTTGTCACAAGAGCCCTACAAGATAGGCACCAATATTATCCCTGTTTTGTGGATGAAACAACCTGCTGCTCCAGAAAAGTTAAGCACCTACACCAAAATCACTATGTTAACTAGACAATGGGGAAAATAAGGAGTAGGAGAGAGGCAGAGGAATAGCATATTGAAGACTACTCAAAATAAACTTCTGATCAGGAGTCCTATGAAATCCTTCATTGCCAAGACCCTGCCTTCACCCCCACAGATTGGAGATATTTCTCTGACTAAAAAAAAAAAAAAAAAAAAAATCCTCAGTTTTATAACATGTGTTCAGAGGACACCATTCTTTAGATTAAATTTTGTTTTCTACCCTAGTTTTCAAGAGCATGTATTCTTCATAATCAAAGAGTAACTGATGTGGATATTGATCATGACAAAATTAATATATTTTAATTTGATTCATATCAGAGCACCTCTCAAAGCTGGCTTTCAAAATCATGCTCAGTTTCCTCCTGCTTCTGATGGGAAAGAAAAACATGCTCAACGCCCTTCCTTCCGTTCAAAGAGAGGCCACATTTGTCCTGCACACTAATCAAAGAAATGTGCTCCCATCTTTTCCCGATTTGAGCCCTGACTTCATTACTAAAATGTGGTGTCGGCTGAGGTGGGTGACTGGGGCAGCTGTTCAACATATGCCTAGCAACACTGAATAGCCCATGAGTCCAGGAAGTGAGGGATGCTCTATCCTTCGATGTTGAAGGGGAAATTGTAAGTAAACTTAAAGTAATTACCTAGTTGGAACCTATCCAGGCCATGTTCAATGCAATTGAAAGCTTTTGTCCTTGATGCCAACCTTCTCCAGCTCAGGGAGGTCAGAGAATTTGGAATATTTTCACCATTCTGTGCTGCAGAGACCTGATCTGCTTTGAAGATCTGTCTGAAATTCACTGAGGTCGCTGAGGGGAGGGATTACTGCCTTCCCAGCCAAAGAACATCCTGTCTCCTGAGAGTTAATATCATTTCAAATGCTCTTTGGTTCATGTTAAATATTGCTGCTGTCTCTCTTCCTGTGTGTAGTGGCGTACAGAGTGCCTTCCACAGATATTATCCCATTGAGCAGCACAACGACCATGTGAGGAAGACAGGGCATGTATTCTTACTCCCAATTCAGAGACAAGGAAATGATGGTAGAGTGACTGGGTGAGAATGGAGTCATGGTCTTCTGTGTTTTGTCATCCAGACAGTTAGCATCCATTTCTCTCTACCCAATTTCACCTCAAACAGCACAATGCCCAATTGTGATGGTTAATTTTAGGTGTCAATTTGACTGGGCCAAAACTAACGTTATTCCTCGGTCTGTGAGGTTTCTTCCAGGTGAGATTAGCATTTGAATTGGTGGACTCAGTAAAGCAGACTGCCCTCCCCAAGTTTGGGTGCACACCATCCAATCCATTGAGGGCCTCAATGAACAAAAACTGGAGAAAGGAGGAATTTACCTCTTTCGCTTCCTACTTGCCATCTGCGCTGAGACACTAGTCTTCTCATGCCCCTTCACTGGGCTTTACACTTAACATCTGCTCCGCCAGTTCTCAGGCTATCAGGCTCGGATTGGATTATGTCACCTGTGCCCCCAAGTCTCCAGCTTGCAGAAAGTACACGGTGGAACTTCCCAGCCTTCATAGTTACATGAGCCAACTCCTCATAATAAATCTCTTCCTTTATTTATTTGTTTATTTTGGTTCTGATTCTCTGGAGAATCCTGACTAATACACCAAATGACACTCACTTGGGGACAACTGAGGGGTTTTTTTCAATTGCCTTAAAGGTCTTCAAGAAATAGCCCCCAAGGGATCCCTGGGTGGCGCAGCGGTTTGGCGCCTGCCTTTGGCCCGGGGCGTGATCCTGGAGACCGGGATCGAATCCCACGTCGGGCTCCCAGTGCATGGAGCCTGCTTCACCCTCTGCCTATGTCTCTGCTTCTCTCTCTCTCTGTGTGTGTGACTATCATAAATAAATAAAAAAGAAAAAAAGAAAAAAAAGAAATAGCCCCCAAAAATATTTTTTCAAAGGAAAAGTCACATAAAGTAATATTTTTAAAGAGATACATTTCAGCTTCTGATTCTTACAGAAACGATAACCTAGTACTTCCTGACTCCTTCAAATTCAACGCTGGAGTAGAGTATATGAAAAAGGTGAGACATGTGACCCTTTGGAGCTAATAAAAGGGCATGTGAATCTCATGGGAGGCTGCAAGATGCTTTGAACTAGTAGGTGGGGAGTATATTGTATTCTGAGACAAAAGGCTGTGAGAGGTAGCAGTAAGAAAGTAGACTGGAGAAAAGCTTTTTGCTGTAGCTCTTAACTTTCTCCCTGATTGTTTTGAGAAAATATCACCAGCCTCTTTCCTGCAAAAGCCCTTTTCCATTCCAAACAATTATCATTGGTGGTAAAGTTAAGCAATGCAAATGCATGCTTTGGGGAGGAGATGCTAAAAGCAGGGGCAGCTGACCAGACACTCTTGAAAGGCCACTGCTGGTATATGTGGCACTATATGCATTAGGGAAAGGCACTCCTGCCTCCACATAGGCAGGGCCTCACACCAGAGTACACAGCTTGGGAATGGAGGTGGACAGCAGCATTTGCTCCCACTTTCCCATGAGTTGGAGCCACCTGCACAATTATGAGCAGCAGCCTTAGCCCTTCACTATCCTGACTCTGACTTACTCTTCCTCCAAACTCCCATGCCTGGAGGAATTACAATCTGCAGAGACTAATTCATCCTAGTGCTGCCTCTCCCTAGTAATTCAATTTAAGGGGGGAACCCTCCCCAGGAAAGTTGCCTGGGGAAGAGACAGTAAAAGGCAATGATAGGAAGTGCTCTGATGGTGCCTGTTGTGCTATGGCCTAGGGCTCAACGCATCCCACATTCTTTAAAATGTGTCAAAATAAAACCAGGAGTTGGTTCTTTGAAAGAATTAATAAGATAGACAAACCATTAGCCAGCCTTATTAAAAAGAGGACAGAGAAGACTCAAATTAATAAAATCATGAATGAGAAAGGAGAAATCACTACCAACACCAAGGAAATACAAACGATTTTAAAAACATATAATGAACAGCTATACGCCAATAAATTAGGCAATCTAGAAGAAATGGATGCATTTATGGAAAGCCACAAATTACCAAAACTGGAACAGGAAGAAATAGAAAACCTGAACAGGCCAATAACCAGGGAGGAAGTTGAAGCAGTCATCAAAAACCTCCCAAGACACAAGAGTCCAGGGCCAGATGGCTTCCCAGGGGAATTCTATCAAACGTTTAAAGAAGAAACCATACCTATTCTACTAAAGCTGTTTGGAAAGATAGAAAGAGATGGAATGCTTCCAAACTCGTTCTATGAGGCCAGCATCACCTTAATTCCAAAACCAGACAAAGACCCCACCAAAAAGGAGAATTACAGACCAATATCCCTGATAAACATGGATGCAAAAATTCTCAACAAGATACTAGCCAATAGGATCCAACAGTACATTAAGAAAATTATTCACCATGACCAAGTAGGATTTATTCCCAGGACACAAGGCTGGTTCAACACTCGTAAAACAATCAGTGTGATTCATCATATCAGCAAGAGACAAACCAAGAACCATATGATCCTCTCAATAGATACAGAGAACGCATTTGACAAAATACAGCATCCATTCCTGATCAAAACTCTTCAGAGTGTAGGGATAGAGGGAACATTCCTCGACATCTTAAAAGCCATCTATGAAAAGCCCACAGCAAATATCATTCTCAATGGGGAAGCACTGGGAGCCTTTTCCCTAAGATCAGGAACAAGACAGGGATGTCCACTCTCACCACTGCTATTCAACACAGTGCTAGAAGTCCTAGCCTCAGCAATCAGACAACAAAAAGACATTAAAGGCATTCAATTGGCAAAGAAGAAGTCAAACTCTCCCTCTTCATCGATGACATGATACTCTATATAGAAAACCCAAAAGACTCCACCCCAAGATTGCTAGAACTCATACAGCAATTTGGCAGTGTGGCAGGATACAAAATCAATGCCCAGAAGTCAGTGGCATTTCTATACACAAACAATGAGACTGAAGAAAGAGAAATTAAGGAGTCAATCCCATTTAAATTGCACCCAAAAGCATAAGATACCTAGGAATAAACCTAACCAAAGAGGTAAAGGATCTATACCCTAAAAACTATAGAACACTTCTGAAAGAAATTGAGGAAGACACAAAGAGATGGAAAAATATTCGATGCTCATGGATTGGCAGAATTAATATTGTGAAAATGTCAATGTTACCCAGGGTAATTTACACGTTTAATGCAATCCCTATCAAAATATTATGGACTTTCTTCAGAGACTTAGAACAAATTATTTAAAGATTTGTGTGGAAAAAAAAAAGATTTGTGTGGAATCAGAAAAGACCCCGAATAGCCAGGGGAATTTTAAAAAAGAAAACAATAGTGGGGGCATCACAATGCCAGATTTCAGGTTGTACCACAAAGCTGTGGTCATCAAAACAGTGCGGTACTGGCACAAAAACAGACACATAGATCAATGGAACAGAATAGAGAATCCAGAAGTGGACCCTCAACTTTATGGTAAACTAATATTCGATAAAGGAGGAAAGACTATCCACTGGAAGAAAGACAGTCTCTTCAATAAATGGTGCTGGGAAAATTGGACATCCACATGCAGAAGAATGAAACTAGACCACTCTCTTTCACCATACACAAAGATAAACTCAAAATGGATGAAAGATCTAAATGTGAGACAAGATTCCATCAAAATCCTAGAGGAGAACACAGGCAACACCCTTTTTGAACTCAGCCACAGTAACTTCTTGCAAGATACATCCACGAAGGCAAAAGAAACAAAAGCAAAAATGAATTATTGGGACTTCATCAAGATAAGAAGCTTTTGCACAGCAAAGGATACAGTCAACAAAACTCAAAGACAACCTACAGAATGGGAGAAGATATTTGCAAATGACGTATCAGATAAAGGGCTAGTTTCCAAGATCTATAAAGAACTTATTAAACTCAACACCAAAGAAACAAGCAATCCAATCATGAAATGGGCAAAAGACATGAACAGAAATCTCACAGAGGAAGACATAGACATGGCCAACACGCACATGAGAAAATGCTCCACATCACTTGCCATCAGGGAAATACAAATCAAAACCACAATGAGATACCACCTCACACCAGTGAGAATGAGGAAAATTAACAAGGCAGAAAACAACAAATGTTGGAGAGGATGTGGAGAAAGGGGAACCCTCTTGCACTGTTGGTGGGAATGTGAACTGGTGCAGCCACTCTGGAAAACTGTGCGGAGGTTCCTCAAAGAGTTAAAAATAGATGTACCCTATGACCCAGCAATGGCACTGCTGGGGATTTACCCCAAAGATACAGATGCAATGAAACGCCGGGACACCTGCACCTTGATGTTTATAGCAGCAATGTCCACAATAGCCAAACTGTGGAAGGAGCCTCGGTGTCCATCAAAAGATGAATGGATAAAGAAGATGTGGTCAATGTATACAATGGAATATTACTCAGCCATTAGAAATGACAAATACCCACCATTTGCTTCAACGTAGATGGAACTGGAGGGTATTACGCTGAGTGAAATAAGTCAATCAGAGAAGGACAAACATTATATGGTCTCATTCATTTGGGGAATATAAATAATAGTGAAAGGGAATAGAAGGGAAGGGAGAAGAAATGGGTAGGAAATATCAGAAAGGGAGACAGAACATGAAGACTCCTAACTCTGGGAAATGAACTAGGGGTGGTGGAAGGGGAGGAGGGCGGGGGTTGGGGGTGACTGGGTGACGGGCACTGAGGGGGGCACTTGATGGGATGAGCACTGGGTGTTATTCTGTATGTTGGCAAATTGAACACCAATAAAAAATAAATTTATTATTAAATAAATAAATAAAATGTGTCAAAATAGAGACTAGAGATGATATGTGGCCTTTTCCAACAAACATTACCAGGCAGAGAACCTGATATCCACAGCAAAGCATAAGCTTATAAATTCAAATAACTAGAGTCTAGTAAAGAAAGGCAAAAACAGAACATCTTATACTCTCTGAAGCAGAACCATGTCAAGAAATGGAAAAATGTGGCTTTAGTAAGATAACTATGCTTAAGGAGATGTGGGATGATATTAGTAAAGTAAGAATAAAATATCTTAAAAAGAATCAAGTGAAATACTAGATATAAAAAAAATGTCATTGGGAAAAATTACAGTATGAAATTGAGCTAAAGAAAGAATTAGTGGATTGAAGAATCGGAATGAGAAATTCTTCATAAAAGCAATAGGAAAGAATAGACAGAAAATATAATTAGAGAAAAATTTAAAAGCTAAGAAATATGGAGAATAGAAGCAGAAGTACTAACATCCAGATGTTAGGATCCCAGAGGGAAAGGAGTAAAGAAATAGAAAAAGGAAAATACTTTTTAAAATAATGTAGATAAATAGTACCAGATTAATAAATGATAAAACCCTTTAGAATGAAAAGGCTCTTAAAGGACAGATAAGGAAAAATACATACCTATTCATATTGTAATAAAATTTTAAAATATTAAAGCACAGAAAAACACTTAAAGCTTTCAAATGAAAGAGAAAAAAGGTCCCCTGTGAAGTAGCAAGAATCAGGCTAATAGTTTCAAGAACAATGAAAGCAAGAGAATAATACAATTTTTTAAAAAAGATAATGGAGTATAATTTTCAAGCATTGATGGAAAAATAATTTCAAATCTGAATGTTATGATAATTCAAATATGAGGGCATAAAAATATTTTCAACTATAAAAGACTCAGGAGGCTTGACATACAAAATTCCCCACTATGAAGAATCTTGCAGGATATATTCAAATAAGAAAAATAGTAGAAATGCTGCAAGAGATAAAGTAAACACAGTTAAATATCCTGATGTTTATGGTTCAAGCTGGTTCTTTGAACAAATAAGCAATAGAAAGAAAACTCTGGTAAAACTAATCAAAAATATATTGGAAATATGCCAATAAATAAAATACCGGGAGAAAACAGCAAACAACTATAAATACAACAACAATTCAAATGATAATATTGTCAATTACATATTAATAACCTTAAGACCTAAAAAAACAGAAAATGTGAAGTGCCAAAATTAGTGCAAGTGAAATAGAGGAATAACCAACTAAGTATACCTAAAAGGTAACATCTAAGCTAAACACATCCCTTCTAAAATAAATTATAATCCCCAAGTTCAGATTGTTATAGAAGTGAATTCTAAAAGATTAGCCAAAATTCTAAGGATTAGTTATATCTTAAGTTATACAAACTTTTCAAGAGAAAGGAAAAAGCAAAAAACATCCAGCTAATTTAATGAGGCAACAATAGTCAGTATTTTCCTTAAAACCAAATAAAAGTGGCATCTCAGTCTGTTTAGTGTCTGACTCTTGATTTTGGCTCAGGTCATTATCTTGGGGTCCTGAGATCGAGTTCCATGTCCAGCTCCATGCTTAGCAGGGAGTCTGCTTGAGATTCTCTCTCTCCATCTCCCTCTGACCATCCCTTTCCTTTCCCCTCTCTATAAAATATATAAGTAAATAAAATCTTATAAAAAAAATAAAACCAAATAAAAATAATGTAAGAAATTAATCATGTTAAATGTGGATGAAAAAAATCTAAGTAAAATTCTAGTTAAATGATAAAACAAACACATCATAATGATACAGTTAACTGCACGGTGTTAAAGATCTTTTCTTTGAAAGATACATACCTAAAGTCTTTTTCTAAAGATTTTATTTATTTATTCACGAGAGACACACAGAGAGAGGCCAAGACATAAGCCAAGGGAGAAGCAGGCTCCCCACAAGAAGCTCGATGTGGGAATCGATCCCAGACTCCGGGATCATGCCCTGAGCCAAAGGCAGATGCTCAACCATTGAGCCACCCAGGCATCCCAAGCCAGAGGAATTTTGAAAAAGAAAACCAAGGCTGGTAGCGTCACAATGCCTGACTTCAAGCTATATCACAAACCTCTAATCATCAAGACAGCATGGTACTGGCACAAAAACAATTGTGCTCAAATGTTAAGCCACTCAGGTGTCCCACTGAAGCATTTTTTTAAGAAAATGATACAATGTCTGGAATTTGCTTCAAATGATCCAGTCTGGGGGATGTCAAGAAAGAGCAATAGATGGACTATTAATTGATAATTATTGAACCCAGGTGGTGGAATACAAGAAATGGTTATCTTATTCTCTGTACCTTTTAATTTGCATAAGAAAAAATTTAAAATTGATTATGAATAGTTATTCCAGTACTGAAATAGTGGTTTCAAAAAATCAGAGAAGTCTATAAATGTAATTCACAATAGTAACAGACTTAAGAATAAAAATGAGATTATCTCGATTGGTACAGAAACAGTATTTGACAAGATTCAACACCTCTGTTTATAATGACATTTTAAAAAATACATTCATATCAAATCAGAAATCTAGTAAACTTCCTTAAGTTTTCGAAGGTCATATCATAAGAACCTATAGCAACATTATATTTAATGGATAATTTTACATGTTTTCCCTGTAAAACTGGGAGCAAGAAAAGGAAGTAATCATTAGCAGCACTACTTTTTAATATAGTACTAGAAGTCTTAGCCAACAGTATAAGGAAAGAAATAAAAAAAAGAAAGAAGAGAAATAAAGCATTTCAAGAGAGAGATAAAATGTCATTATTTGCAGACAGATTAAAAAGGGAACTTAACAAGTTTGGAAAGTACAAGATCAATTTATAAAAATCAATAAGATATTAATATCATGAAAATGTCAGTTCTCCCCCAGATTAATCTATAAACTCAATGAAATCTCCTTCAAAATACCATTTGGAATTTGGAACTCCATAAACTCATTTGAAATCTTATATGGAAAATTAAAAATCCACAAATATTTAAGTCAACATTGAAAAAAGTTGTTTAAAAAATTACTAATTTATTTGCAAGAGAGAAGGAGGCAGAGGGGCAGAGGGAAAGCAAGTGGGAGGGGGGTAGAATTTCAAGCAGATTCCCTGATGAGTACAAAGCCTGACTCAGAGCTTGATCTCATAACCCTCAGATTATGACCTAAGCTGAAATCAAGAATCAGTTAAGTGTCTGACTATTGGGACTTCATCAAGATAAAGAAGCTTCTGCACAGTGAAAGAAAACAACAAAACTAAAAGGCTACTTACAGAAGGGGAGGAGATATTTGCAAATGACATATCAGATAAAGGGCTAGTATCCAAAATCTATAAAAAACTTATCAAACTCAATACTCAAAAAACAAATAATCTAGATAAGAAATGGGCAGAAGACATGAATAGACACTTTTCCAAAGAAGACATTCAGATGGCTAACAGATACATGAAAAGGTGCTCCATATCACGCATTATTAGGGAAATACAAATCAAAACCATGATGAGATACCACCTCACATATATCAGAATAGTTAAAATTAACACAAGAAACAACAGATATTGGCAAGGAGAGAAGGGAACCCTCTTGCACTGTTAGTGGGAATGCAAAATGGTGCAGCCACTCTGGAAAACATTATGGAGGTTCCTCAAAAAGTTTAAATGGAACTAGTCTACAACCCAGCAATTGCACTACTAGGTATTTATCCAAAGGATATGAAAATACAGATTTGAAGGGGTACATGTACCCCAATGTTTATAGCAGCGTTATCCACAATAGCTAAAGTATGGAAGGAGCCCAAATGACCATCAATTAACAAATTGATAAATATGTGGTGTATATATACAATGGAATAATACTTAGCCATCAAAAAGAATGAAATCTTACCATTTGCAACATGGATAGAGCTAGAGTATATTATACTAAGCAAAGTAAGTTAGTTAGAGAAAGATAAATACCATGCGGTCTCACTCATTGTAGAATTTAAGAAACAAAACAGAAAGAACATCAGGCGGGGGGACTCTCAATGACAGAGAACAAACTGAGGGGTGATAGAGGGAGGTGGGTGGGGGACGGGCTAGATGGGGGATGGGTATGAAGGAGAGCACTTGTTATGATAAGCACTGGGTGTTGTATATAAGTGATGAATCACTAAACTCTACTCCTGAAAACAATATTCTACTCTATATTAACTAACTAGAGTTTAAATTAAACACTTTAAAACCACAAAATACAATGAGATACCACTACACACCAATTAGAATGGCACAGATTTAGAATACTGACAAATGCTGTTGAGGATATGGAACAGGGACTCTCATTCATTACTGGTAGAAATGAAAAATGATACTGCTACTTTGGAAAACAGTTTGGCAGTTTCTTAAAACTACTAAACACAATCTCATCATATAATCCAGCGATTGTACTTCTTGGTATTTACGTAAAGAATCTGAAAACGTATGCCCACACAAGAACCTGCGCACAAATGTTTATAGTAGCTTTATTCATAATTTACTAAGACTTGAAAGCAACCAATATGTCCTTCAGTAGGTAAATGGATAATAAACTGTGGTACATCCAGATAATGGAATATTGTTTGGTAGTAAAAGCTTGTTAGCTATCATGAAAAGACATGGATGAAACTTAAATGCATTTTATTAAATGAAAGAAAGCAATCTGAAAAGGCTATGTACTATATATTTCCAACTGTATGACATTCTGGAAAAGACAAAACTATGGAGATAATAAAAAGATCCATGGTTTCAAGGAGTTGGGTAGGGGGAGGAACAAGCAGAGCATATAGGACTTTCAGGGCAGTGGATGATGTTTCTATGTCATGACACCTGACATATCTATGTCAGACTCATAGAATGTACAACTCTAAGAGTGAACAACTCCAAGAATGAACACTAAGGTAAACTATGAACTTTGGGTGATTTCGGGTGTCAATGTAGGTTCATCCTTGGTAACAAATGTGTCACTCTGGTGAGTGCTATTGATAGTAGGGGAGGCTATGCATGGTTGTGAGGTATATACAGAAAATCTCCATACCTTCCTCCCAATACTGTCATAAACCTAAAACTGCTCTAAAAAAGCTTTCTTAGAAAAAAAACAAAACTAAATATTTCTCTATTCAACAAAGAATCAGAGGCGCCTGGGTGGCTCAGTCAGCTGGATGTCTGCCTTCAACTCAGGTCATGATCCTAGGGTATTATGATCGAGCTCCACCAGGCTCCCTGCTTGGCAGGGAGTCTGCTTCTCCTTCTCCCTCTGCCCCTCCCCAACCCCCTCTGCTCTCTCTTACTCTCTCAAATAAATGGATAAAATCTATTTTTTTTAAAAAAGGGCATTGAAAAGTTTATAAAGAGATAACAGATTAGTAGGATATATTCCCAATGTCTGAAACCAAAAAAAAAAAAAAATCTATCTGGAATATACAAGGCACTCATAACAAACCAGTATTAAAAATATGTATACAGAGACATCAGTTTGCAAATGTGTAAAGCACAGGATCATATAATTCATAAAGAAGAAATCTAAATGGCTATCAAATACATGAAGGCATGCTCAAAATTAGTAGTAATCAGAAAACCATAAATTAAAGCAACAATGGGATGTCACTTTATACCAATTAAAGTGGCAAAAATTAGAAAGCTGCTTAAAGTGTTAGTAAAGGTGTGGGATTCTAAGAACCCTTGAGCACTGTGCAAGGATACTCCCTGAAGTATGGCTTGAGATGGTAAGCAGAGATCATCCAAGTGCCCATCAATGAAAGAGTGGCTAGGCAAACTGTGGTATGTTATCCATTAAGGTGCGAGTACCATCAATATGACACTCTTTGCCTAGATGAATGTACATATATAGTGACATGGATGGATCTAAAAAATACAGTGCTGATATAATACAATTGTGTAAACTGAAAACACATGGATATGAAACAGTAATTTACATTTGAAGATAATATATCCAAACAAGAGAATGCACATTAGACTTTAGAATGGTTGCCTACGAGTACAGAGAAGGAAATGAGGTAGAAAGAAATGAATGAATGAATGAATGAGTTAATAACTAATCTTATAGGGATTAGTGATAATGTATCTTGAACAGAGGGGTATGAATAACTTAACATTACATTAGATTTCATAATGAATAAATAGGAATCCACAAGTATTATGTCTGATGGCATTTTAAAGAGAGATAAACAGTGAAGAGATGAGGCGAGGCAAGGCAAAATCAGCTATGTGCAGCAAACAACCAATCAAAACTGAAAATTCTGGCTTTGGTTTATGGTTCACACCCTTGTTTGGTTTCTGGACCGCTTTCTTCATCAAGACTAGGACCCTGAGAAGCACCTACCCTGCCCACTCCTGCTTATTCTCATCTCTCTAAATCCTTTCTGAGTGTCTAGGAAGATGTACACAGCTTTTTATGAGAGGCTGATGAAGACTGACACAAGCAAATGATGATTCATACTAGGAACATTGAAAAGACCTGCCAGAAGATGTGGTATGTGTGTGTGTGTATATGGACACACACACACAATGGAATATTACTCAGCCATCAGAAAAGACAAATGCCCAACATTTGCTTTGACGTGGATGGAATTGGAGGGTATTATGCTGAATGAAGTAAGTCAATTGATCATATAATTCATAAAGAAGAAATCTAAATGGCTACCAAATACTTGAAGGCATGCTCAAAATTAGTAGTAATCAGAAAACCATCATATTGTTTCACTCATATGGGGAATATAAGAAATAGTGAAAGATGGCAGCCTGGGTGGCTCAGCGGTTTAGACCCACCTTTGGCCCAGGGCATGAACCTGGAGACCCGAGATCGAGTCCCACATCAGGTTCCCTGCATGGAGCCTGCTTCTCCCTCTGCCTGTGTCTCTGCCTCTCTCTGTCTCTGTTTCTCATGAATAAATAAATAAAATCTTTAAAAAATAATAAATAGTGAAAGACATTAAAACAGAAAAGAGGGGAGCTGAGTGGGAAAAATTAGAGAGGGAGATAAATCATGAAATCATGAGAGACTCCTAACTCTGGAAAACAAACACAGGGTTGAGGAAGGGGAGGTGGGTAGGGGGATGGGGTAACTGAGTGACGGGCACTGAGGAGGTCACTTGATGGGATGAGCACTGGGTGTTATACTGTATGTTGGCAAACTGAATTTAAATTAAAAAAATACAAAAAAAAAAATCAAAGACCTGCCATGGTGCCAAAACACTTCCTTAACCCTAAAGTACAAAATAAAGGTTTGGAATTCTAATGTCTACGGTGAAGTAAAAAGGTAAAATCTTTAGTTAATGGTGAAATCTGGGACACTAATGACTGGTGAAATCTCCAAATAGCCTTACCCTAAGGTGTAGAGTCCAACCTTCCCAGGGTTCTTATTCTTCTTTCTCCTGCCCTTCTGTTCTGCTCTCACATATTCAGAAAACCAGGCAGGAAGCAAAAACTATATAACTGGTTTTAGCCTAAGAAGACCTAGTGGACCTGTGCATTTGCCAGGGCGACTTGAAAAGTTATCCTCATTGCTACAATGGCTGAGATCCTGCACTGACCTTTTCCTCCCCATAAAGGAGGCCTTTCCACACCTGCTATTGCAATGCAGATTCACTCTTATAATTATGCTCCACATGGTCTCCCTCAACTTCTAACCTATGTAGACTACATCCATGGGTACCCTTATCCTCTGGCTTCCAGTGGAGTTCAGTCAATCAGGAGTAAGGACAGGAGACCAGAACAATGAGGAATTCCCCCCAGTTCTCCTACTGAAGATATCTTATAAATCTATCTGTGTTCCAGTGATCTTGGCTATAGTCAAATGATGCTCCCAGAAGCCCGGGACATCCCAGGACTCCAGGAGCCACTTAGTCTCCCCACTCCCTTAGACTGTGGGGTGGTACTGGAGTCCACTGTTGCTAGCCTCTGGTATACTGCTCACTTTTCCTACATCATACCATGCCATACAATAATTTAAAATTATCCTTTTAGTAAAAACCTCCTAAAATTATTCTAATGTAATCCTGCCACCTATTTCCTACTGCAGCCATGACCTGCTCCATATTTTGCAAAAGGGTTATACACTCTTTTTATCCTAGAAAGAAGTTCATCTTTTTTTGAGGACCATTTTTAAGCCCTCTGTGAACACTCAAGAGTTTCAAATTTTGATGTTGCTTAGAGTTTGTGAATCAAAGTTATAAACCATATTTGTTTGGGGCCCTGGTCTGTATCACCCAAAATCTGCCGAGGGGACCTTTGAAAATGACTGACCAAAGCTTTCCTCAATCTGTTCCCAGAGGTATCATCACCGCCCACCCCTTTTGGGATATTTTGCTGGAGACTACACTCTGTGCTTTTATAGGTTTCATTACAATTGTAACAGTTTTATGTTTCACTGTTAAGAGTTGAATAAAACTTTACTCATAAAAAGTAAATCATTGCAAATCCCTAGACAAATGGAATGGTCTCAGCATCATAATATTAATTTATATGGCATATGTGGCATACATAACTTCCATCTGCAGAGCACCTCAGATTAAAATGACTTAGAGGGTTAAAGAATAGTTGGGGCAGGCTGAGAAGGAGCTAGTCCACAAGACAAATATACCAAATGGATATTGATAAGCTAACACAGGGATCACTTCACCACTCTACTGGGTGCCAGATAACTTGGAGGTGAAACACCACAGCTGTTAACTGCTAGAGCAAAAAGTCTCAATTTAAGAAAGAGAATAAAGAAAAATGGCCTGCCGACAAATACTGCACAAGGGGAGTTTAGAAGGCACAGTACAATGAATATAATTAGAATCACTTGGGAGAGCTGTGGAGTTCCATCTCCTGCAATGTGGCCTTGTTCCCTAACTACACTGTTACTTAGGGCAAGGTATTGGTGTTACTTTTCTATATACTCTCCCTGCTGCACACACAATGCACACACACATATATTCATGGGACAGATACACAGAAGAGGCAGCATTCAAGAGTGCCTACCAACCATTCACACAACAAATGCATCTTATGTTCCTGGCATTCTCTGAGCCCTGAGAAGTAAAGAGGTAAATAAAACAATCCTTGGTCTCATGAAGCTTATATTCCAGCTGTCTATGTTGTTGGGTAGAGTAGGGGAAAGGGATAGCAAATAATAAATATATACATAAGATGTCATGTAGTATGAAAGTGTTAAGGGGGGAAAAATGACCCAACTGAGAGTGATAGAGGGTGCTATTTTAGAAAGTTTGGACAAGGAAGCCAATAGCTAGGAAAGAAAGACAGACAAATAAGATAAGGTCCTCTTATCTGGGAAAGTATTCACATTTTCTAATACAGTAATGCACAGTGTTAGATGACCACAAGTAGACCAGACTTCAGCCTTTCCTAAAATGACTCCTGCTGCCAAAGGCAGCCCAGTACCTACGGTGTCCTGGAGAAAACAATGCATTGCCAGTGCCATCCCCATGAGCCCGATTTTATACACTCTTTTGATCCTGAGATGCAATGACAGATAAAGCTCTGTAGGAAAGGATCAAGAGGAAGGTAAGTGACAGGTACCAAGTGAGTCCCACAGGCTATAAACCTGTCACAAGGAAAATAAGGATGATAGGATTTTATATCTGTAAATCTCTAGCCTCCAAGGAAATCATGGGTCTCTTTCCAGATTGCCTACAGAAGCAATTAAACATCAAGACATCCCTTAGTGGTACAGGGAAACTCTTCTTGGCTTCATTTCATAGATGGTAAAACTGAGGCTCTGAAACATTCTTTAATTACCCTGTCTTAGGTTAACTATGACTAGCAGAGGCAAAACATAGGGTTGGGGCAACTGGAGACATTATTAAAAGGGAAACAAACACCCCAGACTATTGCAGGGAAAATAGGGAACTTCTGCCTGAATTGTATAAAGTGACTACATTTACCTAATAATTGTTTCCCTCTTCCCTTCACTATGCCTATAAGGTCTTGCCAGAGGTCATTGATGAATTTTGAGAGATGGCATGTCACAGTTGAAATAACATATATATACAATGGAATGTTACTCAGCCATTAGAAACAACAAATACCTACCATTTGCTTCGACATGGATGGAACTGGAGGGTATTATGCTGAGTGAAGTAAGTCAATTGGAGAAGGACAAACATTATATGGTCTCATTCATTTGGGGAATATAAAAAATAGTGAAAGGGAATAAAGGGGAAAGGAGAGAAAATAAGTGGGAAAAATTAGAGAGGGTGATATGAGACTCCTAACTCTGGGAAACTAACAAGGGGTAGTAGAAGGGGAGGTGAGTAGGGGGATGGGGTGACTGAGGGACGGGCACTGAGGGGGGGTACTTGATGGGATGAGCACTGGGCATTATACTATATGTTAGCAAATTGAACTCCAATAAATATATATATATATTACATATATACATATATATATAAATCAAAACTGTGACTAAATTGAAAAAAAAAAAGAACATAGGCCATTCAAATGTTTTATAAAAACAAAGGAACAAAAACAAGCCACACCTTTACCTGAGGCAAAAACCAAACATCCTGTGTATGAGAGTCAAGCTGACTTGCCTTGAATGTTGACCCAGTGGCTCATTGGCAAGTCCTCAGCTGTTCTGAATCTCAGTGTCCTACTCTGAAAAACAGAGTATAATAATATACTCTAGATATAACATAGATAGCTCCTAACATTGGTTTTCAAAATTATGGCACATAGGAAGATTACCAAGGCAAACTGCAGTAGTGCTTGCCAATATGCAGTTCTTTTTCTTCCTGGGCACGTGTAAGATCATGAAATTAGCCACCTTGAAGTTTGTAAAACCACATGACAAGTGATTCAGGACAAGGCAGCAAAAAGTCTCAGTGACATTCTCCAGCTTCCATCTTTCCCCTTGCTGGAGAGTTTGGGGGCCATGTATTTCAATGGGAGGGCCAAAATTACTGAAGCAGGATGGATGGGTGGATGGATGGGTAAGTGGATGGATGGTGAGAGCTTCCTGGATAGTTGCAGGAAATCACAATGGATTTTGCAGAAGCAAAATATAAACTCTTGTTGTTAAACCACTGTGATATTGGGGTTGTTTGTTACTGAAGCATGGTTTAATCCAACATGATTTATACATATGTAATCTCCACCATTGTCCTTTCTTGTATAGCAAGGAATAGCTATAACCTCAGATCCTGCAGGACGTGAGTAGTAGGAGAAAATCAAGCACTGGTCTACTGGCCTTTTGAACTTTTAATGTGAGGCTAAGGGCTGAACATGAAGATGTGGGAATGGGAAAATAAGCCATGGTCTACCGCCAGAATTTAGAATGCTCAGTTCATGTTCAGGCATCACTGTATAAACCTGACTAGCCTGTCTCTGGAAGGGAGCTTACCCTAATCCATGAAACTCTCCCCAGATCATCCAGTCCTCTGTGCATTTTTTCCCCAGGAGCCACTAAAGCCCAGAACAAATCCCCTTATGTGAAGATTTTACAGTAGCCCTTCCCCTGCCTCTGAGTAATAGGAGTTGTCTGTTATCTCTAGCTAGAAAATTAAAGTTTTACTTGGCCACAGCCAAAAGGTAATACAATTCTATAACCTTGTGGTTTCATCTGTTTATTACTTACTGTTTGGGGAGAAGACAATAAATAAAATATCTGCGCATGTAATATCCCCTTTTCCCTCCAGGGACTCATATAGGTTCCAAATTTCTAAATAACCTCAGTGTGAAGTACTGTTTGTAAACAGTCCACCAGCTTCTTTATGGCTCTCTCATTAACCTTTTCAACCTTCCAGTTCCTGTTTCTTGGGTCTGATAATTTCTATTCAATAATCTTAGTACAAACTATTGCATAGACTAAAATAACAGAATGGGCACGTCCTTACACATACTCAAATAGTGTGCCAGTCCCTGTGTAATTACGGGACTATAAAACATCAAGGGGGGGGGCATAAGATAAAGAGGAGGCTATATATGGATGATAACATAAGTCACAGAAAAACTGATCTTGGGCAGCTGGTTCCCCACCCACAACCATCTACATTCACTCCCTCCCAGTTATCTTCAGCAGAAAATGCAGGAGCCAACAACCATGCTAAGAACTACCACCAAAAAAGCAAGGCAATGAGATCCTTACAACCTTGCGAGCTTCTGATCTTCAGAGTTTTCAGATGCCCTGGAAAGAGGATCCTGAGTATAAGGGGGTGGGGGGCACAGACATAGTTGTTTACTTGTTAGTAAGTGTAGCCTGCTACCTATCATCCCCACCTCTCCTCACCTGCTGCCCTGGCTTTGGCTTGATGACACATCACTTCTATAATATGAAACAGAAGGACACTGGGCCTCAGGCATTTTCATTTCTTAAAGATGCTTGCTGGCTCGTTAAGATTCCAGGATAACAGTTACCCTAATGTGGTTTTTTCCAATGTCATCTGCCCAGTCTTGGGATGAGAAGGATCATCTGGTCCTTCCGCCTTCTCACTGCTTCCATCAAAACCAGAAGAGGATTCCATAACCTCAAGTCTTTTACAACTTGATAAAACACCATAATAATTCATTTGTTCTCCTAGGTAATTTTAAGCCTCTTATCTTTAATTGTAGAATTAAGGATTTTATCTGCCATGAAAGGAATTTATCGCATCAACTAAGCCATGTGCAGGGTAGAGGCAGAGGGGAGCTTCCTAGGGCTCCTACAAATCATGCTAAGTCCTGGGGGATCCAGAGCCGACACCACTTCAGGAACATGAGAGGCTGAAGTCAAAGGAGACAGGTGAGTCAGGGTGATTGTTCTGCTTTCTTGCTCACTTGGCTGTTCTCAGGTGCACTGCTTCTTAAGAAGCTCTCTTCTACAATGGTTAAGGGAAAAAAAGTCCTGGAATTGCTGGTTTCTGGCACTGCAGCCCTTGGTCCTGGAAACAGGATGAGCTCCCTCCCCTTCCTTGGTCTTCTAGGATCCTCTCTCATCCTAATACCGTGAGTCTACACAGCCCAGTCCTTCTGTCCCTCCATCTCCCCTCCCCAGGGCCACATTCACTGAGTTATTTGTGCCCCTTCACCAAATGTCCCCCAATGCTGCCACTTTCCCTCTAGAAAGATTATCCACTCCCTCAAAGCACAGAGTCCTTTGCCTTGAGGTCTTTAACAAAGGGATATCTGGAAGTGTGGGAGGAGTGAAAGAGCTGGAAACTTCCCATTAGTCAACAAGTATCAGCTCCAGAGGTAGTAGAGCCTAAGTGGTCACAGAGGAAGCTTCAGTCATGGGAGAGGTAGAGCCAACAGAGACAGGCGAACCTGATCCAGGCTATTTACCACTTTCCCTTCATACGAAAGTGTGTCTATGAGAGAGAGAGAGGATGTTGAGGGAAAATTGACATCTTTGACAATAATTATAGTTACCAAGAAACTTTAAAAGTGAGAAAAAGAACTGAAACTTTGGCTAGCTAAAAGTAATACTAATTACAGCCTTTATGCAAATTAACTCTAATTATCATGCAACACAATAATAATATGTCTATTGCTATAAAATGTCAGATTAACTTTCTTGTAAATTTTCCATAACAATTCTTGAGCTTACCTCATGTGCAAAAATTGTGCAAGTAAAAACTATAAATTAGCAGGACTACCCTGTCTTTTCAAGTCCTGTGCCCACATATCTACATGCTTGTTTTATCTTTTTCCTTAATAATTTTTAAATAGTCTTTATGCACTTAGGAGAGAATTTGTCTACTACATGTGCTGCAAATACTTTCTCCAGTTTGGAACTTGTCTTTTAATTTTGATGGTGTATTAGACTCCACAGAAGAAATTGGTCTGAGTGGGTCCTTCATAATCATCACTTCATGTGCTCACTTTCCATGAAGCATACTCTCCTGCTCACAATTTTTTCAAAATATAGAAAAAGTACCCATTATATCCATTTGCTGAAGCCTGAAATTCCTTTGAACAAGAAATAATCTTTCATTCCACAATTAGAGATAAAAGGTTTACAAATGCACAGAACCTTAGAGATAACACATTAATGTGTTTTCAGGTAAATGTGTGTGATTATAACATTCTTGCCTGTTTATGGGATGGGGTTTCACTTAGAAAGCAGTAGAGAATTTGGTGCAAGAATGGGTGAGGGAGAGAGGCCACCAAGAGCAGTTCAGAGTCCAAGACTGACCACTTCCTAGAATCTTCTCTGACCTCCATGTAGAGTTAGATACCTCTTGCCTGTGGTCCCACAACACCCATGTATATCTCTGTTGTATCCCACCATTCTCACAGCAATATAATTGCTGTTCACTTCTATCTTGCCCCCTTTTCTATAAGGTGCTTGGAGGGCAAGGACTATACCAACTAGTTGGCCATCATATCCACAGCACCACGCCCTCATACATTTTCAATAAATATTCACTGAATGCATGAGTAAAGGAATACATCAATAAATCAATGTTATTGTTTCCTTGAGAGTTTATGTGACTGGGTCACTATTTGTATCAAAGAAAGATAGGAAAGAACTGGATATTAAAAGAGAAATTTGAGTCCCTACAGGATAACCACCACCTTTCCAGGATGTAGCCCCAAAAGGCCCCAGAAATAAACTCTACTCAAAGATCATGCCCTCCCTCTGAATTCAGATTCCAATATATCAAGATGAATGGGAATAATGCCTCCCTCCCCTCATTCCCCAAGAGAAACAGAGCTTCCCCTAATCATCTGAGATCCTCTAGTGCCTCTGCTAAATCCCAAGTAAGGGACAACTGGATTTTTAAGAGCTGCCCAGAAGAGAAGTCCTCACCCAGCAGGGCACCTTGTCTAAGCCAGAGCTCCTTTAGCATTCTCCTGAGTATTTTATTATTAATCAGACTTGAACCTCTTTACCTTCTTGGAATTTGCTGAGCTTTTGATACTCCATTAGCTGACCTCAGATAACACCACATCCTGCTCTCTGTACCCATGACTATCTGCAATGAATCTCAGAGTCCTATCTAGAGAGCACAGGCTGTCCCCAACACACAGTCAGGGCTGACCTCTCCTCTGGCCGTCCTGGCAAGTTTAGCCTGACCCACCCTGGCTTCTGCTTCATTCTGGTCCCTTGTAGATAGGCACTTCCCCATCCCCTGCCCCACCCTCTGTAAATACATTCAGCCCTGACCATACACCCTTGCCTGCCCATGCCTGAACCCACCCTGGACAATGTCAGCTCTTTCTGGCAAGGTCTGTGCATGTGCATCACATATTAGGGGGTTGTTTGCTGTGCTAGTTTCTTCTTGCATCCAATGCTGAGCATCCCCACCTACTTACCTCTGTTTTCAAACTCCTGTTGCCCAAGTGATATAACCTGGGCTTCTAGATTCTTATGGTCCTAGCATTGGCTCAGATTCCTCCTCCTGGTTACTCAGTGATCATTCTTCTGGGAACCATCCAGGCTGCCTCAGAGCTCAGGACTAATCCCTGCTCTGTTGCTGAGGACTACAGGCACCTTCAGAAGGTACCTCAGCACCCTCCCCACTGCACACTCTCTTCTTCGGTTCCAGTGGGCACCCTCCCAGTACTGCTCACCTAGCTCATCATTGTCCAGCCCCATGAAGGGGACAGAACTACAACCACCACTTGTGCCACATAAAATAAAATCAGACCTCTTTTGAGAAGATCATTGGCAAACCAGCAGAGTGTGCAGGTTCCCATCCTGGGGAGAAGAACCTATCTCAAAATGTTTTAAAACAAATTTACTAGGCAAGGGGGACTGAGGAAATTCTAGTTGACCATAGGACCACAAGAGCTTTAGAACTGAAGAGATCAGTTGCTGGTATTAATGGGTCTTTCTAATGAGGTCTCAGATGGTTGACCCAGCTTCTACCTACACTACCAAGAGCCTCTAGGCCATCCAGATATGTCTTCCCACAGGCTCCTTCATGCCTGGCTTACCATGAGCCCCCACCCTCAACCTGAGTCCCCAGTCTTGCCCACATAAGCCTGTTCTCAGCTCTCACACAAACCTCCATCACCTGCTTCCTCCCTGGGCCCCAGCAAGATGAAAGGTTCATCTTAGAGAAAATACACTGATGTTTCATGAAAAAATATGTGATGACAGTCTTTTCCTATGTTTGTGAGAAAGAGTTTTATCTAGAAAGTGGTAGAAAGTTCCATACCAGCATGAGTAAGGGAATGAAACCACCAAGAAGAGCCCTTGGGGGGCTCTAGACTTCTCATTGCAGGGACCCTGTCCCAGTTTATGTCACTTCCTCAATCTCCTGCCCACTTCCCACCAAAATCCATCCATTCTTCTAGGACTCTGCTAATAGAAATGTAGAGCCATAGAATTTTAGGTGTATATGATATAACCATAACACAGGAACATACAAATCTCTATCCCAGTGCAGGAAAACCAGAGGACACTTCTTATAAGAGGTGGGATTTTTGGTCTTGGGTCCCCTCCTTTATTGACAGGTTCCATTTCTGCTTCATAATATCCTGTCCCCTATCCTTCTAAATCAGCTGTTTGATCCTAGGCAACTGTCTAAATTTCTTTATGCCTTTGTTTTCTCATTCAGCAAAATGGGATATTATATCTTTTTCAAAGGATTGACCGGAAGATTGGAGATAATCCTATGTGAATCACTTCTCATGGAACCTGGGACACTCCATAAATGTTACCTCTTACTATTTCTTTCTTTAAGCTTTTGTATCTCTTAGTTATTCTTTAAGAAAACCAACCCAAACCAATTTCTCTGTTAAACAGTATTTAAGGGCAATGTATCTTGCCAGGTAATTTAACTTTCCCAGGTAATATAACTACACTGAGCCTGCAAGTATGTTTTCATCCAATGAGAAATATACCTGGAGAATCTCAAGCTTCCTGGCAGATGGAGAAGGAAGTACTTTAGGGGAAGTGGGATTCATAGATCCCCAATATTAAGCAAAGTAGGTAGAAGATACCTGAGAATTATGTGGGCTTGTTGTCCAAATTCCTAAAAGCCTCGAATGAAAAAGGACAAGCGAGAGTTATTTTCACACTTCTATTAGAAAAGGAGGTTATGACATATTTTATTTATCCTGCTCATGCCATATAGTCTCTTTCCTTTTAATTTTGCTTAAGAGTTAAAGCATGACATGACTAATTTAATTTAAATACCTAAACTCCCAGGCTATTTAACAACTATGGCAATGTTTATTTTTATACTTTTATAGATTTTTTTCTATGTCCAAATCAATTCCACTATTCTGCTAAACACTGACATCAGCTTTGGCAGACATTTATTACGAAGGTGTTTCTAGCTTTTCCAAAGGCTGATATTTTTCCGAGTTTATTTAAATTCTATACAAACACCAAAAATTCTCCTAAGGCAAGCTCCTCATCCTGAACTGCCTTCCAGTTTTGATTAGCAGGTCTATTTCCTAATGGAAAGCCAAAGGTGTAACATGTTTCCTTCACTGCTTTTTATCAAATACTCCTTTGGAGGAGTGTTCATTGCCTGTTAATTGTCTGAGTTTATTTCCTTCATCGGTCTTATTAAAGCAGAGTTGGCTGAGGGGGCGACAGGGAATGTGGCTGTACCTCAGCAGCCTTCAAAGTCATCTTTAATCTTATAATCGCCTTCATCCTTCAGCCAGCCTCTCTTTTCCCTTGCCTCCGTTTTTTTCCTGGTTATTCAGAAAAGCCTTTCTCATTCTCATTTGCTCACATTAATTCACCCTGCTCTTTGGCTGCCCTAACTTGTGCTGCATATTCTCATTTGATTCCCTCCTGTTCTTTTCCTTTCCAAGTCAGATTTTTCTTTGCTCATAGGTTTTTAAGCCACCCTTTGTAAATCCACTTTGCAAAGAGCAAGCAATCTCCAATCTTCTTTTCCAGAGCAATTGTAATCCACTATGCTTTAATTATAGTGTCTATTCAGTGTTCAAAATTCCATCCAGTTATAGATTTTAATACGTCTTCCCTCTGCACCATATTTATTAGATTGATTAATTCCCCAAATGTGCTTTTTTGAAGTTTAATACCCTTGGTCTTTGAAGCCAGTGCTTACTTAAAGAATTCAAGAAGATCATGGGTAACAAGGCAGCTGCCTTGGGTTTAACTACGTAATTCAGCTGTTGCTATTCCCATTAGTTAGTCCTAGCGTTATTCCACTCGAAGCCTGAGTTGCCAGCATCTTAATCAAAACACTATACTGTCCCTGTCCTGGGACACACTGTGACAGATGTGGTTTTGCCTATAATCCATGGAGGACCTGCACCCAGGAAGTTTCATGGAAAGATAAACAAATCAAGTAAGGACTGGCTTGTTTCCTATGGTTGTTCACCCTCATGTTAGAGGATTGATAATAAGAGCAACTCACATTTATCTGGACCTTCATTTTCATAGAAGTGAAATGAAGAATGAGGGCTAGATGATTTTTAAGACACCTTCTAGCCCTTGTAAATGCTTCTATGATTCCAATTTATTCTTCCAAATTGTGAAGTTCTATTTCCAGTATATTAATCTGAACTACGAAACACTTTGTCATTTAAAAATAAATATTTTGGGATGCCTGCGCAGCTCAGTGGTTGAACATCTGCCTTCAGCTCAGGGCCTGATCCCAGGATTGATTCCCACATTGGGCTCCCTGCGGGGAACTTGCTTCTCCCTCTGCCTGTGTCTCTGCCTCTCTCTGTGTGTCTCTCATGAATAAATAAAAATCCTTTTAAAAAATAAATAAGAATATTTTTGATATGTTGAGTAGTTAAATCTATCTTATCTTTTTTAAGAACTTTATTAAGGTAAAATTCACATACAATAATATGCACATATTTAAAGTGTGTGATTTGATAAGCTTTGCCATATGTATATACTTGTTAAATCATCATCACAATCAAGATAACATTAATATCCATCACCCCTACTTTGGGATTAGTTGAGTATCCCTTATGATTCCATATTACCCACCTTGTCAAATTTTTAGCTAGAATTCTTTGTAGTTTTATTTCAGTAGTAGCTCTAAAGTTTATATAACATATACACCTTTAACCTATCACAATCTACCCTCAAGTGATATTGTACCACTTCATATATAGTTCAAGAATTCAGCAATCAAAATTTCATTTCTTCTCTCTTAACCTTTGTGACACTGTTGTCATACATTTTCAATTATTTATTTTATTAAAGCAAAGTTGACACAAGATTTCACATTAACTGCAGTTAAACAACATAGTGATTCAACAACTCTATACACTATGCCATGCCCACCAAAGGTGTAGCTACCATCTGTCGCCATACAATGGCTATTATAATGATACCACTAACCATATATTTTGCTTCTATGTATTATAAACTCCAATGATCATGTTCTTTCAA
Organism: Canis aureus; assembly: GCF_053574225.1. Taxonomy (NCBI): domain Eukaryota; kingdom Metazoa; phylum Chordata; class Mammalia; order Carnivora; family Canidae; genus Canis; species Canis aureus. Next base: position 59,153,868 of record NC_135616.1, read on the forward strand.
AGAAATTAAAGTAATTGTTTAAAGGCTTACATTCACCTACATAGTTGCCATGTTCTATGCTCTTTATTCCTTTGTATAGATTCACAGCTCCATTGTGTCATTTTTCTTCTGTCTAAAGGACATTTTTATTCTACAGTAAGAATATGTTGATAACAAGTTTTTTCAGTTTTGTACATCTGAAAAACATGCTTTTTAATATTTTAACATTAGCTGTTGAAACATATTTTCACTGGGTACAAAATTCTAAGTTAACAGTTATTCTTCTCTCAGTACTTTAAATGTTGACCCACTCTCTTCTATTGTTTCTGATGAGTAATCTGTGTCATCCTTAACTTTGTTCCTCTATACATAATGTATCCCTTTTTCTCTGGCTGCTTTTAGGACTTTTCCCTTTAACACTGACTATTACAGAGTTTATTATGTGCTCCAGTGGTTTTCTTCACATTACTTGGGCAATCATGAGCCTTGAAATTATAGATCTACATACAGTTTTTATCAAATCTGGACAATGTTTGGTCACTATGCCTTCATATTTTTTTTTTTTTTTTGCTTCTCTCCTCTCCTCTCTTTAAGGGCCCCGATTACATGTATCTCAGGCCACTGGAAGTATATACCACAGTTAACTGAGGCTCTTTTCATTATCTTCCCCAGGCTTTTATATCTGTGTTTCATTTTGGATAGTTTCTACTGTGTTTTCATGTTCAATAATCTTTTCTCCTGCATTGTCTAATCTGCTATTAATCCTACCTAGTGTATTTTTCATCTCAGAAATTAAAGTTTTTATCTCTAGAATTTTTAAATATATTTCCTACAATATGATCTTTCATATGCTCCATCTTCCCTCTAGCTTCTTGAGCATATGAAATGTCTTTGTCTAATAATTTTGTCATCTATGTCATTTCTGGGTTGGTAGTGATGGATTTTTCTCCTGATTATGGATCATCTATTTTCTTCTTTACTTGCCTGATAATTTTTTATTGGATGCCAGACATTGTGCATTTTATCTTGTTGGGTGCTGGATATTTTCGTACTTCTATTAATAATCTTGAGTTTTGTTCTGCTTCACCATTAATTTACTTGGAAGCAGTTTGATCCTTTTTGGCCATTCTTTTAAACTTTGCTAGGCAGGACCAGAGCGGTGCTTTGTCTAGAACTAATTTCAACCCACTGCTGGAGCAGAACCCCTCTAATTACTCTACCCCATGTCTCACGATTTAGGATTTTTTTCCACTCTGGTAGGAATAGAATATATTCCCAGTCTTGTTTGAGTTTTGAGACTGTCCCTTCCAATCCTCTCAAGTTATTCCATTCCCAGCTTCAAAGAGTTTCCTTATAAGCACGTGTTGATCAGTACCCAGCTGCAGACTCAAGGAAGTCTGCTCTCTATGCAGCTCTCTCCTGAGAGTATCTGCCCTGCAAAGTCCAGGTACACTGGCCTCCCTAGACTATCAACTCTCCCTGCTTAAATCAAGGAGATGCCGAAGGTTTTTCTGCATTTCCCCTCCCTATGCCATGGCCTGGAAAGTCTCTCTTGGTAACATAGGAATAATCAGAGGACTCACATCATTTGTTTTCTCTCTCCCAGGGATCACTATCCCTGTTCTTTGATGCCTAACATCTTACTTATAAACCATTGTTTCATGCTACTGTCCAACTGCTTAGCTGTTTCGTGTGAGTAGGTAAATCTAGGCTCTGTTACTCCATCTTGGCCAGAAGCAGAAGTGATCCACCTGAACTGAAACTGTTACTGAACCTCATTTGAGGACCATCCCCCTAAGTATTTCATGACTATTTGCCATAGACTGTCCTTTTGTCTTCTAGTACCACGGCGTCAAGTCATTCTGAACAACCTTTCTTAGTCTGCACCTAAATATATTACTGTTTCACTAATTTTTTTCTTCATGTTATAAACAGTTTCATGAAAACACCATGAATGCTTACTGCTTTTCTTTTTACCTTGGCTTCCACTATCTGTGACTCACATTATTACAGAAGTCTTAGTAGAGGCAAATCATTGGTGCTGGCTTAGTTTGTTTCAAGAACCAGAAACAAAGGTTAAAACATTTTGGTGGCCTCATTCTAAGTCCATTTTACATGTTTCTTTTTTGTTTTTTGGGTTTTTTTTTTAATATTTACACATTTGGTGATGACTTCCAAAAATAAGGGAAGGTCTTCTCCTGGGGGGATAAAATGATCTTTGTACATAAGAAAGAAACTCCTCTTCCAATTATTTACCATTTCCAAAGAATAAACTGGCTCTATTTCCCAACAATGCTCCAAATGGATTGTAATTTTTTCTACAAAATCAGTTCTTTCTTTTTTTTAAAGATTTTATTTATTCATTCATGAGAGACACAGAGAGAGGCAGAGACACAGGCAGAGGGAGAAGCAGGCTCCATGCAGGGAGCCCAACATGGGACTTGATCCCTGGTCTCCAGGATCAGGCCCTGGGCTAAAGGCGGCACTAAACTGCTGAGCCACCCAGGCTGCCCCAGTTCTTCTTTCTTTAGTCCCCTCCTGTTAATTACATATTTTCCTATTCCACATAATATTTAATGGGTGAATTTAATACAGACACATTTACACACCCCAATCTAGTGCTCTGTTTGTGCCAGTACAGACTATTTCTCAACCCATTTTTCATGTACTATAAAAAACAAAAACAAAAATGAATGCTACAAAGTAAATAAATGACACCAGAATTGAGGTCCTGGGAGAACCCATTCAATTGAAAGCCTGTTTGTTAATAGACAGTAAAGTGCCTTGTGCCCTAGGAAAGAAAGGCGCTATAAAAACTTATAATATTGTCGCCACAGTTAGACCAGTTCTACAGCACACAAAAGAGCCAGAGATATTTCCTTTAATCTAGTTCCTATGATTTCACCATGTCACCTTGATTTTTATATCAGGTGACAGAATAAAAAGTTTTCTGTCCCCACTCCTGTCTTCCCAGTGGGCCTATGCTCCATGCTGATGTGCACTGTTTTCTGTTCTCCTGGCAGCAGGGCAGCATTCAAACACTATGGATAAGATTGGCAGCCTATCAGGAGCCTGAGGGTGCAGGCTCATCATCCAGGAACAGAGGGAACCAAGCTGCAGGCTTGTTCTGAGGCTCAGCACATGCTCCCTGTGTGTGGTCAGGGAAACTAGGATCAGTGAGACCCTTTCTGAGCTCAGTTTCCTACAGTCCTAGAATGGTCACTCTGGTCCACTGAAAGCCCATTTCTCCCTGACCCTCCTTCTCAGAATTACCAGACAAGCAAACAAAGAATTGTTGGACCACGCATTTTCTCAAAAGCCATTTTCTGCCTGCAAGGTTAGACCTCACAAACTAATAGAGCCAATCATATGAAACAGGCCTTCTAGATGATATTTTCAGGAGTAAGTGACCAATGTAGCCTCCTTTCTAACTCTGGAAAAGGGCACATGGTATTGGAGAAATGCCAATGATCTTCTGGAATGAAATAACCTTATCTGGTTCTTTACTAACAAGCTTCCTCAAAAAAACATAAACTTACAGTTGGGTAACTCTTTATATTGCTTATTTAAAAATACATACCAGGCCCCTCTTCTGAACCAGGCACAGTGCTAGGAGGTGGACATGTGGAAATGACCAAGGCAGACATGGCCCCGGCCATCAAGGGGCTCACTATTTGTTGAAGAGATCAGACGAGACAAAAGCACTTACAACAATGACAAGAGAAGCCCAGGATGTAAACACATGTAAGAGGGGCACTGCATGCAGGCTTTGAAAACTCAGGAAAAACATCCCTGTGGAAGTCATTCCTATGTTGAAATCTTCTAGATGACAGAAAACTTAGGCTAAAAGAAATGGAGTGGGAGAGACAGAACAGTGTTCCAGGTGGACGAACCATCATAAAATAAGATCTTTGTGAATGGCTTCTCAAGACTGGAGTCCAGTGTGGGCTTGGCGGGAGGGAGGCAGGATATTATGAGAGAGGGGGCCCAAGGTGGCAGCAGGTGCCCAATCCAAGGCTTTGGGAATTTAACATGCAAGGTGTTTGAATTTTAACCTGGTGGCAGCTGTGTACCACTAAAGGCTTTAAGCAAGGTCCAATAAGATGAGACTCACATTGTAGAAAGATCACTCAGGCTGGGAGAGTATGGGGCACAGGGAGCAAGGCAAAGATGAGGAAAATAATTAGGAAACTACTGTCACCTAAACAAAGAATGACTCTAATCCGAATCAAGTTAGTGGCAGTGGCATTTAAGAAAAAGTAGATAAATTCAGAAATCCATATGAGGTAGACTCAACAAAAATACACGAGAAGTGGGAGTCAAACAAGATGCTTCTATGAAGGGAATGGTGGTACCATCTGATGAGAGAAAACATAAGAGGAGACAGAGGTCCATAGTGCACACTAAGTTTCTCTTTTATCAGTTGACTCAAGTGCCTGTGGGAAGTGAGGGAGATGGAGAAGTAAGATGGTCATCAGGCACCCTGTACCCAACCCTCACTTGTGAGACAAGGGTTGACAGGCAGGATACTGAGAAGCAGAGAGGCTGAGGCATGACATGAAAAGAGGATGTTCCTCAAGGACTCACAGCAAATTCATGGCTGTGTCCCCAGGTTTTGGTCCAAACCTCCAACCTTCTGACCTGGCATCCTTATCAAAGGGAATTTCTGATTTTACATTAAATGCCAAGTAGTGGTTTGGGGTAGTAGATACAGAGGCCCCAGAGCTAGAGACATATTATAAATAAGTCAAAATAGATGAATAAATCTGAGGATACTGAAGCTAACTTGCTATCTTCAGGCTTGATATGTGCCAAAGGCCTTGCTTAGAACAATGGGGACAGCTGAAGGCTGAGCCCATATGCCCTGAAGGCTGTATTTGACCAATAGCCCCTTCCCCCTATCTCTTGCTCCTCCTTATGAGGACATGGAGCATCCTGGTCCTGCTATCAGTGCTCTCATTCTCAGATGTGATTCTTCTCTTCGGACCCTTCTCCTATTTCTCCTGCCATCTGTATGCCACACAGGTTAGAAGAGATCCACTTTCTCAACAACCCGAAAATGTGCTGTGCTTCCTTCAAGCCCCCGCCCCAGTCCTGGCCCTGAGCTGCAAACAGATCCCTAGGCCACCATAACCACCCTCTATCCTCTAAACCTGTAAATGAATAATTGGGCTCTGATGTTACTGGGGAACTCTCATTGTACACAGGCACATCAGACTGCAGAATCAATGCTCTTTCCCATAGAGCTGGAAATGTAAATAAAGAGAGAAAAATGACTGTGGCATGAAATGCTCCACAGGGCTCCTAAGGACCTAATTATGAATGGATATTAAATATTTAATCTCATCTTTAACCCTGGAGGCTGAGGTCCAGAGTGGGCCTGACTTACTTCACTGGCCAAACTCCACAGGATTTTCCCACATTAATTTCTCTCCCACGGATAGTTTAGCCTCACCCTCAAAATGCACCCCACTTTCTCTCCACTTATGAAACAGACTTGCTCCTACCCCCACCCTCACCTTCCTGCAGCTCCCCCTTCCTCCCAGTGAATCTTTCTTAGTCTAAAAATCAGTAGTTTTATGTTAGCCCCATTTTTACTTAATAGTAACAATGATGACAACAACAGCTGGCATCTAGTGGATGCCTACCATGGAACAGGCCCCAGTGGATGCTTTAGAAACCTTATGTACATTCTCTCATGTAATCTGCAGAAAACCCTACGAGGCAAGTTTTATCATTCTATTCATAGATAGAAAACTGCAGCTCAGCCAGAATAACTGGCCCAAATTAGATCATGTATAATTGGCAGAGCTGGGATTCAAACCCAGGTCTGACTTCACAGTCCATGCACAACTACCATATGATAAAAATAATAATACTAAAAACTCACTCTAGAACTCAATAAATTCCTAACATTTCTTTTAATCATCAATGATCTTGGCTTAACCTCAGTTCTTCCCAAGATCCTATAAGGAGATGTGCACTGCAAGGTAAACTAGGCCATTTCCAAAGTACAGAGAAGAGGGGGAAAGTATGTCTAGTACCTTGTAGGTACCAGAGGCCTTGAAGCATTCTACCCCACTGAATCTTTACAACCACTGTAAAGATTTACAACCACTGTAAATTATAGGTATAATTACATCAGTTTTTCCAGTGAGGAATCTTAGATAACTTCTACCTCGCATCATAGACCAGATGAGCTATGGCAGAGTTGATCTGTATCACTGTCACTGCCAAGCCCAAGAGTGTTCTAATCCCAATTACCATCACACACAGAAAGCAGAGACACTTTCCTCTTCATTAATTTCTATAGGATGGCGGGCATGACAGTCAGCAGTGCCTTTTGTCCTTCTGCAGTGGTGCCACTGAAACCTTGATTTCTGACTTTGTCCTTCATTTGCATCTATTCTAAGAGGCACGTTTCACAAGGGCCTGCAATGATGTCTCTCCAAAAATAAAGGTAAATCTCAGAGTGTCACTTCCACTGTGGCCCAGTAAACACCATTCTCCTGTCATATTAACCTTCCCAGAAATAATAAACTCTGGAAAAACATTCAGAAAGAAAATTTTAAGAATAATCTAAAGACTCTGAAGAGTGAAAAACCAAACAGGTAGATTCTGGAAGGGTGTCAAGACTTTGAAGAAGGCAATTTGCATGGAGTAAGTTTCCCATTCTTACAAGTTTAAGAAAGAAATAGAATTTTATAGGGTGCTTTAAACTAAAGTAGTCAAAACAGAAAACCATAGTCTTTCTGGCCTGAAGAACCACAAGATAGATTTTGGCATATTTATAGTCACTGGAAAGAGAAAATCACAGAAATAAAAGAAAGTTAGAGAGATGGTCGCCCAAATTCTGTGCAAACTCTAACCTGCCCAAACCTCTGACTCACTCTTTAACTACCCTGCCCAAACCTCTGGCTCACTCTTTAGCTACTACCAGATGGACTCAAAAGAAGTTCAGCTAAGGATAAAAGAACTACATTTGGCTATTGGCCAACAGACAGGATGTGCAGTTTAAATCCAATCAAATTAACTACCTGATAAAACAAAATGTCAATCTTCTTCTAAGATATATAACTGAATCTGGAGTGTCCACAATAAAATCAACAGTATTGAGAATAAATTCAAAAATATTTGACATTTTAAATAGGTCAGACAGGGAAAAACAAATGCAATATGATTTCAATTATGTATTGAATCTAAAAACCAAAACACACAAACAGAAAGCAGAAACAGACCCATAAATACAGGGAACAAACTAATGGTTACCTGAGGGGAATGGGTGGAGGATGGACAAAATTCCTGTGAATAAGTCACAGGAATAAAAGGCAAAGTATTAGAAATACAGTAAATGATATTCTAATAGTGATGTATGAAGACTGATAGTAGCTATACTTGTGATGAGCATAGTATAACACACAGAGTTATCAAATCACTATGTTGTACACCTAAAACTAATGTTAACACTGTGTGTCAACTATATTTCAAATTAATGATCAACACCAAACTAAAGACCAAGAAATCTCAGAGAACAGCAGGAAGAATAAACATCAAAAGTACTAGATAGAGATATCATATTCAAATTTGGGAAAAGCAAACACAAAGAGAATGACTTGAAAGGAGGTGACAAAGTTGAAGAGAGTTGGGGACACAATTTTATATATGAACAAGAATAAGGATCACACAAAATTTCTCGTTAAAAACCATGAAAGCAAGAAGAAAGGGGAGTATAATACTTAAAGTATTGAAGCAAACAGACTAACAACCAAGAATTCAATATCCAGCAAGGTATTTCTTTTTTTAAATTTGTGTGTATCAATTTGGGTCATTTTTGTTGACTTACCATCTAATTCATTGATTTCTTTGCCTCAGTTAGCTTGAGTCTACCTAAAGAATTACCAAAAGCATTCTTCATCTTTATTACTCTCTTTTTTAGGTCCACCATTTCAATAAGACTATTCTATATAGTTTCTATCTTTCTGCTGAAAATTTCCATCTATTCATATTGTCTGTCTTTTCCACTAGGGCATTTAGTATAATTAATCATGGCGATTTTGAAATTTTTATTTTATAATCATAATATTAGCTTCATCTCTGAAGCTGGTTTTGTTAATTGCTTTGAAACTTGTTCATTTCCCCCAGTTTTTTTAGTGTCTTATTTTTAATTGAGTACTAAATATCATGTGTAGAGCAATACAGACTGATGTAAATGTAAAAAAAAAAAAAAAAAAAGATGACTGGAAACAGCAAAATAAATTTGGAGATAGACAATGCTGAGGGTTTTCTACCTTAGCTGATGCAAGCTGGTATACACTCTAAGCCATTCATTAGCTAGAACATGAGATCTGAGGGTGAATAGAAGTTTACTGAGTGCTCTAGGTACAGGAAAAGGCGCATGCAAAGGCTTAGAGGCAACAAAGACTTGGCACAGACGAGACTTGGAAAGGACACCAGTGTAGTGGGAGCGTGGGTGAAGGGAGGCTGTGCTTTGAGATGAGGCTACAGAGGTAGACGAGACTGCTGTCACAGTAAATATTAGAATAGGAAGCCCCTGAAGGATAAAAAGCAGAAAGCTGAATAATTCATGTTTGAAGAGATTACTCCGGCTATATTTGAAGAATAGAATGGAAAGGGGCAAGACTGAAGGAGGTTACTTAGTATTTGCCCAAATGAGAAATACTAATGGTAAGAACTAGGGTATTTGGGGGAAGAATCCAATAAAGGCAGAGAAACTCAAAATACACTGAGTTATAATTCAGTGTATTCCATGAGAAGAGAGACTGCGTCTGTTTTGTGTAGCAGTGTAACTTCCCTAACATGGTGTCTGCCACAGAAATATAGTACAGTCAATCCTCATTATTCACAGATTCCATATTTGTGAATTTGCCTACTCACTAAACTTTATCCCAAAATTAGTATTTGTGGCCTTTTTGCCATCACTCACAGATATGCACACATGCAGACAGGAAAGAACTTATAATTGCCTAACACACAAGTTCCTAGCTGAGGTCCAAGAAGGCAACACTTCCTTGTTTCAGCTCTCATGCCTCATAAATAGGTGTCCTTTTCACTGGATACTTAGTGCCACATTCTTTGCATTTTTGTGCTTTCTGTTGGTGCTTCTACTGTTTCAAAGGGTCCCTAAGTGCTAAAGAGTTTTCTAGTGTTCCTTAGTGCCAAATGGCCATAATGGGCCTTGCAGAGAAAATATCTGTTCAATAAAGTTTGTTCAGAAATGAGTAATAACTCTGCCAACTCTGAGTTCAATGTTAACGAGTCAACAATATATATTAAAGGTTTCTTCTAACAGAAACACACATAAAATTTATTGAGCAGCTGACAAAAATGTAGTGACAGAGGCTCACAAGAACCTAACTCCATGTTTTCCCTAGGAACAATGGTGTAGTATTCCCTAAATCTGTGTTCTCACAACTTTACAGAACATAACTCACTCAAATAACGAATATTGACTATAAATGCTAATTGAACAAATGAATGCAAGAGATGTGACAGCACTTACTCGTGAAATGAGGGCTGCAGGCCTGAACAACGGCATTGAGGCTGGTGTCTTTATCGGAAACAGGATATTCTGGGAAAGGAAGGGGTAAGGGGGGGCGGGAATGAACAATTCCATTTTAACATGTGTCTTGAGACATCTTGGACGTGATGACATCCAAGTAAAGATGTCAAGCAGCCAGGTGGATCTATGAGTCTGAATCTCAGAGGAGATTTCTGGATGGAAGACATGAACATACAGGCCACCAGCATATAGATGGCATGGAGAGCTACAGGGATAGAGGAGATCAAGTAGGAAGGAAATATAGCACATGAGAGGGCCCAGAGCTAAGCTGCAGTTGGAGAGGCCAGACTGAAGTGAGTAGCCCGCAGGGAAAAGGACAACCAGGAAATGTGTGGAGTCGTGGAAGCCAAGAGGGGGCTGTACTGAGAAGATATGTGGCCAGCCCTGGAGATGGTGGCTAGGGACCCATGAATATAGACTAAAGAGTTGCCCTGGGACAGCACAAGGCCACTGTCAATGAACTTAAGCCACCTGCAGGGCAAAGGAGCAGACTGAAGAATGAACAAAAAAGAGGAGAGAAAATCAACATGATTCGCCAACTTGTAGAAGTTTGGCTCTGAAGGGAAGCAGAGAATTGAGGCATTGGCTGATGTGAATACGGGTCAAGACAGGATTTTATTTTGACTGGATTTTAACATGGAAAATATTACATGTGTGAACAGGTAGGAACAACGCAGTAAGAAAGGGAATAATCCATGATGCTAAGAGAAGAGAAAATCGTAGACCTTGTGGAGGTAAGACATAATGGGATCCAGGGCACATCTGTAGGAACTAGCCTTTGTCAAGGGGAGTGATCACCACCCTTGCCGTGTGTGTGTGTGCACACCTCTGCAAGTGATATCCTAAGTTAGTGTAAGACTCTCCTGTATTCCTATTATCTTACTGATTTTCACCAAAGTTCCAACAGGTATGGTGCCTCCAGTCTCCCTAGGTTTGCATCTTTCTTTTTACCCCATGTTTCAACCTTCACATCTTTACACTTGATTTTCTATTACCTGTCTGGGGTTCTTCTAAGTCTCTTTTCTGACTCTCATTTCTTCCTAGAGATTTATCTTCTGTTCCCTTCTCCCAACTTCTAAAGATTTGAGTCATGCCTTTCTTTCCTACCAGAGGCACCGCCTGAAGGCAGAGAACTCACCTGGAATAGCTCTATCCCTCCTGTTTCACTGCCACCTAATGGGCAAAGTCTTCTGAGCATCCATTGCCCAACAACCAAAAAAAAGGGCTCAGTGTAAAGGCTGCGATTTCCTTAGAAACTTTATTTCTGACAGTTCTATTTATCTATTCTCACCAGTGTTCAGAATTCATTTGAAGCATGACTGCACTAATAACTGTTAAGTTTCACATACCCCAAGAATATCCAACTCAGCCAATCTATTACAGCACATGACATTCATGGACCTACTATCCGTTCTGCCAACTGCTTTAAACTTGCCATCTCATTATTCCCCATAACACCTGTAAGGTAGGTTTCATCATTCCCAGTTTATGGATTAGGAAACTGAGGCTTAGTGATCACACAGCTAATAAATCAGGGAGTCAGGATCTGAACTCATGCCATCCTCTAAAGTCTAAAACCTTCCTACTTTAGCCAGGTTGCCAAGTGGACAGGCAGTGGTCTCTTGGCATATCTTTTTGGCCATTTTATTTTTTGTATGCCCCAGGTCCCTAAATCTACAGAGATTGCCATGAAGAAAAATACCAATTCAAATCAACTTGGGTACATCTAGCTCAATCCCTGACCTATGAAACAGCTGCCTGTAGCCCCCTGGAAGGCCATGGTTGTGGTTTCTCTTTGTGAGAAACCACTATACACTGTGATTTTAACCACCCTCTTCAATGTAAGTAATGGAAATAAGATGTGGGTGGAATTATTTCAAGTCCCTGGCAATTTCTTTGGCACATTGTGAAAAATGGTGTTATAGAAGAGGCCTAGTCTATGTAAAAGTGAATAATAAATAATGAGCTTCAAAGACACAGCATGACAGGAAAGGGGCTATCCTAAGCTGGAACACACCTTGCTAATACATGCACATAGGTGGTAGGGAGGGATGTCTCCCTGCATTAGGTGTTATAAGAAGACCATTATTACCCAAGCCACACCAACAGAAGATAGTTTATGCAAAAGGGAGAAGCAGAGGAAAGATTTGGAGTGAGAAATGAACCCTGAGAATGAACTGAGGGTGCTCAGGAGGCCCCCCTGGCTTGCGGCAGTGTGAGCCTAGAACTGGGCCAGATGAAGCAGCAGTGGAAGGAAAGGATGAGGTAGGCAGAGAAGCCACAGATGGACTGTGTAAACCTCACAGGATCACAAAAGGATGTTTAGGGCTTTCTTTGAAACATTATAAAGGAAGTACAGAGGCAGAATATGAAGTGATTGATAACAATTAAAGATTAGAGCCAATCTTATTCCACTTGATATCCTTTTTTTAACCACGAGTACAGAGTTAGGTTACTACAGATCAATTTACGCTTTTTTCTATTTTAATAAAGAGGGCTCTGATTTTTTTTTAAAGATGTGATTTGATTATGTGCTAATCTCTGCCCAATTAATAGTGTTACTCAGACTGTCTCCAAAGCGCATCAAAACAACCAGTTAAAAAGAAAAGATTAAGTAAAACCCATTTTTGGCATTAGGTAGGTGTGTTGGGGGCATACCTGGGGACACCTGATTTCACAACCTCTTCGTGACTTTCAAACAACCTTACGTGCATAGGCACAGGCCCAAGACAATGACAGCCAGATTTTCAAACCTAGTTTCTCACAGACCCTTCAGCCCCTACAGAGGTAGAAGATTTGGTGGTGAGGTTTGTCTAATTAAGGGCAAAATGTGGGAGTAAAAACCCCCATCACAACCCAATTGCTTCATCACCCCTTCAAACAAGTTTTCTGAACAAAGAGTTTTTAAATGTGCAGCTGCACAAGACAGAGAAGGTGACATGGGCAACATAACACACAACCATGTGTGCATGCACTGCACATGCCCACACACACAGCATACACATGTATGCATGCACACAGAGCCCACAGCACTGAGGGTACATCTAAGCTAATGCTGTATTTGGTGAAGAAGAGAATCAATCTAACCTCAGGAAATGAAAAGTTTAAAATAAATGTCTTTATACAATTGTTACCTGAAATCACCTGCTCCAAAGCAAGATCATTACCAAAATTACTGTTAATATTAATAACAAAAAACTAGTATTTGCATAACACTTTACATAAATTATTGGGCTTTGAGGATATTTTGATAACATTTCAACAAATAGCCAAATTATAAAGAACAAAAAAGAAAAAAAAAAAAACAGTGTATCAGGGATTCCCAGGTTTTCTATCACTGAAGACCCCTTTTTTCTTTTCCCTACAAGGTTTCTTATTTTTGTTTTTGTCTGACAATCTTTACTAAAGAATATTCTATTTCCCTATCTTTATTCATCAAAGAACAGTGTTCAATAATCCACCTTATCTCACAGAGTTAATATAATTCCATGTGAGTTAACACCCTGATGCCTTGTTATCAGTAAGTCAATTTTAGTTTGCCTTGTTAACATACTGAAGAGAACGTTAAGGTCTCCATCACCCTCCTAATGGACTTCTAAGGGTCCTACAGCTCTGCGCAGAGGCAATGACTGAAATTTCAGATGATTATTTCCTACTCCATTCTTTTAAAAGTAAATATGTGCATAAAGAGGAAGGGTTTAAAAGAAAAGTGAGAAACCTCTGCTGTGTACACCCACATCATTGCTGTGGGTGTACATACACCACACACACATGCACACAAAGGCAAAGAACTAACCACTGCCAATACTAGTCTCACCAAAACTACATCTGGCCTGGCAAAGCTGTTCCTAGCACTCTCCACCAGCTCTGAGGTCAATCTGCCTGACTTCCTATCCTGGCCGTCATTTCTTAAGTAAATGCATGTGAAAGTTTCTAAACTTCTCCAGCCCTCAGCTTCCTCATCTGGAACATAGGTTTATAACAGGCATACCTGTTAGGACTCTGTGGTACCTCTATCAATAATGACATAAGAAAAGCTTAACATGGCATCTGGTACATGGCAAGGTAGTAGTATATCTTAGCTATAATTATCATTCTAAGTACACACTTTCAGGACCAGTGGCTGGCTCCCACGCTATTTCAGTGTCATGAAAAGAAAAATCTGGTCATTCATGAAGTCCCATTTTCTGTTGAGCCTCTTGTTCTCAACATTGTTAGAACAACTGGGCACCTCTGCTTTGATTAAACCTGAAACAGCAGGCACAGAAGTTAGGGATGAAAATCCTGAAGGCGAATTGCCTCTGTTCAAAGAATTTCTCTAGCTCCTACTGGCTAGGAAGAGCTGGATGTAACATGGAGTGTATTTCTAAAAGGGACAGAAACTAGAGTATATTAGTACTGGAGTATATACCTGAGGTTTATCTCCAAGCCTCATGTTTCCCTGTCTGTAAAACAGAGATCATAATTATCTCCTGAGGCACTGGAAATTTAATGAGATGGCAGAGGCCCCCCCCTCAAAAAATTAACTATCATGATTACTACACATTAACACATGAAAGTATGTTTGCTGGGGCAGGCACCTGGGTGGCTCAGTGGGTTAAACATCCGCTGCCTTCAGCTCAGGTCATGATGCCAGGGTCCTGGAATCGAGCCCCACATTGGGCTCCCTCCTCAGTTGCCTGTTCTCTCCCTCTGCCCCTCCCCCTGCTTGTGCTCTAATAAATAAATAAAATCATTAAAAATAAATAAATAAAGAGAAAGTATATTTGCCGAATCTAGTCCCTGGTGCAAAATAGAAGACTTCTGAAATCCAAATACATCCTCATTTACTAAGGCAAAGCACTTAGATAAACCGATAATTAGCCTTGGAAATGGAAGGCTAAAAAGAAATATCACTAGTAAATTTGCACATTTTTCTTTTCCCCTTGTACACATTAACTGTGGCTTGATCTTGAACTATGTCAATATACATCAGCTAGTTCAACAGTTTTAAGTGATCTACTTATTTTGCTGGTGCCTTCAGTTAAAGGACTGATTAGTAGTCAATTAATAGCTGGCCAATTTAGTCAAAAGCATTGAACCAGTTTTTCCCTAATAGTGCAGTTATATCAGAGGTCCTGTTGGAGACCTATGGACAGGAGAAATTTTTCCTTGCTTCTAAGATGGCTTAGATGACCCCCATGTCCAGTCCCACCCCAGATCCCCCTTCCTTAGCCAACTTATCTTTCCAAATCAAATATAACAGGGAGGGCTTTCCCTTTCTTCTCAACTTTGAACTTAAGCCTTTATAGACCTTCTCCATATTTCCATGGGGAAAACCAAACCCTACCTAAATAATAAAAAGTGGGAAAGTTTCCCCAGGCAGACTGTCTCTTCCGTACCTTGATTAGCCGAGCAAAATGTAGACATAAAATGCAATTGCTTTTTTTTTCCCAGATGCTAAAAATGTCAGCCTTGATTTACCCCGACACTCTGACTGACTCACGGCAGACATAAATCCTTCATGCCCAACGCAATCATTTTTTGACCTGCTCAGCGGTGGAGAGAGGGAGGGCTTTGCGTTTATCTTCCTGGTACCAGCACCTCGATCCCAATAACTTTTCCTTCATCTACCCCTGCGAGAAGCAAGGGCTGGAGGAATAAAGGCAGAAAGGCCCATGTTTATTATATTTTTTTCTGAAACCTAGGCAACAAGAGTATTTTTTTTAATTTATTAAGAAGGGAAGAGGAAAGTTAAAATAGTATTTTTATATATTTCCTCTCACCTGACCCACAACCTCAACCTCATCACTGCTTCATCCCTGCTTAGGAAAATGCGGGAATACTCCCCACCTGGAAAGCAGCTGTCTTTCTGCTGCAGGAAAAACCTGATGTCTTTCTGTTGGATACATTCCCAGGGCAGCACAGGTGACATTCCAGGGACTGATAGGAGAGTTATGCAAATTGCCATTGTTTGTAGTTTGCCCAAACACAGCCAGATTACTGTCAGTGTGGAAGCACACCCTCCATAAACGTGGCATGGGAAACACAATCCACTATGCAAATGGGCACTGGTTAACAGGGTCTGACCCCTCAATGAGAGGTTCTGGACCAGTCATCTCTTTCTTCATAATTAGGTCCCTGAATCCTTAAGATGGTCCCATGCATGTCTCATCTCTTCCTCTACAGGGACCTTGCTGCATTTTAAAATGCTATGGGCTCTCTTGAAGCAAGGAGAAATGTATACTTGATGGCACTGTTCTCTTTGCTCTTCATGGCTATGAGCCAGAATAATGATGCCCATTGCTCCCATAAGAGGTGGTCTCTTGCCTTCCAAATTCGCAAAGTGTATCACCTCTGTGAGTCACTTGTCTCCTACATAGCAGGGTGACATTCTATCTCTAGCCTCTCACCTTAACCTCTCCCCAAGGCCATGATGGCCAAGAGGCCCTTCCCAGCACTCCCATTTCTCCTTTTACTCCTGTCTTTTGTCAGTGAGGTTTTCTTCATCCTCTTCTGAGTTTCTAGCCAGGAAGTTTCTTAATGGCAGAGACTGTATCCCTGTGCTTGGTGTACAGTAGGTGCCCGATAATAAATTAATGAAATGAGACTGTCTTCCCATAACCCCAATCTTGGCCAAACAACCCTCTCATAAAAAAGACCCTCCTAAATCTTTCCAGAGACAAAACTGGAAGATTCTCCAACTATCCACATACTCCTACAAATCCTGATTTGCCTCCCTTTGTCTCTTTCTGTCCGAGCCTGCAGAGGTCATTGTGAAATTAATTCCAGGACCTCCTCAGCAGGCCACCTCCTCCAACCAGCCCAGGCCAGCCCCTGCCTATCTCTACTTTCCGACAGCTTACTTCAGGAGGGCTATACTCATTTACAGCCTCTTGGTTCTCTTGGAACGTGGGGTGCTCTCAGAGATGAGAGGGCAAGACACTCTGGAGTTCCACTCGAAGGACTGCCTCCAAGCCTACAGTCAAGAGGGCCTCTGCCCTGGCCCTCCAGGGAAGGTGTGGTTGTAAGAAAATTGTAGGTCTTCACAGCATCCAGAATAAGGATGATTAAGTATTTAAGCACCACTGTAGGCATTTTTATGAGTTCTTATTTGTCCCCAGACCACAGTGACACTAGAAACAAGTTTTTCCTGACTTTGTGAAGGGTAGAATTGAAGGTCAGCAACTTTAATCATCCCTCTCTGATTGAGGTTGGTCTTACTAATCCTTTACCTGACCCCCAGCTTTCTCCCAGCTCCAGTAAAGTCTCCAGAGCCTCTTTCACTCATGCACCATGTGGACCATGAAGACCCAAGCCCCATGTAGAGACAAAAGGAGCCCTACAGCAGCTATTTAGGCTCTAGCTCAAGGTACATTGTCATATACACTCCATTCTGCAAATCCAAGAGGAAAGGGGAAAAAATTAACACTAGCACTTAAGATGTTATGGAAACTGTGTGACATGCTCTGCTAGCCAGCCCCTGGCCTTGGAATCCATACATTATTTAATGGGAAGGAAGACATATTCTAAATGAGCCGGAACAATTGCTTAAAGGGGGGAGAGGGTGGAAAGGGAAGGATTGTGTATTTTTTTTAATTTCTCAGCCTGTGCCCGTTAGTTTTGTTTCTTATTTAGGATACAGCATTAATCATGCTAATATTTTACAGCCGGGCTTCACTCTTTAGTCATTACTTTAATCAAACCCATCAGCGAACGAAGGAACACGTTACCAGGTGGGAATAACTGCTACCGCTCGCTGTTAATTACTTTGCATTTTACAGCAATCAGCAGCAGGGGCTGAGATCATAATAAATTCATGACTTATGGGCCCATAAAATCATTACTGTAGGAAAATATGTTTTATCGGGGATTCGATGGGCCGCTGCTTAGAGAGAGATTTCTTGAAGGAAATGACACCCATGAAATTAAACTGATCCTTGCAGTCAGCAGAAATGCAAATGCACAAAGAGAGCAAAATTTTACTGTGGGAGAAAAGGGTTGGCTGGAGGTAGGACGGTGCAGGTTGAGCGAAGAGAGGCGTGGCTATGAACAGGGCGGGGCCAAGAGGTGCTGCGCTTGAGAGGATGCTCCGCTAAGAGGCTCCCAGGTAGGGAAAGCAATTAGCGCCAGGAAGGAAGGCGGCTCAGTGTCTGTGGGCCCCTCCAGAGGTCTGAGAGAGCAGTTCTTTTACTATACCACTGGCTCTACTTTGTTCCATACTTCTTTATTGCGGCCAACTTTTCCTCAATGGCTGAGCTAGAGACAGGTGGTCACAGAAGCCAAGAGGATGATGTTAAAGGCAAAAGGACAAGTCAACAAATCATCCCTGAGAGAGTCAGAAAAGGGAGGGAAACTCACCCCCTCCTCAGGCAACTCAGGTAGGTTGTTTGGTGGACAGGATCTCTCTTTAACAGAGGCAGCCCTGCCCTCGGCAGCTAACTCCCACTGCGACCCCATACATCTCCAGCCTAGCCTACAGGTCCTCCTGTTCTTGAAGGCCATCTCTGGCCCTTAGGAAATGCTCTCCAAGGAAGATAATTAAACCTACCATGTTTGTTTTGTTTGGTGGTTTCTCTATCTTCAAGTTTCTCACAAGATGTATTCATGCCATTTGTTTGAAACTATCTGTTTCCCTTTTCCTTTGCTTCTCCAATTATGCTAGACAAGCACAGACCCTTATTTAGTGTTATTTAAGCATGAAATTATAACAGATCCTTTTAAATGCTAAGGCACTAAAAATAAGTCTTTTTATCAAAGCACACCAGGTCCAGATCTACTAGCTCATTAATTTCTGTAACTCAGACAAGATTAAATTCAAACATAAGCAAAAGCTTCCAATGGAAGGTCTATTCATTCTTCCTGGAATATCACCATCCCTGTTCATCACTATCATCATAAATCACATTTCTAAAGGCCAAGGGAGAGGTTGTCCTCTCAACTAGGGTAATGAGCACAGCTGAGAGGGATCAATGTCATCAAAAAAATAAGGAACCACACATGAATTTGAATCCCACTCATCACTTACTAGTTGTAGGGTTATAGAGAAATTATTTAACTTCCTAGACTTTGATTTTTGATTCTGTAAAATAGGGGAAATTGTACCTATTTTTTTAAGATTTTATTTTTTCAGGAGAGACACAGAGTGAGAGGCAGAGACACAGGCAGAGGGAGAAGCAGGCTCCGTGCAGGGAGCCTGATGTGGGACTTGATCCCAGGACTCCGGGATCATGCCCTGAGCCAAAGGCAGACATTCAACTGCTGAGCCACCCAGGCATCCCTGTACCTATTTTTAAGTAAAGTTACTTTGAAAATGAAATGAGCTTATTGTGTACATGCAGCAAAAAATAAAACATTAGGCAGGTCCTCTGACAAAGTTGATCAACTCCTTGGAAACTCTCCACCACCCCAGCCCAAGGTCAGTCAAGGTAAACCTGCCAGCTCCCTGAAGGAAGTGAGGATACTAAGGAGCTGGTTGGAACAAGCTGGCCCACAAGAACCTCGTACAGCAGCAGCCTGCTACAAGGAATGATGAATAGATGGTATGGGACATTTGGCCACATTCCCACCCGCCACTGTGACTTTCAGGAATATGTACTGCACTCTTTGGTTCTTGGGAGATTTTTGAATCTCAGAAAGATCTGCTTTGGGAGCAAGAGGCAAGGAAGGTACCAACCTCCCTGGGACTGACAGAAAGTCCCTGACAAGCTGGGCCTGTACTCCAGGCTGTGCTGTCTACTTTTCTCCACAATAATCTCCTTCTCTTGCATTTACCTTTTGGGACCATTGGTAATAAAGAGAAAGAAAGAGTCCTCTTGCTATCATTTGCCCCAGCATCCTCTCCCCTCAATCTAAGGCATATGGCCCCAGAATGCCTCAACCCTACCCCCCTGCCTTCTCAGAGGCAGTGCTGGCAGCAAAGTTCAGCAAGGGAGCCCATTCTCCCTATGTTATTAACTGCCTCTCCTCCAGTAAAAGCAAAGATGGACCTGCCTCCCTGCCTAGTTCCTTCCCCCAGGCACCCAGCCCAGTCCACCACCTCAGCACTAGGGAAAGCAAAAGAGATGAGGAGTTGTGGACAAAATTAATTATTTTTAAATAAGAAAACCAAGAAATGCAATAACCCACCAGCATTTCATCTCTCAGGAGATCAGATTTTCAATATGATTTTGAATCACAAGTGAAATGAGTTAGATGGATGCTGACCTTTTAGCCACCTGTGTGTCCTTGATAAGTTACCTAAGTGAGCCCCTTTCAGTGGGTTGAAATAAAAAAAGGGAGGATTCAGCAATGTACGGGGTTTTCCCCTTAGTTTTTTTTTTTCAAGCCATATTGGAGCAGCTCTGGTACCATGGAAAAAAGAACAATACCAGCCTCATCACAGACAGGTTCAAGTCCTCCCTCTGTCACATACTAGGTACCCGACTGGATGAATCACTTAACCACTCTGATCCTCAGTTTCTCCATCTGAATTACTGGGATTGTACATCTACCTTATGGGATTGTTGTAAAGGAGTAAATGATTAATGCTTATAACAGGATATTCACAAATGCTCATGGTTAAAAACCTTATGACTAAATTAGCCCCTGGTTACTAAAATGGTTCCAAGGAGCTATTATAATGAGTAAAAGTGAGAATTCTAACCTGCGTTAGAAACCTCAAAACAGTTTGTGCTATAAAACCCATTATGTGTACCAGAATGCCTGTTATCAATTAGGATCCTTTGGCTACAAGCAAAAGACACTTACTCTAGACATCTTCCATAGAAGATGTATTTGTCAAAATAGATAACATATAGCTCAGTAACTTAACTTTAAATCTCAATTATCATTAGATCTACTACAAGGGATTTTAAAAGAGATTTTACCTAACCATTGTTGAGTGAGCAGAGGAAGACCCAAGAACCAAGGGAAAGAGGAATTAAAGCTCCATGTCTCTCTCTGTCTTCCCTGTTTTCATGTTTATGCTTTAAATATGCATAATAAAGTCATCTGGACTACTATAGAAATTTCCTATCATACTTAAATAACAGCACAGAGGTACTGTTCTTCAGATGTCATGCATACATGCCACTTTCTATTTTCTGTGTAGTATAACACACAGGAGCTCAGTAAATACATTGATACTGATTGTTTTAACAGAAAAAAATTCTTCAGGTATTGGCATTAGTTTGGGGACAACAACAGAGAAACTCCTTCTCTGACAGGGGAAAGGGAAAAAATGTTATCAGATACCAAATTTGTGTGAGGTATTTTCACATATTATCACAACTAACCCTAACAACAACCTAGGAGGTAGGGGAGTTAAGATACTGAAGATCTAAGAGCATGCCAGTGTATTCTTAGTGGGAAAGGAAAGATAAAGAGTGAAAGAAGAGAAAGGGAAGGAGAAGAAAGGCTTTGGAAACCAATAGGGATAAATAAATGGTTTGGGTCTAACAAGCAACCAACACAAAATCAAAATTATAAATATACCAAAGAATCCAGTGAAAAGTAAGGAGAAAAAAAGGACAGTAAATGGAAAAAATTAATAAGATGATAGAATTTCCAACATAATAGTAATTAGAATACAAATTAACTTATTAATTAAGATATAGAACCAGTCTGATTTTTTTAATCCAACAATATATTGACTACAAGATATAGACTTAAAAATACACAGATACAGAGATGCCTCGGTGGCT
Source organism: Canis aureus (assembly GCF_053574225.1). Taxonomy (NCBI): domain Eukaryota; kingdom Metazoa; phylum Chordata; class Mammalia; order Carnivora; family Canidae; genus Canis; species Canis aureus. Next base: position 59,175,090 of record NC_135616.1, read on the forward strand.
CAGCGGTTGAGCATCTGCCTTTGGTTCAGGCGTGATCCTGGGGTCCTAGGATTGAGTTCTTCCCGCATCAGGCTCCCTGTAGGGAGACGCTTCTCCTTCTGCCTGTCTGTCATGAATAAATAAAATATTTTTTAAAAATACACAGACATATTAGAAATAAAAGTATGTAAAAGATGTATTAGTAAAACATGGAACCAAAAGAAAGCTTAGTAGTGATATTATCTGGATGAGATAGAATTTAAAGCTAAATAATTTTGAAAGTAACAAAGAACATTACTAGTTCATAAAATGTAAAAGGGAGAAGGAAATTAAAAAGGCATAGCCAATATAAACATGTATGCATTGAATACAGCTTCAAATATATAAAGGAAAATCATCTAAACTACAGAAAGAAAGAGATTAATCAACAATTGTAGTTGTGGTAGACATATTAGAAGTCAATATACAAACAGAAGAAAACAGCACAGGTATCAAAACCCTAAATAACATAATTAGTAAATTCTTGCAAGCATATAAAGAATATATATGGGAATTCTCCAATAGATATAGTTCTTATCACACCTATTAGAATGTAAACCACATACAGATCATTAAAATAATTTCAATAAATTACTAATGAGCAACATCCAACTATATTCAACAATAATGAAATAGAAAATGAAATAGAAAATGAAATTGAAATTATCTACAAAGGGACAACTTAAGTAAAATTTGGAAATGAAATCACTTTTTACTATTTCTTGGGTTAAGTAGGAAAAGATGAGGAAATTAAGAAATAGTCAAAACTGCATAATTAAAACACCACCTGTCAAAATCTGTGGGACATAGGTAAGTTTATAGTTTTAAATAAATTATCAAGATGCAAGAAAAGTTAGAAATAAGTTAACTAAGCCTACAACTATGTTGAAGAAAGAGCAAACACAAAGAAATAAAAATAGGAACAGTAAGGCAAAAATCAATGATATGAAGAACAACAACAAAAGAGTAACAAATTTAAAAGATTTTTTTGCTTGTTTCCTAATAAAAATAAAATATAAAGATTCTGACAAGACTGGTCAAAAAAAAGAAAAAAACTAAATGCCTTCCCCATGAAAAAAGGATGGAAAGAAGGGAAGAATTAAGAAAAATAGCTGTAAGTGAATATAGTTGATAAAATAAATTTTTAAGTGCCAAAATTTATAACAAGATTTTGACAACTTAAAGAGACTAACAAATATATAAAAGAGCTAGAAATGGTATGCATTATTTTCCTGCCCCCAAACTAGCCATTTTATGGGGGAACGCTACAAAATTCTCAAGTAATGATGAACTCCAATTTTAAAACACTGCTTAAAAATAAATAAATAAATAAGAAAACCCACCTAATTTATCTTATAAGAAAAATATGATCTTGATCCTAAAACCAGATAAATATAGTATAAGAAGAGACAATTCTAGAACTATTTCACTTATAAATTTAGATACAAATATACTAAGTATCTAACAGAATCAACAATATTGTGTGTGTGTCAATCTCAGATGATGTTACCCATGAATGTAACAAAAATCAAAAATCGAACAGCATAATTTACCACATTTGGAATGAAGAAAAATAATGAAACTATACATAAATTATTAAAAGTTCATCAATAAAGGATGCAATAATTATAATAACCAACTGATACAGAAAGTACATTTGCTAAGGTTTGACACCAGTGACAAGGCATCTCATCCTCACTATTTTAACTTAGGATAGAGATCAGTTATAAAAAAAGTGAAAAAAAAGAGGTATAAGGATTGAAATGCAAATATTTAAATTGTATTCTATGAAGATGTACTTGTTAATCTACCTAAAAGAACTTATACAATTAACAGCTGCCAGATACAATATTAACATAAAAAAATCAAAATAGTTTCTCTATACTAGTAAAGCCTAACTTAGAAAATTTCATTTTAAAAAGAGAAAAATACAAGGGCACCTAGGTGGCTCAGTCAGTTAAGCCTCTGATTCTTGGTTTTGGCTCAGGTCATGATCTCAGGATCCTGAGATCAAGTCCTGCATTGGGCTCCCCGCTCAGCAGAGAGTCTGCTTATCTGCCTCTAGCTCCCTGCCCCTCCCACTGTTTGTGCACGCGCACACACTCTCTCTAAAATAAATACACCATGCATGCAACAAATAAGTGAAAAGATTCCATGCTCTTGGATAGAATGATTTAACCATTTAAAGATGTTATCTCTGAATTAATATATAAATTAAGACAACTGAATTAAAATCTTAAGTTAAATTTCTGTGAAACACAATAAGCATATTGTTATTTTTTTTTTTAATTTATTTATGATAGTCACAGAGAGAGAGAGAGAGAGAGGCAGAGACACAGGCAGAGGGAGAAGCAGGCTCCATGCACCGGGAGCCCGACGTGGGATTCGATCCCGGGTCTCCAGGATCGTGCCCCGGGCCAAAGGCAAGCGCCAAACCGCTGCGCCACCCAGGGATCCCACAATATGCATATTGTAAACTGGATATGGAAAAATAATTCTACTAATAGATATGTCATCATGAAAAGAAATGACTAAAAGGGGGGTGGTACTTTCTCTGCAAAATATTATTATAATAATTTCTTTAAATGCCCTATGTAATAAATAAATAAATACCCTATGTAGAGCATAGCAACTATAGTTAATATTATTGTCCTTAATATTTGAAAGTTGCTAAGAGAATAAATCTTAAAATTAAAAAAAATTCCCTGTGGTATTACAAAAAAAGGTAAATAGACCAAAGGGACTGAAAACTGAGAGATCTATGACATGATAGAAATATACAGTAAATTAGTATTATAAATCATTAAAGAAAGGGAATTATTTAGTCATTTGGTAGAAGATTCATTAGAGTAAAATAAAACTGCATCCCTGATTAGTATCACTTAGAAGAAATATTGCTGAATATTATTGTCATGTAGAGCGTAGAACTTTCTAAATAAAATTTCTAAGGTTAAGTCCTAAAACAACTCAATGAATTTTACAGCAACAAGATTCATCATTTCTGTGCATCAAATGACACCATAAAGTTAGTTAGAAGACAGATATTTTCAAGGTTTAAACCTGTACAAAATTAATATCTAGAATCTAGAAGGATTATAAATTAACATCAATGAGAGCATCTCCATTAGAAAAATGGGCAACTAATATAAACACACAATTCATAAAGAGGAAATCCAAAACCTGAGAAGCATATCAAGAAATGCTCAAACTCATCAGTAGTCAGAAAAATGCAAATTAAAACAACACTGAGATTTCACTCTATACCAATTAGACTAGCAAAAATTAGAAAACTGGATAATGCCAAGCATTGAAGCAGGGAATGCAGGTATACTGGAATTCCCTTGCATTGATGGTGGGTATACAGACCAATGCCATTTTCAGGTGAAACAGTTTTGCATTATCCATACAAACTAAAGGTACATATTTTATGATCTAGGGCGTCTGTTCCTAGATTATGTACTTAAAAGAAATTTTCACAGAAGTCCAAAAGGGGACATGTTCAAGAGATATGCTATAAGGATTATTTGTTGTTTGGCAACTCCTGGAATGGTACAGGTGACAACCTGATAGGCTATACACAATGGCCTGAACTTGGTCATCCATGACTGGGAGAGTATGTCAAATGTGGAGATGCGCACTATGTAGTATCATGCAGCATTAGATGCAGCAGGCATTTATATACATACAAACATGAAGAGATCACAAAGCATAGTTCTTAGTGGAGAAGTCAGAAATGTGCGATACATAATGCAAGACATACTTCTTTCGAAAACTAAAATTACATACACACAAAGCAAAAATAAACATTTTATAAGAACACATATGTACTCCACTCTGCCACTGTAACCAGAAAGCAGCCACAGAAAGTATGTAAAGATCAAGCATGGCTGTGTCCCAATTAAACTTTATTTACCATAATAGGTGGTGGGCAGGATTTGGTTCATGGGCTATAGTCTGCTGCATTAAAGGACTCTTTGTTATAAAGACTTTGTTTACAGACCCAAAAATCTTGTTGTGTGGCCTGAAAAATTCCAGTATATTGTAGTGAGCAAAAGAATGGATTAAAGAACCAAAACAGTCTCAAACAACCCTTGAGTTTAGTGTCTCGAATTCCAGGCAAGAGAAGATAGGACTGAACTGATTTCTAGGTAGAGTTATTCTTCTGAAACTCTACTAGTTTTTTAAATTGCTACTTCCATGGGAGCTACCAAATCTAAAAGAGAGGCAGAAGCTGGTCAGGGTTCTATTATTAGAATTCTTATATAAGCAGAAAATGACAGATACCAGGATTCCATATTACAGTCCTACAATCCTATAAATATCATTTTCTTCTTCTGGGAAGCATGTCTGACCACAACATATGAAGCAATGTGACAGGCTAGTAAAAGAGAATAGAGGTTTAAATGTCAGTTGAAACAATGTTCATTTCCTTAAAAAAATAAAATAAAATCATTTGCACAGCTCTTTGAGCCACGAAGTGAACCTCTTACAGTCTGAAGTTCATCCAGAAAATCCTTTGGCAAAATATTTGCTGAAACGCTATAATATAGGAATTGTAAGAGATTAAGGTTTGTTCAGTTTCTCTACCCTCACATCTATGCTCCCTGAGCTGACTTCTACACCCTGGTAAATCCATGTGTCTGAGGCCCAGATTCCAAAATTAACATGTCACTCTCCCACTCCCAACAAAAGCTAAAATGTTACTGAACTGTCTGTCTTATAACTAGAATCTAGTTTATAACTATATCTATTTTATAACTAAAATCTGCTTCAGTGAGTAGACTACAGGTCTGTCTGTCTAGCAATCCTGTTAGGCCCCAAACACCCCCAAAAGATCCTCTTTTATCCTTCACTTGTTCTGATATCCATAAAATCCTTGCACTGTTAGTGTTTCAAATACAGTGTGTTCCCTGCCCTCAAATCACTACTGAGCTCAGCCACTGAGGATCACAGAGAGAACAGCTGTGTGGCAATGACCCCAAGTACAAAGGTTCAAAGAGGGGAAGAATGAATGTGGGCTGCAGTGGTCTGGGGAGATTCATATAGGGAGCCCACCTTTCTGAGGGCATAATGTCCTGGAACAAAGACATCAAAGTATAAGGAGATGCCTGGCAGGGAAAAATGGCATTGTGGTTTTATATTAACTACACAAATGAGAAGGTGCACAGCACCCTTGTTTAGGACACAGAATTTTAAAAGGCTTGAGGATTTTTCACTGGCTGCTTGCTAACGTTTGTTTTTATCCACTTTTCTTAATAGAAATCCCTGTCACAAACATAGATGTTGCAATCATATTATTTACCAGTCAGGTATTTTAAAAGTAAAAAGGATTTCAGCTTTCTTGAACTGCCATGTCATCAAATTTTATAGCCTCACCTCAGCTGCTGGGTTCACACTGACCCTTATCCTATATGAAACATACGTGGGTCTTAAAATGTATAAACTGAATCTTCTCTACTTCATCCCTTTAGCCTTGGCCACATTGTTTTCCACAAAACCTTTTGCAAATACCTATACTGTATAATAGAAACTGTATTCAAATATGCCCAGGGTTTAGTTAGATAATGAATCTACAAACCCAACTTATTCCATCCCTGTAACTAGTCTTGAACGTTGCCTTGCTAGAACAGTTGTCATTCATATTCATATGCATATGAATGTGTTGCATGAATGTCTGTGCAACAATATGTAGAATAACATTCTGCCTTCCTTAATCATTGCCTCGGCCACCTATACGCCACCCCCACCTCCCAACTGTCTATGAAAGCAGACAACCATGAGGGGAAGTATGAGAGCAGAGAGAAAGAGAACACTGGGAAAGCAAGGCATGGAGGCTAACATGGTGGTCACCTGTGCTATCAGTGGAGCATTTCTGGTTCTCCTCCCTTTGGGGAAGACAGTAGGTCCTGACCCTTCAGTGACCCTTCAGTGACCCATGGACAGTAGGACCATGGGACTAGTTGTGTAACTCATGTGTCACTTCTAGCTCAGTGTGGGGCCTCCCAGAGCTTCTTTTCCTCCCTCTGACATAGTGGCCAGCACCATTCAGGGGATAGCTCCTTTTCAGTAATGATAAACAGAGCCTCCCTACCAACAATAGAGAAGTAACTTAAACAAGATTTTTTTCCATGTTGTCTTTAACTCCCAAGGCTTAGGGGAGTTTGTTACCACAACAGAATGTAGCACATCTTATTACATTAGAAGAAAGAGTACACAATTTTCTCCTCATCTCCATCTTATGTTCCTATCATCCTCTACGCCAAAAGTGGGAGCTTAAAGAGAAGTATTTTTAGAGACCAAGGATACCAGAAGAAAATAGGAGAATGGCCTCTTTTTCTCTGTTAAATTATCTACTTATGCAACAAATTTGCTGCCTATTTGACCAAGTGAAAAATGAACAAGAAGGAGGCAGCAAAGCAGAGAGAGAGGTAGTAGGATTTCAGTTGACTAAACATCCACCGTGATACCAAGGATGTGAGAGGTTCCTATGGGTCAAAAGAAAAGACCTTCCAGGTTACCTGGGCTAACTCTACCTAAGTGCAGATCATTAAGACCATAACACTCACCATAGGCAAACATTCACCTGGGACACATGATGCCAGTTTTCCCCATACACAGGCTCCCCCAGTTTCTATAATTGATTCTTTGGGGCCCTCTCCTCCATTGTCACCAAAATAACTTCATTTGGCTAAGCAAGACGGTAAGCAATAGCTGAATAGGATACATATGTCCATTTGTTCATCTTGGTTCTCTTTCCAACATGCTGGAAGATAAAAGGAATGCTGAAGAGGGACCTTCCCTTCCTCAATGGTAGGTACATCCCTTCACCATGGGCAGTCCAGGAAATGGGACTAGCAAAGCAAGACTGTGGACTCTTAATAACTGAAAGTGGCCAAAAAGCTACAAGAAAACATCTATGATACCATTCTAAGAGAGGAAAGTTGGACAAATATGGTCAAAAGCAATGATCAAAGAAAGGAAAATTGCTTCATGCTTATACTGCAATGAGTCTGGAATGCTCACTAAAACAATACATATTTAGCTAAAAATAATAGATTAATTTTTTCTAAAGCACTGAAGAAGTCATATAAGCAAATGGTACTACTGTCCTTCAAAGTAATCTCCAAAGCTACAACTGTTAATCCAGTAATGTTGTCATTGCTCAAAACATTTTTGAAACTGCCTTCAGAGTCAGTTTATGAACCAAATAATAAAATGTCTCTTTATAGCCACAGCTCAGCCTTCCTTGGATTACTTCTTTATTTGTCCTCTCTCCCTCTCTTCCGACTGACTTTATGCAGCCTAAAGTCCACACTTCTCCCTCCCACTCTATCAAATAAGGCAAGCAAATTTCATGCTTCCTCTAGAAGAGTCCTATAGGTTGAAGGATATAAAGGGTTGAAGAGATGAAGCAAGGAAGCAAAGGGAGTTTTATGAGGAGCAGCCCAGTTGGATGATGCCCACTAAAAAGCAGTAAATTGCTAACAAGGGCATTGCTGACTGACCATCACAAATATGATCCCCAAAGTTTAATTCTTCTGATTTTAAAAAACCATTTGGGACCATAAAACAAGTCTCAATAAATTTAAAGGGATTCAAATCAGACAAAGTATGTTCCATGACCACAATGGAATTAAATTACAAATCAATTACAGAAAGATATGGAAATTATCTCCCAAATATTTGGATACTAAGTAACACAGTTCTAAACAATCCATGGGTCAAATAACAAATTAAAAGGGAAATTAGAAAGAATTTTGAACAGAATGAAAATGAAAACACAATATACCAGAATTTGTGGGATACTAGTAATATAGTACTTAGGGGATATTTCTAGCACTAAACAAACACCTATATTAGAAAAAAAGAAAAGTCATATATCAATGATCTCAGTTTCGAATTTAATAAACAAGAAAGAAAAGAGAAAATTAAGCCCAAAGTAAGCGAATAAAGTCAATAATAAAGGTCAAAACAGGAATCAATGAAATAGGAAACAGGAAAATAGAAAAAAAAGCAATGAAACCAAAAGCTGGTTCTTTGAAAAAAAAATCAGTAACATTGATAAACCTCTAGTAACACTGATCAGGAAAAAAAGATAAAGAAAATACTAACTGCCATATTGGGTATGAGAGGTGACATCATTATAGATTATACAGATAACAAAAGGATAATAATATTATCAACACCTATATGCCTATAAATTCAACAAGTTAGATTAAATGGTCAAATATCTTGCAAGATACAAACTAAAAATCTCACTCAAGAGTAAATATATGGAGTATAATTCAATAAAATAAAACAATTAGGTAATAAATAAATAAATACGTAGCCTGAATAGACCTATTTCTAATAAAGAAATTTAATTTGTACTTGAAAACCTTCCCACAAAGAAAATTCCAGGCTCAGATAACTCCACTGATAAATTCTAACAAACACTAAAGAAAGAAATAACATCAATTCTAAAACAAATTTCCTCCAAAAAATTGCAGAGGAGGAAATATTTCTCAATTCAGGCTATGAGGACAATGTTATCCTGATACTCCAAACAAAGCATCACCACTAGAAAAGCAAACAATAGACCAATAGCCCCATGAACACAGATGCTACATTTCCAAGCAAAATGTTAACAAACTAACAATATATAGAAAGGATAATACATTATGACCAGGTCGAATTTATTCCTGGAATGCAATGTTGATTTATCATTTAAAAATCAATCAATGCAACCCACCATATTAACAAGCGAAACACCAAACAAACAAAGAAAAAAAAAAAAAAACAGGTGATTATCAACATAATGGAAATATAAAGGAAAAAAGAATCAAGGATGAATTCTGGGATTTTGGGGGGAAAAAAAGTGTCAAATGTCACAGAAAACTCCAGTGGAACAAAAGAGATACCAGCACAGCCATTTAGGTTTGATATACAGGAGGTCATTTATAGATTTTTATAATGGTTTCAGTAGAAGGATGGGGACAACAGAGATGATGAGTAAAGGGAGGAAGGGGGTAAACATCACCCATCACAATCCCCAACCACAACCACAACCTTTGACAGAAGAAGAATATATCTCCACTCTTCCTATCTGGATATAAACTACAATAGATAAAATATTCTGAGTTTTGACCCAATAAAAATTGAGTCTTGGTCCTATATAAACCCCAACTATACTTATAATGTACTTACTGAAAAATATGCTAAAGAAAGTCTTAGCCACAAATTGTCTCTCAGAACCTAGAATTTAGGAAAAAAGAAAATGTGGTGGTAAAGCACTAGATGCTTTAGACCTAATTGACAAATTTAGAACCAAATAAATTACCAGGAGTAGATGGCACCCACCCAGGGTCTGACAAAACTCAAGGATGAAACTGAAGCTGCTGGCCTTGTGGTTACAAATGGCCACATGCCACCGCAGTGGCAGACTGCTGGTGTGACTTCTCTCCATGACAGAGGCTGCAGGGAGGTCAGGAAAGACCTCCCACTGAGGCGAAGAAGGGTGGTCCGGGGAAATGAGCAAGAGCTAGAAATTGGGAGGACCACTCTACTGTCTGTTCTGCCCCTCCTGAGACTGTGATAACCCTGTGTCTCATTGTCAACAGCAAAATAGGGATATCTACACCCATAAAATTGTTGGGAGGTTGAGAGGCAATAACAGAGATGATTATGCTTTATGTTTAAAAAAAAAAGCCTACATCAATCTGTGGCATTCGTGCATTAAGAAGGATAATAACAAGTATTCTGTTCTACTAAATGTCTGAAGAGGTGAATCTCCAGTGACTGCTCCTCTGTCATGACACTGTCAGCCACCTCCTCTTGTCTCTCCTCTCCCGATTTTCATTATTTTGTATGCATCACCCTTCACCCCAGGCTACTCTGAGCCTCAATCCTGAATGAAATCAGTTTCATTCCCAACTTCTGTCTCCACCATGTTCCTTGTTTCTGCTAATGGTACAGCAATCTTACCTATGACCCAGCTCTCAGACCTTTTCTCCTCCACTAAAACTCAAAAGTGTACAAACAAAAAAATAATAATAATAAATAAATAAAAATAAAAATTTTGCTAATGCTTGTCAATTCTCTTTCAGAATGGCTCTGGAATCCATGCTTTCATTTGATTCTTCCCCCTGGATAAACGAATTCAGCCCCTGCTATCCCAGTCATTCTCTGAGAACTTGAGACTCTCCTATGTGTCAGGTATCATGAAAGATGCTGAGGATGTGATGGTGAATAAGACATGAGTCTTGCTCAAAAGTTTCTCAGAGTTGAGAGTTGTCAGATGAGGCTTTCTATAAAAAGGAGATTACATTATGTGGCAAGTGCAGTGACCAAGCTAAGAAGTAGGGCCTGATAATAACAAAGGATCTAGGAGAGACACCTCCTCCAACATAAGGTGATCAGGAGAAGTTTCCTGGAGGAGGAGATTCTTGAGTGAAATCTTCCAAGTGGAGACTGTGGAGCCATAGGCCTGCAGAGGAGACAGGAAGGTATATAGGAAGGAAAGCATTCTAGTCAGAAGCTGCAGAAAACATTCAGGAAATTATAAGCATCTCAGGATGTTGAAACATGCCTTATGAGGGAAGAGGCAAAACAAAAGTGTTTAGAGGGAGGCAAGAGCTGGATGTTTGGGGGGCTTGTAAACTATGGTACAGTACTTTCACTTTAGGAAGAAAGGAGAAGTTCTGTACACGGATGTGACACAGATGTTGTAGGGGTTTTTTTTAGTGAAATCACCCTGTCAGAGCCAAGCCCTATATCTCAGGGCCTGGTATCCTACCTCAAATGCTCAGAGCATGTCACCCACCCAGCTTTGTCTCTGTACCCAGAGCATGCCAGCCTGTTGAATGCCTCTCCACCCATTGCTGCCCAGAGACTGGACCTCCCTTTCAGGCTACAGATGAGTCCTGGGGAGCAAGCTGCACCTCACCCCCAGAAGACTGTCAGGACCTCTTGCCTTAGCAAATGTAGGCCATATGACTCAGTCTTCCTCAGTTGAGGCCCTTATGACGGTTATGCCTCTTCTTTTCCTTATTTCTAAGCAGCTGGGTGTTTCTTCTCCCTAGATCCAACTTCTGGCACTCACATTTCTCCTAAATCCTTGCCCTATGTCTCTGGATTGTCCATTTGTTAAATACCCTTGCACTCGCAACTTCACCACATGTCCCTTTTCTCCTTTATCTTGACATGCTGTTCCCCTGAGAACCCTACTTGCCCTGTAGCCATCTCAAGTGGAGTCTTCTTGTTTACCTAACACCCCATGTTCTTCAAGATCTGCAGCCAGTCCAAAACCCTGTAACCAGCAACTCCCAGAACATCATTCCACCCTCCTGCATAATCCAGCCTGGCTCCCTCCCCTGAGGCAGTTGAGCAGTCCTCAGCCTGGTCACCTACTGCCTTAACGGACACTGTGCTTCATTTGCTGAAATCTGCAGAGCCTCCCCCAAGTCTGCCACCATTCTGACCAGCCCCAAACACCCTGACTTCTGAGTAACAGTTTTTGACTTTCCAAACTCCCAAGAACTTCTCTATCTAGTTTCTTATCTCCACCAGAAACTCTTTTATTTCTGAAGACTATACCCTATAATCATACAACATGCCATCCATCCAGTTCCTCACTCAGGGACTCATATCATACCACTTCTTCCTCCTTCCTGGGGCTTCCAGTCCATGGACCTCACTAATCTCGCCTCAACTCCTCCCCACTCCCCATGCATTTTATACTTTGTAATCCATTACTTGAATCACTCTTTGGCTGACATGCTATACTGAGTCTTTGTAGAACCAATTCAGTCAGTACTCCCATTTTCAGAACCCCATGCCCTGTGCCAAATGGAGTATCTCTGTATTATCAAAAGACTCCTAATCAGTATCATACTATTCTAATATTCTTTCCACTCTGAAACACCTAGTACCTCAATTCCTAATCATTTGCCTAAGGCTGGGCTCTGGTTACTCTACTACTCTGCTCACGTATTGTCAAGCAACACCAATTGCCTAGCAAAGTAACTTCACCCATCTGAGACTTGTATTCCAGAACCTCCCCCACCCCACTCCACCTCTCTGGTCTTATCCTCCTCATTTCCTGTCCATTTTTAGTATCCTCTAATCACCCTGATCTCACTTTCACCCATGTCTCCAACACACCACACTTTTCTCTTCCTCCAAAGGCAGGGGTAGGGGTTCGTGTGGGTGAGTGTGTCCTGAATTACTGTTGTACAGCCAGCTCAGTGCCATGCCTCCCCAGAGTCATGCCAGCTTCTGCGGGAAGAACCCAGGGATAGCCCAGGGATAGCCCAGAGCCTTGTCTGCTGTCCTTTCCCCATCCTGCCCACAGTGGTGGTCACACACACCATGCACTGACACACCACTCCCAGGGACAGAGCCATTTCCCATGTGTGATTCTATCCCAGGATTCCTCTGCCTGTACCACTCTGAGCTGCTTCCTCAGCTTCCCTTTTCACAGGATACCCCAGGGAACCATGATCTCATGTAATCTTTAAAGAGAGCTTTTGGGTATTCCCAACATTTCACAGAGGGTTTGTGTGAAATCCACATTACACTTTTTGTTTGCAATCTCTCTTCATAAGAATCAGCCATAAGGCTATGAAGACTGGTTGGCAGAGAAAGCCTCACATAAAGTGATCTTTCTTTGAGCCCTTTCCCCTCCCCCACTCCCAACCTCTGTCATCCTGTCTCCCCTGGAGCCAATCACAGACCCAGTCAATAAAAGGCTCTCTTTTCACGGTGAAGTTTTCTGTGAAGCTTGGCAGAAAATTCTGGTGACCTTGAGAGAGAGCCACTTGGCTTTTCTGAGGGGATACCTCAGCTGCCTCATCTAGAGCAGCGCTGCTGTGAGAACCATCCAAGTGATACAGCTAAAATAAAGCTGTAAATCATCAAACATTACAGATATGCAAGCTCCTCAAAGGCAGAAATCTTGGTGTCTAGCCAAGAACAAATCAATTAACTTTCGACACTTTGGTTTCTCCATCTATAAAATGGGCTAATAAAGATCATCTCATAAAGCCATTTTGAGAATAAAATGTATAGGGGATGACTAATACTGTACTTCTGACAAGAAGGCCTCACAAATCTAGAGATGATGCGATGGCGATGGTCGTGGTGCTATTCCATGAGAGAAGGTAAATATGATGTCCCTACTGCACACCTAATATAACACCATGTGTTAACTAGACTGGAATTAAAATTAAAAACCTAATAAAAAAGATGATATTCCTATCTTGAAACCTGAAGGTTTTTAGCCTGCTTATATAAAAGTCTAGCTGGATCTTCACTGATTTGCTGATCTTACCCAAAAGAAACAAAATACCAATTAGTACTAGAAATCCTCCAAAGGGAGATTTCTTGTTACTTAGAAAACATTTGAAGATTTTCTAGTAAAGGAGTTTCAAAATTCATCTATATTATAATATTATCCAATATCCATAAAACATCATTACATGTAACAGCATTTATAATTTGAATGTTTCAAAATCTAAGATATTACAAAAATTCTATTGCTATAAAAACATATTTGCAATGTTGGCATATTATAATATTATACAGATATACTTTTATAACATCAGTATAATTGGTTAGGGCCAAGTTTAACTTTTGTCTGGTATATTTTTGCCCAAGATTTAATTTGGGGATAAACAGTCCAATATAAGCAAAGCAAAAAAAGGCACCACGTGGTAATTTCATATTTTCAGCACATTGTGTCTGGCCATACATTTTTAATATAATAAAATTGGCTTGTTCCGTAATATTTTGATTGGAGATTTATGCACATTGTTGCCACATTCTTTAAACAGATGTGCAGTAAATTTGATGAAAAAAACAAATCTCTTCCTCCTGAAACTAGGGCACTTGCTCATTTAAATAATATAGAACAACAGTCACTGTGGATGTTTTAGAAACACAGGATGTTCTGCAAAGTAAAAGGCCTCAAAATGTACGGTCACGGTTTTATTCCCAATTCACTGCAGATCTTCCAAACATCCAGCTGATGTACTGCTTTATTTCCTACAGTGGTCACTCCTACCCATATTGTCTCATGGTCAGTAGCAACACAACACACCAAGAAGCAAGAAGACCGACCCTCTTGGTCAGCAATGGCAGCCCATAGAGGGAGTTAAATTGATGGTGTGCAGGACCTAATGGAGACTGCACAGAAAAATGGAGACAGCCCAGGCTGTGGAATTAGACATCCAGAGTTCTGATTCCAGCCCTAGAACTTACTGCCCTATGGAACTCTGTTCTCCTTCAGTTTCCCTGTCACATGGAGATAAAACCTACTCTGCATGAAGGCTGTAAGAGTTTGAGAAATCATCCATAATGCCTACAACAGTACATGGCACACAACAGATTCTCTGTAAATTATATTCAGTATAATTTATATGTTATTATAATAATTATCTTGCTAGTAGGTATCCTTGATCTAAATGAGCCTCCAGATATATGGTGAAAGAATCTTCATAAATCCCCACCAGCGACTAGAAAAATAACAATAACCACCATCACAGTACTATGGTAAAAGATCTTATATGCAGAATAACAGTTACATTAAAAGCCTCCCTAAACCCACCTTCTTTGTGAAATTTTTTTGTAAGTTGTGGTTTTAAGTGGCCTTTGCACACCATTTTGAACAAACTTCCTAATTCCAGAGACCATACACTCTAAAACACCTAAACTAGTTTGCATATTCTGTGTGATGTTTTTATTCAGTGCTCTATCTGTATTAATCCACAACTAATCCCAAACCTCATTTAAATGAGTTGTTTCCAACTCCTCCCCAACTGAGGCTTTTACTAAATTATTTTCACTAGTATCCAAAGGGACTGATTTGAGTTCTTTCTCCTCTGGTGAAGATGCTAATGAACACCGATAGTCAAATGCCAAAATACCAAAGGGAATCCAGGGGGTCTGGATTATCTCCTAAGGATAGATAATTAAGCATAAACTATATTTTAATTTCATATATTACTTGGCCTTAGCAAACTTTACATCCGGAGTCATTCTGTCAATCAAACCCTCTTTTATCTGTCATCCTCCTCCAGCGACCACTCCATTTCTCTGCCCCCTTTGTAAGCAGAACTAGAGTCATCTGTCTTTATTATTTCCACTTTCCCTCTCCCTTTCATTCTCAAGCCCACTTCAACCAGCTTGCCCTTTAAATGCTTCACCGAAATGCTTCTGTCCTAGTCACAAATGACTCCCATATTGACAAATTTGGTGGTTATTGTTTTTCTTTTCATTTAGAATTTCTTTGGCAATATTTACACCATGCAAAAAGTATAAATAATTCAGTGATTATCTGTGTACCTACCACCCAGCTTAAAAAGCAAAATATTACCTATGTTGCTGAATGTCTCCTGTGCATCCCTACTGAATCACTCTCTTTCCCCACTCTTAAAACCAGTATCCTAAATTTCCTACGTTGTATTTCCATGTATTTCTTTATACTTTTACTATGTAGGTTCCTCTAAGCAATGTTTGTTTTGCATGCTTTAAACTTTGTAAGTGGTATTCAACTGCTCATATTCCTCAACTTTTTTCCTCACTGCCATGTTTGTGGGATTTATCCACATGATTCTCATTCATTTTTCAGCAGAATAAAATTCTACTGTGCAAACATAGCACAGTATGTTTACTCATTCTCCTGTTGATAGACATTTGGGAATGCTTCCAATATTTTGCTAAAAATAAACAGTGCTTCTATGAGCACTCTTGTATGGTTCTTGTATTGACCCCAATAGTCAATTCTCATTGCTCTCCTTACTTGACCTCCTGGAGACATTTGACGTGGAAATCACTTCCTTCTAAAATGAAGTTCTAACAGAACTTGACTTTAACTTGTCTTTTAACCTGACACCACATTCCTGTTTCCTTCCAACATCACTGCTGCTATTCAGTTTCCTTCACTGGCTCCTCCTCTTTCCAACCTCTAAATGTTGAGGTGCCCCAGGAATGAGGCTTTATCACTCCTCCTTTCTTTCTTTTCACTCTCTAATCTCATCCACTCCTATGGCTTTAAATCCCAAAAATGAGATTTAAATGTAGATCATTACCTCTGTCCTCTCCCTTGACCTTCAGCTTCTTTAACCAACTTCCTATTCAGTATCTCTTTGGGATACATAAATTTAACATATCCAAAATTGATGGTTTCCACCTGTTGTCTCCCCAAAGCTTTTTCCTTCCTGTGTTCTCTCCATTTCATTGAATCAAATCATTCAGTTGCTCCACGGGAGGGGGGAAAAAGCTCTTCTCTTTTCTTCCTGTACATCACTTTAAACACTTCAAATCCACCCAAAAATCCTATGGGATCTACCTTCAAAATACAGTTCAAAACAAACCAGTTCTCAATACTGCCACTCCTACCAAGCCACCACAGTCTCCTACCCAGACTATGTAATAGCTTCCTGGTCTGTCTACTTTCACTCTGGTCTCCCTGCAAGCCACAAAGCAGCCAGACTTCTTTAAGAAAAGTAAATAACATAAATCATATTATGTCTTTCCTCTTCTTAGAACTCCCCAGTGACTGCCCATAATCCAAAATCCCTGCCATAGCCTGTGAAGCTCTAGGTGGCCTCGCCTCCTAATTTCTTAGCTTCCTAATCTCCAACCACATCCCCTTGCTCACTAGGCTCCTATCACCCTGGCCTCTTTACTGTTCTTCAAACATACTTAACATTCAATACCTCAGATCCTTTGCATTTGCTATTCCTTCTGCCTGATTGCTCTCCCTCTCCCTAGATTTGCATAACTTGGTTTCTCATATCAATCACATCTCTGCTCAAATGACTCCTTCCCTGACCATCTTACAGAATATTTCTCCTCCATTACTCCCTATTCCCTCATCCACACCCCTCTTGTGAAAATGGTCTAGATTCCTTTGGAATACCAGCTGCTCTTTCTCTCAAGTGTTTGGGAATTGAGGTCAAAGCAGAATTTTTCAGTATTTCTGTTTGACATTTGCATTACTATGATTCTTCCCACGAGTAAACAGAAATGCCTGACAGGAGCTTCAAGGAATGTGCTGAGGGATACATTTTTACTCTGTTTTCAGGCCACTTAAACTACTCTTGCCCAATCCAAGATTCCCTAGAATACTGGTGTAGACAAAAACTGCCAATTCTGTCAGCTGAAACTTGCCTTTGACTTTCATGGAAGCGTCATGGAGATCTGGAGACACAGAGCTCTTGTGGAAGCTGCAGGAATAAATTAAGTGTGGAGCAACCATAAGGTACAAAGCACCACTACCACTCTATTCAAAAGTACAAAAGTGTAAGGCATGGTCTCCACCCATCTCCATGTTCCAGAGGCCCATCATGCTGCCAGTGATGTACTGTGGTATCTGAGGAGTGATATACTGGGTGCAAATAACAAGACATGTGCTGCAGAAGGTCAGAGGAAGAAGGTCAGCAAGTAATAACAGCTAGCATTTGTTGAGCAGTGTGTAAGGCTCAGAGAGCTAAAAGATTTATATATATATTATTTTGGTTCAGACTAAAAATAATCCTTGAAAGTAGACATTTACTATTATCCCCATTGTGCAGATAGAAAAACTGAGATCCAACATCACACCACTAGAAGGACCTAGGTCTGTTCCACAGCAAAGTCTGAGTTCTCCACCCCTATGCATGCATGAGAATTTTTTCTATGCATGCATTTTTTTTTTTTAGCCGTTGATAATAAATTTATTGAGAGGCCGGGTGAAGGGTAGAAGCTTGCAGCAGCAAACCACTAGAGTACAGTCCGGGAATGGAGCTGGGAGAAAGCTCTAGGGCTACAAGGTGAGACGGCCAGGGCCAGGAGAAGGCCTAGCAGGTGCACAGGCCCGGGGCTAGCTGGCTAAGGGGGGCAGGAGCAGGGGCCGCGGGGCACTGGTCCGGTGCCAGCTCCGGTCCGCAGAGCCGGACTGAAGGGTCAAACCCGGGGCCACCCACGGTGCTGGGAGTGGGCTTCATCCCTCGTCCCGCCCCCCGCCCCCCATGGTGGTATCACCCAGTCCCTGGCACTCAGGCTTCAATGAGAGGGTGAGTGCAATGTCACCCTCTAGGAGTTCTGCCCTCTGAGCCCGCAGGGTCTATCTCAGTCACAGTAGAGCTTGGAAGATCAAAGAACCAGAATGCATTCTATTCACAAATATTTATTTAGTATCAGCATTGTACCACAAGCTGGAGGAATAAAGATGGACAAGCTGAGCCACCATCAGCATAGAGATCAAAGCTGAGTCAGGAAATAGCAGTAAAGGTTGTGCTATGGGAGTTAGATTATCCAGGTTGAAATCCTAGTTCTTCCACTTACTTACAGAGTAGCTTAGAAAAGTTATGTCACTCTATAAAATGTTGCCTTGTTCATGCATTCATTTAGCAAATTACTTTTGAGTATATATTATTTGTTCTAGCCGTTGGGAAACAAACTGAGCAAGACCAACAAAGTCTAGGCTTCATGGATCCTTCCACAAAGGGTCAGAGTCTACCCCACAGCTTTTTATAAACATAAAAAGAGATGGTAAGCATTTAATATGTGTTAGCTATTAATATATTTTCAAAACATTCATTTATTCAACAAATGTTTGTTGGCTGCCTCTAATGTACCAGGTGCTGGTTTAGGTACTAAGGATATAAAAGTGACCAAAATAGGGCAGCCCCGGTGGCTCAGGGGTTTAGTGCTGCCTTCAGCCCAGGGCATGATCCTGGAGACCCAGGATCAAGTCCCACATTGGGCTCCCTGCGTGGAGCCTGCTTCTCCCTCTGCGTGTGTCTCTGCCTCTCTCTCGCTCCTCTCTGTGTTTCTCATGAATGAAGAAATAAATAACATCTTTAAAAAAAAAAAAAAAAAAAAACTACAACAACAAATAAAACCCTCATCTTGTTTTAAAAAAAAAAAAAAAAAAAGAGTGACCAAAACAGATGAAGTCCCTTGCCCCCATGGAGTTTACACTCTAGATAAAGAGACAGAAAATGAATAGATTAATAAAAACCATGAAGAAATATAAAACAGAGTAATAAACCAGAGAATGACTGGGGCGGGGCGGGGGGAGGGTAGTGGTGTGGAGGGGGGGTGTTAATAATGTGGAAGAAATAGAGCAGGGAAGGCCTCCCTGGGGAGATGTCATTTGAATACAGACATCTGAGAGGAGAAAGACAGATGCTATTATTTGAGAGGAGAGTGTTCCTTTACTACTCTCTGAGGGCAGAGAGAAGGCCTGAGGTGCAAGAACATGCCACGCATGGTTAAAAAAAAAAAAAAAAACAGTGTCCACAAGCAAGAGGGAATTCTCCAGCAGCCTGCCTTCAGACTTCTTCTGTCATCTCTCCTGGGTCTCTGGGCTTCAGGCCTTCAGGCCAGAACTGTACCATCAACTCTCCTCAGTTTCCAGGCCGCTGGCCCACACTGCAGATTCTGGACTTGCCAGCCTCTATAATCATGTGAGCTATCCCTTATAATGAACCTCCTTCTATACACAGACACATCCCCCAGGTTCTGTTTCTCTAGAGAATCCTAATACACATGGGAAACACTGATGGTTGTGAGCAAAGAGTTACACAGTTTAATTCATCTTTGTCTAGCTTCCACGTGCAAGATGTCTAGCTTCCACGTGCAAGATACTCTGTAGTTAGGCAGACATGGAGGCAAGGAGATCAGGTCACATAGAGCTCAGTAATCATGATTAGAAATGACCGTGGTCTGCACTGGAGTGGTAGAGGTGGATGTGGTGGGAAGTAATCGAACTTGGAATATATTCTGAATATATTCTGAAGGTAGAGCTGACAGGATTTGTTGATGGAATAATTATTATAATCATCGTAGAAATCAATTATGACAGAATGTGGTAAGAGCCATAATTAAGAGATACATAAGGTCATCTAAGATCAAAGATTAAGGAGAAGTCAGTTCCTCCAGGAAGGAGAGGGTTTCTAGCCAGAAGAGCACTGAGATACAGTAAAGTGACCTTGGGTAGAGCTTCAAAGAACAAGTCCATATTTCAGGTGAGGCAAGAGGACATTCCAGGCTGAGACACACCCAGAGGTAGATGGGCAAGAATACCCACAGCGCATCCAGGGAAGGTCCAAGTAGCCTCGTGAGACTTGAGCAGAGGTCCTAAGGGGGAAATGCCTGGAAAGGAGTTTGAAATGGTGATTGGGAAGGTAGACAGGGGGGTCAGCAGGCACTTTATCCTATGCTAATAAGGTGACAGTATGTGAGAAGATGCATTTGAAGGAGCTCGTAGTGGATTTCTGGGGGCCCCCAGGCCAACAAAAGTACCTGGAAGGCATATCCAATTCCAGCTGAAAGCGGCCAGTGACCATGAGCAGCTCACACTGCCTAGGTCTAGAAGTAAAACCAGTACTTTCAGAATCAATTCCATGGATGCAGACTTAGATTCATCATCTAATGCTAAAGAAAAAGTTATTTCATTCTAAGATGAGAAAAGCAGTTGGGCTATTCATTCCTACAGCTTAAATTTGCCCTCAGCACCTGCTAAACACATTTTTTACAATCTGGCAGCAATCTTTGCGTATTAAGCATCTCTGGCCACAGAGAAGTGATATTGATTTATTTTATTTTTACAGCCAGAGGTATTTATTCCTATTTACACCCATGCTTCTTTATCCCAGCCTTAAAAATATCTATGGTGGTGGTAGATCCTGGAGCTAATGATTCATAATTGGGGACATTTGAAGGAAGGGACACTGAAGGTGAATAGATGTTCATCATGACTTTCTCCTGAAGACAGAGCGAGCATGTAGTCTTTCCTGGTTTGGCTAGACAAAGTTGAAAAGGATTCATAATCACTGCAAAAAGAAGGGTCCATGGGTTCCAACCATTTATCTCATTACTCTAGATCCACTATATGCCAAATGCTGTGCTCAGAGCTGAAGGTATGAAGATGGAGGTAGGTAGGGCCTTTGGCCACAAACAGTGGTTACAGTGGGAGTCGGATATGACAATAAAGCAAACCATTATGATAGAAGATGGGCACTGCTTTAATGGATGTGTGAACACTGTTAAGGGTAGTAGAACCCCAAAGAAAGAGCACTCAGATCATCCCAGGGAGGTGAAGAATGGGCCCACTGGGAGATGACCTACAGCTGAGATGTGAGGAAAGGAGTCATGAGGCAGACAGGAGAAGGGCATTCTGCACAGAGGCAAGAGCTTTAGAGCAAATGATGCTTTGGATATAGTCTAACAAGAAAATTCCAGCAGTCTCTCTGCTCGGTAAAACTTTACCAGGGACAAAAGTTCAGCCATTCATTTCAGACTGGCTACTTTGAAAAGATACTGGACATTGGTTTTGTAAAGAAATACATGGCAGGCACTTTAGATTCCCAGTTTTAATCCAAGTGTCTCCATTATTGTTTTAAATTCTGCAAGTGTGGGAGTTTGCGGCCAACCCTCCCCTTCTGTGATGCTCTCACTGGGATCAGAAATGACTTCAAAGGCATCAACAAAGTGGGGCAGGTCTAGAGAACCAATGGCTACTCTAGTCATAGACAAAGCCACAGGCAGGAGAGAAGGTAAAAGAGAAAGGATGAAAAGCAGCAGAACAGGGGAAGGACAAATAGGGAGGAAAATGGACCAAGAGAATGGAGGATCAGTTTCATTTGAGAGCTGGGGAAAAAGGCCTTACCAACAATTGCCACCCACGTTTCTACGCAGGCACAGGACCTAGATCTACCGTGGTGTGGCTCACTAACAGCAGTCTCCAGAAGTCCTCAAGGGTGAAACAAGGGGTGGGAGCTACCAGCTGGCAAGAAGATGCCTGCTGCTGCTTCAATGGAGCCTCCAGTCTGAAAGCTTCCCAAATATCTTATAAATATCTTAGACCTTCCTTAAAAAAACAAAAGTGGCTCCAAATACAAAAGTGTAAAATTGAAATTAAGTGTTTAATTGAATGTCTACAAGATGTAATACTATGTCGACTCCATTAATTGTTCAATTTGGTATTCATCAAAAAAGTCATTATATTAGAAAATCATTTAAGATTCCTCATCCCATGAGAATTCTTGAATATGGATATTTCTAAAAATCACCCATCATAGTTTTAAAACCAAAATTAGAAAAAAAATTTAAATTTAATAGCAAAAAAAGAGAGAAATTTACTGGGGTCCGTGGAGGCATTTCAGATTCTATCATAGACTTAGGATATTTGAGAAGATTGAGGGTGAGTCTTCATGGGTAAGAGGGCACAGGGCACAGACTTCTGAGAAGGGGCCTGGCTATTCTACAGGGTCCCTCTTGATCATTTTCTGGGACTTCCTACCAGCATCTTTCACCAAGACAACAAAAAGTATCTGGAACCACTTCTGAGTGATTCAGAATATCCTCGGGTAATAAATAATGCTCACTTGGAGCTATGTTTGATTACACTGTCTGGCGTAGGCTCAGATTCTTGGAATGTTTTCTGGAATTCCCAATAAGTAACAGAATGCCTTTCCAAGACGTCACTTTTCCTGAGGGTGGGATTTCCCTGACAAGTGAATGACTTGATGAATGCCTATCACAGTACTTAGCACTTAGTTAGTGCTTAATAAATATTTATCTAATGGGCAAAAGCTCCTTCTAGGACTCCACAGTGCTTCAGAAATCTCCACCTCCAATGCAGCATGTGTCTACTGCACTGCAGCTTTTGGTGTGTTTTTTTTCTTCTTTAGGCCTGAGTGTCTCCTCCACTTAGTTATGTACTCCAGGAAGATAGGCACCATACTTCATTCACCACTGGATATGGAGTACCTAACACGGTGCATACTAGGTGTTCAAAAAGTTGAATGAATGAGAGGCTAAAGGATAGAGAGAGAACAAATCTAAACGATTAAAGCAAGGTTTTCTCCTAATGGGTCAGCTTGTGCTAATTCCAGTTCTAATAATTCTACCTACCAATTTTTGAATGGTTAGTGTGCCACTGCATGCCACATGCTTTTCAGTGAAGCCCCAGATGTGTATGAAGAAGGCAGTATTAAATAAAGATAATGAGACTGAGATTCAGGGACATGAAGCAAGTCGCCTAGGGTCACACATCTAGGAAGAAGTGAGATAACATTTGAACCAGTATTACTGATGTCCTCACAAAAAAAACAAAAACAAAACAAACAAACAAACAAAAAAAAAAAACGAGCTTTCTTTTACTCTGTTCTGTACTATGGTCTTGCTTGCTCTGTCCAAGAGACTCAAGATCTCATGGACATGAAGTGGGTCAGAATTCCTGCTCCCCACATCCATGGTCCTGATTTCCCAGGCCTAAATTCTGACCATCCCTTTCAGGAGGGGGCCGCTGCCCACTAACCATGCAGTGAGCACACACAGGAGTGGAAAGCAGCAAGGGCGGGGGGGGGGGGGGGGGGGAGGACCAAGAGTCATCACAGTGACCCCCTAAGCCCCTCCAGGGGCCACACACCATGAGGGACAGGATGCTGGCTCAGGGCAGGAAGCTGGGGCTCAGGGTTCTGCCTCAAAGCAGCTGTGTGACCTCTGTTAAGCCTGCCAGCTTTCCTGGATCATTCTCACAGCCTCCTAGGTGCTAATGTCCTCTCTGCCTACAGGCCCAACCTCACCTCCACCTTTTTTGTATCCCAGGGGATGTGCCTCTTCTCAACCTGGCCATCATGTCATGTCTGAGCACCGAGGATGAATTACCTCAGGAAATGTAGGCTTAACCAGTGTAACTGCCAAAATGGCTGTTATTCTTCCAGCCATCTGAAAGCCCAGCTAACGGCTTGCCTCAGTTAATAGTGAGCAGGTTAGGTTCCTTCACAGGTTAATTACACATTGAGAGGAGAGCATTTCCTTTCATCAGTTCTAAATTTGCTCCCTTTTAATTTTGTCAAGTGCGGCCTCTTTCTCCTATTAGGGGAAAGGGCAAGAGGAGCCTGCAATTGGCTCACTGCTCCCATTCATTACACCGCCACCTCAGAAAGTGCTCACCCCTTTCCTCTGCTCCCTTCAGAGTGAAATGTTTCATCTTTCTTGGTGCGGAAGTCGCCCCTCCCCCCATATCCATCTGTTCTGCCCTTCTGGGGACCTTTTCTATTTCTGCTGTGTCCTATCCAAGATGAGGTGAGCCACAAAGTGAAAGAGGTAGTCAAGGTGAGGAGAGAGTGCAAATCTACCCGATAGAGTAACAATTCTTCTCCAATTGTGCTCTGGTTCTTTCTTAATGCTGGCTAATGTCTTGCTCACCTTTTGGCTTACTCTTTCCCTTTAGAAATGAAATCCAATAGTGTATTCAAGATAACTAGTAGATCCTTTTTACCCAAAAGGGTGCCAGTAATTTAAGACTCAAACTCAGAAGTTTAAATTTCTCTCTCCAGCGGTAACTGGGACCTTTGCTACTTTGCTCTTTGTCAATATGTAATGTCATCTTCACAAGAAAAAGAGAAATTTGTTCCTTGAAGTAAAACAGCATACTACTCTCAAGCCCAGGAATCCTAGGCCCAGAAGGCATCTGTGCACTTGGCACCGAATCCCGGTATTTGGATCTGGATATGGCATTCAAGGCCATCCAGCAGGACTCTCTATTAGGGCTACCAAGCCCAAAAAGTTTACTGGGTTGTCCCAAGTATGCCATTCTCCATTTGACTACTTAACAAATATTTCTTGAGTATTCACTATAAGCAGACACCATCATAGGCATTGAAAACACAAGGATAAATAAAACAGATCTAATCATAACAGCTACCAGTTTCTGAGAGCTTGCCAGGCATTCTATAAATCACTTCATATGGTATCTCACGTCATCCTACCCACAACTATGAGGAGAACACAGCTATTCTCATGCTCATTTTTCATGTCAGGACACTGAGGCTTACAAAGGTTACAAGATTTGTCCTAGGTCCCACAGCCGGAAAGTTGTGGAACCAGGAGTCAAACCAAAGAGGTATGACATCAGATGGTGGCTACACTCACTCTCCCTCCTGGGCCTGAGTCGGCAGACTCAGCCAGCTATCTGGGAGCTTGCTGCATCCTTCCTTTAAAACTAGGCTAGGAGCTTTCCTCTCACTATGGGATACTCATTATTTCTTCCAGCTCTCATCACTCTACCATGTCTCAGCCCATCAAGGGCTTTTGGGCTATACCTAAGACCCACATTAACATTTGAGCCCTGGATTATACCCAAGCAGAGCTTTTCAGGACTTATAAGTGGTACCAACAATTCTGAGGTTCAGGGCTTTGGATTCAAACCCATCCCCCCCATCCCTGCTCCTTTAGCCTGACTCAGAATGCTATTCTCAAATCAGATGCCAGAACCCAGAGCAGGGAGTGGCAGGATGTTCCTGAAAGAGGGTGCTCACTAGCCCTGCTCCTGGAAGGGGCTTCTACTGGGCTGCTTGAGGCCCGTGAGAGAGAAGCAATGTTCATACGTGTTCATATGGGTTCTGGATGACGATGATGAAAATAGGTAACATTCAGTGAGCATTCACTATGGACCAGGCACTATGCCACGTGCTTCACCCATATTCCCTCATTTAAGACCCACAACTGCCCTATGAAATAGGTTCTATTACCTTCTTTAACAGAAAAGACTGAGACACAGAAAGGTTAATTAACTTGCCCAAGGTTGCAAAGGGAGGCAGGATTCAAACCTGAGCTATCTGATTCCACAAGGGGAATTAAGAGGGAAAGTCTCAATGTTTGAAGAAAAAAAACCTTATAGATAACCATGGAGGTCAGTGGCCCATCACAGGCTCCTGGCTCTCCTACACAGAACTAGCATATGGATTTTCTCTCCTGAGTTCAGGCCAGCCATGTGACTAGAATCCAGGAGCAGAAAAAGAAGCCTCTGCCCTTCCCCAGTAGCTCTGCCTGCTTAAAGCTGCGGCTGTTTATTACTGACTTCTCCTGATCTAATGGGAGTTGAAATTTCCATTAATTAAGAATATAAATAAATAAATGGGTAGGAAAGAAAGCGAGATGGTGGCATGGTGCCCAGAAGGCTCTGCTGAAAGCAGCCAGTTCACGCTTCATTAGCATCTTTGCTTCCTCTCCAAACCTGCTAGCACAGCCTTTCTCTGAGACATGCTCAGGGAACTCCAGTTTGGAGGGGATGCTTTGGTTCAATGCTCCTGTGTATTTCTCATTGGCCTTTCATTGTCTTTAAAGACCAGCTTGCCCCCAACCCAGGTTACTGCCTCAGCTCCATCACCCTCTTTCCCACAATGCCTTCAAAAAGAAAACTATTTCTGCAGTCCCCCCATTGGGAGCCTCAATGCAGTCACAATGCAATGGTGTGATAGTGACTCAACTGGTAATTAACATTTTCTTGGTCAAGTTCTCCCCTCAGCTAGGTCTTTATGTTCCTCAGGTCAAATCTCTTCTCATCAGCCTGGGTTGAAACAGCATTGCTAGAAGTGAGCATTTTATCAGCAGGCTGCTACTATAGACCAGAAGCAAGAATTGGAAGGAAGAAATGAAGACGGGACAACAGTGGGAAGTCCATTCCACCAGCAAGCATGCCCAGCTTGAGTCGGATACAAGGTGGTGGAGCAAGTTCCCTGCCCTCCATGCACAGCCATTGAAGGGAGAAGACATAATACGACCACAGGCAGCATTTAACAGGACAAAACTGTGTGCCGTAGACTCCATACAACGGAGTTCAGGAGAGGCAATGGGGGTGGTAGAGGTAGAAAGAAGCTCCAGAACATCTATATGGTAGGGACATGGAGAGAGGACCTAGGCTACGACTTGTTTCACAGCTGCCCAGCCAGCACAAGCACACTGCTTTACTTTGCTACAGCTTAATGGAGAGAAGGGTGCCATCAGCACCTCCCATCAAGCTGTCCTGTGGTGCTGCTACACTCATTGAGGGCTATGCCATCCTGGAAGCTGAGGCTCGCGCTGGGCCAAGAAAGGATGGTAGACATTCCATTCTGCTTCCTCGTGAAAAAATAGTATTAGCAGCTAAAGTGGGTGACCAGAGCTGGGCTCAATGGAGAACTGTTGCAAAAGCAGAGTCAGAGAACTCAGCCACATGCCAAACAATGCAACTGGACCATTGTCTTACACTATCCACAAAAATTGACTCAAAATGAAAAGGCAATCTACTGAATGGGAGAAAATATTTGCAAATCATATATCTGGTGAGGGGCTAATATCCAAATTACATAAAGAACTCATACAACTCAATAGCAAATAAACAATCTGACTAAAAAAGGGGGCAGAGGATCCAAAGAGACATTCTTCCAAAGAAGACATACATACTGACCAACAGGTACATGAGAAGATGTTCAACCATCACTCATGAGGGAAATGCAAATCAAAACTACAATGAGACATCACACCCATTAGAATGGCTATTATCAAAAAGACAAGAAATAAAAATTTTTGGTGAAAATGTGGAGAAAAGTGAACCCTTGTGCACTGTTGGTTGGAATGTAAGTTGGTCCAGCCACTACTGGGAAACAGTATGGAAGTTCCTTAAAAAAAAAAAAAAAACTAAATATTTTTAGGTTAATTCCACTTCTGGGCATTTAGCTAAAGAAAAAAACACAAACTCAAAAAGACATATGCACTCCCATGTTTGCTGCATTATAGCCAAAACATGGAAACAACCTAAGTGTCTATCACAGATAAGCAGATAAAAGAAAATATGGCATATGTACATGGTGGAATATTATTCAGCCATGAAAAAGAATGAAATCTTGCCACTTACAACAACATGCATGGACCTCAAGGGCATTATGCTAAATGAAGTAAGTCACACAGAGAAAAATATCATATGATCTTACCTGTATATGGAATCTTAAACAAAATCAAAAACAAGCACGTGGATACAGAGAACAGATGAAGAGATTAGTGACTGCCAAAGGGTGGAGGTGGGAGAAATGGGTAAAGTGGGTCAAAAGGTACAAATTTCCAGTTGTAAAATAAGTAAGTCACAAGGATGTAATGCACGGCGTGGCAACTGGAGTTAATAATGCTGTCATGCACACTTGAAAGTTGCTAAGAGAGTAGATCTTAAGAGTTCTCATCCTGTAAGGGGGCGCCCTCAAATCCTAGAGCCGCTTACCCACAGCCCTGCCCTGGTGACAAGGAGAGAACAGTGAACCGAAAGGGTTCCGGGGCACCTGGCCTGTGTGTCCTCCCCAAGGCCATTTGTAGCCAGCTTCAGATCCCATTCCTCATGGACAAAAACTGTTTTAAAAAATAAATACATAAATAAACAAACAATTTAGGCGATGCAAACTTTCACACTTGCTGAAATGAACAGTCTCCTTGAGGAGAACTGCAAAATTGGGGGTGGGGGGATAAGAAGATTTTATAGGATATGAAAGAAAAAAAAATACAAGGAAGAAGCTAATAATAGACGTAAAAAACATCCGATTGGCTGCGGTCACACAGCCAACCTTGTTTGGGGTGAGAAGGCCCAGAGTCGGCTTCATACTTGCAGATTGGTGGCTGGACACAGTTTCTGATCCAGCACAGCATTCATAAGTACGAGGAAGTTGTTGAAATTCCCATTTGCTGAGGTGGCACCCTGGGCAGGAGCGGTTCCATCTTGGATGAGAAATTTATTTCAACAGACCCCAACCCTGTTCTTATCTCTGCCTTCCATACTTTGCTTAGCTTCTTTTCTTTTTTCTTTCTTTCTTTTTTTCTTTCTTTTCTTTATTTTCTTTCTTTTCTTTCCTCTCTCTCTATCTCTTTCTCTTTTTTTTAAGTAAGGGTAAGGCAGCAGCTGCTGGTCCTCTGGGCCTGTCGCTGGCTTCCGCCTGACCGGGGCGCCGGCCCAGGGCCACCCCTTCTCCCCGCCTCCCAGGAGCCTCTAACCTCCAGAAGCACCTTGTCCGCCACCCTCCGCCCCGCCAGCAGCCGGCGGGGCGTCGTGAGCTTCGTCGTCGTCGGTGTCGCCGCCACGGCCCACGAGCTCCCGGCTTCACCCGAAGGACGCCAGCACCTGTGGGCCTCGCACGCTCCTCCCTCGGGGCGCCCGCTGGGCGGCGACGAGGCGCCCCCGACGGCTCGGTGACTTCCGGGCGGCCACTTCCGGCACGAGGCGTCGGTGACTTCCGGGCGGCCACTTCCGGCACGAGGCCCTCCCGCAGGCTGCGAGCCCCGGAGCCGCCCCGCCGGCCTCGCCCCACCGCCACGAGCCGGGGCTTCTCTGCCCGAGCCTCCCCCTGCCCCGCCGGGCACCGTGTCACCCCCTGCACCCTCTCCCGAGCCGTGGGCCAAGTGGAGACGGTAAAGCTTTATTGCGGGGGGTTGGGGGGGACAGAATATAACAGTAATATTCCCCGCAGTCGGCCTGCTTCATAGGTTAGCCTCATCAAAAGAGCTTCACAGCATAATTATTATAAATATTGTCCTGCTTTGGATTCTTGGAGGTTGGGTTAAACTTCAGAGTCATTGACTTAGGAGTTGGGGTGGGGGTGGGGGTTGGGTGTGAATAAGGACAGGGACACGGTTTAGGGCATTAGAAGGAGCTCATCCAGCGTTTCTAGCTTCCTTCCAAATTAAAGTGCAAATCATGTCCCGTTTCATTTCTTCTGCCTCTCAGTCCCTGCCTAGTCCTCTCAGAGTTTCCAGAGAATAAGCTCACCCACCTTGATTGTTCAAATGAGAAAGGAGGTGCTATTCTTAGCCAAGGAGATTTCACTTGTGTTGCTCTAACAACCTGCCTTTCTCTACTTTCCCCTAGGAGCACGTCTTTTTCTCTTTTGCGGTGGTTTTCAGCCCAGTTACATATTAGAATCGCCTGGGGGTGCTCTTTAAAAAAAAAAAACCAACATCTGGGCCCCAACTTCAGTGATTCTGACTTAATTGCTCTGCAGAATGTTTCTAATATTCAGCCAGGTTGAGGATAACTGCTCTAATGTCTGAAATAAATTTATCATCCATTTCCCTACCCTCATCAAACAATGGGCTTTTCCTTTTCTTCGATGGGGTGAGAGTCCAGTTCTACTCACAACTTGCCTAGCTTTGGATGGATTGAGATTTTTTTTTTTTATTAGTTTTTGGTTTTAGTCAATTTGAGAATTAAGATCTTTATCTTTCAGTGAACTGTCAGGATATTACATGAACCAACTCACCTTTCCTTTGACCAAAATGAAACAGAGCAAAATATTTTTAAAATAAGACTCTGAAACTCAGTGTACGCTCAGAGAATTCAGTGTAACACTTTTGAGGGATAGTAGGTCACTTATTCCAGGATTCCTCAACTACAGGCTGCATCAGAATCACCTGTGTCCTGCTCAGTGTCCCATTTTAATCCAGATACCAGGGCCCATCCGTGGAAATTCTGATTCAGTAAATCTGAAGTAGGGACCAGGAATCTGAAGCTAAAACAAGTTACCCAGAATATTCTGATACATAGCTAATTTGGGGAAGCACTTATTTTGACAGTTTCTCACTTGCATTAATAGGTGTGAATGCCTTAGTTTCTAAAGTCGTGTCCTTCAACCATCCTCTTTCAAAATGGTGTCCAACCTTTGAACTGTTGATGCCTCATCCCTAGCATCCCCCTCTATATACCCCCTGGCACATATAGCATGTCCTGTTTATAAGTAGAGAAAGTTTGTGTTGAAGATTCTGAGAAAAAGTTTGGGGCTAGGGTTAGGGTTGAAATAGGATCACATAACTCCCTTTGGAAATAGCACCAGACAGGTATACTGCAGTAAGAACACACTAGAATCAGGAATACAATGGAAGGGAGAAATAGTTGAATAAGAACTTGGCACGCTCCCTGTTCAAAGACCATGAAAGGGTCCCTTTCCTGGATGTTCACAGAGGTCTATCCCCCCTCCCCAACCCTCTGTGTGCTCTTCAATGCAAAGGAAATTAAACAGGAGACTTAGAAAACTGAGGGAAAGCTAAGATAGAGGGGAGGGTAAAAATCCTGTAAGGAACAGTACTGAGAAGAATCCTAATCGAATTTGACATTAGGAAAGAAAAAACCTCAGAGAGAAAATAGGATACACCATATGCCTCAATGCCTAGCACTCTGACTACAAGTCTTCGGGATGTCCATGGATCATTCCCATCTCTGAACACACAAAACCTGATGCAGCACCATTTTTCCAACAGAGCAGTATCCAGCATACAGATGTGAAATGGGGCTCCACCTTTACCACACTTCTTTACCAACTTACAACATCCCTATATTGGTTCCTACCAACAGAAATTTTAGAGAAGTGGAGGGGAGCCAGCCTACAGGTGGAGTTATACAAATATGAGTTGAAGTTGAGATCCAGGGAGGCAGTGCTTTGGGCGTAAGTTATCCAATCACTCGACTTTCTCTTTTTACAATATCACTGAGCACTTGTTAGCTATCTTGCATTTACCCACACATTATCTCATTTTGTCCTCATTAGGGCCCTAAGCAGCAGGACTACCATTTACATTTTACCGATAAGGAAACTAAAGCTTCAAGAAGTAGCATGAAACATGATTGATCCAAAGAAGTAGAGCCTGATTCAAACCCAGATCTTTCTTTACCAAAAACAGTGCTCTTTCCACCATCCCCCACTGCCTTTAGATTTAAGCTTCAAGTTTTGGTCTAATAGAACTAGAATGTCATTTTTTCCTATTAACTGCTACCTGTAGAATATGAAAAAGCCTCTCATGTTAGAAGAATTAGTAAAATTTAGGAGATGAATGCATTAGAGGACATCCCTTTGTTACTTTCTTTTCCCTAAATTTTCCTCACTCTGTTGGTTTCCTTACAATTGCCCTTTGCTTGTCCCCATCTTATAATCAGAACAGTTCTCCAGCAATCTTCTCAACCAGCTAGACCATGTGGAGGGTCATCTGCAAATGGAAGAATAGTTATTATAACTATCATTTATTTATTTTATTTTATTTATTTTTAGCCATCATTTTTTTTTTTAGTGAGAGCATATCATGTCAAGAAACTAAAGTAAGTACTTCATAGATATTATCTCATTTAATCCATACAATAAATTCTTGTGACCAGTTCAGTTAGTATCTCCATTTTACACATGCGGAAACTAAGACATAGAATTTATGTAACTTACCCGAGATGTCACAGCCATTGAATGGGTTACTCCAGAGATTCAGACCCATATCAAACCACAGAGTTCACATGACTACACTAACCTAGATGAGTTAAGAGAACCCTGAAGCTCTCAGGCCAGACCATTCAGAAGTAACATAAAGCCCATACCAGAATTTCACAAATGGAATGAGCATGATATCAAAGTGTTAAGCAATAATTTGAATACTAAAGTTAATATGAACCATAAAAGACCCCCAAAAAGCCAAAGCAATCTTGATAAAGAAGAACAAAGCTAAAGGCATCATGCTTCCTGCTTTCAAACTGTATTACAAAGAGTAATAAAAACAATAAGATATTGGCATAAAAACAAACACATAGATTAATGGAACAGAACAGGGAGTCCAGAAATAAAGTCATGCATATATGGTCAATTAATTTATGACAAAGGAACCAAGAATATACAATAGAGAAAGGACAATCTCTTCAATAAATGATGTTGGGAAAACTGGACAGACATGCAAAGGGTAAAACTAGACCACTGTCTTACATCATATGGAAAAAAATAACTCAAAATGGATTAAAAACATGACTATAAGACCTAAAACCATAAAATTTCTACAAGAAAATACAAGCAGTAAGCTCCTTGACATCAGTCTTGACAGTCATGATTTTCTGGATTTGACACCAAAAGCAAAGGCAACAAAAACAAAAATAAGCAAGTAGGATTACATCAAATTAAAACGTTTCTACATAGCAAAGGAAACTTTCAATAAAATGAAAAATCAATCTACAAATGGGGAAAAATATTTACAAATCATACATCTGATGAGGGACTGATACCCAAATTATTTAAAGTCATACAACTCAATAGCAAATAATCTGATTTTAAAAAGGGACAGAGCAGCTGAAGAGACATTTTTTCAAAGAAGATATACGTATTAGCCAGCAAGTACATGAAAAGATGCTTAACGTCATTCATCATCAGGAAAATGCAAATCAAAACCACAATGAGGCCTAACCATTAGAATGGCTATTATCAAAAAGATAAGGAATAATAATTTTTGATGAAGATATGGAGAAAACGGAACCCTTGAGCATTATTGGTGGGAATGTAAACTGATGCAACCACTGTGGGAAATAATTCGACTTCTGAGTATTTCTCTGAAGAAAATGAAAGCACTAATTTGAAAATATATGCAGCCCCATGTTCCTTGCATTTTATTTGCAATAGCCAAAATATGAAAACAACCTGAGTGTCCATCAACAGGTAAATGGATAAATAAATGTGATATATACATAAAATGGAATTATTTGGCCATAAAAAAGAAAGAAATCCTGCCATTTGTGATAACATGGATAACAAATACCATATAATCTTACATATAGAATCTTTAGAAAAAGAAAAAGAACTCATAGAACAGACTGGTGGTCACCAGAGGCAGTGGGATAAGGGGGAAGGGAGAAATGGATGAGAAGTTCAAAAGGTATAGATTTCAAGCTATAAAATAAGTCCTAAAAATGTAATGTTTAGCTTGATGATAGCTAATAATACTTAACTATGTATTTTAAAGTTTCTTTTTTAAAAAATATTTTTAATTTATTTGACAGCACAAGTAGGGCAGATGGAGAGGGACAAGGAGATTCCCCACTGATCAGGGAACCCAAAATGGGGCTCAATTCTGGGATCATGACCTGAGTCAAAGGCAGATATGTAACTGACTGAGCCACCCATGCACTCCTATTTGAAAGTTTCTAAAGGAGTAAAACTTTCCATCACAAGAAAAAAGATTTTGTAACTATGTGTGGTGACAGATATTAAGTAGACTTATTTTGGCAACAAAAATTAAAAGCAGTTAATAAATATAGAAAATGAAATGAGAGATTTCTCTTTTTTTAAATTAAATTTAATTAGCCAACATATAGTACATCATTAGTTTCAGATATAGCTTTCAATAATTCATTAGTTGTGTATAACACCCAGTGCTCATCCCATCATGTGCCCTTAATGCCCCATCACCCAATTACCTCATCCCCCCACCCACCTCCACTTCAGCAACCCTCTCTGCTTCCTGGAGATAAGAGTCTCTCAATGTTTGTCTCCCTCTCTGATGACTTCCCATTCAGTTTTCCCTCCCTTCCCTTATGGTCCTCTGCACTATTTCTTATATTCCACATATGAGTGAAACCATATGGTAATTGTCCTTTAATTGTCCTTCTCTGATTGACTTACTTCACTTGGCATAATACCCTCCAGTTCCATCCACTTTGATGTAAATGGTAGGTCATCATACTTTCTGATGGCTAATATTCCATTATATATACATATGTATGTATATATATGTATGTATGTATGTATATATACATATATATATATATATCTTCTTTATCCATTCATATGTCGAAGGACATCTTGGCTCCTTCCACAGTTTTGCTATTGTGGACATTGCTGCTATGAACATTGGGGTGCAGGTGCCTCCTTAGTTTCACTACATCTGTATATTTGGGGTAAATAACCAATATTTCAATTGCTGAGTTGTGAAGTAGCTCTATTTTTAACTTCTTGAGGAAACTCCATACTGTTTTTCAGAGTGGTTGTACTAGTTTGTGGTCCTACCAACAGTGTAAGAGGGTTTCTCATTCTCGTCAACATTTGTTGTTTCCTGTCTTGTTAATTTTAGCCATTTTAACTGGTGCAAAGTGGTATCTCATTGTGGTTTTGATTTGTATTTCCATCATGACAAGTGATATGGAGCATTTTTTCATATGTCTATTGGCCATGTGTATGTCTTCTTGGGAGAAAAGTCTGTTCATGTCTTCTGCTCATTTCTTGACTGGATTTTCTTTTCTTGGGTATTGAGTTTGGTAAGTTCTTTACAGATCCCAGATACTAGCCCTTTATCTGATATGTCACTTGCAAATATCTTATCCCATTCTGTAGTTTGCCTTTTAGTTTTGTTGACTGTTTCCTTTGCTGTGCAGAAGCTTTTTATCTTGATGAAGTCACAATAGTTTATTTTGCTTTTGCTTCCCTTGCCTTTAGAGACATGTCTTGCAAGAAGTTGCTGCAGCCAAGGTAAAAAAGATTGCTACCTGTGTTCCCTAGGATTTTGATGGATTCCTGTCTCACATTTAGGTCTTTCATCCATTTTGAGTTTATCTTTGTGGGTGGTGTAAGAGAATGGTTTGGTTTACTGTTCTGCATGTTCCTATCCAACTTTCTCAGCACCATTTACTGAAAAGACGTTTTTCCATTGGGTATTCTTTTCTGCTTTGTCAAAGATCAGTTGACCATAGAGTTGAGGGTCTGTTTCTAGGTTCTCTATTGTGTTCCATTGATCTATGTGTCTGTTTTTGTGCCAGTACCATACTTTCTTGATGATCATAGCTTTGTAATATAGCTTGAAGTCAGACATTGTGATGCTACCAGCTTTGGTTTTCTTTTACAACATCTGGTTATTCAGGTCTTTTCTGGTTCCATACCAATTTTAGGATTATTTATTCTGGCTCTGTGAAAAATGTCAATGGTATTTTGATAGGGATTGCATTGAATATGTAGATTGTTCTGGGTAGTATAGACATTTTAACAGGATTTATTCTTCCAATCCATGAGCATGGAAAGTTTTTCCATTTCTTTGTGTCTTCCTCAATATCTTTCATTAGTCTGTAGTTTTTAGAGTACAGATCCTTTACCTCTTTGGTTAGATTGATTCCTAAGTAACTTATGTTTTTGGTGCAGTTGTAAATGGGATCAATTCCTTAATTTCTCTTTCTTCAGTCTTATTGTTGGTGTATAGAAATGCAACTGATTTCTGTGCATTGATTTTGTATCCTGCTACATTGCTGAATTGCTGTATGAGTTCTAGCAATTTTGGGGTTTAGTCTTTTGGGTTTTCCACATTCTTTCTTTTAAAAAAAAAGATTTTTTATGTTAGAAAGAGAGAGCCCACACATGTGGAAGTGGGGGCAGGGGCTGGGGGAGAGAATCCCAAGCATACTCCCCACTGAGCACAGAGCCCAATGCATGGCTGGATCTCACAACCCTGCAATTTTGACCAAAGCTGAAATCAAGAGTCAGATGCTTAACCAACTGAGCCATTCAGGCACCTCCTGGAATGAGAGATTTCTAATGCTATTCCAGAACAAATAACAACTAAGAATTTTCCAAAATGAGTGATGCAAGAGTCACCAACTCAAGACTGCACTGTGACTGCTAAGCAAGAAAAATAAAGTTAAATCCATATCCAACACTCGTAAACCTGCAGAACATCAGGAAGAAACGAGAGAAAAATACTTCAAAGCTACCAAAAGAAAAGTGAGAAAGCCTACAAAGGAATGACATTTAGAATGACAGAAGACTTCTCACAAGCAACAAAGAGGATAGATGACAATGGGGTTATGTCTTTGAAAAGCTGAGGAAACAATGTCAGCCTAGAATTATAGACCCAGTTAAAATACTGTTCAAGAGTGGAAACAAAACAAAGGCAAGTTTTAGTCACAAAAGGGCAAAAAATATATCCTATGTATCTCCTTACTAAAAAATGCACAAAAGGATGTACTTCGGGATCCCTGGGTGGCGCAGCGGTTTGGCGCCTGCCTTTGGCCCAGGGCACGATCCTGGAGACCCGGGATCGAATCCCATGTTGGGCTCCCAGTGCATGGAGCCTGCTTCTCTCTCTGCCTGTGTCTCTGCCTCTCTCTCTCTCTCTGTGTGTGTGACTATCATAAATAAATAAAAATTTTTTAAAAATCCATATTTAAAAAAAAAAAAAGGATGTACTTCAACAAGAACAGAAATGAACACAGAAGAGAATCATGGCAATGTGGGAAACTAAAAATGAGAACAGAAAATAATTTAAGTCAATAATTAACTATTGGCCATAAACATTAATAACACTTTTTTCTGTAAAAAAAAAAAAAAAGCTGGTAAAGTCACACTTTAGACAACAATAATGAAACAGGGTACAAGAGTTGTACTCATTAGAAAAGGGTACTAGGTCCATATTATGTTCAAAAGAAGGATAAAATTATTTAGCATTTATAAATGCTTCTAGTCAACTGTGTTTTTTTTTTAAAAGGGTAAAGGAAGTGAATGATAAAAGAGCAGGAGCACAGTCTTAATCTTCTAAGCCAACAGAAGTAATATAAGAAGTTGATGGTGGAAATAAAGAAAATTGATCAATCCACAGAAGGCAAGAAGGGAAAAAAAAAATAAAAGGAAGGGAAAAAATGATAAAAACACAAAATGAAAACATTAAAGTAAGTCCAAATATACCACTATGTGTATATACAGATTAAACTTTCAAGAAAATATCGAAGAATAGCATATTGGAATTTGTTTTAAACACGACTATTATTGCTTAAAACAGATACACCTAAAACAAAACACCCAGAAATTTTAGAATAAAGAGTATACCATTTAGGGGGAACAACTGTATCAATATCTAAGTAAAATCCAAGATGACCAAAGTTCTCACTTCTTGGTAATATATTACAGAACAGTGTTTTTTAATGGTATCAATTTTATAAGACACACATATGCGTGCACGTGCACACACACTCACAAAATAGAATAGGAAAAGGAATAAGTAGGTTAGAAAGGATAGACTATGACAGAATGGGATAGATATCAATGTGTATATCACAGTGCTTCAAGGATATAAGGATGTATTGTTTCCATAAAACTTTTATTTGTGGTATCTGTGTACATGATTATGCAAATGTGCATGTTACTAAATTAAAACATAAAATGCATCTCTTCCTTTTATTGAGTTTGAGAAACCCTAGCCTAGAGAAATAAATTCTTGCAAGTGTATACAAGAAAACATATACCAGGAAGTTTACTGTAGTATTATCTGTCATCAGGAAAAATTGGAAACATCTTGAAAGTTCATCAATAGGAAAATGGATACATTAATTGAGGTAAATATGCATACAACAAAGAAAATAAACTTGATTATGTTAACATGGATAAATCTTAAAAACAAAATATTATATGAATAAAAGGAAGCTTCAGGCATACATACACTCCATGCTAAAATTTATACAGAGCTTGAGAGCAAGCAATACTTTGTGCTCTTATAAATGTACACATGCAGTATGTGGAATAAAGGTATAAAAACCTGTAAGGGATGATAAATACCAAATCCAGGAGAGCAGTTGACTCTTGGGAATGAGGTGGGGGTAAGTAGTGGGTATAGGGAGGATTACACAATAGCCTTCAACTATATCCATAATGTTAAACAAAAAATGGAAGTAAATATAGGGGAGATGATAAAATTTGATAAGGCTGGGAGGATATATGAGTGTTAACAATTTACTCCTTATATTTTTCTCTATGATTGAAAAATTTTAGTGACAAAAATTGTAAAGTTTACCAAAATCTATTATTTTATTAATCTCTGGGCTAATCCCGGGGTCTGGCATGAACTTCCACTCCCCCAAACCTCATGCGTGGCTCATCAGTATTCCAAATATTGACCCACTATCTTACTCCTAAGCATGCAGACATAGTTTTTCCATGATCACATGAAGCAAAAGAAAATTCTCCAAACTGAGCGTGAACCTCACACATTTATTTTTACCTGCAGCAGAAGCAGAGTTAGAACTCAGCTCTATGTATTTAAAGAAAAAGGCCACCACATTAACCCTGAGTACAACACAGGTCCCATTGTGCTTCTGATGAGCGAAAGATGACTGTATCACTTTACTCCACCTAATGAACATTTCAATCTTCTAATAAACACCCTAATAAAGAAAAATTGAGACTTAACTCACTTTTATTATCCCAGCTGACATGTCGCAAGGTCTTAATTGGGCTGAAAACGACTTCCAATAATAATACCCTCCTTAATTGATTCATTAAAGGGGCCCCTACTGAGATAGAAGTGCTAGTTCCAGGAAAAGAAATGAAATAGAGCCCCCAGTTTCCCACTGAGTGGCTATGATCCCTCTGCCATCAACTCCTGGGGCCACTGAAGAGGATGTTAAGAGTGTCCAATGCCTGGAATCACTCTTCTAGTTCCAAAGTGGGCACACACTAATCCCTCAGTGAAGTAACAAAAGAAAGCAATGGAATCTCATGGAATTCTTAGTATCAGATTAATTGATAAATTAAAAAACCAGGAAATGGTAACTACACTTATCATGGTGAGCATTGAGGAATGTATAGAATTGTCAAATCACTATTATATGCACCTGAAACTAATATAACATTGTATGCCAACAGCAATAATAAAAACTTTTTAATTAAAAAAAACAGGTGAGGGGATGCATTAATAGCAAGAGATTAAAGCTTTTTATAAGACTGAACCAAAAATGACCATATCCTAGCACAGCTGGACAAGGAGAGGAGGGGCAGATGTAGCAGAGAGAAGACATGAGGATTAAAAGAAAATTATCTGTTTGCAAGAAAGGATGGTTTTGATCATATTAAACAGGTAAGATTCTAGTCGTTAAAAGCATGAAATTTGAAGTCAGGCAGACCTGGGAGTCTGTCCCGTTCTTCCTTCCACTTACTAGCTCTGTCACCCTGGACAGGTTACCAAGCCCATCTACATCCCAATTCCTTTAGCTATGAAACAGGAATGATAAACTAATAACTTACTCCAGCAGCCAGAGGAAGTCAGATCATAGCATTCTTTTGCCCACAGTCTCCAATGGCTCCTCAATCCATTCCTACACTATCTGTGCCCTCCATTACCTCTCCCACACCAGTTCCCACTCTCCTCCCTCATTCACTTCCCAGTGCTCTGCTCTCCACCACCCCCGACCCCCATTCCCTGAAAGTACTCAGCAGGTTCTCATCTCTGGCCTTTGCTAATAGTGCCCTCCAGCTCCCTGTCCTGTTCACTCTCACTTCTGTTAAGTTTTTGATCCAACATCACCTCCTCCATGACTATTTTATTTAAAATTGAAAACTGTCTGTATATTCCAATACCACTTCCTCTGCTCTACTTTTTCCTTTTGCATAGCACTTATCACCTTCTAACATACCGTAAAACTCATTTGTTATATCTATTGTTTATTCTCTCCTGCTGTTTTGTTCACTGATCTATCCCAAATGCCTAAAACACTAAACAACATATAGCAGGTGCTTAATTTTTGTTACATGAAAACCTCATAAGATTGTTTTGATGACTAAATTAGATAATGCATGCAAAGCATTTAGCTCTATGCAGCCATACAGAAGTATTCAGTAAATATTACCTATTATTACCACAGTGGTTACTATTATTGTAATTGTTCTTACTTCCCATTCAACAGGAGGGATATTATTAACTAATCAGGTCATGGTTCTTTCAGCCATTGGTTCCTGGAGATGGAAGGACTAGATTTAATTAAGTACAGTTTTTCTGACACTATATGTCATCTTGTCATGCATACATCACTGGCAATGTCCACTTGCCAAGGATTAAAGGTGCCACATCACCTATAGATGCCAGCCCATCCCATCCACAGGGCTGAGGGCAGCTACTAAGTCAAGAATGTATATCAAGGTACATCTAAGAACTCTAGCTCTCTCTTGCCCTTTTAGAACTGTACTGCATGTAAATACCAACTTAAGAGCACTTGCATTACAGCAGATGGGTAGAAAGGGTTTTATTTTACATTTAACAAAGGGTAAGGAAACAGGGAAGGGGATTATCCCACTGGCTTCCTGAGTCTCCAGAATTTACTCTTCTGCCACACTCCCTGAGATATTTGTGCTTCTGTCCAAGAAAAGAAGAAAATAGCACCATCTGCCTACCTTATACCCTCTCAGACACTAATGAGATGCTTTCTTCTTTGTCAAACACTTAGGAGCTTCCATGATAAAACACTGTCCTGAGTAAATAATGAATGGAACAGACCCATTAGCTCAAAGTTCAACTGTATCTTCTGTTTCCTGAACATAAAGGAAGACAGGAGCAGCCAAGTCAATGAGCCATTCAGCACCCAAGAGCCAAAGCTCACTCTCTAGTTCTGAGCTGATAAACCATGTGAAGACTACACAGCTGCCAAGATGCCAAATGCAGGTTTCTATGTGTTTTCTTTCCTGTTGTGTCCAGGTCCATCTGCATGCTGCAGATGACACCTGTACAAAGAAACACAGTTGGTGCATGTGAAAGCACCAATGGAGCCATCAACTTGGCCATCTACAGAGACAACAGGGCATAGGGACAGGGCAGGTGTTCAATAGCACCAGCATCTGAACCAAAACGTACTATGTTCAAATCCTAAATCTCTCAAATCAGCATCTGTGTTACTTCCTACCAGTTACTTTAATCCCTCTGAGCCTCAGTTTTCCCATCTGTAAAATGTGATGCTAGCAAATTCATAAAGCTTGTGGAGGACTGAATGATCCATTAACATTGAGTTCGAAGGATAGTAAATGCTCAATAAATATTACCCTTTCTTTGGAGGATAGAGGGTCTGCAAGGAACAAAAAGCTTATGCCAATCATCTATTCATTCAACAAATATTTATTGAATATCCACAAGTTCAGTCAAATATTTATTGAATGCCTACAAGGCCAAAGTCTGGCCACCAAAGATATAGCAGCGACAAAGCAGACAAGATACCCTGACCTGACAGAGCTTACAGTCCAGTCGATACTAGTGGCCAATACATAAGAGGTACTTACCATGTGCCTGGCAGTGTTCTAAGTGCTTTATCTATCTGAACCTATTTGATACTTACAACAACCCTATGAAATACATTAACATTATTATTTCCATATGACAGAAGAAGCAATGGAGGCACAAATCTGTGAAGTGAATCACCCAAGGTCATAAGGATCAAAGTCAGGATTTGAAGCCAATTAAACTGACTCCATAGTCCATTCTCTTTTTTTTTTAAGATTTTATTTATTTATTCATGAGAGAAACAGAGAGAGAGGCAGAGACACAGAGGGAGAAGCAGGCTCCATGCAGGGAGTCTGACGTGGGACTCAATCCTAGGTCTCTAGGATCACACCCTGGGCTGAAGGCGGCGCTAAACCACTGAGCCACCTGGGCTGCCCCATAGTCCATTCTCTTAAGCATTACATATACTGCCTTCTTGCAACTGCTAGACAGTGAGCTCTTTGCAGGTAGAAAATACATGCATTTCATTACTGTATCCCCAGTAAGCACCTGACTTGTGAGAATGCTCAGTAAGTGCTCGTTGAAGGAACGAAGGACGGTTTTTCTTTGAGGCACTAAAGCCACTTTTTTTTGCCAGTCTCATGACATCTCCCTATAAACCCTGAATATATAATGAAAATATACTATTCTTCCTCTGCATAGAGAACATTATTGATCTTCTGTCCATAGGCTATTAAATGTAAGGCTGTTTTTCCAGAAATGGTGATGAATTTTCCTTGAACCACCTACATGCATTTGAGAGGAGTCTGGCAAGGATTGAACCATATTTTAAAAGTTCAGAAAATATGGTGCCAAGGGGACAGAATACATCACATTTCCCCTTTATTTTGGAAACCAATTAAATACCCCAACCACACTCAACACATCTCACTCAAGGCCTGAGATCTCCCACTCAAACACCTCTAACTCTTCA
Source organism: Canis aureus (assembly GCF_053574225.1). NCBI lineage: Eukaryota > Metazoa > Chordata > Mammalia > Carnivora > Canidae > Canis > Canis aureus. The sequence goes on from NC_135616.1 coordinate 59,217,601, forward strand.
CTCTTCTCATGACTATTTATGAACATACTAGTTGAAATCTGAGTGGGCCACAACTGAAGGAGATGTTAGAAGCTACTACTACTACATTGCGGGGGATGGAGACAGAAGAAAGAGGAGCTCCCCAGGGACTTAGATGTATTTATAGTTCAAGAGAACTAGCTAATCTGCACTGAATATGGCCAGTACTTGATCAGTAGTAATTATAACATTTATTATATTATATTAACTGAGTTAATTGAATTTTATACATTATATTAAATGTTTATATTTTTAATATGGTATGTTATTATTACAAGTGCCATTTATTCAGAAAGTCTGCTAGGTTCCTTTTTTTTTTCATATTATCTCACTTAATCTCTTCAACAAACATCAATAGTAGCAGTATAAGATCTATAAAGAACTTATTAAACTCAACACCAAAGAAACAAACAATCCAATCATGAAATGGGCAAAAGACATGAACAGAAATCTCACAGAGGAAGACATAGACATGGCCAACATGCATATGAGAAAATGTTCTGCATCACTTGCCATCAGGGAAATACAAATCAAAACTACAATGAGATACCACCTCACACCAGTGAGAATGGGGAAAATTAACAAGGCAGGAAACAACAAATGTTGGAGAGGATGCGGAGAAAAGGGAACCCTCTTACACTGTTGGTGGGAATGTGAACTGGTGCAGCCACTCTGGAAAACTGTGTGGAGGTTCCTCAAACAGTTAAAAATATACCTGCCCTACGACCCAGCAATTGCACTGTTGGGGATTTACCCCAAAGATACAAATGCAATGAAACGCCGGGACACCTGCACCCCGATGTTTATAGCAGCAATGGCCACGATAGCCAAACTGTGGAAGGAGCCTCGGTGTCCAACGAAAGATGAATGGATAAAGAAGATGTGGTTTATGTATACAATGGAATATTACTCAGCTATTAGAAATGACAAATACCCACCATTTGCTTCAACGTGGATGGAACTGGAGGGTATTATGCTGAGTGAAGTAAGTCAGTCAGAGAAGGACAAACATTATATGTTCTCATTCATTTGGGGAATATAAATAATAGTGAAAGGGAATATAAGGGAAGGGAGAAGAAATGTGTGGGAAATATCAGAAAGGGAGACAGAACGTAAAGACTGCTAACTCTGGGAAACGAACTAGGGGTGGTAGAAGGGGAGGAGGGCGGGGGGTGGGAGTGAATGGGTGACGGGCACTGGGTGTTATTCTGTATGTTAGTAAATTGAACACCAATAAAAAATAAATTAAAAAAAATAGTAGCAGTATAATCTCTTGAAGGAGCAAAGTTCCCTTAACAAAGGCACCCAAAAGGAAGTAGTTTAAACATGATAGTTTTTCCCCTACTGTGTAACAATCTAGAAGAATCATTATGTACACTCTAAGCTGCTGTAACAAAGATAGAAAAAATATTATTTAAACACGATCAAAGTTCCTCTTCTACATAATAGTCAAGGACTAGGAAGGCAGCCTGCCATCATAAACACACAGCTTCCATTTGGGGGATCAAAGTGGCTCCTTGACCTCCTGTGTCACATTTCAGACAGCAGCAGGTGGAAGGAGCAGTCGGAGAACATGCACATTTATTTTATGAATACAATCCAGAAGTGATATATATCACTTGCATCCCATTGGCTAGAACTTGGGCACAAAGTTGTGGTGAGGAGTAAATTGAAAAACCAGATGCCTTGAGTAATTTGATAAATTTAACAAATGTCTACTTCTTTTCCTTCTCTTTTGGACATCAATTTCTTGAAAGGAAACTTGGCATATAATCGGCTCTGTCCACTGGGAAGTTAGTAGATATGATGCAAGCACAAGCTTTAAATGTGTTGTGTGGTTCACTTAGAGTACTCCACTGATAAGCAATAAGAAGAGCTTGTCCCCTGCATGATTCTGAACTGAAAACTAACTCCTATGGAAAAGACCTGATCCCAGAACAGCCTGGAGCCAACTCCAATCATGTGCAACTTAAAACAAGCCCCTTTGCTGAACTGAGCCTAGATCGGCTGAATGACAATCCAACAACAGACCTGCAAATGTGAGATTAAGTGCTTGTTATTGTAAGTCATGAGTTTTAGGGTAGTTTATTATACAGCGTTATTGCAGCAATAGCTGGCCAACACAGAAATTGGTATCAGAAGTAGAGTACTGTCATAATGAGAACCTAAAACATGTGACTGTAGTTTGGTGATTAGGCAGCAGATGATGAGGAAAGTGTTATAGAAAGCTGGAAACATGCCATCCATGTTATTTAGTGATGAAGCACTTGGCCAGACTCATCTGTGATAACGTGGAGGACAGAAATCTGCTTAATGAACTTGAAACATTGGACAAGAAAGTGTCAAGGCAGAATGTTGATAGTGTAATTTGATTATTACTAGCTGGAGAAGGTATTGCAAGACAAAGTTGAGTTTGTAAAGGAAAGTGATCAGTATGCAAGCAATACTGAGAGAAAACATAGAAAACCCAGAAATTCCAGGACTTGCAGGTTTGAAAAGTTAAACTATGTTTATCTTACCATCTTATCAGCCTCAGAACAAAGACTAAATCAAGCATGTGATTGTCACATCCTTTGTTACAACCTGTTTTGAAAGAACTGAAGGGGTGCCTATCAGTAGTTTTCAGCTGGACAAAGTGCTTCCAGAAATATAAAAGGCATGATCCTACTGAGGCCTGATAAACTCAAAGTAGCCAAAATTAAGTCTTATGAGGGAGATTTGTCTCAAAGTGAATCCTAGATGTAACAAACATGGAGTTGACCGAAATCAAATGTAGGAAACTCATAAAATTTTTGAGATACCTGCATTGATAAAATGCCATCAACCTAACTCTAAAACTGAGATGTAAAAAAAAAATACTCTAACTCGTAGATTTCTATAAGCAGAAAGCAGGCTGTAAAAGCTGCTGATCCAGAAATAAAGGCTTACTCTTTAAAGTTCTCTTCAGAAGTGGCCATGCATGGTGTTGAAAAACACTGGAGCCAAAGACATAAAGAATAATGGGAAAAAAAATAAAATAATGGACCAGTAAGCCACACCCAGGGAGAAGAACTAGGGCCTAGTCAGGGGTCAGTGAAGCATGGCCCACAGACCAAAGCCTACCTCACCTGATTCAAATAAAGTTTTATTGGAACAGAACCCCACCCATACATTGATATATTGTCTACTGATGCTTTTGCCATAACACAAAGTTGAGATGTTACAACAGATAATATGGCCTGCAAAACCTAAAACATTTACTATCTGGCCCTGTACAGTTGCCAATCCCCGGCATAGTAAAAGAAGACTATACCTACCCAATAAGGAATTCTTTCTATACTATAAACAGCAGGATTTCAGAATGGCTGGGGTCACTGACTAAAATCTACCCCATTCTTTCCTTTTTTTTTTTTTTTTTTAGATTTTAATTATTCATTTTATTAGGGAAAGAGAGTAACTGGAGGGGCGCAGGGTGAGGGAGAAAATCCCAAGAAACTCCAGGCTCATGGGGAGCCCAAAATGGGGCTGTATCCTACCTCCCTGAGATCATGACCTGAGCCCAAACCAAGAGTCAGGTGGTTAACCAACTGAGCCACCTATGTGCCTCTCTTCCCTTTTGCAGTTGAGAGTATTTATTTCAATTACTCTGTCCCTGTTAATATTGTATATCAGGTGGTTAGAAAGCAAATAATTTGTCTTTTTATTTCATAAGTGTTTCAGTCAACAGAAACCATATCAGGATTTGGTATAATTTCAAGATCTTAGACATCAAACCTGATATTGCCCAGATGATATTTCAGGGTATTGAGATGGGAGTGAATATATTTTGCATGCACAAAAAAAATGAATAAAAAACCAGATTGTGATGGTTTATGTTACTAATCATTCCCCCTTCCATCCCATTGGGTAGTATATCCTTCCTCCTTGCATGGGCATGGCCACATGACTTGCTCTGGCCAATGGAATTTTACCAGATATGGTGGGAATAGGGACTTTCCCTATGTGTTTACATGTTTCATCATAGGTCTTGTATTCTAATGATCTGCCATGAGAAGAGCATCCTCTTTTATCTGGTAATCAGACTAAGTATATATGAAACAGATGTAAACCTAAGACGTAGGCTAAGTCCACAGTGGTGGACTGTGTGTTGGAACCTACAATTACCAACTTGGAAACCCATATTAAGCCAAATCCAGTCAACCTGAAGCCTGAAGCAGAGCCACCCAGATGAGGCCAGGTTAGATTAGCTAACTTCAGTAAATCGGTGGACCAATAAATGATAGCACAAATACTAGTTTTGAGCTACTGAATTTCGAGGTGGTTTATCACACAGCATTATTGTAGCAGTTACTGATTGATACATAGGGCCCCAATAAAATGGTAAGATGCCTGGAACCTAGTAAATTACACTTTAGTTCTGAAATCAAAAGACCTCAATACAAGTTGCAGCTCTGCCACTTACCTGTTATTTAATTGGAGGAAGTCACTATACCTTTCTGAATCTCAGTTTTGGGTTTTTTCTTTATTACAAATAGGAATATTCACAACCTAAATTATAAGGTCTATTATAAGATTAAATAAGACAGTATACTTAAATATGTTTCATAAATTCAGTAAGGTATACAAGATATTTTCATTATTAACTTCAATTCACATAAAGAAGCCCTGATTGTTTTTAAGATTTTATTTTTAAGTCATCTCTACATCCAATATAGGGTTCAAACTCACAACCCTGAGATCAAGAGTTGCATGCTTATCTGGCTGAGCCAGCTGGGCACCTCAGCCTTGGCTACTTTTAATCAATGGTAAGAAGGAGTTATGCCACTTCTGTCCTCTGACTCTGAAAGATGGCCATGCTAAATCTGGAAAGCTAAATATCTATAAGCTGTTAACATTGCTAGTGTTTTAATAATTCTTTCTTTTTTTTTAATTTTTATTTATTTACGATAGTCACAGAGAGAGAGAGAGAGAGAGAGAGGCAGAGACACAGGCAGAGGGAGAAGCGGGCTCCATGCACCTGGTGCCCGACGTGGGATTCGATCCCAGGTCTCCAGGATCGCGCCCTGGGCCAAAGGCAGGCGCCAAACCGCTGCGCCACCCAGGGATCCCCAATAATTCTTTCTTGATTTTGTTTAATCTTATTACTGAAAGTTTTTTCTCTAGTAAACATGTATAATTTCATAATAAAAATCCAAAAATAATCTAAAGGTTATTTCTTTTAAAATTGATTATGCTACCCAAACTTGACACTTCTGAGCAATTTCTGCTTCCCCAAACCTCCCACATGAGGAATACATAGTGCCCCTGACAGCAGTAACCTAAGTACTAGAGTGAAAGAAAATTCTCTGAGCCTGCATTCCTCTCTCATTGCAGAACAAGAGAAAAATCAGAATGCTCCCCTTTCTATACCACCCACAAATCACTGAAAAGCCCAACCAGTTAGCAAGATTCCCAGAAGACAAGGAACCTCCATTAGAAATAAAAGCCCACATTATTCCACCAAATTATTTTCCATGGACTCCTGTAAACCACACAACCAGACTTGTATCTGGGGTATTGCAACACCATTATTTTGTGCTCATGTCAAAAATATTTTTCCATGTTGTACACATGAAACTAATACAATATTGTATGTTGATTATACTTCAATAAAAAATTTTATTTCTCCAAAATGCCAAAGGGAAGAGTGGGTTTCCTAGAAATGGCTCTAAATTGTCTCACAGTACCCTAGAGAGCAGAGCAGTGAGGGCATAGACACTGTCCACCAGGAAAGGGGCAAAGGCCAAATCAATACACTGACGGTATCCATTTGTTCCACAAAGACAGCCAACCCAGATTTCAGGGGAAGATTATTTGAGAAATAAATCTACCCACACAGTTCCTCTCAATCCTCCAGACAAAGTAGCAGAACCCACTAGAAATCAGATCACACCTCTCAGCTTACTTCCTAACAGAGCAGCCGAGCCAGGCAACAACACAACAAAATGGAATCATTGATCAGATTAGCATAGTGCTGAGAGCTGTGGGCTTGGGGTACAGGACACAAGGGCTTTGGTGGAAAGGAGGGGATGGCTCCTGGGGAGAAGTTAGATACTTATGAGCAGAGTCCTCCATAAGGCAGAGCAATTGTGGTGCCCACCACAGGGCTAACTTCTGAGGGCTACTGTCCTGCTGTGGGCACTCCCAGGCACTGAACAAGAAAGCAACAAGCAGCAGAGGAAGGAGAAGAAGAGATAGTGGTACTGCCAGCTAGTCCTCATGATGACCTGTAGACTACTGATAGAAGACAGAAGCCTGGATCACTCATTCCCCCTATAAATATCTGTTGGCCACCTACCACATGCTTGCACTATGCAGGGTGCTGGATATGTGAAAATAAGTAAAAGACAGTTCCTGCTCTTACAGCGTGTATGTCCCATTGTACCTAGCACATAACAGGAGCCCAATACATAATCACTGTTACCTTACCATTCTGCTTTATGAAGCCTCTTTTCTCTGCCCTCCATAGCACTTTTTAAAATCCTTATTTAACAAGTATTTATAGTAGTCTGAATTTTAGTTACTGGTGCATATTTATTTCCCCTATAATACAGCAGGATTGCTCAGTATAGGATCTGTGTTCTTGTCATTGCGTCGCTCAATAATTATTTATTGGATGAATGACTATGTAATCATAACTAGTGTATCACCACCTTCTACCACCATTAGAATAGGATGGGAGGTCTAGGGTCTGCAACTAAGAGAGAGGCATGCTGGGTTAGGAGTCAGGAGACCTTCCTTCTACCAGAAGCTGCTGTCATCTGCTGGCTGAGTGACTGTGGACCACTCTTGAGTGTCTCATGCTCAGCTGTAAGAAGAAGGAGTGGGTAGATGATGGCTAAGGTACCTTCCAGCCTACGATTCATCATTTTAGCTGTAGATTACAGGTGACATTCACTGAGCACTTGGCATGGTTCAGCATTAATAACTTTGCCTGAGTTTTTTCATGTGGTCCACAGAATAACTTTTTGAGGTACAATGACTATCCCTATTTTACATAAAGAAAGGAAGTCCAGAGAGGCTAGGGAGTAGCCTAGGAAGTAACCTTCCTAGTGCCACACAGTGGTGGACTGCGTGTTGGAACCTACAATTACCAACTTGGAAACCCATATTCTCAACTACTAAGCCAGTCTGATTCTTCTTGCTCGGCCACATGTCGGGCAACTTTTGGGCCATTGCTTCTCCTGAACAGCCTCATTTTCCATCATTGCCAATTTTTTAAAAAATGTTAGAAAAGCCTTTATCAGAGAGGCACAATAGGCAAGCTATGCGTAACTCACATGGGTGGGTGGTGAGTTTCCTTACGTTTTTCAAGGCTTTGGAACACCACTCAAATTGCAGGGATCACTACAACAGCAAGAGAAACTCAGCAACAAATCACAGGGGGTGCCAGCCATGGCCCAGGCATAAGGTAGTTTAAGCCTCATTGAATAACCATCTGATAAGAGAAGAAAAAAAAAGATAGATATAATTTTGTTCAAGGAGCTTTGGGGAACTGTAAAGACTTTGACCATATTCCAAGTCCATCTGACAGATGCTTCTATTCATTCTCCCCCATATTTAAAGCATAGAGAAGAGAGATGTTTACTCTCCAACAGACAACTGGCAGAGTTTGCTGGGAGCCCAATAGTGAGTGTTTCTAGGCCCTCACCAGTTTTGGGAGAACATGGTGCCTTACACATGGGCCTCAAAACACCCAAAGGTGGCAGAGATCAATGGCACTGATCAAAGTGTTTGGAGCAATATAGGAAAAAAAAAAAAAAGATTTCTCCAAAGGAATATACTTCTAAAGCTGACAGAAAAGCCAAGTAAATCTCTAAACCTCTTAGAGTTGTATCCAGATTTTTCAAAAAATGACACATAACAAGAGTGAATTCAAGAACTGAAGAATTAAATGCATGGCCCCCAAAAGTGAGGATAATAAACACATGCTACTTAAAGGGGAAAGCCAAGGAAAACACAGCTCCTGTTTAGAAGTCAAAGATATTCAGGAATTTGGCAAGAGGAAAGTTTCTGATTAATTAACCACGTGCAAGTGAAAGGATGTCCCTTCCAAACCAAATGACCTTGAACCCAAGGCAGGGAAAGAATACAAGTATGGGATTTGAAGGAAAATAAATACATTTCAATTGTCTCAAAGAGAAATGTGTCAGTAGAAATCCAGGAGTTCTTTGGGGTGTGTGTGTGTGTGTTGTATTGAGAGAGAAAGAATGAGAGAGAGAGTTTCACTTGGTGGCAGAAAAATAGAAACCAGTGGCGCTAGGTGGCTGTTACTCCCACAGTGAGAGGAAGTCCCATTACATCTCATAACAAACGAGCACAGTGAGCCTTCCTATTAGTACTGGGCAAATGATCTTCCAGATATGCCTAAATCCAAACCACACAAAAGGAGCCAGGGCAGAGAAAGGCAGTTTGCTCTGAGGCAAAATGACATTTTTCATGCTTAAATTACCAATTCCCTCCTCCACCATCTTCCTTTAAAATGCTGAATTGTTAGAACAGTGGGCATTCTGGAAAAATAGGCAGGTAGAGATTTAGGTTTGTTACCAGAGAGCAAAACCTGACTGCATTCCCCTGCCTTTGTTGGAGCCAGCCAGGTCCACGCTGCTTAACCCTGCCACCCTCTCCTCTCCCTCTCCTCCTCAGATGGGCTTCCAGCAAACTCAGCCACCCTCCTCCTCCTGAGTTGAATGGAAACATCCTCTGTTGATACAGCCTCGTGCCCTTCCTAAACCTGATTGACAAGTCAGTTTTCAGACCTGCCCCCACAAAGCTGAGTGCTTGGCTCAGCCCTGACACCCACTATAGGTCCAGGAGTGGAGGTAGATAGCCAGACATGTCTTGAGGCCATTTTGAATTATTTAGTTGGCTGCTTCTAAAAACAACTGCTTCCTATCTCCCCTTCTCTGAAGATCATAATCCACTACACCTCCAAAATTTATATTGGGTCTATTAGAAATATTAAAATTGACAATTCTACATGAAGGGTGTGAGGGAGGAGGCAGGGTCTCCAGCTGGCCTTGTATGTTTTCCTCAGGGCTTACAATTATGCTTTGGTGTTTTAAAAAATCTGTGAAGAATAGATGAAGAGAAACGAAGGTGGGAGGAGGGTGGGGGAAGAAAGGAGAAAGGGAGGGCGAAAGGAAGGAGGGAGGAACAGAGGGAGGAAGAGGAGACAGGAAGGCAGGTACCCAAAGGAGTTGATAGAATTTCCTAGCCTGCCGCTCAACTTCCTCCTTTGAGCACAGTAACACTGCCACCTAGAGGCTGAAAGTACCTTCCTGAACTTGTACACTGGTGTGCAAGATGTATTTATTTGTGTAACTAAGCCTGTTAAGGATCTTGAAAGGGGGAAGGTAGATGATTGGGGGGAGAGGGGGAGTACTGCTATCAAGAACTCGAATATTTCAAAGTGGCTAATATTTATTAGGTGCCTACTGGGTGCTGGGGACTGAGCAAAGGGCTGAAACTACGAACATAGGTTAAGACATTCCTCTGCTCAGAGATCTCCATGTAAAGGTGGAGACAGACACATACAGAAATCATGCAGGCAGTGATAGTAACCATAACATATGGAAACATTGTGCTCACAGTATCAGTGGGATTAATTCTGGCTAGATCTAGAAAGAATTCAGGGAAGAGATGCAGGTGAGCTGGGTCACAGGCAATCTGGACAGGCAAGTGGAGCTTTGGGTGAAGGTAACTGCCCAACAAGGCATGAAGAAAGGACACTGAGAATACTTAGTATGACTGAACAACAAGGAATGTGGATATTGCCTGCAGATGTACAAAGAGATAATAAAGGCCAGAAAATGAGTTAAGCCAAATTGTAGATGACATTGAATGTTAGGCTGAAGAGTGTGCACTTTTTAAGTGGCACAGGGACAGGGCTCTGTAACTGCTTTGTTCACTCTGGTATGCCCAACACCTAGAAGAGTACTTGGCCCTTAGCAGTTGCTCAATTAGCATCTGAGGAATGAATGACTATAATGGGAAGCTAATGAAGATTTTGGAGAAAGAATAATCAGATAAAATCTGTTTCTGGGAAATTAACAAGATAATTTGTAGGCATGGTAGAACAGTGGAGAGGCTCCATTAGACAGGTACTGCCAAAGTCAGGTAATGTGGGTTTAACCTAAGGCACACCAGTGGGAATGGAAAGACTGGAAGGCCCACAAGCAATTTTGTTGAAATCGAATCTAGAAGTCTTTTCTTTTTTTTTTAATCTAAAAGTCTTCAACACCAACACCCATTATATGTGTTTAGCCTGAGTCATGGCATTGGCCAAGATAGAGAATGCAAGAGGAGGGACACTGCTGGGGAGGAGATAGAAAGTTTAAGAGATAGAACAGTTCAGTTTCCAGGAGTTTAACCAAGTGGGTATGGCCAGTAGGCAGTTATAGACACAGTGTGGAGCTCTGGGAGGACTTTTGGCACACACATACCCTGTGCTCACACAGACATGCATTTTTTTTGCCCAAGTTGAATGCTACTGACATTTTTAAAAAAAAATCCTAGTGTCAAAAATAAAGTAAACCTGTAACAACCTTGAGATTCAATTGTAGTCTATGCTTTGGTAGCGTCGGAAGGTAGATGGAATGTTCTCATCTTCCATATCTGGAAAATGGGAATTATTGTAACCCATGTAAAGTGCTTACCCCAGTGTGTGGCATAAAATAAATACACAATAAGTGTTGGTCTACAATCTAATCTCTCATTATGATGTGATAGTTAGATTGTAAGACTAAAGTTCAAAGTCCAGTTCATCCACTTATGATCTGTATGATCTTGGACAAGAAACATGGTATCTTTGACTTTCCATTTGTTCATCTGATAAAGAGGAAAGGCATTACTTACTGTATTTGCCTCACAAGATAAAATGAGATAATGCTCATGAAAGAGTCTATAAACTTAAATTTATAAATATTAGTTACAATTTATCAAATGGAAGATTGAAGTAGAAAAATCTCTGAAATCCTTTAAAATACTGTGGTTCTAGATAAGCATGTATCTTTTTAACACCCTTCAGCCCAAAGAGAGAGATTCTTCTCTGCCCCTATTTAGCAAGAAACTCCTCATTTGCCACCTTTCCATGTTCCAGACATGCTTTCATCACAGCACATTTCCTTTATCCCATCTTCAATTGAGATTTAAAAAGAAATCTTTGAAACTCCCCAGCTGGTAGAACCACTAGGGAATCAAAGCACATTTGTTCTCTCTTCTACATATTCCCCACATGGTTGACCAATCAAACTCATGCTGTTAATCTCAACTGACAGGAAATGGAGTATTATTTAAAGGAGACAAAGATGAGCAGGGCAGAAAAAGAGAAACAAGATTATTTAACTTCTGACCCACAAAGTATTTTGTTTGTTCTTTATGCTGTCGATTCCCTCTAGAACATACCTGTAACGAGAAGTCAAGAACCTGGACAGCTGCTGGTTTTAGCCTTGTGGCCATCAACCCACCTCTGCACCTGTGTTGAGGCAATAGGAAAATCACAGAATCATTGGGCTGGAACTGAAGGAAATAGAATATGATGTGACTTTCTTCAGACCAATTTATAGCACAATATAGGAAGTCTTTTTACAGTCAGTGACCAGCAAGTATTTAGCTTCAACTTAATCCCATTCAGGACCAGGCATTCATCACTCTGTAAGAAGCTCATCCCACCAATAGGCAGACTGAATGAAGCTTTAGAAGGCTGTGTTACAAGTTGAAGCCTACTTCCCTGCAGCCTCCAGTCATGGCTCTCAGAGCTGCCCTCTGCTGTTGCACAAAATGAATCTCCTTTCCCACCTCAGCCTTCTTTTCTCTAAATAGCCTTCATTCCTTCACAGTGTCCTTGTATGTTTGGCTGCCTCAACTCATTGCTGAATAAAAACCATGACTGCAAAAAAAAGATTTGAGATCTCCTTGTTGTCCAGTTACCCCCAGGTGGTCACTGTGAATTAACCCTCTAAAGTACCCAAACTGTACTGGGTAGCCCAGTTCCACAGAAGGGCAGCATCTCTGTGTGGTATTTTCTGAGTTACAATAGGCCTGAGGGTGACTGATAAATCACAGAGCCCCTTCGATGGAGGATAACCATTACCACAAATTGTAGAGGAAGATTGGAGGTATTTTCAACTTATCTCAAACTGAGGGTAACAGCACTCCCCTTCCTCCTGCAGTTCTGCTTGTGGGCACTACCATGGTCTTGGGGATATGGACCCAGCCTCAAAGCCTCCTTCTTCATATCCACATACCCAGTCAACTGCCAATTCCATCCATTCTCCACCTTACACCATCTCTTGCATTCACTGCTCTTTATTCTGACCGCTGCCACTTACCTCTGCTCAACCCCTTTTTGTGTTCAGAAACACTGAATGATTTCCAAGTTTCCTGATTAAAAAAAATACATAAATAAAATATTGAGCATAGCCCTCAATGTTCTTGAAAATCTAGCTATATCCAATCTTTCTGTCCTAGTCTCCTACTACTCTCTATATCAGTCAAGGAAACAGATGGCATACACACTACAGGGTTCAACTATAGAGAATCTACTCGGGGGAGTGCCTGTAGGACTGTGAGTAGGATTTAAGGAACCATCAAGGGAAAGTGAATCCCACAGGAACCAGAACCAATGGGAAGTCATGCTGTGACTAAGAGTGAAGAAGTGAAGGCTAGGAACAGTGTTATCCAATCCCTGGGAGAACCACAGGTGGAGGGAGAAGAGCCTGTGACAGAAGTGTCCCTAAAAGACTGGTGGACTGTAGCTCTGCTGAGACCTCAGCAGCTTGGGGGTGGAGAGGAAGAGGAGGTGAGAAGGAAGGGAACAAATAACCCCACCTCTGCTTCCCCCAGCTTCTGATAGCTTGCTGTGCCCCCAATTGTTCAATTCCAACAGGAAACCTCAGAGCAAGGGAGCCCCTGTGAAGGAACCACAGAAGTCAGCTTTCTGGGGCACAGAGCAGGAATAATAAAGGCAAAGAATAGGTATCAGGGGCATCTGGAGAATAACCCATACACTCCCTTACTAGTATTCTATCTTCAGTCAAAGGCACAAGCTCACGATTTTCTAATCATATACACAATTTCCTGATCTTGTGTCTTTGTTCCCACCACCTCCTCTCTTTGCAATGCCTTTCCCCTGCAGGAAAGACTTGCTCAGGGTTATATCTGAGAGTCACCGAGGGTTACACATTCACTCACATGATTCTTGCTGCAAGCCTGGTTCACAGTAACATATCTGGTAGAATGAATGATTGAGAAGGAGGGCAGTACTCATAGGCAAAGCCCCACAGGTGGGGTTCATCAATCAGGAGGGAGGCTCAAAGGAATCCCTATAGGCTCTTAAAATGCTCCGTTCATTTAAAAAAAAAAAAAAGCAGATACTAGAAATGCAAATATGGACCTGTGTGTGATGACATCTGTCACTGGAAATTGGAAGGCAAAGCCTGTCTCTCTGCAGTACGTCTCATTCCTCAGGTCAGGGGCTGGTGGCAGGACCACTCACTTCAGATCCTGGGTCCTCTTGAGCCAAGCCCCTGTCCCAGCTGCCAGGCTCCTGAATTGATCTGTGGAACCATAAGGCGGGTTCTGCACTTAGCAATTCTTTTCAGAGTAAAGGTTTTCCTCTCTGCATAGTTCTTGCCTTTTGTCAAGGAAAAGAAAAGAAGAATCAACCCAGAGTGAATTCCTTGTAGCTGGATGTTTGTAGGCAGCAGATGCTGCCAGAAGCACACACAGCGTATTTGTCTGAAACTGGCTCCTGCTGCACAAAGGCAGGAGGCCCCTGCCTCCACCTCATCAGGGCCACCCTGGGGGCTGGAGCTCGGTTTCCAGTCTTCAGGGGGCCAAAGAAGCCACATTTTCCTTCAAGTAGAGTAAGTGGGGCAAGGTGGGGGGCCTCTAGGCATTCTAGATGGCTCTGTAAAGCTGACAAACACTTCAGCTATCATGCAGAACACTTTCAAAGAAAAATCAGGAGAGCTGATGAGGAAGCTTCTTGTTTATGTATTCAATGAACATTTGCACTTAGCCTGGCAAAGCAGTGAAAAGCAAGGGCTCCAAAGCCAAACTGAATGGATTCAAATCTTGTCTACACCCTTAACAAGCTATATGCCCTTGGGCAATTTGAGTATTCTCTGTGCCCCTCTGCTGGGAGGCCTAAATCAATCCGTATTAAATAATTAGCACAGTACCTGGCATAAAGTAATAGCTCTCAAGAAAAATATCTCCATTTACAAATGAGATTATGTGGGTGAAAGTTGGTTATATAATTTGCCCAAGGTCATTCAGCCAGTAAGTGTTAGACCTAAAATTTGAAGAGTAGCAATGAACCAAAAGGTAAATTCATAATTGCCTGGTAAGAAATGCTATGAAGAAAATGCAAAGCATACAGTGATAGAGCGGAGGGGAGGGTCCACTAGTGACAGTGGTCAGGGTATCCCATGCTGAGACTTGAAATGAGAGAAGCGATCAGTTGTACGAAAAGAAGAGATAGAAAATTCTAGGCAGAGGGAATGGTAGAGAGGAGATACTCAAGTGGGAAAGAGATCAGAAACTGAAGGGAGAAGGTAAAAGAAGACTACCGTGCTGGGATGGGGTGATCAAGGAAGAAAGGGAAGTGGGATGTATCTGGAATGGAGGGCAGGATCCAGAGGATGGCAAGAACCTAATAGGTCATTATAGAGACTCAGATCCAAATGTAGCTGGAAGCTGCTAGAGGGTCCTAAAATGAAGGGCAACCTGATTTGAATGTTTCCATGTCATGAGCCAAGAATGAAAGCATGGGGATTCTTAGAAGGCAACTGTGATCATGTATAGTGATTTGGACTGGTAAATGTCAAGCTTATTATAGATAAGGGAAGTACCTTGTGATCAGTATAGAATAAAGGCCTCACTCACATCCTCAGCCTAGACTTGATACAAAGAAAACATTGTGTTTTTCTATCATCAACATCATCATCACTATCAAATCACGGGTGCATTTTGGAGGGAAGATGGCAGTGGAGTAAGAGGACTCTAGGCTCATCATGTCCCAAGAACACAACTATCAAATCATGGGCAAGGATCAAAGTGGTCCTGGGCTAGTGATGACTCCATTAAGGCTCCCAGCATGGGGTCTCCCCTCTGGGATGACAGCTGACTGCATGATGCCCCATCCATAATGCATATGCAAACACCTAAAGAAACCCTAAACATAAAAAGCCCAGAAAGAGAGTATATACCACCAGCCTCTAGCACAGATGGAAGGATGAAGACCTAGAGCAATCATGGGAGTTGCATGTGAGATACAACTGTCCTTTTGGTTGTATTGCCAATGAGGGACCGTAAGTGCCCGCTGCCCCATTCTCTCAGCTGCATGTTTGATACACAACTGCCAAGTATTGGGATGCTTATCCATTCATTCATACAACAAAAACAATTGAATAAACATGCTATATCTCCTGTACTGGGTATTGGGAAAATACTAAGACAAATAAAACACCATCTATGCCCGCAAGAATAGTAAGGTTTCTTACTCCACAGACAAGTAAGAGGGCAATTACAGTGCAATATGATTGGAGCTAGGATAGAGGGGGAACAATGGCTGTGGAAGTACTTAAGATGACCATTAACCTAGGGGCAAGGGCAGAGTCTCAGAGTAGGAGTGCAGGGAAGACAAAAGGGGTGGGGTAGCATGTATGAGACTGGAGAGCACCTCTGGTTACCAAGGGACTGGAGGCATTTAGTGTGATTTAAGCCCAGCATCAAAGAGGTGATAAAAGGACATGGGAAGAGCGTTTAGGTTATGCTGAGAAATTGGGACTTTTTCCAAATGCTATGGAAAGTCATTAAACATTTTAAGGGAGTGTACAATGGTTGTATTTCACTTCAGAAAAGCCTTCTGTGTGTGGTATGAAGAGCAATGTAGAGGGGGAAAGATTGGAAGCAGGAAAATCAGGGACATGTCTTTTGTGGTGAATTACCACAAAATTATTAATTATTGAATTAGTAAGTAGGAAGGTGTGTGCCAAGGCAGGAGCAAAGAAAAAGGACGGAAGGAGGGTCAATCAGTGACATAAGGACAGGGTAAATCAACAGGAGACATGACTAACTGGATTTGGTGAGAAGACAGAAAGAGAAAGAAGGATTAAAGCTTCCTCCCTTATGTGAGAAAGGAAGCCATCCATGAGTGGTCCTGCATGCCAGCCTAGGGTGTCTGAGCCTGACATGATAGGCAGTGGGGAGGTACTAAATGCTTTTAAGCAGAGGAGTGAGAGATCATGGCTGTTACTTAATATGAATAATAAGCCAATAACCTATAAGACAGGTTGGATGAGAGACACTAGAGAGGAGAAGATAAGTAAGGACTCTCTTATGACAGTCTACTACTAAGTGGGAGGAATTAAGGGGCATGCCCATGGAGGAAAAGGGGCATATCCCATGCAGGGTAGAGTCAAGTGCAGGCAAGTTTCCTGAAGGGAAGGCTATCATGAGCAAGAGTTGAAGTGTTTGCCTTGCCAAGGACATAGGGCTCTTCAAGCCCTGAGATGGGACAAAGCAGAGGGAGGTACATTCCACATGGAGAAGAGCAAAGCTGGTGAACCCTATCTGCCCCCAAGCTTCTTAGTAGCATCAGCAGCCACAAGGACCAACTAAGAGTGAGGGGTTTATGCTAAAAATCATGTTGAAGGCAAATACTGAAAGACATATAAAAATGTTCAGAATTTATTGTTAAGTAAGAAAGCAACTTACAAAATGACATAGGTATTATAATCTTGTTTGTTAAAAGCATGTGTGTGGACTGCAAAGCTCCATGCCAGAATGTTAACAGTGGTCATCTCTCAGAAGGGGAGTTTTAGGTGATTTTTACTTTCTTCTAGATGTTGTTTTTTTGTATTTTCTACAATGAACAACCATGACTTTTGTAATCAGAAACCCAACAGAGTTTAAAATATATTTGTTAAGCTTATATAGCATGGCTGTCTCCCAGAATTGAAGAGAGGGACCTATTTGTTAACTTCTTTTTTCCAGTACATTTATGGTTCTTGAGACACAGAATGACTTAAATGCTCCTGATAGGAAAAGTTGTGGCCTCCATTTATAACATACAGGGTCCGCCTTCATCACCCAGAAGGACCTCACTGCTCATCAGAAGGTCTTCAACCCTTTTTCCCAATTCATAGGGTACTGGCTTCAGGCATCCCTCCCAGAAACTCCATGCTGGAGCAGCCAAACCCATCAAGCTCTGAGCCTCTGACACTCCCACCTCTCATCCACACCTCCAGCCATCCTTCCTTGTCCCCCGTCCCTCCTTTCATCTTTCTCCCAATTTCCTTCCTCCCAAGGCTCAACCCCAAGGCTCAACCCCAAAAGCTCCTGTTCTGACGACCGGCTTGCCTCTCTCTTCCCTTTGCTTCCAAATTCTTTCTCAAGGTAAACATGTCATTCAGACCCAAATCCTGGTGGGGCCAGGGACAGAATAAAATAAAAGAAATCAAGTTTCTTTGAAGGAGGTTTGGGGGAATGTGAGCATGAGAATCAGAACCTTCCAGATCATGTACCCCCACTAATGCCAAGTGTGTTCACAGAAGCTCCTTAAATATTCTGCACACAATAGATTCCCTGTCCATGGGGGACACATTTCAAGACCCCCAGTAGATTCTTGAAATACAGATAGCATTAAACTCTACATATACTATGTTTTTCCATATATATATATATATATATATATATATATATATATATATATATAATAAAGTTTAATTTATAAATTAGGCATGGTAAGAGATTAATAACCAACGCTTAAAAAACAATTAAAATATACTATAATAAAAGTTATGTGAATGTGATCTCTTATTCTTTCTCTCTCTCTCTCAAAATCTCTATATTGTGTTACCCTTCTTGTGATGATGTGAGATGATAAAATACCTATGAGATGAGATGAAGTGATGTGAACAATGCAGGCCTTGTGACACAGGTAGGCTGCTACTGACCTGACATCTCAGCAAGGGAGGATCATCTGCTTCCAGGCAGAGGGAGAAGCAGGCTCCATGCAGGGAGCTTGACATGGGACTGGATTCCAGGTCTCCAGGATCACGCCCTGGGCTGAAGGTGGCGCTAAACCGCTGAACCACCTGGGCTGCCCGGGGATGTTATTTCTTACTATACTACCCACTCCTCAAGAGCAGGACACTTTTTGTCTTGTGTCTCACTCAGATCCTAGCCCTGAATTTTCTGTGTTATTTCTGAGAAATAAGACGCAGAGAAGTTAAACAAGGTACCCAAGATCACTCAGTTATTTATTTTTATTATTTTATTTATTATACTTTATTTTATTTATTATTAGATATTTATGAGCATTGCAGGCAGTGGGGATTCAGTCCAGGTATTATCCCGGGAGCTAGGGAAGCAGAGCTCTGTCCTCAAGGGGCTTAGAGTCTAATTATGATAGAGCTGGGACATGAACCCAGGACCTCTGACTCTGACATGCTATATTTTCGCCTCTAGAATAACACTTTCTCTGAGTTTGATCTCTTTACTTATGAAAAAGAAATCATTTTAATTTTACTCCAAATTTTCAAACATCTTATAAAAACTTTTAACTACAAAAACAATTATTTATAACTATATAGTACAAAAAAGAGTATAACTAAATTCTGGGGGAAGTATTTTCTGGAGACTCTAAAAACAAATAAATACTCTTTTGTTACATCAGAGAAATCTTAAAATACTTGCAATTCTAGCTTGGATTTATAATAACTTTCTTATTATTTCATGAAACACTCAAAGACTTTCTATGAATGGTATCCCATTTCTTCTTAAATACTGAGACTTTTAGCAGAAGATTCTATGAGGAAAAAAATAAGATATAGAATTTACAGTCATATGATTAATGAAAATACTAGCCTACATACCAGTTGCTTGATTTCCTGCCTATATATTGTTTTTTGGTTCCGTGAATCTAAAGTGAAACTTCTTAAAACCAGCATTTATAGAATCATAGAAAGCGCCAAAAGGACTAAGTGTCTTTTAGAACAGCCCCATAAAAAAAAAAAAAAAAAAAGAACAGCCCCATGCTTTCATAGATAGGGAAACTGAGGCCATTCAGTAAAGTGGCCATCCCCAGTTTCCAAGCAGCTACTCAATATCACATCCACCATTAAAATCCAGCCCATACTTGGCTGCTGGAAATTGGGTCATAGAGACAGCCTTTAGGTAATAAAAGATAAGAGGAGGTGGCAAAGGTCTATGATAAACTGGGCAAGGAATTAAGAAGTGAAGTAGACCCAAAGAGCACAATCATTTGGGGACTGTATTCTCCTAATACCCCCAAGATCAAAACCAATAGAAGGAGGCCTGCTTGGCAGGGTTAACAGGAGCTTGGCTGCCAGGCTACCCTCCCAGGCCATAGCCAAATGAGGGCCAGGTAGCAAGCAGCTGGGAAGCCACGAAAGACCTTCTGGCAAAGGAAACCTTACACTCTCCAAGGAGAATGCAGTGTAGCTAGAAAGGGAGCTAGGTTTTAAAATATAACAAGAAACAAAAGGAAATGTCTGACATGTTCTGATTTCCAGCTTTGTGTTTTTCTGATTCAGGTCAGCCCGGGGTCACCACCCTGCACAAATGCAGGCCCCCTTACACAAGTGTGATGTAGTGGTCCTAACTAACATGGCCAAGGGCACAGTTAGCTTAGAGAGGTTCCTCTAATGTGGAATGAGGAGCCCTTGGTGGAGGGTCTGTAAAGGGGGGGACAGCAGAGATAGCAGGAAGCCAGAAGGCCCAGAGATGTTGGCTGGGCTGACGGGGGTCTCTCTGGCCACAGGCCTACTGGGGTTCACACAATGGATTCTCATTTATCCATGGTAACCACAAGAAAGGTAGCCCAGCTCATTTAAATCCATGGCTATAATAATCAAAAAAATCCACTATAGCTAAAGTCAGCCTCCCCATCCACCAAATCTCTTAAAAAGAGCTGCTAATAAGGAGCAAAACTGAGTGGCTTAAGTTTTATTTCCCTTTACATTTCCTTTCTGGTAGAGGTGTTAATGAGAATGGAAAGGCCCAAAGAGCACAGAGAGACGAGATGAAAATGGTCTGGAAAATATAAACTGTGCGGTCAACCTTCAAATAAGGATGGGCTGATGCTAACATTAGCAGCGACAGACATTTGCAGACAGTTCAAAGAATTTCCTTGTAGATGGCCATGGAGATTGTAATGCAAGTGAGGGGAAACATTGAGTAACAAAGGAGACCTGGCCTGAGAGTCAGAGTTCATGGCTTCTCTTGTCCTCAGTTGTTTCCACTACAAAACAGTAATTGTGGACACAGTGATTTAATGTTCTAAAATCTAGGATATAAATTCTCACAACTCTGTAATATTAAGTTCCCTTTGCAGAATGGCAGTATAATCAAACCTACTCTTCAGGGTCTTGTGACGATTAAATGAGAGCAGGCAACATAAATTTATGATGTGCCAGGTAATACAAGCACTTAATATGCATTAAGTCATTTATTTCTATCTAACAACCTAACAACCTCTGCAGATAGGAATTAATATGATCCTCATTTCACAAATAAGCGTGTTGAGACTTGGAGAAATTAGTGGACATATCTAACATCACACATGTACCAAATGATACAACTGGGATTTCAAACAGATCTGTTTTGAGTTCAAAGTCCTATTAGTAACTTCAATGCACACAGTCACTCTGATAATATGTATGCAAGCTCCTGAGACATAATAGATTATCAATAAATATCAATAATGCTTAGACTATCACTCAGTATGATGCACTATTTTAATATGTGTTTATTGAATAGATGAATAAATGAGCAAATAAACCACATGTCACATAAGACTGTCACACTGAGACCCTGGACTTCCAGTGGCCATCCAACCCCACTGTACAACAAACCTAATTACTATGGGAATTCTAGAGCAGTTGCCTTTTCAAAGAGTCAGGAGCCAGAGTCAAGGAAGTTGTATCTATCCAAGGACTAAAGTATGGAAGAGTCTCAATAAAACACAGCAACCACATTACAGCACAAAAGCACCTAAGATATACTTGGGCACTATGATTTGGCTTTTGTTGAATTTTAAGAAGAATAAACAGACCAGGAAAGAAAGTATCCTATTTAATGACATTTTCCTGCTTAGCTCATTCAAGAAGAAATGAAAAAAAAGAACTGGAATTCCAATAAGGAATTTTCCTATGTTCATTACTGCTTTCCTAAAGTTCTTTTGACTCTTTACAACCATATGCAAGACAGCTTCTTCAGAACAGCGGTGACATTTAATGATGAGTTGTTGAGCGGGTATATGCCCTTGCTCACCCTCCAGAGCAGACTAAAACAATAGCTGAGTAATCCCTCCCAGCGCTAGGGTAGTAAACTTTTCCCTTCACACCCCCACTTCCTATGGCAATCCCAGTCTCCATAGCTAATAAGCAAGGTAAGAGGTTGTCTAAAAGAAAAGAAGTGGGCTTCTTGGAAGCAGGCCTCTGTGCAAGCAGCACCGCCTGCCTTTCCCTCATTCCTGTTCAAGTCAGCCCCATTTCTCCCTGTCCTCTTCTACTTCTGTTGCTGAAGACCTGGGTCACTGGGTGCTAAATGGCCCTGTCTCCACTCTCAAGAGAACTCTCACAACCACACACAGCATCCAATCCAAGAGGTGAATTCTCTCTACTTCACCAACAGAACCAACAAATTGTTTGAAAAACAAGAAAGAGGAGAAAGTAACATTAGAAGTAAATAAATCACTAGAGCATGAAAGGAATCTTCTCAAAACACACAGGCAGACACAACGGGCAGAAGGAGGCTAGGGAATGAAGAACAATGTGTGCTGTCCTCCAAGGCACAGAAGAAACAAAATGTGTGCTGGAGCCCAAAGAATGCGTTGTTTCAAATTGCTAATCAATGTTAGACACCAACACCAGCAACTGCTAATAACGAAGGAAGAATCACCTCTCCTCAGTTGTAATTATTTCTGACATGGGTCTCCAGGAGGAGTGTCAAGACTCAGGTTAGCAGCTCAGTGTGATAATAACCCAAGATTACCAGCAATCCGCAAGGTCTGAAGAAAAGGAGGGCTTGGAGGAAGGGAAGTGGCAATTAGAAATACTTGTCATGGTAATTGCATTGTGAATAGCAGGCATCCACTTTTCTTCTGTCTGACTTTAGAAATACATCTTCCAGCAGGTAGAGCAATGAAGGAATACATCAAATTTTCAGAAATAATAGTGTGAAAAAAATTATTATTTCTGTCCAAATAATGGTGTGCTAGATAATAAAAACTCTTGAAATCTATAAGGCTGAGAATAGGATTATTTGACCAGCTAGTGGAACTGCCTTATGTCAACTAGTAGCCCCCTGATTTTTTCACTCATGGTGATATTTTCAGCCCATGTCAACATGTTGTCCTTCGCTAAGACCAAGATAGCCCTCTGAGGACAAAGAGTTGAGGCCCTTTGACGTTATTCTTCAATCATTCACTCTGTCAAAAATGGGCACATCAGAAGCTCTCCATGCTGGAGCTGATCTAAACATTCAAACTGAAAATCGTCAACCAAGGTCTCTCAAATGTCAATCCTCTAGGATTCATAGCAGCCCACTCATGGCTCCAATAAATAGGACAACATTACTCTTCCATGGCTTTAAAAAACCATGGAGAAACCAGGAAATGCAAATACTCATTGGAGTCTCCAACAGAGTTCTATCTGAGCTTTAATACTGAATGATGCAGCTACTACTAAACTTGGAGCTTATATGAGCAGTGAGCATTCTAAAAAGCAACTCTAACCATGTCAACCCATGCTCAAAATCCATCAGTGGTATCCCATTGTTTTTTGACAAGCCATAGTCTCCTTAACATGAAATCCTTCACCTATAAGGCTATAACCAAGCTTCTCGCCAAGTCTCCATAACTCAGCCCTGATACACTCACATCAAAGTCTAGGCACCAGAGGCTGAACTCTATTATAGTATCTTCTCTGGCCAAATATCTGTATTTTAACAATACTTAAAGAGTTTTTTTAAATATAGAAATGTATTAAGGATATTTTTTACAAAAGCATTTATTGAGAATTTATAAAGAGAGGCAGTGACTTCCAATATCCCTCCTCTGCTTCCTCTCTGAAGAATAGAGATGAACAGTAAAGCAGAGACCATGCTGGGCCTGCCTGGGCTCTCTTTGGCAGGCCCCACAAGGTTATGCCTAAAGGTTGGAATGCCATTTGAGTCTTACCTTAGGCACTTGCCCAAGGAATAATCTTTTAAGAATTGACTTCAGTTAATTTCTAGAAAGGTGCTGCTCTTCTCTGCAAAATGCTGGTTGTGCCTTTATAAGCCTACAGTAGCAAATTCCCATCCTGAGCTCCATTTTCATGGTCCCTCCCTCTAACCAGTAGATTCTCTGGGAAGGCTCCATATTACTCTAGGCAAAGTGTGGTGTAAAGTCTATTTGGTAGAGTCTTTCCCTGCTCTGATTCAAACTTATGTGGACCACATTTGCATAATGTCACATCATTTCCTGCAAAACACCAGTAAATATCCCCTGGGCAAGGCAATTTGAGACTTGACTTTAGTTGAATTACTTGATGCTAGGTGATTGTGGCCTGTGTGGGGCCAGAGACACTCACAATCCTCATGTCAGATACTTGCTTACATGGAGAGAAAGTGGCTTATAAGGAGAGTTGGGGTTCCAGCTGTGGAGACAGAAGGAACATAAGGAAATAATATCCTATGTGTAAGATTTCCAGTTGGGCTTTGCTTGATACAGGCTGGGCGCACAAGCAGAAGTGAAGGAGCTGTTTTCATTGGAATACTTGTAATACTTCAGGCATAGGAGTCTCACACTAGGGCAAAGAGGACAAAGTACAACCCTGATGTACTTTATTTGCATAGTAATGTCAGGAGAGTTTGCAGATAAGAATATCTAGAAGATAGCACTCCAGTCAGGAAAGCAATTTTCTAACGAGGGTACCAGCTACAGGGTACCCTCCTTGTAGTGTCTTGTGGGTTAAAAACACCATCAGGAGCCTGAGCCAGGAGAATATGAAAAGCCCATTTATGATCAACCCTCTGCAAATGCCCAGAAATACCTAGGTGGAGGATGGTGATGGGCAAGACTTCAAAGATGCTGTGATCCTGCAAATGTAGGTGGGGCTAAAGTCTGACTGAATTAGCACTCATTAGCCAGGAAATTGTTAAAGCAATTTCAGTCATATCCTTCATGTGCAAAATTATCAAAAGCACCTAAAACCATTTCTGGCATAAAGAAGGTACTCAGTATATGTTATTACATTTAAAGTTGAAGCAGAAAAAAAAAAAAAAAGCTGAAGCAGAATCATGGAACATGGGACCAAGCTGACATGCAGCTAGTGCACACCACAGTGGTCAAGTGCTCACCACCAACATCTGCTCTGAATGGTCTCTGTGCTATTCCATTCATTGTTTTGAATATTGCTCCTGAATGAGACATTAAGAAGTCTGAGATGACCCTGCCCTCTCCTCTGGTGATTGTCAAAGCAGTTCTGGACTGGCTCAAAAGATTGCAGGTTCAGCAACTTTCCCTGAAAGAAGAGAGAGGAAGCAGTTCCCCCACACCTACTCCTCTTGTCCCCACCCTCCCACTTGCCTCCCCATCCACACTCCATCAGAACCAAATACATCCCAAACCAAGTTCTCTATAGTCCTCTCACGGAAAGACTCAACATCTGTGACTTGGGAGTAACACAGCTCATCTTTTGTAGCATTTTGTAAGTTTTGCCCTTAACGTGGGTGCTGGCCCATCTGACAGTTGTTTTGTGAGGAGCAGGGAAGGGTGTTTTACAGCTCAGCTGCTGGGAAGCACAGATGTTGCAGGCTGTGTCGTGGTGAGGTGGTAAAGGCTGCAAGGAAGGTGGGAGAGCATTAATTATCTTCTCGCAGCTGTTCATTAGCCTGCAGATGCCTTGTCTTGCCGTCTTCGGGACTGACAACCACATGATTCCGAAGTAAAGCAAACCAGGAAATTAGAAGGAGGAAGGGAAGAACTACCTGAAGGTTAAATTGGAAAGCAACATGCAGAATAGCTTCAGAAGACACCCCGAACTACGGCTTCTGGGAGCACCGGTGATCACAGGGGTCTCTGGGAGATGACCTAGGGCTCAGCCCATCAGCGCAGCAGTGAATCCCAACACAGCCTGCAGATAAAGCTGTCTATCCAGATGCTGGCAGACCAGCCATATAGGTATCAGGAAACAAAAGGCAGGAGCAAAGCTTCTCCTTTTAAAATTTAACTTGCAAGTGTTAATGAAAGATGCTGCTTCCCTGGCCTTGTCAACTCCAAAGCTCAGCCAGTTTAGTCTGAGTAGAAGCAGAGTCCTTGCCAACAAATATCAAGGACAGCATTTCAGACCTGGGTGTATCTTACCTGCTGAGATCTCACCTGAGCTTCATCTCATTTTGCTCCACACAGGGAAGGCGCATGTGATATCCCCCAAAACCAATGGAACAATGTTCAAACCAGCACCCATGAGTTTTAGCCTCCCTGCTCTGTCACCAAGTGCCTGGTTCTAAGATGGAATAATTATGTCAGTATCTTCATTTTCCACATATGGTGCTCCCTTGCTCCCAGACCATCTTCCCAGAGCAAGTACCTTTCTTGCTTCAAAAATGACTTCAAACCCCATCACTTTGTGAAACCTTGAAATCAAGGTGGGAAGATGAATACCTCTTCTTGCTTACCCCTGTGCCATACACTCTTGTTCCTCATGTATCCCATTCAAAAAGGAATGAAAAAGGTAATATTGTATGGGGCGCAGATTAAGAGTCCATCTGATCAAGCCAGATGTCCCTAAAGTAGAGCATGTAATGTGCTTCCTTCCAAGGCTGGTGGGCAATTGCAGCAAGAAAGGGTCTCAGGCAAAAGATGTAGGTGAGGGCACCTGGGTGGCTCAGTGGTTGAGCATCTGCTTTTGGCTCGGGGTCCTGGGATGGAGTCCCATGTCAGGCTCGCCACAGGGAGCCTGCTTCTCCCTCTGCCTGTGTCTCTGGTTCTGTGTGTCTCTCATGAATAAAAAAAATACAATCTTTGGGGAAAAAAAAGATGTGGATGAATGAAGTGCTTCTCTGGCATTTCATGGGAATTTCTGCAGGCTGGGATATGGCCTCAACCTGTTAGGCCTTCTGCTGGTTCCCAAAATGGGAGATTGCCCACTCAAGTCCCAGGGTTGAAGCACCACTGTGAGCAAGGAGCAGGGCTCTGTCCTGCCCCTACCACTCCTCCCTTCCTGCAGGCGATCATGCTAACCTCCTTTCACTGGGATGGTCACATCATCACAGACAGCCATGTGGGTTTCTACTAGCCACAGAATACCAGTCAAGTATTGACACAGCTATTTCTTTAATGACCTTGTATATGGTATTAGTTTAAGTGTTTCCACATGTCCTAGAAAGACACAAGCATCCCAGTCAGGTACAATCTGAAACCAGTCCCTGGACTCAAAGGGCAAGAAGAGACAGAAGAGGCAGCCACTGCAGGTTGGTAGGTGGCAGGTGTAATAAGCAAAGAGAACTTTGTAAGTTCTCTTGAGGCTTGCCTTGAGTGGCCGCAAGATGAGTAGATCCCCACAACTGCCTGCGCATCTTAAAAGTTTATACAGAGGACCTCATTGGGTTTAGCTGTGTACACCATCCAGATGGTCACAACACTACATCACCATCTTAAGGCTCTGTCCTTTTGGCCACTTCTGGGAGACAAAAAGGCAAATGGAACCCATATTCCAAGGATTGGGGAGGGGGTGAAGAGCCTCTGAGTGCTGGGGTCCATCTCATGGGTCATCCAAAGGTCACATTCTTTCAATGACCTCCTCAAATTAAGACAGAACTCAGGCTAAGGGGGAGTGCTGGGTGCCATCTTGTCTGTCCCATCACCCCAGACCCTGACTGTCATTTGAGAGAAGGGACTTTCATTTTAGAGATTTCTGGGGAAAGGAACTCATTCTTTCATCTGTCATCAGGTCACTAACTTACTTGGCCTTCTCTAAAAAAGTTCTCCCTCATGTCTAACCTGAACTCTGTTGAAGCTTTGAATCATTTCTCCCAGCTGTGCACATTCCCTGTGTCTATGGAGTTTCATGACCTATTTCACATGTAGGCAATAGGAGTTAAAGGCTGCTCTGTGACAAATTAAATCAAGGACAAGGGATTAAAAGTCGGCCTGCCATCCCAGGGCCAGTCACTCAGCCACTTTTCTGGTCCAAAGTCCCTAATCAAATGAACAAGATCTAGGTTCTTTCAAAAGCAAGCATTGATTCCTATTCTTTTCCTCTTCTTCACCCCTAAGTGGTAACTCAGAGCTATCCATTTTTAAGTGATTTTCTTCTTTCTGAGTAGTTCCACTTTGGGCATTTTGCTATTTTTATATTATTTATATGGGTGTGATCCTTTTGTGATGATTATCTGTGATTAATCCTCGCAGCTATGGGAAAGTCAGTGTAACAGCTTGTACTGCATCTAACAAGAGTTGATGTCTGTGTAGCTTTTTGTGTTAAGCAGCTTTGCAAGTTCACTTTAATTGACAAGAGAAAAAGAGGATATGCAATTAAAAAGGTGTTTATTATTTATTTTTTAATTTATAATTTATAGAAATTATGTATATAGTAGACAGATAATAAGGCATGCTTTCAGTGGGATTTAATGAAGCCAGGTGGCACACTGGCAGGGCCCTAGTGCCCTCCAGCAAAGAGCTTCTCATGCCCTCCTCCCCACGTCTAGGCTCCCATCAGAATGAAGCCATCTTCTGCCATTTGGAGGCAAGAGAAAGGGCAATATTGTGATAGTCCTAGGAATACGATCACAGCATGGATCTCCAACTCCTATTAAAACAGGAGCTGCATTTAAATCATCACACCTCATTTCTGACGAAAGGGACAAGGAGAAGTCAATTCACTCCCCAAGAGTGGCTGGCTCTTCAGACTCTGGCAGTCAGGCAAGAACAACTCAGCTCTTGAGTTTAAAGGGTTAAAAAGGAGATTTACACCACCATATTTCTTTCCCTGAAACATCAGGCAGTTCATATGTACACATTTCTCTCCACTAAGACCTAATTTTCCACCATTTCCCTTGATTTGCAGCTCCCTTTTCCCCATTTCCTTGATTTAATGCCCAATTATTTTTTGTCCCATTGCCAGTAAAACAAAATATTTCATAACTGCTTCTGTGAGGTTTTAGATACTGTTTTAAACACATGACTTACACACCTTATATTGCAGAATTTAGAGAAATCTCATGAACACTTACATATGAATTCTGCATTTTTCTCAGCCAGCTGACCTAAACTTGATATTTAAAAGCACCATATCATTCTTCAACTAATATCTACATTCCCCTGTCTCTCAGGTTCCCACTCAGCAGTCTTGGTGTCCATTTGGAAGCAGAGACATCAAGACGGCATTTTTCCTCCTTTCCCTCCTCTGGTCATGAAGGGACACAAAGGGACAGAGAACTATCTGGGAAGTCAGGAGACTGGCACCTAGTTCCACACCTGCCGCCAATTGACTGTGGGGCTTTGGTTGCCTCATCTCACCAATTGGGTTATTAGTTACTTAATGTCTAGAACAGGGGTTTTAAATCAAGTCACTTCTAATTTTCTTACAGCTCTAAAAACTCTAGATCCCCTTCTGTGTCCTAGAAACAAAAATTAAACATCCAGACTTATGGGCCTGGTTTTGGTATTTGAGGAGGGAGAAAATAAAACATCAAGAGGCAAGGCTTCTCTACTCTTAGAATCTTTTTTCCCTACTTAAGCCTCGTTTGGCCTAATTTTCACATGCCATAGATACAAGGACAGTAAGATGGAAAGGTATCTTATAGGAGTTGTCGCTGATTTGTTTGATAATCCTACTTATTTTCCTGCTCACCAGCTTTACATCTAACTGTTTCTGTTCTCAATAAAATAAAAGTAAAAGCAACTTTGTTTTGAAAACTTCATGAAGGCTATAAAAATACTGGAGACAACCTGGAGTATCTGAAACCATTATTACCAAATTCACTCTGGAAATGTCACGGAATGTGGCTACTCAATCGCACTCCTACCAGTAAGAAGGGACTACTTATAATTCAAGGCAAAACTCCCTCATGTAAGCCCCTAGTCCTGTCACATTTACTCTCAGGCCTGATTTCCACTACCCAGAGGGGGCAGAGCTGGCTCTAGCCAGGTCCCAGCCAAAGGTCCAAGGCAGGGATTAAGTTCTATAAAAGGCACTTCTTACTAGATATAAGATCTAGTGGAGCAAACACAACAAAGCCCTGGGGAAAAAATGAGCTTTGAATCCGAGACC
Organism: Canis aureus; assembly: GCF_053574225.1. Classification (NCBI taxonomy): domain Eukaryota; kingdom Metazoa; phylum Chordata; class Mammalia; order Carnivora; family Canidae; genus Canis; species Canis aureus. Next base: position 59,246,931 of record NC_135616.1, read on the forward strand.
AGACACAGGGGGCCGAGAGGCAAGGAAATCAGAAGTGCAGAATTGAGTAGAGAACACCCAAAGGAATATTAGATTGGACTAGATAAGAAGGGATTCCCAAGAACACCAAGGTAAGAGGGCAGCCTGGACAAATTACCAGGCCCATGCTGGAAAGGGGTCAGATTATATTGCACATCAATCAAATCAGCCCTTGCTAGAGGGCCTGATGTTGTTTCCCACTGGGGCCAAACATACCGTTAAGTTCCTGGGGCTTCTAAGGTGATTACTATAAACCACTGATAGTATTTGCTTCTTGGGGACAGACAATGGCCTGACAGCAGGTTGGAATAGGCTGAAATCAAGAGGATTTGGGAAAGATGGTGGATTGACTACATAATGTTCCCCCCCCCCACACACACACACACACACATTTCCATCTCCAACTACCTCTATTTCCTGAGCAAAGGAGCCATTAGAGCCTGAAGGCACCAGGGTGAATATGGGGGAAGGCTCCCGGGACTCTGTGGAAGAAGCTGGTGGAAGTTTCTCCACTGTGGGCCTCCACTGAGATGCAGTTTCAGAGTGCCCAGGTCAGAACTTGCAGGTCCTAATAGCACTTGATGTACACAGTTGCCCTATGCGTGCGCGCACGCGCACACACACACACACACACACACTAGCAGGGGCAGGTCTACATCTGTCCTGGGTGAGGGTCCTGTTCTCTTTACCCCTATGAAGAGCTGAACTAAGTCCTCCTTGCTCTTGGAGTTGGAAAGGCCCAAAGAAACCAGGAAGAAAAGAGAGTCTTCCTAGAGTTTAGCTGCAACACGGGTCTTCAGGGGTGACAAACCTTTGGCCTTTCTTCAAAATACCTCCACTTAATATTCTCCAATAAGCTGAGCCTCAGTGAGGAGCAACACAACCAGCAGCAAAAGAACTGAAAGAACATTGAACACAGTCCTGACCTGTGGGAGCTTATATTCTAGGAGGAAACAAATACCATGGCAAGAGCCATGCATTTCCATCAGTACTAAAAATAAGCCAACAGGAGAAAATCATCCTCTTTCATAAGGGGCAAGAAGAGCTTCTCACAGACTGCTTCAACAAGCAGGAAATGGGCATTTTTCTCTTTTTCCATATTTTTGGAGGAATTTTTTTTTAAATAAAGGGATAGGGCCAAGGAAGACTTTCTCTCTTGTGACTCCTTACTTTTTACTATGTCAGACATAACTATACCACAAGGAAGCTGGCCTCATAATACAGGCAACAGAAATTTATACACCCAAATGAACATAGTCAATGGTGTTTTAAAAGACTGATAAATAACACCTCTTTCTTTATCAGCTGGAGATTAAAACCAAATGAGAGATATACACAGGAGTCATATAGATAGGATTCAAAATATCACCAACATTATTGACCATGAGGTTTTAGATCTGTGGCCAAGAGGGCTTACTAATACTTTACTTCCAAGTTAATCAGACCCACCCATGCAGACTTCTCCAAGGGGTGTCTTACTCCAGGCCAAGACATCTGAAGGCTGACAGATCTGAGAGTAGAGCCCAAAAGAGGCTGAGCCACCCATGCCCAGTCCTACTCCCTAACTCAAAGTCAAATGCAATTATCATTTGCCCCTGGAAGGAATAGGCATGGGTGGGGAGTGGGTGGAGATTGGCCAACAGAGTTATTCTAGAGGATCGCCCTCTATGCAGGTGCATATAATCGGGAAGACACCTCTTTTGCCCCCAACCTAATAACCATCTCCTTCCAGGTGGACCCCAGGCACAAAGTCTCTCTTTTCAATGCTACAATTGTTCAGAATATTTTGGAACTCCTCTCCACTCCTCTATTCAGTCTGCGGTTACACTGTGAATACCTTCAGCTACAGCAAAGTTTCATCTCCAGACAAGAGACAGTCTAAAGTCATTGGAATAAAGCAGGCAGAAAACTCTGGAGCCAGTATGAGAATGATAGTGGAGAGATGAATGTGCTTTTCTTGTATGACGTACAGTAGTCCTCCCCTTATCTGCGGCAGATATGTTCCAAGAACCCCGGTGGGTGCCTGAAACCACAAAGAGTCCTGAACCCTGTATATACTCAGTACATACATACCTATGGGAAAGCTTAATTGATAAATAGGCACGGTAAGAGGTTAGCAACAATAACCAATAATAAAGTAGAACAATTACAACAACAATATATGTAGTAAAAACTATGTAAATGTGTTTCTCTCTTCAAAATATCTTATTGTACTCACCCTTCTTGTGATGACGTGAGCTGATAAAATGCCTACGAGATGAGATGAAGTGAGTCGCAGTAAATAACGCAGGCGTTGTGATGTAACGTTAGGCTACCATTGACCTTCCGATGACTCCATGATTTGATGATTTGTCAGGAGGAGGATCCTTGACCAGGAGGAGGATCCTTGACGAGGGGTAATTGAAACTGTGGAAAGCAAATGGGCAGATAAGGGTGAGGGGGTTGTTACTGGTGTTACTGTATAAAAGGATCCTGAAGTTCAATCAGTGTTTTTACATAAGAGCAGCACTCTGGGCATGAAGGTATGGTTACTGTGGTGATACTTTCTGAAGCTAAAAATTGAGACACATGGGCTGACAAAGACTTTTTGAGCCACTTTCACGTGGAAGAAGTGATCTTGCAAATATAACTTAGATGCTGAACTACTGAACTTTCTGACATATTTCAATGGTTTATGAACAGAGCCAGATGAAACTTTGATGGAGAACTGCATTATCAATTCTAAACACACAAGTGGCATGTGTGGAGTACTTATAAGTTGACAACTTTGAAGAGGATAGTTTTCATTTCACAAAATTCTGGTATATTTATATATTAAAAAAAAACCACACGGCTTTACAGTAAAACCTCAAATGTGAACACTGGTGAGAGGCTTTGGTGCGTTATACTGACCCTCACCAGGAAGCCCAAACAGCTATACCAGCTCAGCTGTTACTGGAACAAAGGAGTGAGCTGCAGACGAATAAATCCTTTTTGACTGCATATCCATTTCAGAAGAGGAATTAATCATATTTTCTACTACATTTACATTATCCATTGGTTTGCAATTAATTTTGTGGGATGGCCTCTTTTATAAGATGGGAAACAAGTAATAGGGTTCAGAAGGTGGGTGGAAGAAGATGAGGCATTCAAAGGTAATTAAAAGTTAAAAACCCAAAAGCCAAAAGGAGGTTCAGTAGCCACATAGGAAAAACCCTGGTGTTTAGAAGGATTTGCCTCTTCTTGGTGAAGAGAAAAGCTCCACACAGGACTCTGAGGAAGAGAGGGAAAGACCTGAGGGTTGGGGAAAGCAGACAGGGTACAGCTTGTGATGGTTAGAAAGAAATGAGGGTATTTTCTAGCTACTTCCTCATAAGGAGGGAAGGAGGGGGAGAGAGGCCCAGGGAAGTAAGGCAATGGGAAGCTCAAATAAATAACATTTCTTAGAAAATCATAAGAAACATGGGACTTGAGGCACCTTGGTGGCTCAGTGGTTGAGTGTCTGCCTTTGGCTCAGGTCATGATAGTGGGGTCCTGGGAAGGAATACTACATCGGGTTCCCCACAGAGACCCTGCTTCTCCCTCTGCCTATGTTTCTCATGGATAAATAAATAAAATCTGAAAGAAGAGAAAGAAAGAAAGAAAGAAAGAAAGAAAGAAAGAAAGAAAGAAAGAAAGAAAGAAAGAAAGAAAGAAAGAAAGAAAGAAAAGAAAGAAAAGAAAAGAAAAGAAAAGAAAAGAAAAGAAAAGAAAAGAAAAGAAAAGAAAAGAAAAGAATAGAAAAGAAAAGAAAAGAAAAGAAAAAAGAAAAATATGGGACTTACTCCTCTTGGCAAATAATGGCATTTAGAAATGCATTGTGCAGGGTGGAACACGGTGGCCCCCCCAGGGTTGCGCTACCAGAGCACACTGCTCCCCTAGGGCCATCCTGGAGGACTCCCATTAGAACATCAAACTGTTCACCCCTCTGCTCAGAAGATACTTTGACGCTGTCGGGAAGAGAAGAACAGCTGGGCTGTTATAGTCAACAGGCTCCCACTTCCACACCGACCAGATTGTGTCATAATTGGAAATGTGAAATATGCCTTCCTCTGTTTAGACTTCTGAGGCAGGGTACACCTTGTTTGTGTTGCCTCCAAACCCCAGAAAGAGACAGTCCCAGGTTTGCATAAAGGTTCCAGGCTTGTCAGTGAGGAGAAGGGGCCAGGGCCCCTGCCAGGTCAAGAGTGAAATGTATGGGCTCAGTTGGAGGGAGAAGGATAGGAGACGGGAGAGGTTAGGACTGAAAATGTGCCAGCTTAGCTATAGTAGTATTGCACACGGAATGTCCTCACCAATCCCCCCGAACTGCCTATAGAATCTTCTGGTCCTTCAAGTTCAGGTCAAACCCTGCCCTGTTCCATGAGGCATCCTTGGTGTCTCAAGAAACCCTCACTCCTTATGGGAGGTTGAACTCCCATAATGCCTGCAGTTTGCACGTGGACCCCCCCGCCCCGGGACCCAGAGAAGTCTGCTGTGAGACCAAGCCCTCTGTCCCTAAGCTGCTCTTTCTTCCTTTTCCGTCAGTCCTCATCTTACCCATCCCTTCCCTGAAGTTCTCCCTTCCTTACCCTCCCCCACCCACCCAGAACCCACTCCCTCCAACCACATAGCACAGAGCCCCAAGACCTCCATTACTCAGGCTCTGCTGTCTGTGGTGGGTCAAAGATCGCCCTCCTCTGCCCCCGATTTCTGCTCCCAGACCTGTGTTCCTAGGCTGTGGGTTCATGTATGGGAGGAAGGACTTTGGGGTTTACCATCCAAGTTTGCACTTTGCTCTCTCCCCAAATATCTAAACATACCAGATACATCTCAAGCTGCAAAGATTCATTTCCTGCCAAGACGCATCACCAGGCCTGCTGAAATGACACGCAATTATCCCGTTAATGCGGTTTTGAGCTGAGTATTCTATCAGATGCCGTCACCCCTCCTCACCTTCCTGCCGGTGGAAGGTACTGTGCCCAGCAACTCCTCCTCAACTTCTGGGTTTCTTTGTGGCTTGTTGAGGGCGTAGAGGTGAAGAAAGTCAGAGAACTATCCAGCTACCCAGAAATTAAGATTTTTTTCTCCCAAACCAAGATGCAAATTCCTTTTTATTGCCCATAGGATGTAACATGGCACTGGGCCCATTTAGCTGCTTCAGGGCTGTTGCTAGCTAAGCAACAGGATGGGCCTCAAACTCAGGTCTATCAGACTGGGGACTTCCACACTGTCTCTGCTTGACACCACCTGCCTTCCTGTGTCCCATGATTTTCCATGTCTGGGCTGACCAGATGGTTCTCTGGGAAAAAAAATAATAATAATAATTATTATTATTGGATCTGGGGATAAGAGGACAGGGGTGTTTGGGACAAGCAGAATTCCCTGCCCCCTGTCCTGTTGTGTGTGGCCTCCTAGCAAGCACATAATAAGTGGGGTCCAAGGCCATTAATGTCCATGGCAATGTTATCAACAGCTCCATCCTAGCTCTTGCCAAGGAATTTGACCCCCAGCCTGTGGCCAGGGAAAAATGGTGAGCAGGCCAGCCCAAGAACCCTACTCTTCCATCATGATTTGGCTGAGAGTAAGAACAGCGAGCATTAGTAATTTGTATTCTTTTTTATTGACAAGAGTCATGCCACTGAATCAGTACAACCTGCTAGGCCCCACACCCAGACTGAGATCTGACCCTGGGTCAGCAGACAGAGGCTTTCATGCATTTTCTAGTATTACAATCCCTTTTCTCCAGTGAAATCTTACACAGAACCCCAATATGGAAAAATAGTGAAGGTGGTGGGGGTGGGGATCCCAGAGCCCATCTACCCGGTCCTCCTCCCATCTCGGCTCCCTCACCCACCCTGGATACACCCAGGGTGAGGAAGAGTCCTAGAATTATAGTAGCAGGGCAGCAGGGCAGCGGGGGGAGGGAGCGGTTGGGCAGGAAAGCTGAATAGCACATTTGTTCTGCACAAGGCCCCTGGAAGTGGAGCTACTTTTGTTTTTAGAGACTAAATAATGGGCCAAGGGATCAGAATGAAGCCTGACACAGGACCTGTCAATGTTTCTAGCATTCATCGTCTTTAAATATTCAAACACCATGATTTTGAAGGATCTTTGACTTTTCTCTTCAATTTTTTTTCCCAAATGTCAACAAACACTGCCTCTGCTGAGTGAAGAGTCTGGCCTTGCCTTTCCTGGTGGAAAACAAAAGACGGAGAGTGAGGGAGAAGGTGAAGAAAAACAAGGACAAAGAATGATAATCCTCAACCATCCTGAGAGAGAGACCTAGAATTCAGGGAATGGGAGACAGGTGCAAGAACTTGAGAGCCACAGGTGAGCAACCCTTCGTGTGCTGGGTTGTTCCATCATGCCCTTCACCCTACAGATAAGGAAACTGGGGCTTCAAGAAGTAAATGGACTTACATTAGCTCATAAAGCCAAGTTGAATAAAAAAAAGTAAAGTTGAACCTGGAGTTCACCGTTTCCAGTTTCACATGGTAAATATTTTTAAAAGGGAAAGGCTGTTCTCACAGACTAAGGGAAAAAAAGATGCCCAGACGTGAATTAATGCTGTCAGCAAGCATTTATTGAGTCCCTACTGTGTGTCATCCATTGCCCTGCAGGCTGGGGAATAGAGATAAATAAGACATAGTCCCCGCCCCCAAGGAGTCCACAGGCCAGTGGGTGAAGCAGACACATAACAACCACTGCAGTACAACCTCATAAGTGTCTTGACTGTGCTGTGTGTATGGGGCTTGGAAGTGTCAGCAGGACAAGATACATAATTTACGGGCTCCAGTGCAAAATAAAAAGGCAGGGCCTTGTGTCAAAAAACAATTACTAGGAATTTTAAGATGGCAACAGCAGAGCAGTAAACCAAATGTAGGAGTCTTCTGAGCATGGGGTCCTATGTGACTGCACAGGTGCCACATAGCACTTCATAGCAGAGGTGCTTCTACAACCAAGTCTGAACGACAAAGAAGTCACCAGGATACAGGAGAGGAAGAATGTTCTGGGAGAAGAGAACAGCATGTTGGGGCGCCTGGGTGGCTCAGTCAATTAAGCATCTGCTCAAGTCATGATCCCAGGGTTCTGGGATCAAGCTCCAAGTCAGGCTCCCTGCCTGCTCAGCAAGGAGCCTGCTTCTCCCTCTCCCTCTCTCTTTGCCCCTCCCTGCCATGCTCTCTCGCAGTCTCACTCTCTCAAATAAATAAGTAAAATGTTTAAAAAAAAAAAAAAGATAACAGCATGTCTAAAGGCATAGGGAAGTAGAAACGCACAGTATATTTGAGAAATAGAACAAGTTCAGTTAGGCCAGAGTGGGAGTTAGGTGGGAGAATAACAAGAAATGAGGCTGGCAAGGAAGCAGACCCCAAATAGCAAGATGCTTTTCTTTCTTTTCTTTCTTTCTTTCTTTCTTTTCCTTTTTTTTTTTTTTTTTTTTTTTTTTTTTGTAAATTTGTATTGGAGTTCGATTTGGCAACATATAGTATAACACCCAGTGTTCATCCCGTCAAGTGTTCCCCTCAGTACCCATCACCCAGTCACCCTAACCCCTGCCCACCTCCCCTTCCACTACCCTTTGATCATTTCCCAAAGTTAGGAGTCTCTCACGTTTTGTCACCCTCTCTGATATTTCCACTCATTTTCTCTCCTTTCCCCTATAATCCCTTTCACTTTTTTTATATTTCCCATTTGAGTAAAACCATATGATGATTGTCCTTCTCTGATTGACTTACTTCACTCAGCATAATACCCTCCAGTTCCATCCACGTCGAAGCAAATGGTGGGTATTTGTCATTTCTAATGGCTGAGTAATATTCCATTGTATACATAAACCACATCTTCTGTATCCATTCATCTGTCGATGGACACCGAGGCTCCTTCCACAGTTTGGCCACCGTGGACATTGCTGCTATAAACATTGGGGGGCAGGTGTCTTGGCTTTTCACTGCATCTGTATCTTTGGGATAAATCCCCAGTAATACAATTGCTGGGTCGTAGGGTAGTTCTTTTAACCCTTTGAGGAACAGATGCTTTTAAACCATACTAGGCAAGGGAGCCTGGGTAGCACAGTCAGTTAAGTGTCCAACTCTTGGTTTAAGCTCCAGTCATGATCTCAGGTTTGTGAGATCAAGCACCCTGTCAGGCTCCATACTCAGTGTGGAGTCTACTTGAGATTCTCTCTTCCTCTCCCTCTGCCCTTCCTGCTCATTAATTCTCTCTCTCTCTCTCTCTCTCTCTCAAATAAATAAATCTAAACAAACAACACCATACTAGGCATTTGGTATTGGTGAGTCATTGAAACTGCTTAGGGATAGGATCTAATGGGTACTTTGGGGAAAAGCAAAACAAACCATTTGGGCAGCAGAAAGAGTGTGAGTTGGAAGACAGTGAGCCTGAAGCGAGACCCAAGTATGAAGGTTGGTACAATGACCCAGGCAGGAAGAGGAATATTCAGAGGACATCCAAATATTGAAGAAAGAGTATATGGCTGGAGATGGAGATGGAGATTTAGGGGATCGTCCATGCACAGGGCAATTGAACTCTTGAGACTAAAGTTGCCCAGAGGGAGAATGAGAATGGTCATGAAAGGTAAAGAGGCAGGTGAAGGAAGGAGACTTCCAAGAGGATGACCAAAGGAGCAAATCACATGATTTAAGAGACAAACAAGCTTCATGGCGGACAGAGTGGCCAGCTTGTAAAATAGTCCAAAGAAAGGCAAAGACTACAGTGTCTGAGATAAAAATGTCCAAGGATGCAGATGGAGTCAGTGGCTGTTTCCCAGACATGGCAGTCCAGGTGAGCACAAAGACAATAGAAGGTTCTGGCTCTGCACCTCCATGTGCCCCGTGGCTGGATGCCTGGCTCTCCTCAGGTTCTTGGGGGGCTGCAGTAGCCTGAATCACTGGCTGTTCCAAGAGCTAGAGCAAAGTAGCTCTTCTTCCCACCTGCTCTCCTGTAGCCACCATGTGCCCCTGTGAGGGTTGACACTGGGAGGACACTAAGGTGTGCAGCTACCCCATGGATGCCTTCCATCTTTGTAGATGCTGACCCAATTACTCAGCCCATTGCCAGCCACACTGTGACCTCTGCAGCTGCCCAAGCTGTTTGCACAGAGGGTACACTACTGCCACCAACTTTGAAACTCTCTCATGAGGCCCCAAATAGGAAGATCCTCCACCATGCTTGTTAGAAGGCAACAGTACATTTATTTGACTTATTCTCCCAGCATAATAAATAGCTCATCTGGCTTAGAACTTAGTACAAGTTTCCCAGAAGGACCTGCTCAGGTAGGTGAGGAAGGTCTATACAGCAGGTAAAGCCCGTTCCTCCATTGGCCCTCAGGCAGTAGACTGAGCCCCCTCCAAGCCCCAAAAGAGCTCCTGCCCTATGAAGTACATGCCCTGGGAGATCAGTGGTCCAACATGGAATTTTCTTTTGTTAAGTTCCTACCATGTGCTAGGTGTTTCACATCGATTAGCTCATTTCTTTCTCAACTCAAGCCTATAAGTACTAGGATTGTCCTTTTTCCCAGAAAAAAATAAACCAGTGCAGCCAATGGTCGTATGACAGTACAAAGAGTGCTCAGGTCCTCTACTGCATATGGGGGAGGAGGCCTTTACACATTCTTTTGCGCTCTTTAATATCTCAGGCAATCATTTCTATAAATTCAGTATATTCTGCATATTCAATAGCTCCTGGCCTTGCCTCTCCCCAAAGATAGCATAGTAAGATGAATCAATCAGTGGGATCCTCTCTCATTCGTGGCTTCACATCCACTGGCTACAAGACTGTGGAAAGGGAGTGGGATGGGCCAAACTGGCTATGGTCCAAGGTTTCCAAAAGAAGTATCTCTCCTGACCCTGCAACTGTGTGGCTTCCAAAGGAGAGCTTCCTTTCCACTCCCAGGAAAGCTTCCTGCTGTTTGCTGAGAACACAGCACACACATGCATGTGCGTGCACACACACACGTGCACACACATACACACCCACACACACACATCGATCTCTTCCTTACTGAGTAAAACCCATTTCTCCTGCAGAGATAAACCACAGATGGAATCCACATCATATTTGAAAATGCAAGCCAGTCCACACTGGTTCTGGCTTGTTTACAGCTGGCATTGCTTCTGATTTGGCTTCCATCCATTCTGACTAGTTGATGCCCATGCCGTATCTGTTGGCTAAATATTTTTTGTATCAGCCTTGCTTCTGGAGACAATGAGGCCCAGACAAGTTAAGTAATATGTCTATGGACTCTCAGCTGTTAAATGGCAGAGTCAGCATTCATAACCAGCCCTATCTAACTCCACAGCCCAACCCTCCTAGCCCCAACACTCCATACATCAGGACTCTCTCTGACTGAATGCCTATTGGGTTGCCATATATATATAGACTCCTAGTGGTCCACCGAAACATGTTTGATGTCTCATGATAAAAATTCAAAGTTGACCCTGTTTGGAACCTTAGCTATACACTTAAAAAAAAAATCTCTAAGGAAAGGCAAATGGTGAATCCTATTTCTACAAATCTCATAAATTTTGGATAAACCATCCAGTTGGAAGAATGAGCCAGGGCTTTTTTTCCCCTCTGAAGTGGATTACCAGTTCCTGGGAAATGCCCATAAATCAACATGCTTTCAGTTTCCAGGCCTTTACTAATGTTTTTCTTTTAAAGATCTTAGCTTGTTAGCAGGTGACCCTCACGAGTTTAGGGCAGTAGACCAGCCTAAACACTACCCAGATGAGAGACACTAAATTGAAACAGTTGCAAATAACCACCTTTCTGCTCTCCTGTGAAATAATTTTCAGGAAGCACTCAACAAGCCACAGGTGCTACAGCAGCATCGCCCCACTGGCACCCTGGACCAGAGGGGCTGGGAGCAATGGGTGCCTTGTTCCCACACTTCCGGGCTTCCCTAATCCACTAAGACAGTGGTTCTCAAAGCGCAGCTGTTACCAGCGGCAACAGCATCACCTGGAAACTTGTGAGAAATACAAATGCTCTGGCCCAACCCCATAACTGCTAAATCAGTGTATTAACAAGCCCACCACTGATTCTGATGTGTACTAGTATTTGAGAACCACTGCACTAGAGGTCTGCAAAGATTAAAATCACAAGAGTCCATCTCTTTGACAAAGAGAACTTCGGAACCGTCAGCCCTTAAAGAGAAGAATGTCCAAAAAAAAGTGATGTGAGAGAAGTATGAAATTCAGAGTATGAACATGGAATTGTATCCCAGCTCAGCCACTTACTAATCATATGGCCTTGAGCACCTCATTTAATGTTTCTAAGAATTAGTTTCATTGGCTGTAAAATGGAAATCATAAAACCTAGCACAGTGCCTGGTATACAGAAGGTGCTAAATAAAAAGTGACTGTTATAATGATGCTTCATCTCAATCAGCAACTGAGCACAGCCAACAGCTACTGTGTACCTCTCTCTCTGGTAGGTAAACTACAGGGAACATCCACGCAAGGGGAGGGATAACCTCCCTGGGGACAGGGGGACAGACTCCTCCACCCTCATCTGGAAATCTTGGTGGGGGAGGTTCAAACTCGGATGAGCTCTATTTGTGCTCAGCAAGGAGAATAATGGGATCACAGTGATCTCATCAGCACAGTTGGGGAGCAACAGATATGAAGCCCAGATCCAGATCTTCAGAGACAGAATGTCACCAAAGGAAAGCTGCCTCTCTTCTTCCTGCCGACATTCCCCCAAGAGACCATTGCTTGGAGAAACTTCAAGTTCTGTGCTGAAGTGCAATGCAAAGCTAAACAAGACCCTGAAATGCAAATGTCTTGTCAGCACAAGGCAGAGCAAGTCTTTACAAGGTAAACCAAAGGATCCTCAGCTCCCAACCTCCTGGGAGAGAAGGGATAGAGGGCAGGATCGGAGGCAAAGAATCAGAAGCCAAGTGCACACCTGTCACAGGGTCAGAAGGTAGGGCATGAGTCAATATAATTTATATCAGAGCTGCTTCTCCACTACACAATGAGTATAATTTACTCATTAAAATGCAGATTCAGAATCACCAAACCTGGAAGGGTGCCTGAGACTCTGCATTTCTTCAAGGGGAGAAAAAAGGACTAGATAATAAGATTATTTTTGATGGGCTGGAAAAAAAGGGAAATTTATAAATGCTGGCAACTTCATAAATTTTGTCTTCTTGCATAGGAACATGTCCTAGCCCTATGCTTCACACAATGTATTGCTTAATAAAATAAAGGATAAATTATAAAATAGTCTGTAGAAAAAACCACTAGTAAATGAAATGTTATTGTCATAATCATTACCATGTTACTCTGGACTCTCCCTAGCATGTGGTGTCTTAGAGTGCCAATCGGTCCTCATTTATTCAACATCCTAAGGCTCTAAGGACTACAAAACGAGCCCTGATTTTAGCCCAGAATTTACTGAGTCCACACTATTATTGTTTATTCATAAATACTTGTGCTTGCAGTTAATGAGAATAATATTTTATAATGTTATTCTACATATGTTTCATTTCTGATAATTTTATGGTTTCTGTTGCCCACCAGCCCTCCATCCTCATAGTCTATTTATCCATGATGTGGGGTGGGTGAAGTAAAGAGCAAACAAGGGATTAAATTTTCCAAGAAGAAGGCTTTAACATTAAAGTTTAGTTTTTTAAATTCACAGAAAAGATATTAATCTTGAGAGACGTAGTTTTCCAGTACAAGAACTAGGCACTTGAGAAGATGAAAGAGTCTTTCTGAATTCTGTAGACTAGGCAGGATGGAAAACATGAAGTGGGAAGAGTTTACCTCCAATGAAGGAGGAGAAGCTCAAGGGAAAAAATCACAGAGTAGAGAGAGTTATGTAAGGTGAATGTCCTGAGAGGACTCCACCTGTCCCTTCTAGGGCACCTCTCCAGATGGTTGCTTACAGAATCCAAGTGGAAAGAAAGTCTCCCTATCACGAATTGATTGGGCATTGGTCAGGGTCCCTTGTTCTGAACCAGGAGGACAGACCATACATTACACCAGCTGCAGATACAAAGGCAACCAGTGCAGTGATAAGAGAGGGTAATGCTCACAAACCTGGTAGGACCAGCTACTCTACCTCAGAGGCTAGCCAGGACCAGAGGCCAGAAGACGAACCAGACAGGAATCTTCCCACCTCTTGGCACCATGATTCCTACTGGCAGGTGCCATCCCAGGTAGAAGAAGAGGGAACAGTTGATCAGGGACAAGGGTACTGATAGAAAGTTTAAATTTAAGTTAAGTGAGTTTTGGGGCACCTGAGTGGCTCAGTTGGTTAAGAGTCTGCCTTAGGCTCAGGTCACGATCCCAGGGTCCCGGGATTGAGCTCCACATCGGGCTCCCTGCTCAGCAGGAAACCTGCTTCTCCTTCTCCCTTTACCCTCCTGACTTGTGCACTCTCTCTCTCTCTCTCTCTCTCATTCTCTCAAGTAAATAAAGCCTTTTCAAAATAAAATGAGTTTTAACTATCTGAGTAATTAGGGGAAAAAAAAGACTAAAAATCAAGCCAGAATTTGACTATGCTACCTTTAATTACGAAGAATAAGTCTTTCACAATAGCAAAAAAATGATGGCTAGTGGCAGTTATAAGAAAATAACATTACGCTTTGCACATCTAAGTTGTAAGTTTCAAACCCACTACATGTTTTGGCTTTGGACAAGAGCAAGAGCAAAACAGATGAAGTCTCTATTCCCCTATGGAGCTCCTAGTTCAACGGGAAGGCAGTCGTTAAACAGGCAGCTCCACAAATAAATACAGGACAAAGTCATGCTCAGCTCCATGAAGGGAAAGTACAGGGAGGAAAGGAAGGAAAACCCCTGTCCCAAATCATCCTGCCCACACATCTTGATGCCAGAATTTCAGCATCTAGAAATGAATTCTATTGGTTAATCTTTGCTTTCTCCCTTAATCCTCTTTTACATGTGAAAACTGTGCAAGGAGCTGCTCATGAACTTGCTCACCTTTTCATTTTCAGAGTTGAATAATTGTCATTCTGTTCGAAAGTTCAAAAAGCAGGAAAGTTCCAAAAGTCTACTAGGGAAGGCAGGGAGGAGAGAGCAGTGGGAGCCCCGCAGAGGGAAACCCTTTTAGGGGGACGGTGGAGAATGGAGAAGGGAAGGAGAGGCAGGGGGCTCAGGCAGGGGTGCGTGGGGTTGGAGGTTTCCATAATAAACTTGCCTGGCAGTCTTGCCTGAGGTTGCTCCACCCTGTACAATAGGATTTGGAGCTTAGCAGAAGTTTAAAGTGATCCTGTGGGTATGGTCTGATGTCTGCTCTAAGGTAGAATAGAGAGCCCCTAGATGCCAAGACAAGCTTGACTTCCTGGAAGGAGGTTTAGTCTCTTTCCCAAACCCAAGCGACTTCAGCTTTCATCTTAGTGCCCAGTGGTAAGTAGGGTCCTTCTTCCAGGGAGGATAGGAAACCCAGTTAACCAGAAACCCCTCTCACTTCCAGGAAGGAGCACGGCATTGTGGCCAAATTCATTGCTCTGACATCCAGCAAAATTCAGACTCCGCCACTTACCAGATGAAGCACTACAGGTGAGTTACTTGATCTCCCTGCACCACTACTTTCTCGTCTATGAAACAGGAAATATAAATGTAGTTATCTCATGGGGTTATTGAAAGATCAAACGAAACACCTTATGCAGAATGCTTTTTTTTACTAACCTGTAATTTACTGGCTTTCAGAGAGAGGCCACAGCCATCTTGGCAGGTGCACCCCAGCATCAGCATCACTTGAGTGTTTGTTAAACCCGGGCTCCACCCCAGACCTATGCAACCAGAATCTCTAGGAATCTGTGTTTTAACAGACTTTCCAGGTGACTTCTATGCACCCAGGTCTAAGAAGCATGACTCTATACTCACAGGTAAGCCTAAAGTCATGCATAGTATCTGTAGTGTGTGAGTAAAACGTTTGGGGAGGGTCAGGGGTGTTGAACTCTTGCTGGCAGAGTATCTTAGGCAAATCCTTTCTTCTCTGGAGGCAGTGATAAGATTGATGAGAGGACCCCATCACATGCCTGAAAGGGCTTTGCAACACATCAAACAATGTGAGAATGGAAGAGAATGCTATTCTCACCGCCACATCTGTAATAGGGTTTTTAAAGGGAAAACAGCCAAGTCCTTGGCTTTCCTTCCTTGCTCTTGGCAAAACCTCCTACTGCTCTAGGAGGATTGCAAGAACATTGACCCAGAATTCCCGGCATGTTTCCTTGGAAAAGGAAGCTAATTCTGACAGCTAAAACTTCTACACGGTGTATCATAAGATCGCTGCGGCTCAGACCCGACAGTTATTCCCTACGGTCTCGCCTGCACAGCTGGCCCACAACAGTGAGGCTCCCTGTGCCTCGGGAGCTTTCTGCTGATAGAGCATAGCTTCCAGGGAGCCCCAGGATTTAAATCAAGGCCAATAAATGGGTAGAAGCTACAAAGGGTCAGGTTTCATGCCCAAATAAGGAGAATTTTGCAGCTGTCAGAGTTGCCCAAACGTGGCATGAACTTCCCTAGGAGGTGGCAAGTGAGATCTGTGACCCAGAAGATGGTCACTCACAGGCCAGTGAGTGGGGCAGGGCTCTGGCAGGGCTATTTTACAATTTTTTTTCTTACCCAGCTCTAGTTGCAGTGTGCTCTGCCTGACACCAGAGGGGCCGGTCTTCAAAACATCCCTAAATCCCTACTTTTCATTCAGCTGGTATTTGCTCATCACCTACTGCACGTCACGAACAGTCCTAGACACTCAAGATGAAGGGCCCTGCTCTTGGTTTAGACCAGGTGAGCAAGGAAGGCCTCCCTGCACAAGCAATGTTGTAGGCTGAGTTCCAAATCACAAGCAGGAGCCAGAAGTGGGAAAACTATGTGGAGAAGCACGTCAGACCAAGAAAACAACTGGTGGTAAAGGAGGTCCTGCTGCAGGAATCCTGGAGCGCAGTCAGGGGGGCAAACAGCAGGAGAAGGCAGGGAGGGGCCACATCCTATACCGAAGGCTTCATGAGCCAGTGGACAGGCTGGCTTGCTTGCTTTTTCCCTCCCTCCCTCCCTCCTTCCCTCCCTCCCTCCTTTCTTTCTTTCTTTCTTTCTTTCTTTCTTTCTTTCTTTCTTTCTTTCTCTTTCTTTTTCTTTCTTTTCTTTCTTTCTTTCTTTCTTTTCTTTCTTTCTTTCTTTTTCTTCTTTCTTACTCTTTCTTTCTTTCTCTACTGCTGCCCTTTAACAGGCCTGCTGATTGCCAGCATCACCAAAATTCCTTTGCTGAACACCTACTTCCCTCTATAAGCCTCAGGAAACCAGGGCTGCGTCCTCCCACCCAGCTGCTACTTCCTCTGAACACCCCCCAAGCCTGGCCTTTGCTTTCAGCATCTTTCTTTACCCAGTGTCATCGAAGAACTTGGATCTGGGCAGCCCCGGCAGCTCAGGGGTTTAGTGCCACCTTCAGCCCAGGACATGATCCTGGAGGCCCAGGATCGAGGCCTACATCAGGCTCCCTGCTGTGTTTTTCTCTCTGTGTGTCTCTCATGAATAAATAAATAAAATCTTAAAAAAAAAAAAGAAGAAGAGGAAGAAGAACTTGGATCTGATAGCCAATTGCTTACTTTCTGCTTTACCAGCTCACTACAGAAACAACATCCTTTTTCTTCTTTCACTTGTCTTTTCTATGTGATGACACACAGGTACATTGTGGACATGGGTCCAAATACAACTGGGGAACAAATTACTCAGTCTCTCAGGGGCCGGGAGGGGTCAATGTAGCACAGGGGTTAAGGCACAGGGTCCAAGCACAAATGTCTGGGTTTCAAAGCAGATTCCTCCTCACTTGCCAGCTGTGTGACCTTGAGCAAGCCACCTCCCAGAGCCTCAGTTTTGCCATATGTAAAATAAAGACACTGATAGTCCCTACTCCATGGGAGGGAATGGAAAGAATTTAGAGCCGGGGCTGGTGCTTAGGGAGTGCTTATAAAGCTTAAAGGTTTATTTGGCTCAAACTTTGGTTTTATGTGAGTGTTAACATTGTTCAACACCAAATGAATATTTGTTGAGCATCTACTATGTGCCAGGCACTGTGCCAGGTGTGGTTTCACAGAAACAGCTTTGGTCTAGAAGTCAGACAACTTGTGTTTAGGTCTCACTTTGGCCATGAGCTGGGTGACCAAAGATCAACCTTGTCAGTCCTCTTCCCCTTTAAAAGAGTCCACTAGGATCATGTGACTTGCAAGGGCCCTTCTGGTCCTGGCTTGCCTGAATGACTGTCCTCAGGAGGACACCCCCCCCCCCGCCTTGTGCGCCCCGCTCCCATGACCCCTCCAGCTACTCACATCTACCAGGCCTAGTATGCAATCGCACACTCTGGAGAGAAACAGGTCTGATCACTGTCTTGTGCTTGCCATAAAATATTGATTAGGGAATTTAAAATTTCGAAATGATTTAGGAGCCCCAAGATGGGGACGTAATGTGCTGTGCCCAGCTGCGTTATGAGCCATCTATCTCCTGTCAGCAAGCAGCACGAAAGTGACAGAATCAATACAAACGTGTCTGAAGAGAGTCTTAACTCATTTCCTTCCTCCAGGGGCTGTGGTTGGAATGGGTCAGCCCTGGGAGATCAGCGCTGAAGCTGGAGCCTGGACATTCATCTACTGGGTGCAGGAAAGGCAAAGCTGCTGGGGTACCGCCTATTTTCACTCTTTTTATTGGCTGCTACCTCAGGAAAAATTAATGAATCTAGAACTTCCATTCCCTCTTTTCCTTTACCAAGGCTTTAAACAGGATCTTCTGGGAGGTGACCTGAAAGAAGAATGATAATTATAGCTGCCTCATATTTAGCACTTGCTGGGCACCAAGAATCTTCTAAGAATCATCTTAACTTCTCAGAGCCCCAGTTTCCCTATCTATGGAAGGAAGAGGATGATCACACTGCCTCATAGGGTTGATGCCAGATTAGCGCAGATGCATTGTGAATGCGCTTCATGCCACTGACTTGTACGTCTCAAATGGTTAGAATGGCAAGTTTCGTGTCATGTATTTAACCACTATAGAAAAAATAAATCCTAGCAAGGTTAAAGCCGAGAAATGGCAGTGCATTGTGTATAAAAGGTTCTCCAAACATGGCAACTCTTGAGAAGACTGGGAGGCAAAGTGTAACAAGTAATGTGTCCAAAGTAACAAGCTTCAAAGCCATGGAGCTGGCATCTGAACCCAGGGCTCCTGATGCTAACACAGAAGGCACTGTCCTCCTGGCCACACTATGCCACAGAAGAGAGGGCAAGTGTACTGCACGAAGATCTTCTACATCCTCCTTTGCCAGGTTCACCTATTTCCCAACCCGGCATCCCAGGTGCAGGTCTTACATTCCTCAGCGAGGTTAGTAAATATGTTGCCGTTGGGGAATGGCTTTGCTCCTTCCTGCCTCACACACAGTTCCATGTACCTGAAGCATTTATCAAACACACTGAGAGGCTTGCATAGGAATTTAATTTTTCTAGCTAAACAATGGTGTGTGGAGCAGACAAATAGAATTACTCGTTTAACCTTAACTTTGCCCGCCTATTCAGCTTTAGGGGGTTGGATTACCCCAGGAGCAGCATGACATCTCAGGATTTAGGATACTAAAGAGCACATCTATAAAGGATGTATTTACTACATCAAGGAAAAGCCAATCCATAGGTCTTTTAAATTCAGGATATTTTTTTCATAATAAATTTATCTTCCTAAGAACATATATACTAAAGCTGCTTTTCCCCAAGACTGTGTTGACCTCCTCACAGTACAGAGTATAGAGCTACTGTTTAGTCATGCCAAGCCTCAAATTCTAGAATGTTAGTGTGACTTTTGCTTATCATAACTTACCTTTTATTCAACCTCTTCCTGCAGCCTATTATTTCTTTACTCCGTTTATCACATTCATTGATTAAAAACGTATTTTGGGGGGACACCTACTACAGGCCAGGCAATATGGACTGTACAGAGAAATCGTTAAGACAGAGTTTTTGCCCTCAGAAAACTAATGTTCTAGCAGAAAAGACAAACATGTAAATAAAAGAGTACAATACAGTATTTGAAGTGGTGCGACTCAGGGATGCCAGTGGAGGGAACAGTTAATTCTTCTGGAGGATCAGTAGCAACGTCAGGCTATGGCTGACTTTTGAAATGCATCTTCATGCAAAAGAAAGTGACCCAAGTGGACTGAGTGAGGAAAACCATTACAGAAATGGCACATGGGCCATGGCATGGAGCTGAAGAACAGGATAGGGAATTGAGTATAATTTGTCAAAGCTAGAGCATAGGGTGTAGGTAGGGATGATGTGGTGGAGATGGGGAACCAAAAACAGTTGCTTTGGTCATTAGCAGCCAGAAAATCTGAACAGATATTTTTCCAAAGAAGGCATAGAGATGGCCTACAGGTACATGAAAAGATGCTTAAACATCACTCATCATCAGGGAAATGCAAATCAAAACCATAATGAGATATTACCTCTCACCTGTTAGAATGGTTATTAAAAAGATAAGAAATAACAATTCTT
This sequence comes from Canis aureus, assembly GCF_053574225.1. Classification (NCBI taxonomy): domain Eukaryota; kingdom Metazoa; phylum Chordata; class Mammalia; order Carnivora; family Canidae; genus Canis; species Canis aureus. The sequence goes on from NC_135616.1 coordinate 59,266,465, forward strand.
GGTAAAGATGTGAAGAAAAGGGAACCCCCATGCATTGTGGTAGAGTGTAAATTGATACAACCACTATGGAAAACAGTATGGAGGTCCCTCAAAAAATGAAAAACAGAAATACCCTATGATCCAACAATTATGCTTTTGGGTATTTATCTAAAGGAAACAAAAACACTAATTTAAAAAGATATATGCACCCCCATGTTCATTGCAGCATTATTTACAATAACCAAGATATGGAAATGACCTAAGTGTCCATCAGTGAATGAATGGATAAAGAAGATGGAAGATTCTACAGTCATTAAAAAGAATGAGATCTTGCCATTTGTAACAACATGGATGAAACTCAAGGGCATTATGCTAAATAAAATAAATCCGACAGAGAAAAACTAATCCTATGTGATCTCTCTTATATTGGAATTAAAAAAGAAAAAAAAAGCCCACAGACAAACAAAAAAACCAAGCTCATAGATACAGAGAACTTATTGGTAGATACCAGAGGTGGGGGCAGATGGGAGAAATAGGTGAAAAAGGTCAAAAGTTACAAACTTCCAGTTAGAATACAAACAAATCTTCGGATATAATGTACAGCATGATGACTAAGGTTAACAATACTGTATTGCATATTTGAAAGTTGCTAAGAGAGTAGATCTTAAAAGTTCTCGTCACAAGAAAAAGGTTTTATAATTATGTAAGGTTATGAATGTTAACTAGACTTATTATGGTGATCACTTCACAATGTGTGAAGATATGGAATAATCACGTTGTATACCTGAAACTAATACAGTGTTCCATGTCAGTTTTACCTCGATTTAAAAAATGGTGTGCTAGATTGTATTATTGTTCTGAATTGTTCCTTTCCCTTTCTGTAAAAGAAATATGCATCCCTTCCTGTTGCCAAGCAATAGCAATTTACAGAAACTTCCTGTGAAAGGAATATATTCCCTGCCCCCATTGACCACAAGCTACATGAGACTTGCTTTAGCCAACTGAACGTGAACCAAAGTGACATATGCCACATTCTACATAAGAACCATTGTGTGATTCAGCCACGTATCTTTTTCATTTTCCGTAAGAATAGTTATCCCAGATGGTGGCTGTTTCTTCAACCTAGATTCTCAAAGGAAGAATATATTTGTTGTAGGAGCAGTGCCATTCCAACCCACAGACGATCTGAAACGTGATCAGGAAATAAACTTTTATTGTAAGCCACTGAGTTGTGGGGGTTGCTTGTTACTGCAACATAATTTAATGAGAACTGACTAATATAGTTGGAAACCTATTTTCACAAGGCTCCAAGAAACAGGCAAATGGAGCTTTAATGTTTAAGACTTTGCCAACCAGAATGGAAGTTGTGGACAAGTGAAGAAGGGACATTCATTCTTCCAAAGTCATGGTCCATTTCGAGCATGACACAGTTTTCTCGCTTACATTCACTGCACAAAATCTCTCAGATTTCTCACAAAAGACCTTTGATCATCATCTTTCTGCTAGGGGAGAGACATTAGTAGAGCTTCCAAATTCTCTAAATTGAAATTATTCAGTTGAAGTCGAATACTGAATAAATCTAGGAAATAAGATTGAGCTAGCTGATTTCATGCTTTAACTTTTTTTTCATTTCCCAACCTGTTTCTATGTGTAAAACACCAAGGCAGTAGACCATCTGCCACTTAAGTTTCTGCAGTAGCACTTAAAGCAGACAATGCTTTTTGCCTGAGGAAAGTTATCTTCCTTCTTGTGTTAGCTTATCCAAGAGAGACAAAGATAGAGTTCTGGTATTATCCAGAGAAAGACATTGCTAGAAGGGTTTCCACAGATTATTTGAGCTTCCTTTTTAGAGATGTGAAAATCGAAGACATAATGGGACTTATATATAGCAGCTGGCACATAATAGGTACTCAATAAATAACTATTGAATAAATGGATGAATTAAAACCTGAATGAATGAATGAATGAACACTCAGCCTTATTGCTGATGGCAGGAGTGGCCCTAATTAAACCTGGTATGCCATGTCAAATACACTTTTCACCAGGATAAATTGTGTTTTATCATTCATTCATCTGCTCATTCAATATCCAAATTCTGTTGAGCTCTTCCTGTGCGCCGCACACTGCGAAGGAGAAAGATGGCTTGAGCAGGTCACAGCTTCTGCACTCCAAGAGCCCTGGTCTAATGTGAGCCCTTCACAATTCTAACTTCCTTGCCAGTACCACTTTTGTATTCTATGTCTTTAGTTCTTCCATCATCCTCTCTTTCACAAAGGAAATTTTCTACTGGTATGCTTTTCTTTAATGCAGGTTTTTTTTTAATTTTCCATAATAACTGTTAATACTAATAATATTTACCATATTTGAAATTAAAAATGTTTATTTAGGGATCCCTGGGTGGCGCAGCGGTTTAGCGCCTGCCTTTGGCCCAGGGCGCGATCCTGGAGACCCGGGATCGAATCCCACATCAGGCTCCCGGTGCATGGAGCCTGCTTCTCCCTCTGCCTATGTCTCTGCCTCTCTCTCTCTCTTTCTCTCTGTGACTATCATAAATAAATAAAAATTAAAAAAAAATAAAAAAAATAAAAATAAAAATGTTTATTTATTTATTCATATAACTAGAATAGGGGTACCTGGGTGGCTCAATGGTTGAGCGTCCACCTTTGGTTTGGGTCATGATCCCAGCATCCCAGGATCAAGTCTTGCATCAGGCTCCCTACAGGGAGGCTGCTTCTCCCTCTGCCTATGTCTCTGCCTCTCTCTGGGTGTCTCTCATAAATTAATAAACAAAATCATTTATAAATAAATAAATAAATCTAGAATAAACCCACTACATGGAACTTAAACAGCATTTTTCTTTTTTAAAAGATTACATTTTTCAGAGAAAAATAATTTTAGGGAAAAGAATAGCATTGCTTTACATTTTTTTCAAATATCTTTAATACCCAGCTTGAAAAAAATAACTAGATTCTCATGTCTGGTTCATATATTGAATCTCTTGTGATATCACATGTCCTGTAACCTTTGCAAATTTCCCCTGTACACTGTGAGAATATGGAAAGTAAAAATAGTAAATAATGTCTTAATATTGTTTTGAACACAGTTTCAATTTCAGAGACCCACTAAGTGGTGTTAAGGACATCTCAAGGATCCCTAGACCACACTTAGAGAACCACTGTTCTGAAGACAACTTAATCTTCCCTTTAAATGGGGGTGGAGGGCGGAGGGAAATTGGAAAGTTAAAAGGAAAAATGCTAAGGGACCTGGGTATGTCAAACCTCTGAACACATGCCCATTCGGGATGTAGAGAGTGAAGATGGAACATGGCCTTCCCCCAAATTAATTATTTTTTTTAAGGTTGGACAGCAACTCCCCAGGAACATTTAATACTCTTTACATCAGGCCCCATGAAATTTAAGGCAGGGTCATTGCTATACCAGTGTTTCTCCTCCATTAATCCTGTTTCATTCTCTTGAGGACCAAATGACTTACAAGGATAAAGGAAGTTGTTTTAAAGGAAAAGGTACAATCAATTACCTATACACCTATCCCACGTCAAATAAATAAATGTCACCTTTACACCAATGAAAACAAAAATAATATACCCAAAAAACGTGTATAAGTCTATGAAACCTTTGTTTGTGTATATATTATTAAAGAGTAATTCTGTACCTGAAAGGATACTTGAGAGATTATAAAAATATGCAAAATATGTCATAATAAAATACAAATAAAAAAGTGCCATTAAAATAAAGAAATAATCAACATCTAGCAGTAATATGAAGTTATAGAGGACAGTAGACAAAAATGCAAGACCAAAAGAACTGCATAATTATCTAAATCATTTAAAATTGAGGTCCAGGTTCCTTTTAGTCCTAGCAAAGGCAAAAACACAATTAGCTACAAGAAAATATATGCTAACTTTATTTAACATAGAAACCCATGGCACTGGCACTAAAACTGTGGGTCCTCATAGAGGTGGACAGTAAATAGCATGGAGAAAATACATTTCTTGTAACTTCCCTCAGTACAAGCTTAGGGCGTAACAGCAAGGCCTTTAGACCACAAATTTAATATCTGTAATATATTGAGGGTTTCATGATTCTCAGTAATTCCAAAACTACTTGTACAAAGGTTTCCAGTGGCTTTTCACCTTCAATGACTCACATCCACACTCTCTAGGCCAGCATTCAGAGCCACAACCTAATTTCCTGAAGTTATCTATCACTGCATCATGTTCAAACCCTCTACCCTAGACAGGCTGCTATAGTCAGCCCTTCAACCTTGATTCCTGGCTCCACATTTGTGTATATGCCAAGTCTCCCACTGACTGTGTACCTGCTGGGTATTTGTTACTTCAGGGCTTATGCCATGATCAGAGAAATATATATGAGTAACCTGCCTTGCCCGTAAGCTCTTTTTCACTCATTTTTATTGGCTTGTTTTGTTGTGTTTCAGGAAGAATAGAATGAAATGGAACAAGTTGTGTAGACCAGGGTACCACGTGTACAATTCATTTAGTGTCTCCATACAACATACCCTCCCACCCCTTTCCCTTTCCTTGACTAAGTTCCATGAAAGCTGGTCATTCGTTCCATCATTAATCTATTCAACAAAGATTTAAGAGTCAGGTGCTGTTCTGAGCTATGGAGATATAGCAGTGAGTAGAAAGACATAATTCCAGTTCATGCAGACAAAGCACAAGTGAACAAAGAAATTGCAAGTTATAATTGATGCTATAAAAGCCAAAACAAGGGACTGAGTATGAAATTAGCACTTTAGGTAGGGAAATCAAGGAAAGTATCCTTGAAGAGTGATATTTTAGCTAATACCGAAAAAGAAAAAAAAAAGGAGGAAGTTATTACAGGAAAAGGGGGAAAGAGCATTCAGATGAGTATATGTGAGTCAATTTCCTCACCTGTTAAATAAAAGAATAACAGTTCCTATCTTGTGTGGGCGATAGGAGAATTTAATGTGTTAATCCATGAAAAGCACTTAGAACTGGCTAGGCTCATAATAAATGCCATTAAGTTAGTGATGTAAATTACCATTCCTGGCAAAGGGGACAGCATGTGCAAAATCCTTGATGTGTAAGGGAGTATGATATGTTCAAGGGATTAAAAGAAGTCTGGTATGACTGAATCATGGTGAATAAGAGGAAAATATGGTAAGAAAGAAAATGGAGAGGTAAGAGTCAGAGCAAGCAAAGTCCAGGACACACAGTAGGAACTTAGATTTTATCCTAGAGGCAGGGCAAAAATTTGGAGGTTTTTAAGTAGTAAAGTTGCTACTGTGTGTAGAGTGGACAGTAATATACAGGAAGACTGGAAGAAGAAAGGCCAATTAGGAGGTGGCTGCATTAGCCCAGGTGAAGATGACAATCTAGGCTAACACTAGAAGTGGCAATGGACATTGAAACATACATTATAGAATTTGGAGTGACAGGACTTATTGATGGATATGATGTGAAGAGTTGGGGAAAAGGCAGCAAGAGCACCTTTCTGGTCTCACTCGGTTTGAAATGTCTATAAATAGCCATGTCAAGTAGATGATTGGATTTATAAGTCTAGAACGCAGAGGAGAGGTAAGATAAAAGATAAATATTGTGGACATCAGTGTAAACATATTTAAATACATGGGACTTGAGAAGATCAGCCAGGACAAGACTTTGGAGAGAAATGGAGAAGAAACAAATCTAAGCTCTAAAGAATCTCAATATTTAGGGGTTGGGTGAAAGAGAAAAAGCCAGCCAAGGAGACTGGGGGTCATGGTCAGTGAGGTCAGAGAAGAGTCAGGAAAAAAGAAGCACCTGGGTGATTCTGTCCACTGAGTATCTGCTCTCAGCTTTGGTCGTGATCCCAGGGTCCTGGGGTGGAGCCCCACGTTGTTGGGCTCCCTGTTCAGCAAGGAGTTGGCTTCTCCCTCTCCTTCTGCCCCTTCCCCTGTCTGTGTGCTTGTGCTTGCTCCTTCTCTCTCTCCCTCAAATAAATGAATAAAATCTTTAAAAAAAAAAAAAAAAAAAGGAGTCAGGATAAGAGAATTTTCAAGGAAGCCAAGAAAGGAGAGTGTTTCAAGAGGGAGGAAATGGCCAACATTGTTCCAAGATGTCGAGGCCTCAAACAAAGTGATAATGAAGAGACACCACTGGATTTGGTAACTGGGAGGTCACCAGTAATCTTGGCAAAATTGAGTTCAATCAATTAGTAGAAGCAAAGGTTTGACTTGAGTGGATTGGAAAAGAGAGATTGGAAAGTTAAGAGAGCTTAACTGGCTTATTAGCTGAATTGTTAACAATGCATGTAGACAATTCTTTTGAAAAGTTTGTGTAAGAAGACTATCAGAGAAATGAGACAGTGACTGGAGAGCATGTGGATCCAGGGAAGGAGTTCTGTTGTAACTGATCCCTGGTATTTACAGGCAGTGAACTTTGGTGTCCATGGTTTTACCTCAGAAACTCTAAGTTCAGCCAGCAAATGGGTTACATCTTTTGTCCCCTGAAGGGAAACATGAAGTTGTAGGAAAATGTAGGAAAGTAATATGTAAGTAGTCTCACCTGGACATTCCTCCTAATTCCCCCCACCCCGCCCCCAGCTATTATTTTACCCAGTAAAATATTCCTAAAGTTCCCTTATCTTAATATCAAAATAACCATGTATGATATATTTCAGAAATTAATTCAATTTGTAACTATTCTTGGCTGGAAGACATGTGTTCCATATGTCCTCATCCCTGACTGAATGCCACAACATCCCCATCTCTCACCTGGATGCAGAGTAAATCATTAAGTTTCAATGCGCCAAAGCAGTGTTCATTTAGATAGACACTACGGCAAGCCAAATATACTCATTTAAACGTCAATAAACTCGACCTCCAGCTGCGTTCATTTGTGCAGAGGAAAGTAGGATAAATTTGAGGAACATCAGTGAACCCCGTTAGCTCTCAAGATGTTATTAAAGTGGAGGAAGCACCAACCTCCCACCAATAGTTCCTAAATGTGATCACTTTCAATTTGTTCAATTCAGCAGATAAGTGATATACAGATTCGAGGCTTGGAATAAATCGTAATAAGAATTCCAAAGCTGTGATGGTCCAGCAGGAACTAAGAACACATATCCCCATCCTACTCTGCTGAATTAATTTGGGCCTATTGTGGCTGGGTAGTCTGCTAGTATCACAAACCAGCAGACTTGTGAAAAGCAAAGTCTGCTTCTATCAGCAACTGACCAAAACACTAATGGCCCTATAACCTCCAAATGCAATTTGAGTATTGATTTTTTTTTCATTTCTGTACTTTATCTAAGGGCTGTACAATGTCCGTTGTATATGATGCCATAACAGAAGACAATACAAAGCCAATTCCCTAACAAAGATTCTGTTTGAACTCTCTATATTAAGATCATCTTTGGTTAGTTTGAAGTTAGAGGTTTTGCCTTGGGTTGGGCCAAGCACCTTCATTTCACCCAAAAACCTGGGCTCAGTAAACATTTCCATTAAAGTACTTTATCAGGGGGATCCCTGGGTGGCGCAGCGGTTTGGCGCCTGCCTTTGGCCCAGGGCGCGGTCCTGGAGACCCGGGATCGAATCCCACATCGGGCTCCCGGTGCATGGAGCCTGCTTCTCCCTCTGCCTGTGTCTCTGCCTCTCTCTCTCTCTCTGTGACTATCATAAATAAATTTAAAAAAATTAAAAAAAAAATAATAAAGTACTTTATCAAAGCAGAGGCTTATTCTAACCTAACAAATGAGTAAAACCGTAATTAATTAATCCACTGAATGTTTATCCTTGGTATGAACATTAATCATTTTAAAATAATATGGTGGGGAGGGAAACTAAAAGGAATCTAATCTTCGCTCGGGTTTCTAATGTAGGCTAGGAGCTGCATTAGGTGCTCTCCTTTTAGTAACAAACTTAATTCATGCACCTCTCCTATAAGGTAAGTATTATTACCGCTGATTAGGAAGTGGAGTCTGGCATGTTAAGTGATTTGCCCAAGGTCGTACACTCAGTACAAACTGAATCAAGATTTGGCTGATCCCAAAGTCCATATGTTCTTCCCACTCCACTGGACAACCTCCCCCACAAAATGACCCAAAACATATTACAAATGAGAAAGGGGAGGAAGTCAAAACAATTATTTGTAGGGTCAAGACCCTAGAGCATTCACCTTTGCAAGAAATAAATCATGTTACCACACTGATCCATGCCAGTGAGTTAACTTCTCATTTATTCATTCCGCAAAATAATCTAATTATTTCAAGCCACCAGAGAACATGAAATTACCGCTCTAGTGCACTAAATTGCTCGCCAGTAACTTTAAAAAGCTAACCAAAAGGTCTAAGTTATTCCTGGAAAACCCATCAGCCTATTAATCAGAGAGAACTCATCCACTTCCCACTATAAATTGAAGCATCGCTTCCTATTCAGCTCCTGAAATTTCACACACTAAATAGTTGGATCTGTGCAGCCATAATGCCATGTAGTACTTTTCTTAGAAGAGGTTACTTGATCAGTCCTACTTCCCTAAACCTGAAAATGGAGAGGCAGGAAGGGACAGAAAGACACAAAGAAAAAGAGTGCTAGTGGGCTGCGTATGTGTATGCACATGCATATCCACTATTTATTTTTCTCTGTGTTGGTATGTTTAACCATCTCTAATGGACTCCATAAATGCTTTCAAATCCAGTTTCAATGGTCTATTTGCTGCCTAGTATAGCATATAATCTTTTCCAAAAGTGGTATTGATCTTGTTAAGTCTCCTCCTCATCTAGACTTTGAGCATCCCTCTGCAGCATCATTCCTGTGGACAAACCAGGCTCTTCTTCCATACAGCTGTCCACTCCCAGTATCTGAATGCTCTTTGCCTACTAAATCCGATCAGGAGGCAGGGGGATGAATAATCACGATAATAGCCACCAGGCATTGAGATACACTATGCTAAACACTCCACATGCATTTTCTCAAAGGAGCCTCCCTCACAGCAGCCTATGGGGAAGTATTATTATCCCCCTGTTACGCCAGGTGTTAAATGCGATCCCTATTTACGACAGTGAAACTGGACTGAAAGAATTTAAGTAGCTGATACAAGCCCATTCATTCCACTCAGAGGCGCTCCACTGGCTCCTCCCTCCTGTCCTATCTTTCCCTACTGCTCATCACCCCCAATATTTTTGAAGTGTCCAAGAGAACTGTGTGATTATTTCCCTACTCATCTCTAAGAGCAGTATCTAATTCCCTTGAGAATCCTACAATGAGAGACAAAATGGAATGTGAGGTAGCATTCTGTCCCCCAACCCAAAGTTGAACATGAAATGAAATTCAAACCCCTAACACTGTGCCCAGTCTTTTCTCCCAACCAAACTTTCTCTAGCTCTTCTTTTTCCTCTCCCTCCACACTCCACATCACACACAGTCAAATCTGGCCGCATCTAGACCCCAGAACACCCCGCACCTTTCAACTGGCTGAGTTCCTATTCTTCCCTCTAGAGTCTTTTGTCTGCCATTTCCACCTGTTCGGATCCTCTTGAGCCTTCAAGGCCCTGCCAAATTCCACCAGCTCCTCTCAGTGATGTCCTTGTTCCTCTCAAGTCAAGATTCATCCTCCTCCTTCTGTTCTTACTATACCCCTTCACCTCTTGTTCATGGCTGGCCTTGAGTCGTGATTCCTCAAATGTGACAAGCCATGGCTTATTCATCTTTGCAGCCATTCCTCTGTCTCCCCCCACCCCCACCCCAAAGCAGTTGGCATATTGCTCTACAGAAAGTAGATTCTCACTACATGTTTAATGGGTTGAATTGACTGTTTGGGTCCCAGGTGGCCCCTCAGCAATGGGTATTGAAGGCAGAGACCCAGAGAAGATTTCAGCTCAGAAGAGCACCTATGAGTAAAGGAAAACTTTTCTCCAGGCAGAATGAAGAAGGAAATTGAAAGTGAACAATTACCACCTAGAATTTAAGAGGAAGAAATGGAAAGATCCATTGCCTGGGCTGATTGGCAAGACCCAGGAGGGGTTGCTGGGTGAGAGCCAGAGATGAGGTGAGCCTCCTGGGTATATGGAAGGACTGACAAGAAAATGTAATCAAACAGGGCAGGCCTGGAAAAAGATGACGTTGAATGTTAAGGACAAATGTTGCCTAGGTCTTTGCCTAGGACCGACTTTCTTTGCAAGGTAACTCAGTTGTCACTGCTGAGATAGCAGGAGGCTCTGCAGACAGCCTGCTTCTTTGCCCTGTGCCGCTGACAGGAAAGATTCATAAGGCCCGGTGAGGAGCAGTGACCTGCCTGCTATCTCTTTATGATCTTCAGCAACCTACTATGGACGTGGTAGAGAGGGAGGGGGAGCCAACAGAGGAGGAGACACCACCCTCACCCCCTCGACATTCACATGACCCGATTGTGTCAGCGCCACTTGTCCCCCCATCTGTCACAATGTCAGCTCCTGCTGGGGCCCCAGGATCCACAGAGGTTGCTCCACGTGTCGCCCCATTTATCTTTGCAGGCGGCAGTGCTGATGTGTTTGACACTTCTATTTGTTATCCTACAAAGCAGGGTCCCCACTCTTCAAAGCAAAGGGGAGAAAAGTCAGGGATGGCACAGGACCAGGACAGAAATAAGCACTAGGAGAAATCTGGAGAAGAAGGTCTGCGGCATCTGTACATCTAAAGATGAGAAGGGAGAGCAGGCAATTTGGGGAAGCAAGCCCTCCACCTTGCTTTCTGGAGGATGGCTGAACCAGCAGAAAGTGTGTATGTGAGTGTGTGTAGAGACCGTGGCATCACACTACAACTCTCTGACAACAAAAACAGTCTAGTATGCTTTTGTGGGACTAACTACAGTGTCTGGTAGCCACCACATTCAAACTCTCCATCCCTCTCTTCTCCTTCCTCCACCCCTTCTTCAAAGAATGGAGCAAATAGAGACATGGGTCCTCTGCCAGCTGACACCTCAAGCTCCCCCTTTTTAAGCTATGACATTTATCACAGTCTGTGCTCAGAACACAGACTGTCTTTGAAAAGATGCTATTCCTAGAGGAGCCCTTGATCCCCCACACACATACCCTTCCAAGCTCCCATTGTCATGAAAAGCCCTCCACCTGGATAACACACACCCCACAGGAAGTTGCCTGCAGCTGCACAGATGCACTGGTGCTCTGTACCAAACACTGACACCAAAGGGTTTAGGGGTGTCTGGGATAGACTAGATTCCAGAAATTGTGCCCATGGGACTGGGCTGTGAGATGTTGATTGATGTAAAAAGGAAACCAGGTGTGACTATCAGGTGATGAGACTAATTGTCTTGTGGCTCTTTAACTGATTCCAAATGAATAAATGATCTGAAACTCCAAGACTGGGGAATCCTTAAGAGTAAATGGTGCATAAGGAAGGCAGGATGATCAGGCCGCCATGTTTGGTCAAGGTTTAGTGGAACAAACATGATCTTGGAATCCAAAAGGATTAGGTTAAGAATTCAACGACATGATAAGGGAAAGCACCTAAACATAGCAGATACTCTGCAGTTAGTATCTATTTTGACATTTTTATCATCATTATTATTAAAACCTGCTGTAGCTTGGCCAAAAGGCTTCTATCTGGGCACCAAACATCCCCCTCTCTATTGCTCCATGCTGAGCCTGGGGAAGGAATGGGAGGGAATGAATAAAAGCATCCACATTTGCGAGTATCTGGAGCAGGCTGGCAGGGTGTGCTACAGTGCATTCACAGAGCTCAGTGATCCTCTTTGTCAAGGGGACAAGAATGAGCAGTTCCTCAAGGAACTGTCAAGGGAAGTCCAGCAGTGAGAGTGTGACGGGGACTGGGGCAGGGAAGGGGATTGCCCAGGGGAAGTCAGAAAGCAAGCTCTGCTCTAGAGCCTGGGGACAGAGGTGAGGGTTTTCCCTCATCCTCACCCTCATCCAGCTCCACTGAACAGTTAAACTGGTTTGTTCAATGTCACTCAGTCAGCAAAAGGGCTGCACCTAGAGACTTCAGATGCTAGTTTGGGCTCTTCTCACAATGCCACATGCTTCTCAACAAAGGAATGATTTCTCAATTGATTCAGACCAAGCTAAAGAGAGCGTATGGTTTGGAATATCAAAAGACTAGAGCAGGAGCTCCTGAGCATGGGCCATGGGCTGTGAAGAACCACAGGCCTGTCACCTGCTGCTGCCCAGGCCATAAAAACCCAAAGGGCTTCAGGAATCCACTGGCTTCTCTGTGCTTCTTCCACCCCTAGGGCTCTTCTTGGACAGCATTTTCTGGGCTTTGAAGCTGCCATGCCTCTCACTCATATCTCTCCTCCAGGCTGGTCTCAAGTATCCCAATGACATCCCTACTTGAAAGAGTGGACTAATGAGAAATTGGGATAAGATCATAAAGCAGGCCTGTGGCCTAAGGAAGGCTGAGATGTTGGCTTATTGAATCCTGGTTCAGCAGCCACCCACCTGCCAAGTGATGCTCAACCTCCAGCACTCTGAGGGAGCCACTGGGCAGGGAAATATAGACCAGGAAACCACCATCACTTGACAATTTCTTAATATGTAGAGTTTCTTGCCCCAGAATGAATACGAATAATGGCACTTATTGTCATGAAAATATGCCCACTTATTCATGCTGGAATTTGTGTTGTATTTTTCAAATGACTTTACTATGATTCATCAGTTATTCAAAGAATGCCTCTTGAGAAACATTTTTTCTAAACATACATTTTTTTTCTAAACCATGTTTTCTAAACATATATTATCTCATATTACAATCACTAAAGTCCTCTAAATTATATTTTCATTAGCCTCCCCTACCTTGCTGCCATAAGAGACTGGTTACTGAGGAATACCATTCCCATAATTTCACCAAGGACATGGGGTTTACCAGCAAATGTTTATAACATATCATTTTAAAATATACCCTCTCCTGGAAACTCTTTGTGAGTGCCTCCTATCTGCCAGGCAGATGGCATGCAGAGGCTTAACAAACAAGTAACCAAGAAAAGTAAGATATTTTCAGCCCACCCTTTCCTCTTGCCCATCACCCTAGGCTGTAAGTCAAGGGCTGCCAAGGTGCACATACACTTTGTCAGGTTCAGACATGAAGTTTAGTGACAGTACTTGAGTTTCACTAGCTACTGAGCTGGAAAGAAATATGTGGCAAGGAAAAATAGTACCTATGCATGAAAGCAGAAAGCTATTGTATACATACATATACACAAATATACATATATACATATATAATTATATATGTATATATAATTAATGTATTGTTATTTATAATATAATTGCAATATGTTATGTTATGTTGTGTTATGTTATGTTATGTTGTGTTATGTTATTTAATTAGTGCTCCCAAAAGAATTGTAGTGATTTTCTGGAGAGAAAATCACAGTAAAGGGCCCAACAGTCAAATGCAACAGCCAGGCACATCCTCTGACCAGGGAAACAACCAGGGATTCAATGGAGAGGGCCCCCTTCGATAGGAGAGGCGGATGTCACCCAAGTCAGATCACAACATGCTCACCTAGAGGATCTAATTTCAGGCCCTATAGAGTGCACTGTTTCTTGCCTGTTCTTGCCCAAAGAAAGACAAAGTGCTGGGACAGAGGCAACACCAGACTTGGAGAAACAGTTCTGGCTGCGTGTTCCAGATCTACCATAGTGGTTAAGTCATGTGTTTCCTCAGCCTCAATTTCTTCATCAATAAAATGGAATTCACATCTTTCTCCCGGATATCAGAGGACTGCTGAGAGATACACATTAGAGCTGCAATTTATAAGTTATAAAATGTATAAAGCAATAGAAGGAAATTTCCCTGCACTGCAGCTAGAAAACTATGTAATAACTTTCAGGTTTACAGGCAGATACAGAGTGGTTTACAGACCAACCCATGCCTCTAATCTCCAGGATGTGTGTTGAGGTGTGCTTGGAGGCTGTACAGTCACTTATGAATATGAAGGTGATTCACTGTACACATGCAGGTCTTTCAAGGGAGAATACAGTGCCATCTCGGAGATGGTAGAGACATGCACCATACCCCATGTGAACATAGAGACAGTTTCAAATGCATTTTTCACTATTGTGGCTCAGAGATTTGGATTTTGTGGAGGATGGAGAGGCAGGGATGAAAGCAGGCAAGGAGAGAGAGAGAAGATAGGAATTGAAACAACCCAGAAAACAGTCTTCAAGTATTCAGGGTACACTTTGTCAGGCTAGATGTCTCAAGAATCCTCCAACATAGCATGTTCTAAGCCAAACTCATCATTGTCCCAACTCTAGCATGCCTGTCCTCCTCTGTTCCTTGTGACAGACAATGGCTATACCAGCCACCCATTGTTCCAGATCTAGGCATCACCTTGGCCTCCCCCATCCAGTTAATCCAAATCCAGTAACAATAAATGTCTTTAAATGTCCAGTCCTAATAGGACTATGTCTGAAATCCTCTGCTGGCCTGAATTATCACAATTACCTATCAAAGTTCCCAGTTCTCTCCCTTGAATCCATTGTCCACATTCCTGATTCCTAAAACCAAAAACCTGATCTTGTCCCTTCCCTTGGGCTCCTACCTTCTTCTGTGAATTTGTTTCTTGTCTTTCTCTCTTACACATCTAGACATATTACTCTTGCTTCTGGGTCTTTGCATATGTTATTACCACTGTCTATAGGTACCTTTCCCCACTTCCCCTACATAAGTCTTTCTCATCCTGGAGTTTCCAGAAAACTTTCTCATTCCCACAGGCTAAATTCAGTGTCCCTCTTTAGCACTTCCTGTTCACACCCTCTTTGACATGATCAAGTATTGAGAACATTGAATAGTAAGAATTGGTTTGCCAACTGATTTCAAGACTATGAACAACTCTGAATCAGGGCTCAGTTCTCTGTTAAACACCCTCAAAAGTGACTGGAGCATAGAAGGTGCTTGATAACTATTTGCTGATTTTTTAAATTTAAATTCAAGTTAGTTGACATATAGGGTAGTATTGGTTTCAAGAGTAGAATTTAGTGATTCAGGACTTACATAATACCCAGTGCTCATCCCAACAAGTGCCATCCTTAATGTCCATCACCCATTTAGCCCATCCCCCACCCACCTTACCTCCAGCAATCCTCAGTTTGTTCCCTACAGTTAAGAGTCTCATGGGGCACCTGGGTGGTTCAGTAGGTTAAGCGTCTGCCTTCAGCTCAGGTCAGGATCTCACGGTCCTGGGATCCAGCTCCACATCTGGCTCCCTGCTCAGTGGGGGTCTGCTTCTCCCTCTCCCTCTGCGCTGTCTCTCTCTCAAGTAAATAAGTAAAATCTTTTTTTTAAAGAGTGTGTTACGGTTTGCCCCCTCTCTGTTTTTATTTTACTTTATTGTTCCTTCCTTTCCCCTATGTTCATGTGTTTTATTTCTTAATTCCACATGAGTGAAATCATATGATATTTGTCTTTCTCTGACTGACTCATTTCACTCAGCATAATACCCTCTAGTTCCACTCACACTGTTGCAAATGGCAAGGTTTCGTTCCTTTTGATTACTGAGTAATCTTCCACTGTATATATAGACCACATCTTCCTCATCCATTCTTCAATTGATGGACATTTGGGCTCTTTCCATAATTTGGCTATCGTTGATAGTACTGCTATAAACATTGGGGTGCATATGACCCTGCAAAGCAGCATTTTTGTGTACTTTGGATAAAGTCCTAGTAGTACAATTGCTGGGTCATAGGGTAGTTCTATTTTTAACTTTTTGAGGAACCTCCATACTATTTTCCAGAGAGGCTGCACCAGTTTGCATTCCCAACAGTGTAAGAGGGTTCCCCTTTCTCTGCATCCTCACCAACATCTGTTGTTTCCTGAATTATTAATTTCAGCCATTCTGACAGGTGTGAGGTGGTATCTTATTATAGTTTTGATTTGTATTTCCCTGATGATAAGTGATGTTGAGCATCTTTTCATGTGTCTGATAGCCATCTGGTTGTCTTCTTTGGAAAACTAATCTTCGACAAAGCAGGAAAGAATATCCAATGGAAAAAAAGACAGTTTCTTCAGCAAACGGTATTGGGAAACTGGACAGGCCACATGCAGAAGAATGAAACTGGACCACTCTCTTACACCATACACAAAAATAAATTCAAAGTGGATAAAAAACCTAAATGTAAGATAGGAAACCATCAAAATCCTAGAGGAGAAGACAGGTGGCAACCTCTGTGACCTTGGCTGTAGCAACTTCTTACTAGACACATCTCTGGAGGAAAGGGAAACAAAAGCAAAAATGAACTATTGGGACCTCATCAAGATAAAAAGCTTCTGCACAGCAAAGGAAACAATCAACAAAACTAAAAGGTAGCCTATGGAATGGGAGAAAATACTTGCAAATGACATCTCTGATAAAGGGTTAGTATCCAAAATATATAAAGAACTTATCAAACTCAATACCCCCAAAACAAATAATCCAGTTAAAAAATGGACAGAAGACATGAATAGACACTTTTCCAAATTTTGTTGATTTGGGTAGCAATAAATGGATGTGGGTCTGGTTCAATTAGTATGAAGAAATCAAAAGAAAGCTTTGCTCTGACTATACCCCATTCCAGAGGACACCTCTTCCATTCCCTTGGTGACTATCTGGAGCCTTTCCACAGGTCAGGTCTCTACCAGAAGTCATGAAACTTACTCCAAAGCTCCAAATACGCTGTTTGCCCTAGTGAACCTGGCTTCCTGTACTCCCCAATGTAACCCATCTTAGAAGTAGGTATTCATGATCTTAGGCCCAGAAAGGGCCTTGAAAGTAGTCCTAAGACCATCACTTCAACCTCTTGACAGGGCCATTGAATGCATATTTCCCGAATAAATCAATGAATGTAAACCAGGTTTTGACACATGCCCTATGTATTCTGCAGCATAAAGGAATAAAATTGTTCCCATTCCTTCCAAGCTTTATTCATCACTACTTCAACGGGACTTAGGGGGAGATAACATTCCCCTGCTTTCAGAAAAGTATAAGGATGCACTTTGTGATAGCTATTTTCTTTCCTTTTTTTCATGCAGGTGACAGTCTATATGGCCAAACTTGCCAAAAATCAGGCCCTATTGTCTATATATTGTTATGTAAAACACAATCATTAAGATTTCTTGGGCATTTAAAGCATCACTTCACCTTTCTTACTGGCCTGAATTGTCCACAGGCTTTAGGAGGTTGCACAATGCAGTAGAGTGCAAAAAATGGTCACAAGGCTTCATTTCTCCCTTTATCCAATCACTTTCCAATGTGACTTTAGCTCCTCCCATCAGAGGCAGTCTATTTCTCCTTCCCTTGAATTGGGCTGGCATTGTCATGTGCTTTCCAAAACTTAATGCAGTGGAAGTGACAGTAAGCTAGTTTAGAGCCTAGGCCACAAGAGACCTTTTGCACTTTGGCAGGAAAGCTACCCTACCTAGGAAAGCTAGCTACCCTGCAAACAAGCCCTGTTGAGCCTGCTGAGTGACTATATAACTCTATTCCAGTTATCTATTGCTGCATAACAAGCCACCTCAAACTCAATGGCTTAAAACAACAATTATCATTCATTTTCCTTACAAATGAGCACTTTGGGCAGGTCCTGGCAGAGGCTGTTCATCTCTGCTTCACACAGCATTAGCTAGGGCAGCTCAAAGACTGGGGGGTGACTCATCTGGGAGCTGGAGTCAGCTAAGTGTTACTTACTCACATGGCTTCTGGCTGATGCTGGCTGTCATTTGGGACCTCAACTGGGACTATGTGTTGGACACCCAGCCATAGCCTCTCCTTATGGCTGGCTGGACTTCCAAGCATTGTAAGTGGGTTCCTAGAGCAGTCATAAAGGGAAGAAAATGGAGCTCCCAGTTTCTCAAGACTAAGCCTGGAAATTAGCCCAGTATTATTTCTGACCTATTTGATTGGTCAAAGCAGTCACAAAGTTCTTCCCAGATTCAAGGGGAAGAGATATAGAAGAGTAAACTACAATGTCCCATTGTAAAAAGAACACATGAGACAGGATGTATTCTGGTGGTCCTCTTTAGAAAATAGAGTCTTCCACACTCCCATATCCTAACCAATAGTTAACCAACTGCCAGACACCAGTCAGACACACACACACACACACACCAGCCAACTGGCAAACTGGCTGCAAATGTATAAGCAAACTCAACCAAGATTAGCTGAACCAGAGCAGCAGGAGTGCCCAGCTACCCTGTCAAGAAATACTGGCTATAGGCTTGAGGGTATTAATAGATGACTATCTTTGTAAGTTATCAAGTTTTAGGGTAGCTTTGTCCCACAGAAATAATCCTGGCTCTATCATCTACTAACAAGTTAACCACTTTGAGTCTGTTTTCTTGCCAATGAATATGTCTATGTCACAGGTTCAGAAATTATTAGGATTCAATGACATAACGTCTTATGTGCCTAGCAAAGCACTGGCACTGAATTCATATATAATAATTCCCTTCCCTTCCCTTCCCTTCCCTTCCCTTCCCTTCCCTTCCCCTCCCCTCCCCTCCCCTCCCTTCCCTTCCCTTCCCTTCCCTTCCCTTCCCTTCCCTTCCCTTCCCTTCCCTTCCTTTCCCTTCCCTTCCCTTCCTCACACATTCAAAGCTGTAATGAAGGTCATGTTCTCATCATTCCCTATGCTGCATAAACCAAGGTCATAGAATCTTGACTGTATGTCAATCTTGGTTCTGCTTTGCAGAAGGTGACTTTCAAAAATAACTCTCCTTACTAATCAATTAAACTAGTGAGAATTTTCAAAATCACTCAACTATTCCAGGAGAAAGGATAAAGGGCAGGACAAGAGGTGAACTGTATGATCCTCCTAATGAAAATTTCAAGGAGTCTTGGTTTATAAACACTGCAAAAATCCATTCTAAACAAAAACATCAGCTTTTCACTGTGACTTGGATATTAGCCAGCAATGAAGGAGAGATTGACCTGATTTAGGGTTGGTTGCACAATATGAAAAGTGATTTTTTTCCCTTTCCCTAGACCTAGAGCTAATAGCTTTGTTTGTGTCCCTGATCAACAGAACATTGTGCTTGTCCCCTTTAAAATCTGTAAGTGCACAAATGGAACTTTGCTTATAGTTAACTCCACATGCACTTTGGAGCTGCTGCAGTTGACATAAACTCAACTAAAGCAAGGGTTCAGAATAAATGCATCACATTCTGATATTCTGCACCTAAACTCCTGAGGGGAGGGGAATACCAAACACAGAAGCAAAAGATGACTGGTTATCTCAGCTTTTGCCCCTGACAACAACAACACAGGCTTATATTTGAAGGGAAATTTTCATCTAAGAGAGGCTCCAGGTCCCTGACTTCCTCTTAACCTATACAACAGCTCTGTGTGACAGCAGAGTAAATGTTAATATTCTCCATCTATAGATGAGGAAAGCTCTGTGATTTGACTACTTGTTTAATGGTTGCCAAACTTTTAATGAACTCTCAAACTGAGGACTTTGTTAGAAATTCAGATTATTAGGTTCTACCCCAGATATTTGAACTTAATAAAGTGTAGGGAGGGGCTTACAAATCAGTATTTTGAACAACATTCTAGATGGCCCTTTGATAACATTGCCTCAGTCTGATACTCTGCCTACCATGAAAAATCAAAGGATGATTTTTAGAACTCATGCATACAAATAAATCCTATTTTTTCATGGCTTGTTACTCTTGAGAATTTGGAAATACCATGGGTCACATCATGCCCTCTTGAAACATAACTATTACCTTCAGTGAAAGCCTCATAGAGCACAGTTAATGCATTAGGTTGGTGCTTGATCTGACTGCCAACACCACAGTATTTGGCTTTGGAATGCAGATTTTTTTTTCCAGTAGATTTGTCTTCCTAATTATGTCTGACTTCAGATAACATTAAAATTAAATTGCTTTTCCTTTTTCTTGGGCTCACACCAGGGCAGGGAACAAGTAAGGAAAGCTATTCCTTAAGTGTACAAGATGGAAAAAAAAAAGAACCAAATGATAAACTCAAAGAGCTATAGTGATTACCTGGTCCACCTTCTCATTGACTGAAGTAGAGAAACAAAGGAATTGAGATATTAAAGTTCAAGACAATCCAGCCTTGACCAAATAGAACCAAGCCATACATCATATAGACCAAATGGCTTTTGAAAACTCTATGCGGGCAGTCTTGAGTTCTTC
Source organism: Canis aureus (assembly GCF_053574225.1). Taxonomy (NCBI): domain Eukaryota; kingdom Metazoa; phylum Chordata; class Mammalia; order Carnivora; family Canidae; genus Canis; species Canis aureus. The sequence goes on from NC_135616.1 coordinate 59,286,583, forward strand.
CTCTCAAAGTTAATCAACACTCTATCATATTTGCCCACCCTCTCATGGAGCTAATAACTCAAATGAGAAGCCAATGGCCATATAGCATGATTATTCCTTTAGCACATTGTCTTGTGCCTTTATAAATTATTGTTATTGAATATTTGCTTGATGAACTGAAAGTTCCTGCCACTTTATAAAGCCACCTTACTATCTGAAGATTAACCAAAAATGATTCTTATTGTCTTTTCATAGTAGACACTCAATAGCCGTTTGATGGATGAATGAGTGAGTGAGGGCAGGGCAGGAATCATTTTGATGATCCAGACAGACTAGATGCAAAATTGAAGCATGTGAAGGGTAATTCTAGAGAAGACATAGGCAATATCAAGTTGACATCAAGTTGAATTAGATTAGCCAGATGAAAGCGGTTTCAATATCCTCTGGAGGGGTCTTTTTGTTATGAGAACATCTAGCAAGCATGAGGTTACCACCACTTCTTCAGCATCTTAATCTAAGGAAGCAAAAACAAGTTCCACCTACCCAGTGGATCAGGAGCCATCCTACTCGAAGAGGTCCTCACTGCTGTTCATATTAATGTGCATATTCACATTTTGAAGTACAAAAGACTCTTGCCTTCATTTAGTGGCCAAGTTCTCTGAACTTCCCTTGTTACAAACCACCCTATAAAACCTTACCCAATACAAAAACTAATTTCACATTAACGAAAGTCATGAGGCAGGGGCTAACTAAATGCTTGCCAGTCCTTTTTTCCCATCATGGGAATACAGGAAACCTACATTTCCTAGCTTCCCTTGCAGTTAGGTTGGGGCCATGTGACCAGGTTCTGGCCAAAGGAATAAGAGAAAAATAATTGTCACTTTGAAGATGGATATAAAATATCTCCCACAATCAACCACATTCTATATCTTTGTTAATCAGCTGAGGAAAGCTAAAACTCCAGTGGAGAACATCCAAAAAGTCCTAGGAAACATGGGAACCACAGGACAAAATGAGTTTAGGTCCCCATATCAACACTGGAGTAAAGCCCTCAGAAGACATGCCTGATCTCCAGGAGGTTCTAGCATGAGGCAGAAGGAAAATTCTGCTAATATAACCTTCAATGAGAGGTCGGGGTTGTTGATTACAGCAAATATTCTAATATGGGTCACATCTTCACAACTCAATAATTGAATCTATAATGGGCATGTCTATAAACTATTATAAGACAACCTAGAAGATTAAACAAATTTTATAGACTTTTTTCCTCTCTTCTAGAGAAAAAAGAGATTTAGTAAACTAAACACTAAAAAGTAGAATAAACTAAAAGTCCCTCTTTCTATTTGTAAAAGTAAACACTTTCTCTGCCACAATTTTGCCTCTTTTATATCTGAAACTGAGTTTTTTATTTTTGTGATTACATAATCAAATCCACTCAATAGAAAATCTGAACTACTATCTGTTATTAGCTTGGATCCACTAGTCTTACCTTACAGCTTCTCTTTATTTGAAATGCTCATTCTTTGTATCAGACTCCTGGGGCCTCCAGGAGAAAAAATATATATATTATTACCAGATTTTATAATATTTACTGAGCATTCACCTTGTATCAAGGACACTGCTAGCATTCTCACAAGCACCCTATGAGATAGGTCCCAATTTATAGATGAGAAAATGAAGGCAGAGAAAAGTTCTACTTGTTTCCAAGGCCACCTAGATCATAAGTTATTTAGGCAGATTAGGATCTGTTCACTCTCACTATAGAACCTGTTCTCCTAACCACCTCAGCTTATTTTCTTCCTTGAGTTTTGTATGCTCATTTTCTTGGGTTTGTCTGTGACTATCACATAGTAACCATTTTCCTGGAGACAGAATTCCAAATTGGCTATGACGCCAGTTACTTTAATTATGATCTGGTCAGCTTCCTAAATGTACCTCTGAATTGGCCCTTATTTTATTACTCTAAGCTCTACATATTTATGAATATAAGTGAGTTTCTTTTTGAGTTAGGAATTCTTCAAACTTTTCCAACTATTTTTCAAAGGCTTGGGGCTACTCACGCTCCTTAATGACTTAAAGGGAAATTTTCTCTCCATTACAAATTTCAAGCCTGCTTACCTTTTAAATATTTAATATTTAGGTATTATAAGAGCAGTAGGATTATTTGATGTCCTAATTGCCTCAGGCCTTGTTTTCAATGTCTTTGTAGCAAAGTGTAATGCCAGCAGTAGCATCCATCCTGCTGCTTAGTTTAAAGAGCATCCAGACAGCCTGTCTGATGTGAGACCCAGGGTTGAACTCAGACGAATATAAGGGTGCAGCCTAACCACCGTCTGGAGAGTCATACTTTGCCCCTCTCTCCCCACCACCTCCAAACACACATGCATGCATGCGCATGCATGCACGCCTACAGGTAAAATGACATCACAATTCACACCCAGGACAGAATTAAAGGAAAAACAAAGAAAAGCAGTGTGAGGCACAATCCCCTACTCGTTTTTTGTTACTGGGAGTTCTACAGACTGATAATATTTGTGGATAAATGTACACCCAGTATGTCCATTTCTGTGTGTGTGTGTATAAAATATGAAAATGGGGCTTTAGGCTAAAGTCTTGAAACAGATATCATTTTGCTATGGTGTCAAATTTCAAAGGAGGGAAACAAAAACTATTTGACCCTTAATCCCTTCACTCACATCAAGTGTGTTAAGATTCCAAGATTAAGAGATAAGTATGATATACACATGTGTGTATGTGTGTATAATGTAGATATATGTATAAATATGTATCCCATTGGTTCTAATTCTCTGGAAAAATGATGATACAAAGGGAAACTATTAACAACTATACCCAGGCAACAAGCAACTGGGACCAGACTGAGTAAACCAGGATGCATGATCTCCTTCATCAGAACCCATGAGTTAGCCAAAAGTGGAAAGAGGTTTAGAAGTGCCAAGGAGAGGACAGGAGAGAGAGGAATCTGAGAAACTCCTTTTCCCTGATCAGAGCCTCCTGCCTGGAATAAGCCTGAGGTGAGAGAAAGGGAAAGTTTTTTTATCTTAAAATTTGAGGGTTTGGTTTTGTTTTTTTAAATATTTTATGTATATATGTGTGTATGTATTTAAGAGAGAGAGAGTGCATGAACAAGGGAAAGGGCAGAGGGACAAGAAGACTCCCTGGTGACTGGGGAGCCTGACATGGGGCTCAATCCCAGGACCCTGGGATCATAACCTGAGCTGAAGGCAGACACTTAACCAACTGAGCCACCCAAGTGCTCCCAAAATTTGAGTTTTAACTATAACACATGGGGTCAGATTATACTGATTTCCATCCTGAGATGATGTTGGTGCCTTGAAGTGATGGAAGAACCATTTGAGTTACTCTGGCTTGGACAGCAAGGTCATAGAGCATGTCTGTATTTCACTGGGTGAAAGAAGAAAAATTAGTCCCACAGAGTGTGGACTTAGAGAGGCAGTAGGAGGCAAATACAAGTAACTACCTGACTTCCCTCCTTGGTTATGTGTATGTATATATCCTTCTTCTTGGTAGGAGAGCCCAATTGAGTTACGCTCAGGTACCAGCTCCTGCAGCACCAAGGCCTACCCCTGGGACCCAGGCAGGCACCCGTATTCTCCAATCTTGGGGATAGCTCTGCTGGGCTCCATGACCTGGGATGAGCTCAGCCACAACTCCTATTTTGGTGCTCAGCATCTATTCTGCTCATACCTCAACTAACATGATTAGCCCATCAGAGCATATGGTAACTGCAAAAGCTGTTGAACACATTCATACATACTTTACATATTCAGTACGTATTTATTGAACATCTCCCTGTGCCTGGCGTTACGGGATAGAAGTACGAATATAGGACTTCTGGCTTCAAGAAACTTGCAATCACATGTAAACTTTGACATATATACATATATACATTCAATGTTAATCCTCTTATGTATCTTAGTCAATGTATTTTAAACTCTGAGAGTTCTGAATTTGAATTACTTGTTTTTCCAAACTTACCCCTGTAAGTTCTGTTCCTGGCTATAAAAATCAGAGCAAAGACTAATTTTGTGGTTTGAATGAGAAACCTAACATAAAACACCACAAACCTTAGATTTGGAAGACTTTCCTCTTACTAGAGACTCAGAATGTGTGCAAAACCCTTTTATTTTGTGTAGTACACAGAGACACACACATATACAATCATTATTTTTGGATTTTTCAGGTTGCATTTATGTGATCTACTTTTTTTTTCTCTAAATGCTGAAAGAGGGCCTAAGGACTAAAATAAATTGCTCTTCCTAAGATATGGGAGTAGCACTGAAATTATCCTTTCGAAAAGCAGAGGGCCAGATGGCCAATCTATACAATTCTTTGAAAAAACTTAATTCCACAAGAGAGAGCTCATGAAATGGCCTCAGATTTTCTTTCAGGAAGTGAGCTAAGATGAAACCAAGTGGCTAACATTCTTAAGCACAAGATCCATGCTGCAACTGAGGGAAATGAGCAGGAGCCAAAGCTTTGTTCTGAGCTACAAAGTTCATATGTGAGTCAATAAGGAGAGGACCAGAAGCAGACCAGGGGGGTCCCTGGGGCTTGAGAACAGATCAGAATGAGACCTGTGGACTAAGCTAGGCAGAAGGGACATTGTCCTAAGTGTAGTGGTATGGGCTCTCAGCATTTGCTGCCTTATTTCCTGCAACAATGAGCTACTGCCACACTCGGCTCCCATGCCACCTGCCCCTTGCCAATCCCATCAAGCTGCACTTTAGTTCCCATTTTAGCCAAAGCCAGCTTCACTGTCACTGAAGCCTCACTCTGCACCAATATTTCCAGAAGTAAATCGGAGACCATCCAGGGACCTATTTCATAAAGGAAATGGGAGTAGGAGTGCTATTGCTTTATCTAAAACCAAATGTATTTCTTTGCTCCCTGTCTGGCAGTTTGCTATTGTCCATAAAAACAAGCAAATTTCCTTGCTCCCTGTGAAGCCCACTACACCTGCCCCAAATAAACCAAATTACCCTTGGCTAACTCAATGCCACTCACAGCTTGCCCTCCCCCTCGTCCCTATCACCATATCTCACGAGAGTTGCCCAGCCTGGATAAGCCTTACTCCCCTCGGAATTCAGTTAATTCACCTTTTCCCCTCAAGGATACACATGGCTTCTGCCTCATGGAGTATCCTTGGCACATCGCTGGCGCATGCCTGTTTTGTACTACCAGAATCTCCTGAACTTTATCAGAGATGATACAGATGTAATTAAACCTGAATTCTACTCTCTCCTTGTGACAACTCAGCGGACAATTAATGATGATAAAAGAGCCTGCCAGCTGCTGTCTGACATACCAATGTGAGCTTCCAACTCCAATGAAGATGGAGGGTGAAGGGCAGGTCCCTCTGGCTCCATTTCAATCTGTCTTTTATCTCACACTAGCTAAAAATTAACACTCACTTTGGGGAAATTTAGATTCTTTCTTCTCCTTTCTTAAAAGCACCAAATAGACAATCTGGGGTAATGTAACGTCTATGAAATAAATAAGAACGCTTCTGGGAAGAGTAATTTAAGCTTTATCACCAGGGATGGTAGATTCAAACCTAATGCCAGAGAAGCAGCCTCTTAATCACTGACCCCAGCAGAAGAGATGTGCCCACTGCCTTTTGGTCATGGTCCTGGAAACTTATCAGGTGATAGGGAGGGATTTTCATAAGGAAGGCACTTTTGGGGTTTTTTCACATTAATGCTATTCCCCTAAAACTAACTTTGATCTCATTTGTCCTTCTCTCTTTCTCTCTCTCTCTCTCTCTCTCCAAAATCTCAGGTTCAGTCATGATTGCTGCCCCGTGCAATGAAATGCTTGGAGTGAGACCAAGGCTGGAGGGAGACATAGGCTGTGGAGGAAGATGACTGGAGAGAAAATAATCAAAACAAGGAAGATGAGAGGGAATAAGAGAATCCTGTTCCCCACTCACACTTCAAAAACACGTGCTGAGGCTCCCTGGTAACAGAGCCGTGCTGCTGGCTTCCTGTGCTGCTTTCTGTTCAACAGTGTGGTGTTTGGGGGGCTCGAGAATCTGCTTAGACAATTCCCAGGAGAAAAAAAATGCAAATGACTCATAAACATATGAAATAAATGTTCGACATCACTTGTAATCAAAGAAATGCAAATATAAAACAACAAGATAGCATTTTCACCTATCAAATTAGCAGAGATTAAAAGGAATTCAAATTCTAACAGTCGAATGAGGTGGCAAGGTGGGCCATCGCTTGCTGCTACAGTGCTGATTGATACAACTTTTCTCCTGGGCAATTTTGCAATATGCAGCCAAAAGTCTTAAATATATTCTTACTTCTTGCCTCAGTAATTCCCCCTCTAGGTTCTACCCTAAGGACATAAGCAGCAATGTGAGCAAATATGTCACTGGGATGTTGTTTACAACAAGAAATAGTACAAAAATAAACTATTTGTTGTTAAATATATAATATAAATAGAATATAAGTGTAAAAACAGATTATAACATTCCTTCACTAATACTGCATAATAAATTTATATATTTTAAAGACTATTGATATAATAAAAACCAAAAGCAATAATATTGCATATATAATGTGATCTTAGTTTTTAAAATTTCATATATATGAGAGGAAGAGAGAAAAACAAAATATATCAAAATATTAACAGAAATTATTTTTATCTAGGTGATTTCAGTGCATGTTTATTTCTGATATTTTTATGTATTTTCAAAATTCCTCATAATGAATACATGATAATCAGAAAATAGAAGCAGCATTTTAAAATATATATAAATAAAGAATTAAAAGCATATCAGTCAGGATGGGATTTATAACAAACAAACCCCAAATCTCAGTCACTTAAAACAACATAGGCTGCAAATCCGCTAGAGACTCATCCCCACATCACATCACTCAGGAACAAAAAACGAATAGAGCCTCCATCATCTGGAACATCATGGTCACCATAAGGGAAAGGAAAGGTAACAAATCCTGAACTGGCTCTTACGTTCATCTAGAGGTGATGTATGTCGCTTCTACTTACATTTCATTGGCTGAAGTCAGTCATATGATGAGTCTTTTCTAATGCAGATTGGGAAATTCAATCCTACAATGTGCCTAGAGGGAAAAGAATCAGAAATATTTGTGAACAGAACCAATATTTACCGCACAAAAAAAGTTCATTGTTTTCTAAAGAATTAATTAGCTGTCAGAGCAGAAATATTTTTCCTCTGTGCTTCATTCGCAGTCAAGATGTGACATTATGCATCATTCATAAAACCCTAAACGACTTGGTTCTGCCTCTGAATCCAGTGTATGGAAGGTAAGCTGTTTGGGAGATGTCATTATTGCAGGCAAGAGGCTATTTAAAAGGGTAAAAAGTTACAAACATTCCAGAGCTACACTAAAAAAACATCCTTTCTTTCTAGGTCTCACAAAGTAGCCAGAGAAATGTCAGCATTTCCCCGGCCAGCATCCTACACACAGAAAAATCTAAATTAACAATGTTGGAAATGTCTCTCACTTTGTCTTCAGTGTTGGAGGATGGGGCCTAAGTATATATACAAGGTTGTTAACCCAACCACGGAGAACATTTTTTTTTTTTAATTCATGAGAGAAAGAGAGCACAAGCAGGGAGAAGGGCAGAGGGAGAGAGAAAGGGAGAGGCAGGCTCCCCACTGAGCAGGGAGTCCTACATGGGGCTCTATCCCAGGACCCCAGGATCATGATCTGAGCCAAAGGCAGACACTTAATGGACTGAGCCACTCAGGTGCCCACTGAGAACATTTTTCCTAGTTAATATAGCCTGTTTTCTTTTTAAAATCTGTATTCTGCAAATATAAAAGATTAGAAGACACCAATTCCAAAATACAACTATCAATGTTAAAGAAAATACTATTATAATCCCCTGTGCATTCTAACAGTCTATCATACCCTGTTAAGCATCATTTAAATGCTTTTGTGTCCACAAAAAATGAATATGACTTTGTGAATAACAAAAATGGAAGGCAACATCATTTGGACATTAATTCACACTGTTTTGTTAAAGTATAACTTGAACCACATTAAAAATAAAAGTTAATTATATGGAATGTTAGCTTGTAGCTTGCATTGATAGACCTCTCTGAGGGATTCAGGTAATTACAGAAAATCCCATCCAAGCCAGAACCCTTAGGGTTATCATGGAATCTTTTCATCACCCACTATATCTAATTGGTCTTCAAACCTTACAGATTCTAAACTTTATAAATATCCTTTTATCTGATTCTTTCTCCCCATTCACAATTGCTAGATTCAGGGCTTCGACATCCTTCACCTGGGCTACTGCCAATCACCTATTTTGCTTGTTTTCTTCCTTCAGACTCCCCTCCCTCAGCCACCCTCCACACTACCACCAAAATATGTAATCTTGACAGTTCTCTTAGAATCCCTCAGCGGCCCCCTACCACCTGGAAGATACAGTCCGAACTCTATAGCAGAACATGGAAAGTTCTGTACTTTATATGGCTCCAGGCTACCTCCCAAGCCTAAGATGGCCTTCCTCAAAGTATATTCAATGGATAACATTTCCACAGTTATGTAGAGGAATGTGGGTTCTATGGTCAAATAGATCAGGAAAAGACATGTTCAACCTGTCAGAGTTGAGAATTCAAGTGCATCCCAAGGTTCAGTCCTGGCTCTTCTTCATCTATACTCATATTCGGGGTGACTTCACCTGGTCTCCTAGCCTTAACTACTGATACATGCTGACAACTCATCGGTTTGTATCTCTGGCTCACACCTCTGCTCTGAGTGCCAGACCACCTATTTCCAATCTCCTGAGAGATATCTCAGTGACATCTGAAACTTGACATGACTTCAACCTCCTCCCTCAGACTTGCCACCCAACTCAATAGCTACTTCATTCTGTGAAGTTACTCAGGCCAAAAAGTGAATGCCAATCCTGATTTCTCTATTTTTCCACACTCTTTATTTTTTTTAAAGATTTTATTTATTTATTCATGAAAGACATAGAGAGAGACAGAGACATAGGCAGAGGGAGAAGCAGACTCCCTCTGGGGAGTCAGATACAGATCTGTTTTTCACGGGGCATTTCACAGGACAAGTTATGAACAAGTGTCCATACCCTGTCTGCTCTCCTGGTATGCTCCAGAGGCCTTGGCTTTGCCTGCGTGGCTTTTTTTCTCCCCGCCACCCTCCACTCCTGAGAAGGGTTCTTCCTTTGGCAGTTCTTGGGGTCCACTAATGCAGATTATGGAGAATGGATCTATCTTACCATGGTAGGCATTTATATACAAAACATGAAAAACATTTCACTAATCTTTCCTTAAAGTAGAATTTTTCACCAAATCTACTTCACTTAGTAAAATATCATTCACTGAGTGCCAGGTGCCAGACATGCGTTAGGCCCCTATGGCTAAAATGACTAATATAACACAGTATTTGACCTCTGGGGAGACAGACTTTGAACTAGTTGGAGAATTGTAATAAGGAGGAGAACAGACATATGACCAAATGTTATGAAGACTCAGAGGAAATGCTTCACTGCCTACAAAGGCCGAAGAATACTTTCCAAAGCAGGTGGCCTTTGTGTTAAAAGGTAATTGGAAACTCTCTGTGAGGGTCACTCCAAGCAGAGAGAAAGGCAATGCAAAGGCATGGAGATGTGAGAGGAAACTAAGAGCAGCTTAGGTCAGTCAGAGGAAGATGAGGAGAGTTCTGGGAGAAGAGACAGGGACGGTAGTCAGGGCCCAGGCCAAGGAAGGCTTTGTAGGGTTTGCTAGAGAGCTTGCCTCACTGGCAGCTAAAACTTTGCTCAGAGACTCCACAGAGGAGTGAATTCCGCGAAAGGAGTCCCACGGAATGAGAACTCTAAGATAGGCGAGGGACTGAGGTGGCTGGTGCACCTGGGTCCCTCGTGCCCTCTCTTCATACTCAGCCAGTTGGGCCACCACAGACATATATGTGGTACAGGCTCACACTGCACTGGTATGTGTGGCACATCTGTCTGTTGTGTCTGCTAATGAACGAAGTCTTGCTGGATTCCACGTCAGCGTGTTGCTCCTCCTAATCATGCCACCACCCTGTCTGCTAGAACTGAAGTCATGCACCATGTTTCCAGTAACACTCAAGGTATAAAGAGGAGAGGGAAAAATGCCAATGAGGCACAGCCCTCCCCGACACTGCCTCCTCCCCCGCTGTGTTCTAATTACATCACCTTCCCCAAATCATGCATATCACACACATGAAACAGCTCCCATACACCAGACATTGAGACAACTGATTCGGTATAAGTCCTAACACTTTCGCCATCCCTCTGCTAACATAGCACTTAAAACTCCTTGGAGCTGTAGAGCTTCATGGTGTCAGCTACCCATTCTGCTTCTTTACATATAAGTCTGTCTCCTTTAGCAAGTCATAAGCTTCTTGAGATCAGGAAGCATGTTTTGGGCATTTGTGAGGCTCATGGAAGTACCTCCCATGATGTCTGGCATATGGTGGGTGTTCAATAAACATTTGCTGCGTTGCAAGTAATTGTGCAAGGGTAGTCAATCAGAGGCTGCTGTTGAGAACGGGCTTCACTAAAACTGTTCAATGACCCATGTGAGCCTCACACCTGAACTGGGCTGTGACTCCAAAGGGGAGCACTGAATCCAAAGGAAATTAGGATTCCCAGACTTCCAATAGAGGGCAGCACGTTTATAACATCTAGACATAATCTAATGCCTAATCACTGGTCTGTGATGGTAGGAAATGTGCCCCAGCCCAATAGACAGAAGGAAAACTGCTAAGAAAGCATTTATGACTATAAACAATTTTTCTTTATTCCTCATCTGGGTCCTGAGGCCTGTGATTTGGCTCCAATTTTTCATTTGTGGTTGTTTGTTTCAGATAATAAAACTGTTCCTTTAAAATAATGGAGACTATATTGAACCTAAAAATAAATATCAAAAGACCAAAGTCCCTGAGTGGGAGCAATTATTGCAAAAGGACCAGCCAAGCTCAAAACAGCTGTGAAGGGATCCTGGCCCAGGCTGATCTGGAGTCAACGTGAGCAGGTTGACAAACCAAAGTAGACAAAATTTTAAAATACAGAAAACAAACACACACAGCAATGGTAAATACACCACCCTGTGAACGTTGCTCTTATTTGATCATTATTGACCACTAACTCCTCACAGTATTGTTAGCGCACTTCACAAAATGGATAGAGAGTGAGCCTTCGACATGTGAAGGAAAACAACACCCACCAAGAAGCACCAGGAAAAGCCACTTGTGAATTTCCAGGAGAAACAGCACCAGGGTCCAATTTTACTGTTAGATGTAATAAGACCCAGTAAGGAAGCAAATGAGACATAAGTCAAACTGATGTGGCTTCATTTCAGTGCTAGGTTTGTGTGTTCTCTGACGCATACAGAGGAAAACAGTGACAAAATCATTCTCCACATGCAATAGTTACCAGGAGTCTGCAGCAAATTTTTTTAAGAAAGAAAGAAAGAAAGAAAGAGAAAGAAAGAAAGAAAGAAAGAAAGAAAGAAAGAAAGAAAGAAAGGAAGGAAGGAAGGAAGGAAGGAAGGAAGGAAGGAAGGAAGGAAGGAAGGAAGGAAAGATTTATTTATTTATGAGAGAGCATGAGCAGAGGGAGAGGGACAAGCAGACACCGTGCTGAGCACAGAGCCCAATGCGGGGTTCAATCCCATGACCTTTACCTAAGGCAAAATCAAAAGTTAGATGCTTCACTCACTGACCCACTTACATGCCCCAGCAGCAATTTTAGAAGTGACTCCTCCCACAGGATCTGGGCCTAAACAATTAAAAACACAGTCTATGTTTATTTCTTAAGAAATCTCTGCATAGGGACCCCTGGGTGGCTCAGTGATTGAGCATCTTCCTTTGGCTCAGGTCATGATCCCAGGGTCCTAGGATCAAGACCCTCATCAGGCTTCCCACGGAGAGCCTGCTTCTCCCTCTGCCTAAGTCTCTGCCTCTCTCTCTCTGCATCTGTCATGAATAAATAAGTAAAATCTTACAAAAAAAAAAAAAAAGAAAGAAAGAAAAAGAAACCCCTGCATAAAGACAATTCTCTCAGAAAGTACAGCATCTCTAGGCATACCTTGTCCCCTTCTTAAATGAATATTTCAATATTTATGTTGTTTAGGGATGCATTTCAACCAATAATCATTTGATCCATTATTTTTAATAATAGATTTTCTCATCATTCATTTATTTAATAAATATTTATTGAGCACCTACTATGTACCAGACCCTCTGCTAAATGATACCAGATAAAAAATGTTAGTTCTGTCCCCAGAAAAGCTCAGGGTCTGGTGGAAGAGATGCAAGGAAAGACACATGAATGATACAGGAACACAGAGGATTGGCACTGGACCCAGCCTGGTGGGCAAGGGCTGGGATCAGAAAGGCTTTCTGAGAAAATCTAAAGAGGGATCATAAGGGAGGTATCCCTTAATCAGATGGCTTTGCCAGGACCTGTGGAGAAAACAAGAGACTTATTGTCATCTGCTTTTCAAAAGCAAAAACAGAAGCTAATACTGATCAAGAGCTTACTCTATGCTTGGCATTGAGTTTAGTTTTTTAAATATTAGATCTCAATGAAGAGATATTATTAATATATATGAAGCAACAGGCCATCAATATCTGGCTATGGGAGGAATACTAATGTCCCTAAAGATGTCTATGTTCTTATTCCTGGAACTCATGACAGCATTACACTGGCTGTCACATGCAAAGGAGTTTTGAAGATGAAATTAAGGTTATGGACTTTTAAGATAGGGCTGTGGATTAGCCCAGATTATCCAGGTGGGCCCAATATAATGAAATCACATGGACTCTTTAAGAAGGGAATAGGGAAACAGAAAAGGAGGTCAGAGTAAGGCAGTGTGAGAAGGACCCCCCCAACTGTTGCTGGCTCTGAAGATGGAGAAAGGAGGCCACAAACCAAGCAAGTTGGGTGGCCTCTAATAGCTGAGGATAATCCCCCTGCCTCCAGCCAGCAAGGAGATGGGACCCCGGTCCTACAACCCCATGGAACTAAATTCTGCCAACATGGAGAATGAGCCTAGAGCCAAATTATCCCCCAAGACCTGCCAACACCTTGAGTTCAGCCTCTCCAGACAGGCAGAGAAACCAACAGAGCCCACTGGACTTCTGACCTGCATGTCTATGAGACAATAAATATGTGTTAAGTAACTACATTTGTTGTGATTCATTATGGCAGCCTAGAAAAATGATACAATGGCATCATCTGATGAAATGGCAAAGTAAATTGAATGGGAAAATCTTACTACCACACCTACGATGTGCATAGGGCTTCTCAAATATCATTCTCCTTAATCCTTGTAAACATGCCAAGTCAATATTATTCTTCCCATCTCACAGATGACAAAACTGAAGCACAGGGATTTTTAAATAACTCGAGTCACAGTTAATAAGTAGTACAATTAGGATCTGAGCCCAGTTTTGTCAGATTCCAAGACTCCTGGTCTTTCCACACCACCATGCAGCTCCCAGGTAATTATTCTTCCTATGTATATGTGTTGGGTCAGAGCACTTCTCTGTGCATTATCTTAATTGAACCCTGCAATGGTCTGTGAGGCAGGCTGGAATCAGACAGGAATCATTTACCCCGTTTTCCAAATGAGGACACCCAATGTCAACATAAATTGCGAGCTGCCTATGGGAGTTCACAGGTGAGAACACAGGCCTTCCAGTGGCCAGTCCCACCCTCTCTGCTCCACCACCGCAGTGGTGCAGAGTGGACAGGAATTACACCCTCCTCCAAAGTGACCTCAGACCAGTCAGGTTTGCCTTGATTATGCAGCCTGTTCTCATGAGCGGTGGGAGTGGGTCATTGCTAGGAGTGACAGTGCTGATAGGGCCCTGGGTGAGAAGTCAGTACTCTCCATGAAACTGAAACCTACAGCTATGTTGCTAGTACTATATTAGCATTCTTTGCTCCAGTTGGGATGATAATTATCAATAAATGCTGTAATGTGACTTTAGTGCAGAGAGCCACTAAAGTGCACTGAATTGTCTTCAGTGTCCTCAACAACTGTGCTAGGGACCAGCAATGATGCTCTAAATGTCTCATTTTTACTCAATTATTTAATATATGTGTTCCTAGAGTCCTTTTGTGCCCTGTGCTTTAAAAAAAAAAAAATCTTAGTTTTGAGAAGGCTCCAAAGAAATCTGCTTTATCTGTAACAGAATCCATTTACTCAAAGGTCTTTCTGGAATACCTCTATAGGCCAGGCAGGGTGCTAGACACCAGCAATGCTGGCCCCTCCCTTCATGGAGCTTACATTCTATAGGAAGATAGATAATAAGCAAGTCAGAAAGTGAATAAAAGAATTACAGTTGAAAGATACAGTGAAGGCAATAAATAGGACCTGAAATAGATGAGAGGTGCCTATTTTAAAAGCACAGAGGGGCAGAGGCTCTGACCATGAGGATCAGAAGCCTGGAGCAGTAGGGCCTCTGCACATAGTAGTAATCTCTGCCAGCTGTGCCCTGAGAGGCACAGGGTCTAAAACAATGGAGAGAGCCTCCATAGAGAGCCTGTGTTGCAGGAGGGTAAGGATATAAGGGTTAAGTAATTCAGTTCATACAAAATATATCTGATCTGCTTCTCTTTCCTTATCATGTGAAGCTGGGCTGTTTATTGACCCTGCTGGGCCTCAATGTCTTCATGAGATAGTGTCAATGCCCGTAAATCACTAAATAGTGTTCAATACATAGAAAGTGCTCAAGAAACACCAACAGTTCCTGGTACATAGTTACTGCTTGATAAATGGTAGCTGTCTTGCGGGTGTGTCTGCCTGAAAAGAGTAGAAAAGGGAACTACTCCCTATCCTGGGTTCACAGTGAGCATAGATGAACATCATCTCACTATAACCCCCATAAAATGCTGCATGCTATTATGGGTTGAATTGTGTCCCTCAAAAACAATGTGTTGAAGTCTTAACCCCCAGAAAGCGTCTCAGTATGTGATTTTATTTGGAAATAGGATTATGGTAGATATAATAAGTTAAGATAAAGTCATACTGTAACAGAGTCCCTAATCCAATATGACTGGGGTGCTTATAAAAAAGGGGAAAATTGGGGATCCCTGGATGGCGCAGCGGTTTAGCGCCTGCCTTTGGCCCAGGGCGCGATCCTGGAGACCCGGGATCGAATCCCACATCGGGCTCTCGGTGCATGGAGCCTGCTTCTCCCTCTGCCTATGTCTCTGCTTCTCTCTCTCTCTCTCTCTCTCTCTCTCTGTGACTATCATAAATAAATTTTTAAAAAGGGGGAAAATTTGGACACAGACATAGTCATGCATAGAGGGAAGACAATATGAAGAAAATATGAAGACACTGGAAGATAGCCATCAACAAGCCACGGAAAGGAGACTGGAACAGATTCTTGCTTACAGCTCTCAGAAGGAATCAGTCCTCCCAACCACTTGATTTCAGAGTTTTAGCCTCCAGAACTAGGAGGCAATAAATTTCACCCAAGTTATGATACTTTGTTAGGGAAGCCCTAGCAAAACAAATACACATTCCTTAAGAGTAAGAAGTATATATTCCCAACTAGGAATAAATTTAACCAAGGAGGTGAAAGACTTGTACTCTGAAAACTATAAAACACTGGTGAAAGTAATTGAAGATGATACAAACAAATGGAAAGATATTCCACGTTCACAGATTGAAAGAATCAATATTGTTAACATGTCCATACTACCCAAAGAAATCCACAGAATTAATGCAATCCCTATCAAAATACCAACAACATTTTTCAAAGAACTAGAAGAGATAATCCTAAAATTTGTATGGAACCACAAAAGACCCCTAATAGCCAAAGCAATCTTGAGAAAATCAAAGCTGGAGGTATCATAATCCTAGATTTTTGTAGATCTACTACAAAGCTGTAGTAATCAAAATAATATGTTACTGGCACAAAAATAGACACATAGACCAATGGAACAGAACAGACAGCCCAAAAATAAACCTACACCTATATGGCCAATTAATCTATGACAAATAAGGCAAGATTATACAATGGGGAAAAGATAGTCTCTTCAACAAATGGTGCTGGGAAAACTGGACAGCTGCATGCAAAAGAATGAAACTGGGCCATTTTCTTACACCATACAAAAATAAATTCAAAATGGGTTAAGGGCCAAAATATGAGACCTAAAACCATACAACCTCTAAAAGAAAATATAGACAGTAATTTCTTTGACATCAGCCATAGAAACATTTTTCTAGATATATCTCCTCAGGCAAGGGAAACAAAAGCAAAATTAAACTATTGGGAGCACACCAAAGTAAAATACTTTTGCACAGCAAAGGAAACCATCAATAAAATGAAAAAGCAATCTACAGAATGGGAGAAGATATTTGCAAATGATATGTCTGATAAGGGGTTAGTATCCAAAATATACAAAGAACTTATACAACTCAACACCAGATAATCAAACAATCTGATTTAAAAATAGTCAAAGGTGGCTCAGTGGTTTATCGCCACCTTCAGCTCAGGGCGTGATCCTGGAGACCCAGGATCGAGTCCCACATCGGGCTCCCTGCATGGAGCCTGCTTCTCCCTCTGTCTTTGTCTCTGCCTCTGCCTCTCTCTCTCTCTCTCTCTCTAATAAATAAATAAAATCTTTAAAAACAAAAGGTCAGAGGACCTGAATAGACATTTTGCCAAAGAAGACATCCAGATGGCAAACAGACACATGAAAAGATGCTCAACATCAGTTATCATCAGGAAAATGCAAATCAAAACCACAATGAGATATCATGTTATACCTGTTAGAATGGCTAGAATGAAAAAGACAAGAGATAACTATTCTTAGTGAGCATGTGAAGAAAAAGGAACCCTTGTACACTGTTAGTAGAAATGCAAATTGGTGCAGCCACTGTGGAAAACAGTATGGAGTTTTCTCAAAAACTTAAAAATAGAATTACCATATGCAGTATTTCTGCTACTGAATACCCCAAAAGTGAAAACACTAATTTGAAAATATGCATGAACCCCTATGTTTACAGCAGCATTATTTACAATAACCAAAGCATGGAAGCAACTTAGGTGTCCATCAATAGATGAATGGGTAAACAAGTGGTATATCTATACAACAGTATATTACTTCACCATAAAAAAGAATGAGACCTTGCCATTTGCAACAAGGTGGATGGAGCTAGAGGGTATAATGCTAAGTGAAATAAGTCAGTCAGAGAAAGACAAATACCATATGATTTCACTTATATGTGGAATTTAAGAAACAAAACAAGTGAACAACAAAGAAAAAAGAGACAAACAAAAACTAGACTCTTAGCTATAGAGAACAAACTGATGGTTACCAGTGAGGAAGTGGGTGGGGGATGGGTAAAATAGGTGAAGGGGATGAGGAGTCCATGTATGATGATGAGCAATTCTATATAAGTAATGTATAGACTGTTGAATCACCATATTGTACACTTGAAACTAATGCAGTATGTTAATTATGCTTCAATTTTTAAAAAGGTGAGAGCAGTAAAATAGAAAAAAAAAGAAATACATATTAACTCCAAGTCCTCAGCAGCTTACTGAGGGCCTGGCACATACTAAGTGTTCAACAAACATATATTAAGTGAATGAATAAATGTGTATATATATATTCATAGATAGATATTTATGGCTCACACTCTCAGCAAGATATACCAGAGGAGGGGATCGGGTGGCTCAGCGGTTTGGCGCCTACCTTTGGCCCAGGGCGCGATCCTGGAGTCCAGGGATCAAGTACCGCGTCGAGCTCCCCATATGGAGCCTGCTTTTCCCTCTGCCTGTGTCTCTGCCTCTCTCTCTCTCTCTCTCTGTCTATCATAAATAAATAAATAAATCTTTAAAAAAAAAAAAAAGATATACCAGAGGAGAGATATTTAAGGCCTATATCCAGGCCACTGCTAAGAAGATGGGGCTGACACCTACATATGGGGATCTGCCACATATGAGACTGGCCATTATCAATCAAGAGGCAGACTTGATGTTGTGATGAACCTTGGAAGCCTCAAACTGGCAGGGAGGCACAGACATGCAGAAAAGGCCTGTGGCCATATCTGTGAGGTGTGCCTAGGAGCAGGTGCCCTCGTCACAATGCGCTAGAATCAAGTACCAGGCCCTGTGAAGGAGGCTGGCAAGAATAAGCAGCATCCTTGTGGGAAGAAAGAGGCCAAGGAGCCAACAGGGTGTGCAAAGACAATCGCAGAATGAGGAAAAGTCTAGAACCCCAGGCCCACAGTCTGAGAGGCCACTGGGGATGTGGGTTCCCACCTGGGAAATGAGGTGACAGTTCAGGGGTCAGCCTGACCCATGGGGGTGCTCAATTCTGAGCCCACTCTCTCAGGGGGAGTACAAATGTGAGGCCTCTTCCAGAAAGGACTGGGAAAGGAAGGGGGATGAGGCGGGCAAAGGAGCCACAGCCATCAGATGGAGAGTGTTCTGGAGTCAGAGGCAGAAGGATGAGATGGAGTAGCAAGAGTTAAGGGTGATAATTCTACAGAGCCAAAGAAGAAGGGAGAAAAAAGGATTTTTGTAATTGAACTATTCTAATTGACTGCTGACTCTACACCGCTCAGATTCACCAGGTAATTGTTCAATCCCCCATTTCATTTCGTCTGTGGTGCTAGAGCGGCAGCCGCTGGTCGGAGGGGGGAGGGCGGCTTTAAGAACTGATTAGGGGAAATCACTCCTTGCAGGCCTTAGGTTATTCTTGTTAAAAATGATGCCAGGAAAATCATAATTAAAATGGGAACATGGTGAATAACAAGTGCCTCTTTCCTTGAATGTGAAATAAATTTTAACAGCTACCTTAGCTAAAGAACCCAACACATTCGACCTTCCAATAAGGGTAAGCAGAGTTTTCTATCAGAGTGAAATAGAAACTATAAATCAAACGTTTCATATCTAAAGTCCAAGCTGGCTTCAGTGAGTAAAATTCCACTCTCCAATAGTCTTACGCTTTTTTTTTTCTTTCTTTCTTTCTTTCTCTCTCTTTTTTTTTTTTTTTTTTTCCTTTGCACTGGCTGGCTTCTTGACTCAGGAACTATACAGATACTGTTTCTTCATCTTAAATCTGTGAAAGTACCTTCAAGAGCTATAGTCTTGACTACTTGTGACATACTATCCAAGAAAAAAAGGCTGGTCAATAATAAATGTGCCCGTGTGCAAGATTCTATCAAGTGCATATGGTTGAGATGAAATCATCCTCCTCAGGAGGAGTGGGAGAGAGAGAATGGGATGGGTATGGAGATGGTTGCAAAAAAGATTCCAGAGAAGGAGGCGGGCAGCAAGAAGCACAGTGTTGGCTCAAAGGCAGTTTAGAGAAGGGTTTATGTTGATGATCTAATTCTCCTGCTCTGAGTACAATGAAAATTTTCCTTCCCTGAGCTTATGACTTCCCTGGTCTCCTCAAACTCAATAAAGGACTCCAAAGCATCCTACATTGCGGGAGCGTTTACATCCATCAGGAGACAGGCTGCCTGTGGAAACTTCTCGTAGTTTTTCCAGGATGCTGTTTGCAAACCTGAAGAGCGCTCAGAGCTGTGTGACTACTGCTATCTTCGTCCTGTTGAAAATATAAGTGAATCATCCCTCAGCAGTTTGGTTCAGTGCAAGAAGAAATATGCTCCCATGGTCACAGTCACACTCTACAAACTCTTCAGAGGCTCTCACAGCTCTCCAGTGACTCTTTGATCATCCTAATGGGCTTGACAGTGAGAGTCCCAGGGTGCGGTGCAGCTGCTAAGGGGAGCCAGATCTCAGGAGAAATTGTCAGCCTTTGCAAGAGGGAGTGGAGCCTTCTGCTGACCCAGCCCAGCGCCTTCAATGGGACCAGGTCTAGGGCTCCAGATACCTCTGTGCCCCTTCCCCTTCCTTACATCTCCTCCATCCCCATACTCCCTCCTCATCCCCATCAGGTTCCTAGCCTTAGGCTATGGGAGATCTCAAAAATTATAGCAATGAAGTAGTTGAAAGTTCAGTGCCTGTTCCAATTACTAAAGCTTACCTCCTTCTCTGCAACCATCCTTCCAGCACCCTCCATGCCCCTGTGCTGGGCTGTCTTCAATCCAAGCTCAAAAAGGTCTCTTGGAAATAATCCTAGAAGCCTAAAGGGTAGCCAACACACTTCCACCCTCATGCAAGGAGACCTGAGGTTTACCTCTGGCCCACTGCAGACCAAGGCTTCTGGCAGATGCCACCAGCCTTCCCATCTACAGATGCCTTGCCCAGCGCTTTGCACCCCCAGATCCCATTATAAATGCCTAGGTAGTCTCTGAAAAGAAAAATGCCAACACCCAGGCCCTGCCCCCAGAGATTTTGATTTGATGGTCTGGAATGAGGTCCAGCCTGGCACCCGTGTATTTCAAAAGCTCTCCCAAGTGATTCTAAGCTGCACCCTGGGTGGGCTACCAGATACCACCCCCACCCCTCCTCAAGTCCTCTGGGTCATTCTCTGCAAGCATAGGTGAGTGCTCTAAGGGAGCTTCTGACAAAGGTGGTCTCACTTCTTGCTTGTTTTCCTGAATAAATTCTCGGAGGGTAAACAAAGCCGGAATCTGCAGCTCCTAGAGGTCATCCTCAACATACGGACGAGGATATAAACCATCTATTTATTCAGAGTGAGCAAATGTTTGTTGAATGCCTGCTACACACTGGACAGACGCACTGCTGGGAGTCAAGGCGTGGGCCTATACATCAGTTTCTCCATTTGTTAACCTCTCCTCCTGCCCCTTTGTGTTCGGAAGCCTAGCCTTCTGCTTTGAATTCCTTCTCTCCTTCAACTTACATATATGACACATCAACATAGACACATCTACTACTTATAAATCTTACTGTTAATGCTCACCAATAAAGAGCTAAATCTCCAACATATTCCTGAAGTTCCATGTAATTAGATTATGAGAACCACCACCACCACCACCACCACCCCGCAAAGAGTGAACACACCTCACACACTGTCCTTTCACAACTTCATCTCCTGATCAAGTTTCTATTACATAGCCTAAGGAGCTAACCAATGTTTAAATACTCAAGAAGCCCTAATAAAAGACTTTTTCTACTCTCTCTGTCCTGTCCTTTCAAGTGTTAAAGTTTTATCAAGCTGTCAGGAAAAACACAATCATGAAACTCCCAACCAGATTTCATAATTCTTGTATATGTGTGAAACCTGAGGGAGAGGAAAGAAAATCTTACTGCTATAAACACTCTCCTACCTGAGCCTAAGAGACCAAAGATCTAGGACCACAAGAGTGAATGGCCCTCATTACTCACAAGTCACTCTGCCTCCATGCTTCAGCTCTGCCTCCTACCTGCTTTCACCATCGTTTCTCATTTCGGTATGTCTACATCTGTCTTCTCCCCTAGACTTCAGCTGACCCACAAGCTGTGACTTATTTTTTACTGTACTCCCCGCCCCAAGCAAAGACATATTACAACAGTTCTCGTGTTTTGCACACTCACGATCTGCCAGGCACTGCCCCACATGCTTTTTGCGTGTTACTTAATCTTCAACTCTGTGAGTTTCCTACTTTCTCAATGGTGTACAGAGTTTAAACAGCTTGCTCTCATTTATGCAGAACCCAGGAGACAGAATTCTGATTCAAGCCGAGGCCACTACCTGTAGATCAAACTCTCTTAGCAATTACTATACAACGCCAGGACTTAGACAAAAACAAACAGAACAAAACACCAAAACAGTTATTTCCAAGGTTTTTATGACCTTGAGAAAATTATTAAGCCTCTCTAAGCCTCAGTGTCCTCTTCTAGAAAATGAGAGTAAGAGTAACTCTGAGCTCATGGGGGTTACATGATAATTAAATCAGATGATGCATGTAAAGTGCTTCACACAGTGCCAGGCATTTAGTAAGTACTTGAAAGCTAGATGCGACTGCTGTTATTTGGCACATGGGTTTCTATCCTCAGGAGCATCTGGGATTACTCCCCAATCTGAGCAGCATTGCCTCACTATACAAGCAGTGAACAGTAGTCACGAATTTTCTTAGACCTCTTTGGGATGTAATTCACACACCATGCCATGCACCCATTTAAAGTATACAATGGAGTGGCTTTTAGTATATTCACAGGATTGTACAACCATCATCGCAATCGACTTTAAGACCAATTCTTTTTTAGAACCAATTTAGAACCAAACTTAGAATCACTTCTGGGGGACTCTTCGTCACTCAAAATGAAGCTCTGTAACCATTAGCAGTTACTCTGTTTTTCCACACTATCTCCCACCATCCCCTGACAACCATTAATCTATTTTCTCCATATTCTGCATATTTCATGTAAATGAGCTCATGAAATATGTGATATGTGGCCCTTTATGACTGACTTATTTTACTTAACACAATGTTTTCAAGGTTCACCCAAGCTTAGCATGGATCAATACTTCGTTTCTTTTCACCACAAATAATGTTCCACTGTGTCAGTAGACCTCACCTTATTTATCTCTTAATTAACTGATGGATATTGGGGTCACCCCTACTTTTTGGCTATGATGAATGATGCTACTATGAACAACAGTGTACAAGTGTTTGTATGGACGAATGTTTTCATTTCTCATGAGTATATACTTAGGAGTCAAATTTCTGGGTCAAGAGTTTATCAGAGACACCTGCTCTGTCTACTGTCTTTTAGGGCCCAGGTAGGTGTCCATTTTTGCCATCTTTCACTATGTCAGAAAGGACTTTTCTCTATCCAGACTCTTTAGGGTGAATCTGTCCATGTGTCCCATGGCTATTCATGGTTCAGGACCAAAGTGGTGTGTCTACACAGATACCTCATAAATCAGGACCAAGTCCAGAGCAGTGACCTACCTCATGAATACAGTTCCCTTTCTGTATAGAACACAGGATTTTTCCTTGTATATCATTCCATGCTTGTTAAAAATGCAATAGTGTACCTCCCACACTTGAAAATATTTGTTCAAACCTCATTTTCTGTGAAATTTTAGGTAGGAACTTTGCTTTTTGATTGCTCTTTAATCAGAATTCACCATTTTACTCATCCCCCACTAACAAAAGAGTTGAATAATAAAAAAAAAATTTCTGGGCCATGTGGTAAATCTATGTTTAACCTTTGGAGGAACTGCTAGACAATTTTCAAAAGTGAATAGCCACTAATCCTGCTTCCCTTTGAGGTGACTTGGACCAAACCACCAACCTCAACAAGCCTCGATTTTTTCATCTGCAAAATGACGATATTATCTACCAGATGAGCTATTCTAAGTACAATGCTGTCTATTGCCTGATACACCATCAGGTGCTTAACAAAGGGCGAGCACTCCGTTGCCGTGGCAAATGGCTCCCTGCCTATACCATGGAAGGCTTGAGTACAGCCTGATAGAGGTGTTAGGTAGAGAAAATCAGAGTACAAAGTCACATTACCTTCCTGGACCATGTCACCCATCTCTAAAATAAAGAAAATAAAGAAAGAAAGGAATGACTCTCCATTCAAGTGTGTGTATGTTCTCTTTGCTTCTGGAAACTGGACTTCTGCCCAGAAACCACAACAAGTAAAGAAGAAATCAATAATCCAAGTTTTATATGCTAATGTAATTTGGTGAAAAATGTACTACAATGAGTTCAGTTAAAACAACATTCTCCTGATTGCCAAAATTTCTACAGACCACATCTCCAGAAGGACCTACAAAAACAAGATTCAGCAAAACTGTTGTCCACGTGGGCTTAAGCAAAGCATGGAAGTGTGAGTCCCCAGTCCCATCATGCTGACGGCCTGATTAGCATTTCTGTTTCTGGCAGAAAAGACTGACAGTCCATCAGTCCCAAATAACAATAAGAGAGCTCTGCAAAAAAAGAAGCTCTTCAGTTCTTAGGGGAGTTAGTGTTTTTTCAGGGTAAAAAATATCCCTTGGGCAGATTCACTTCACTGCAGAAGTTGGTTTCAGTTACTTTGCAAAACCTGGGGGGAAAAGAAAAAAAAGAAAAGCAGAAAAAATTGCACGTGCAATATTTCACGTTGTGAGGAATCTTTTTGCTTTGGGGACAATAGACAGGACATTTGGAGAGACTTCTCCTAGCATATGGGAAAATAGAAGGAATTTTATCTTTAGCTGCAAAGATAGTAACAGGACAGACTTGAAGATTCAAGGCAAGTGAGGCTGCCCTATTAACGGGTGTGGGGGTCACACATGAGCTGAATCCGTTGTCCTAGGCTTGCTTCCATGGGTTCCAGTTTCTATCTCCTTCTGCAGTAACGCTAATTATGGGGTGAGAAAAATTAATCTTTTCTTTTTCTAAAGACATTAATCAAACCTATCAAAGAAGCACACACAAAAAAATATAAAGCCTTCAGCTGGGGATTGCAAGGAAAGATTTAAGAGAAAAAAATATATATAGGATTTGCTTACTATTAGCCATGTGAAAGTTAAGGGGAAACATGATAATTGAGTAAAAGCCACCTAGGATGTTCGTTATGTGTTTTATATACACACACCAAAAAAAAAAAACAAAACAAAAAACAAAACATGTAAAGCTGAGTATCATAGCCTACTTCTGAGCTCTCAGTTGTCACTGGGTAAAATATATGCCAGATAAATTCACTGACAGCTCCCGCAGGTGGTATTACTGTTTTGAGGCTAAATTCTATATGAAGCAGGTGTGGCATAGAGCCCATCAGTTACTGAAGGACTAACCGATCTCATTAATTAGGTGTCGGTGTCTGAGAGCCTGAAAACACTACCAGTGTGAGTGGTGGTGGGGGGAAGGAGATGGAATGTCTGATCTTAGAGCCAGAGAATCAGTATAATGGCCTTGAATGAAATTGAGGTATGGTGGTGGGGGGAGGGGTAGATTTTTTTTTCCAGGGATATTGCAGCTCAGGATCAAAAGAAGACTTCAGTCTCTAAATCAAAAATGTTCTCTGTGGTCTCCAGGGCTTTGTTTAGGTGGTTCCTTCTGCCCCACCCCATGCTAGTCTACTCATCTTTGGTCTCTGCACAGACACCGCATCCTGTAGCCCAAGTTCCCCGGCTCCCCAAGGCTGAGTTATGTGACACCACCATGTACTTACCCAGCTCCCTATAATCACATCGTAATAGAAACTGCTTACTTCTTCATCTCCCCCACTGGACTGCAAATTCCTAGAAGAAACAGAAAAGGCATATCTTGTTCATGGCATATCCTCAGCACCAGTGCAACATGTATTTAATGGGCTCAATAACCTTGCTGATTTCACTGAAGTCTCTAGCTGAGTGGGAAAAACAGAGCATCTGAACTCAGGAGAGGTTTCAGCTCACCAGCCAAGGTAAACTGGGTCAAGTATTAGGGGACAGACAGGTTCTGGAGAGATGGTTCTAGAGAAAAACATCCCAAGTACAAGACTTTTACCCTTGTCAATCAATATCCATTGGAGCTTCTTTTAAGAATCTGTGGCTCCTGAAAGAATGGGTTCAAATTAAGTGATCATCAACTTCATTTAGGCTAATAATACAAAACTAATGGTAACCACAAATGAAAAACCAATGATACATGTGCAAAGGATTAGGAGAGAAGAATCTAAGTATATTACTAAAGAAAACCAGGAAACCATGAAAGAGAGCAAGAGAAGAAAGGATCAGAGAAAAACTACAAAAACAACCACAAAGCAAGTAACAAAATGGTGACAAATATCTATCAATAATTGCTTTGAATGTAAATGGACTCAATGCTCCAGTCAAAAGACATAGGATGACAGAATGGATTAAAAAAAAAAAAAACAAAAACAAAAAAAAAAACAAAGCCCATCTATATGCTGCCTACAGGAGACTCATGTCAGACCTAAAGACACCTGCAGATTAAAAGTAAGGGAATGGAGAAACATTTATCATGCAAATGGAGTCAAAAAACAGCCAGAGTAGCCATACTTGTAACAGACAAAATAGACTTTAAAACAAAGACTGTAACAAGAGACAAAGACACTATATAATAATATAAAGGGGTCTATTCAACAAGAAGATCTAACAATTGTAAATATCTATGTACCCAGCATGGGAACACCCAAATACATAAAACAGTTAATAACAAACATAAAGGAACTACTCAGTAGTAACACAATAATAGTAGGGGATTTTAACACCCCATTTACATCAATGAACAGATTATCCAAACAGAAAATCAACAAGGAATGAGTGGTTTTGAATGGCACACTGAACCAAATGGATTTAACAGATACATTCAGAACATTTCATCCTGAAACAGCAGAATACATATTCTTTTCAAATGCACATGCAACATTCTTTAGAATAGATCACAAAACTATTTTTTAGGCCACAAAACAAGTTTCAACAAGTTAAAAGATCAAAGTCATACCATGCATCTTTTCTGACCACAATGCTGTGAAACTACAAATCAGCCACAAGAAAAAACATGGAAAGAGCACAAATACATGGAGGTTAAATAACATGCTATTAAGCAATGAATGGGTCAACCAGGAAATCCAAGAAGAAATCAAAAGTTACATGGAAACAAATTAAAATGAAAACACAATGATCCGAAACTTTGAGATGCAACAAAAGCAGTCATAAGAGGGAAATACATAGCAATATAGGCCTTACTCAAGAAGAAAAAGCGCAAATCAACAACCTAACTATACCCCAAAATGAGCCAGAAAAGGAAGAACAAACTCCAAACCTGCCGAAGGAAGGAAATATTAAAGATTAGAGTAGAAATAAATGATATGGAAACTAAAAAAAAAAAAAAAAAAAAATAGAACAGACCAATGAAATCAGGAGCTGGTTCTTTGAAAAAAATCAACAAAATTGATAAATCTCTAGCCAGACCCATCAAGAAAAAAAAAAAGAAAAAAGAAAAAAAGAGATAGGACCCAACAAAAAACAAAATCATAAATGAGAGAACAGAAATAACAACCAATACCACAAAAATACAAACAACTGTAAAAGAACACTATGAAAAATTATATGCCAATAAATTTTACAACCTAGGAGAAATGGATAGGTTCCTAGAAACATATAACCTACCAAAACTTAAACAAGAAGAAATGGAAAATGTCAACAGACTGATTACCAGCAGGGAAATTGAAAAACTACCCCAAACAAAAGTTCAAGACCAGACAGATTCACAGAGGAATCCTACCAAACATTTAAAGAAGAGTTAATACCTATTCTACTCAAACTTTTTCAAAAACCAGAAGAGGAAGGAAAACTTCTAAATTCATTCTATGAGGCCAGCATTACCCTGATACCAAAACCAGATAGACACCACTAAAAAAGAGAACCACAGCCAATATCTCTTTTATCATATCTATGATAACCATAGATGCAAAAATCCTCAACAAAATATTAGCAAACCAAATCCAACAATATGTTAAAAAAATTATTCACCATGATCAAGTGAGATGTATTCCTGGAATGCAAGGGTGGTGCATTATTCACAAATCAATCAGTGTAATGCATCACATCAGTAATAGGAAGATAAAAAAAAACATATGATCATTTCAATAGATGCAGAAAAAACATTTGACAAAGTACAACATCCATTCATGATAAAAAATAGGTTTAGAGGGAACATACCTCAACATAATAAAAGCCATATATAAAAAACCCACAGTGAACATCATCCTCAGTGGAGAAAAACTGAGAGCTTTTCCCGTAAAGTCAGGAACAAAAGAAGTATTGTTAAAATTGGCACTCTTGCCACTTTTATTCAACATAATACTGGAAGTCCTATGTCACAGCAATCAGACAACAACAAAAAGCATTCAAACTGGTAAGGAAGAAGCAAAACTCTCTATTTGCAGCTGACATGATACTCTGTATAGAAAACCCTAAAGACTCCACCAAAAGACTACTTACTGATAAATGAATTCAGTAAAGTCACAGGATACAAAATCAATGTACATAAATTGTTTGTATTTCTATATACTAATAATGAAGCAGCAGAAAGAGAAATTAAGAAAACAATTCCATTTACAATTGCACCAAAAATAATAAAATACCTAGGAATAAACTTAACCATAGAAGTGAAAGACCTGTACTCTGAAAACTATAAAATACTGATGAAAGAAACTAAAGACACAAAGAAATGGAAAGTCATTCCATGCTCATGATTAGAAGAACAAATATTGTTAAAATGTCTAGACTACCCAAAAATCATCCACAGATTTAACGCAATCTCTACCAAAACACTAACTCCATTTTTCACGGAACTGGAACAATCCTAAAATTTTTCTGAAACCACAGAAGACCCCGAATAGCCAAAGCAATCTTAAAAAAGAAAAATAAAACCAGAAGCATCACAATTTCAGACTTCAAGTGATATTACAGAGCTGTAGTAATCAAAATAGTATGGTACTGGCACAAAAATAGACACAAAGATCAATAGAACAAAACAGACCCCCAAGAAATAAACCCACAATTAAATGGTCAATTAATCTATGACAAAGGAGGCAAGATTATACAATGGGGAAAAGACAGTCTCTTCAACAAATGATGCTGTGAAAACTGGACAGCTTCATGAAAAAGAATGAAACTGGACCACTTTCTTACACCATACACAAAAATAAACTCAAAATAAATTAAAGATCTAAATGTGAGACATGAAACCATATAATGCCTTGAAGAGAGCACAGGCAGAGAAGTCTCTGACCTTGGTCATAGCAACATTTTTCTAGATATGCCTCCTGAGGAAAGGGAAATGAAAGCAAAATTTTAAATTATTAGGAGTAAATCAAAATAAAAAACTACAGAGGGGCACCTAGGTGGCACAGCCCACTGAGCATTGGACTCTTGGTTTTGGCTCAGGTCATGATCTCAGAGTTGTGAGATGGAGCCTCGCATTTGGTTCCCTGCTCAGTGTGGAATCAGCTTGGGATTCTCTGTCCCTCTCTCTTTGCCTCTCCCCACCATGCTCTCTCTCTTAAAAATCTTAAAAAAAAAAAAAAAAAAAAGCTTCTGCACAGTGAAGTAAACAACAAAACTAAAAGGTAACCTACAGAATGGAAGAAGCCATTTGCAAATAACATCTGTGACAAAAGGTTAGTATCCAAAAAAAGATAAAGAACTGATACAACTCTGAGCACTCGGTATTGTATGGAATTGTTGAATCACTATATTGTCCACCTAAAACTAATATAACACTGCATGTTAACTATACTGGAATTAAAACTTAGAAAAAATAACTCAACACCCAAAACACAAATAATCCAATTAAAAATGGGCAGAAGACATGAATGGACATTTTGCCAAAGAAGACATCCAGATGGTCAACAGACACATGAGAAGATGCCATCATCACTCATCATCGGGGAAATGCAAATCAAAGCTACAATGAGATATCTATCACCTCACACCTGTCAGCATTGGCTAAAATCAACAACACAAAAAACAGCAAGTGTTGGCAAGGATATGGAGAAAGGGGAACCCTCTTGCCCGGTTGGTCAGAATGTAAACTGGCACAGCCACTGTGGAAAACAGTATGGAGGCTCCTTAAAAAGTTAAA
This sequence comes from Canis aureus, assembly GCF_053574225.1. Classification (NCBI taxonomy): domain Eukaryota; kingdom Metazoa; phylum Chordata; class Mammalia; order Carnivora; family Canidae; genus Canis; species Canis aureus. The sequence goes on from NC_135616.1 coordinate 59,316,080, forward strand.
AATAGAAATACCTTACAATCCAGTAACCACACTACTGGGTATTTATGCAAAAAAAAAAAAACAAAACAAAAACACTACTTCAAAGGGATACACGCACACCTATGTTTATTGCAGCATTATTTACAATAGGATGATATGGAAGCAGCCCAAGTGTCCATTGATAGATGAATGGATAGAGAAGATGTGGTACACACACACACACACACACACACACACACTGACACACACCACACACTGGAATATTTTTCATCCTTAAAAAGAATGAAATCTTGGCATTTGCAATGACATGGATGGAGCCAGAGTATAATGCTAAGCGAAATAAGCCAGACAGAAAAAGACAAATACCATGCGGTTTCATTCATATGTGGAATTTAAGAAACAAAACAAATAAGCATGGGGGGGAAGTGAGAGAGAGAGAGAGAGAGAGAAGTCAAGAACCAGACTCTTAACTATAGAGAACACACTCATGGTTACCAGAGACGAGGGGATTGGGGGATGGATGAAATAGGTGATGGGGATTAAGGAGGGCACTTATTGAGATGAGCACTGAGTAATGTATAGCTGTTGAATCACTATAGTGTGTACAGCTGAAACTAATATAACACTGTATAATAACCACACTGAAGTTAAAATAAAAAATTAAAATAAGAAAAGAATCTGTGTCTCTTTCTTCCTCTTAGAGCAAAGAAGCCTCTTAGCTCTTACCTTTAAAAAGTCAAAAGCCCTTTGCAATTGTGAAATGTTAGTAAATAAGACCTTAGAGGGGTGCCTGGGGCCCTTAGAGGGATGCTTAGAAGGTTAAACGTCAGCCTTCAGCTCAGTCATGCTCTCAGGGTCCTGGGATGGAGCTCTGTGTCGGGCTCCCTAATCAGCAGGGAACCTCCTTCTCCTTCTCCCACTGCCATTCCCCCTACTTGTGCGCTAGCTCTCACTCTCTCTCTCTCAAATAAATAAAATTTTTAAATAAGTAAATAGGAACTTAGATCCTGAATACAGAGTAGAAGAATGGAGGTAAATAGACCTGAGTTTAAATCCTGACTTTGCTTAATATCTCAGTGCTTTCTTATTGTAGTATAGTTGACACACACACAATGTTACATAGTTTCAGTGTGCCTCAGTTTTCTTACCTGCAACATAGTGATGATAATAGTAATTTCATCACAGAATTCTTACAATGATTAGATTAAGTAGTGCAAGATAAGTTGGTCACTCCATTCAGTGATATTTCTTGGTGATGGGTGTGTGTGTGAAGATGTGTTTCAACAACAGGTAAAGGTATGATTCTGACATGTTTACTAAATTTGTTCCTATTATGTCAAGCACTATAAAGAAAAACAAGCTGTATTTCCTACCCTGGGGGTGATCATAGTGTACTGGAGTCAACTGATCCAGGACCTGTTGCAGAAGAGATGTTGAGACACTTGCCCAAGGCTCCCATGTGACACAAATGGAACAGAAGTATAGGTCTAGAAATTCCCAGACACTGCTCTTTCCAATGGCTTCCATTTCGGGCGAAGAGGAAAGAGCATTTCTTTAGCTCATGCCCCCTCTGTGGAAGGCAAGTAAAAGGAAAAAATAATATGATGTCAGATAGTATCTTAGTCCACTCAGGCTGCTATAAGAAAATATCATAGACTGGCTCGTAGACTAGCTTCTGGAGGCTGAGAAGTCCAAGATCATGGCACCAACAGATTGAGTATCTAACAGGGACCCACTTTCTAATTCATAGACAGCCATCTTTTCCCAGTGTCCTCATATGGTAGAAAGAGTGAGGGATCTCTCTGGATCTCTTTTTTTTAAGGGCACTGATGTCATTCATGAGGAGTCTATCTTAATGACCCAATCACCACCCTAAGACCCCATTTCCTAATACCAACTTGGGTGTTGGGATTTCACCATATGAATATTGGGAGAACCAAATATTTAGTCCATAGCAGATGGCAAATGAGGTGTTTCCTAATAAGGATGCATTAAGGCTTATTGCACAAAAAAGAGAGAGAGAGAGAGAAAGGCAAAAAACATGTTCGAGTTTTATCTAACAGTGTTGTCTCATGGGTCACTCCAAGCAGAAAACTATTTTCTACTTTTATCCAAAACAGGAGCTATTTTTCTGCTATAGAAGGAAATGCAGACAGGCTTCCATTTTTCCCCCTACATTTTAATGACTTCTCTTCCAAAAAAAAAAAAAAGCTGCCTGTTGCAAAAACTCTCCATATCTGACAGGGAAAAATTTATGTGTGAAAGGAACAAAATCATTTATTAATATTCTACCTCCCACTACCACCCAAAAGACTAGATCCTGATATCTAGAACATTCTCTGTTTAACAGGTAGAGTAGGGGTAGTTCAGATGTGGGTTGGGGGCAATAGATTACTCTGCATAAGAAAGGAAGAGCTATTCCTGTGGAAGAGGGCTGTGCAGTGTTCCTAGAGCCGCTTGTACACGGCTGGCAGGAGCCAGGGTAGCCAAAAATGACCCTGTCCTTCAGATACTTGAATCAGCTCTCTGATCACTGAACACTACTTTTAATCTCAGAGGTGCAGACAAAATGGTGGGCAGCCATTGTTTTTGTGCCTCCCTCCACTGATGCAAGCCTCTCCTCTCCAGCACAAGTGACTTCCAGGGGATTTAAAGGGCTGGCACCCTTCTCTCTCCTCCTTTTATTTTTCTCTTTCCAATTTTTGGAGCCAGACATCAAAGACTAAGATATTCAAAAGCAACTGTGTGTTTGGTGGGGGGGGATGGGGATCAGAAAGTCACTGCACGCACAGGGAAAGATGCAGGATCAGAAAACACCTGAGAATCTCCTAAGTTCACAGCTCAGGCTGGTCCTCAGCAGAGGCAGCTGACAACAATCAAACAAAAATTTAGCAAAAACAAAAACAGGAAACCCTAGGGAAGGAGAGGAATCTGATTTTTTGAGTTACTGTATTATTAGATTAAAAAAAACAAAAAACAAAAAACAAAACAAGAGAGGAAGAGCTATTGAGAAGGGCCTTGAAGAAAGTTCCCAATCTAAAATCCTCCTAATAAAGGGATGCCTTGGTGGCTCAGCCATTTAGCACTTGTCTTTGGCCCAGGACGTGATCCTGGAGTCCCAGGATCGAGTCCCACATCGGGCTCCCTGAGTGGAGCCCGTTCCTCCCTCTGCCTATGTCTCTGCCTCTGTGTGTGTGTGTGTTTTTCATGAATAAATAAATATTTTAAAAAATAAAAATAAAATCCTCCTAATAAAAACATTCTGAGTGTCTACTGGTCTTTGGCATTGACTAGCTGGGTTCACACGTGGTCCTCACTATAAGTCACAGTGCACTCTGAGTCACAAGCTTGGTGTTACTGTTGTGTTTCATTTTTTAACTCAGGAAACAGGCTTGAAAGGTGAAATTATTTCCTGAAGGTGAAACTATGACCTGTAAATGCATTGGTGGAAATGCAGTTTGTACAAAGTTTATGCGTTTAGGGCTGAGCCCAGAGATTGGCAAGAGTGGGGAAGGAGACCAGAACATTTGATGAGGCACAGGGAGGGGGTGGGAGGAGTTTCAGAGAATACCGTGAAGTTAGGAACACCGGGGCATCAGGAGAACTCCTCAGGACAGCAACAGAAGTTGGGAAAGCAGAGGAAGAGAAGAGCCTCCTGGAGGGAAAACAGGGCAGGGAGGAAGGCTGGGCCTCCATCAGAATTTTACAGAAGACCACACGTGGGGAGAGCAAGTGTGACTAGAATCAGAAGACGTCGGCTTTCATCCTCACTGTGCTACATGCTTGCAAGTCTGACCCTAGTTGGGCAAGTTACTGAATCTCCTCCAGCTCTGGCATCATCTCACCTGCAAAAAGGGCATTATTTGCTTCAGAGCAATGATGAATTATTCTAATTGCAGGTGGCTTGAAAACTGCATGAGCCTCAGGAACATGACCTGTAGTGGAGCTCCTGGACGGTTTCTCAACCACCATCACCACTTTGATGCCCACCATCTACATCTCAAGCTTTATTTGTTCAGGGTCCAATTATTTCAGAATTGTACCTGACCTTTGGAAACTAATATAACACTATATTATAATTCTGTTTGAATAATAAAAAAAATTGTACTTGACCACGTTTATTTCCTTCCCTAGTTAAGAGAAATACCGTGTAGAGAGCAGACCTCTCACCCACACTGCAGAGCTAATCACCATGCAACCCTTGTTCTAGTCCCAGTTGTACGAAGTCATTGTCTCCTTTTGACTGGGTTTTCTTATCCTTAAATGAGAGGGTTGGAACCAATGATCCCTAAGGTCCCTTTAGGCTCCAAAGCTGTGTGGTAGCTTGGAAGACCCCTCCTGAGGCTGTCCTGCCAACCCAGTGTTCCAACTCTTTCTCTTGCCCAATTAGCAGCATTTACTCAACTTTTTTTTTGTCAGGTATGTGCTTTATTCCAGGCATTCTGAGCCAATTCTGCAAATCAGACTTCTTGGAAGACTCAAATGTTTTAACAATCTTCAAACATATGACATCAAATGTGCCATTTTCTCTTCATCCACCAACTTTGTACTTCTATCCAAAAAAAAAAAGAAAAAAAAGAAAAGAAAGGAAGAAAAGAGGTACTGAGTCCATCTGGCATGATTTGCTTTGAATAAAAGCCCATCTGCTTATTATTTCTAATTTCATTGTCCTCTAGAATGTTTACAGAAGTTTCTTTCAATATTTATTGCACCGTGTTTCTAATTACTGATCCCAACCATCCACGCAGACTTAGTGGGGTGCCGTGCTAGGATGTAGGTGTCGTTCTCTTTTTCATCTCCACATTGCTTTACTCTGGGGGCACCATGTGGCCCTCGGCCGTCATCACGCCGCCCTGTTATAATGCTGCAGAGGCGGATTCTGACAATCAGTCCCTTTATCGTGAGTCTCCCCGGGGACTTGTGAAGCCGCCTCTGATGAATTTTTGCCTGCCTCAACACCATTATTGTCACAGGAAGGATGGAGATAATTACCTGGTTTATTATCCTGAGGCTGGTTTCACCTGGGGGCCCCGTGATCACTGGGAACAGAAGGCTCATCTCTATCTTCAGGAGTCCTGAATAAATGGGTAAAAGATTCACATTTCCTAAATTGTGGTATCTCTGAAAGGCAAGGGATGGTCTCTGCAATGAAAATACTTCCAACTGAATTCTTTTTAAAATACCTCCCCCCTTAAAATAACCCCCAATCCAAAATACTGTTTTAAATTAAGCCCTTTTCCTCCCCAAATGAGTTCCCATTTCTGATCTCCCCAGTTCTATTATGATGCTTTATTCTTCTCATCTCATCGCACTATCACCATCATCCCCACACAACCAAGGAAGTCCTCTTACTCCTGTTACTGACATCTCAGTGCCTTCCCCATCTTTTCCACTCCATTGTCCAGTTTCCACCCAATATCACATTGTCTCCATTCCTGCAGGACCTCCTTCTTGTCTCCTAGTCTCTCCACAGCCCCACCCACCACGCACCTGAGTCTGGAATAATCCACATAAAATATGTATTGATTTCATCACTCCCAAAAAAAAATTTAAAAAAAAATGATTTCATCACTCCCAACTCAGCAATACTGTGTGAGTGCCCCTTGCCTTCAGAATGACATCTCCAAAGCTGCTGATGGGCAGGGTCTCCAGCCCCCCCGCCCCCCCGTCAGCTGGGCATCCCCTGAATCCTCCTTCCTGCCACACAGGGGTGCTCTGGGCTCTGAAGTCTCAGCACTTGCTCACACATCGACTTCACAGGCATGTGGAAAAGCGGAGAAAGAAAAAGACAGGATTTGAGGTGATTCCTAGTGCAGAGATGTAGAAGTTAAAAGTTAATTCTACCCTATTTTTGTATGTGGCATGTCAGGATGCTCCTGATTTTGATACTCCCCTAGATCCTAGGAAAATGTTTCCACTGTGAAGTCCACTAAATAGGCCACAGCTCTCTCTCAATGATTCAGAAGGAAGTAAAAGAAAGAAAGAAAGAAAGAAAGAAAGAAAGAAAGAAAGAAAGAAAGAAAGAAAGAAAGAAGAGAGAGAGAGAGAGAGAGAGAAAGGAAGGAAGGAAGGAAGGAAGGAAGGAAGGAAGGAAGGAAGAAAGAAAGAAAGAAAGAAAGAAAGAAAGAAAGAAAGAAAGAAAGAAAGAAAGAAAGAAAGAAAGAAAGAAGAAAAGAGAAGAGAAAGCATGATACAGGAAAGGCAGTGAGTATGGGTTAAAAAGAAGGGATTTGGAATTAAGTAGAACTGGACTCAAACTCCACTTAAGCCACTTACTAATGCTTGGCATTAATTGAGGGCATCACTTAACCTTCCTAAGACTGCCTCCTGATTGCCTTGCAGGGTTGGTGTGAGAGCTAAAGTCAACACACATGGGGTTTATTTGTTAACCCAAGTGAGGGTTGATAAGAATCCGAATTAAGACCTATGCATAGGATTGAAAGGAGTGAAGAAGACATGTCAGAACTATTTAGGAAGTAAGATCATCAGGATGTTGGACTGATTAGGAATAGAAGGCAGAGAAGGCAGAGATGAATGTGTCCCAGATTTCTGTCATGAATGAAAAGTCAAGCTTTGAATTTAAGTCAGAAATTCTAAGAGTATTGGGATGCCTGGCTGGCTCAGTCAGTGGAGCATGCAATGCTTAATCTCAGAGTTGTAAGTTTGAGCCCCAAGTTGGGTGTAAAGATTATCTAAAAATAAAATCTTTCAAAAAAATGTATTTAGATTTATATGATTCTCTTTCTGTGCAACATTACAAATAGTTTCAATTTTAAGGCAATGCTAAATAGAGGCTTCACCATATCAAATGGATAATAAAGAAAATAATTTCTAGACCCTACAGCCTCAGGTGGACAAGTTTTCCAGGTAGCAATAGATCTTGTATTCAATTGAAGTATCTACTACTGAAGTTCAGTCCCCTTGAAATGACAACCTCTACAAAGAAGATCAGATGGAAGGGATGGAGGATACATCTGGAAGCAAAGACTCTCAGGTCAGTATGGGACAAATGCCTGTGGTCCTGATAGTGGGACACAGAACAACATTGGAGAAGGTGGGCAAGAACTGCTGCGATGTGGCGGTGCTACTGCTAACAAGTACTCAAACCAGAGCAACAAAGGACTACACCTTGGGGCTGATCCTATTTGAAACTCTTCATTAAAATTTTCAATCACAAAACAGTCCAACACTGAGTTCATTTTCCATCTTGGTCATTCTACATCGTTCACTTTTTTTTGGGGGGGGGGTGGGTGCAGTCAGGCTTTACTAACTAGAACCAGAAAAGTCTACATGAGAAAACAGAAGATGGGGGTTGGAAATGAGTTTTAGAGGGAAGGCAAATGTCAGGTTTAGGGATGCAGTCTGCATTTGTAAGCAATAGGGAGTCACTGAAGGCTTTAGAGCAGAGCCCTGATGAGATGAAAGCAAATTTTTAAGAACAGTCTAGCAGAGCTGGGCAAAATGAGCGGACTTGAAATCCACTCAAATACTGAATTATTGTTGTCATTCTAGTTAGACCTTTCACTTTCCCCATTAATTGCATCTTTAAACTCTGGTCCCTCTAAAACCCCTGACAATATTCTTTCCTGGGAGTCCCTAACTCTGTCTCAGTGATTTTCAACCAGAAGAGAGGTACAGGATTTGGAAATCAGTTGGCATTTCTTATTGAGGTAGTTGCTATGTTCACAAGTTGGGTGGAGAGTGAGGTAGGTAAACTGGGGTTTATTTCCACTTTATGCCAAGTATCCTCAAGACACTAAGAAGCCATGTACAACAAAGACTTGTCCTGCCCAAAATGCCTGCAGTGCCCTGGGTGAGAAGCATGGTATCTGATTTCTTTTGTTGCCCCTATGTTTGTCTTCCATAAATTTTCTCCTTCTGTCTATCACCAGGCATCCCGCCAGTCGCCTGATTAGCAGGTTAAATGGTCACTCAACTGTCATCGAACTCTTCCCTTTCAGGAGCAACTGGAGCAAAGCCAACATCCATTATTGACCTAGTTCTGCAGTACTTAAGAATTCTACAGTGCTTTGCAGTGGTTTCTATTAGCTAATTCTCATGTCAACACATGCATTGAGTTAGTTTTGTTATTCGTGGTTTGCAAGTGGAGAGACAAGTACAGAGATTTGAAAACCTGTTCATGTTTCTTACATTTAATTCATAAAACCAAATTGTGGGAAGCTATTTTCAAAGTCACAATAATTCCCTTATACCTCCAGGACATTCACTTAGTAGGGTGCCATTTGTGACAAAATTTTAATATAAAAGTCCCTTGCATTTTGGCATTTAAATACTTTGAAGGCCTAGTGATGAAAAGTGAATCTCCCTCTCCACTGGCTTTCATTATACTGAAGATATATTCAAGGATTTTTTTTAATCTCTCTTAAAAGCTGAATCTTATGGCTACTCCTAAGGGCCTCTCTTTTGAGATCTGTTACATTTTACTTTGTGTTATTTGGCCCCTTTGGGGGACTGCTGTATATTCCTAACAGATGGGAAGTGTTTTGAGGGTAAACTTTTTCTCTGTATTTTTTCAGACACTATGATAGTGCCTGGCCTGCAGTAATGACATTAAATATTTGCTGATGGACTGGTGCTCAAGTTGTTGGCTAATTCCACAGGATAAAAGGTTTTACTTGCTGGGAATCTACTCTTTGGGGAAAAAAAATCCTCACAAAACATTATTGTATTTTGCAATATTCTTCCCCTAGGATGCCCCTGTTGCAATTAGTTACCTTACATCAACACGATCTCTAAGCTCTGGATATTTCTCTTATGATGAAGGAGTCCCTGATGCCATAACTGCCAATTCCCATCATCTTTTTTCCACCCAGAAATGTACTGTGCCAAATATGGCTAATAACTTACCCAGCAGGGGTGTGGTAGATAGACGGTCACAATGGGCAAAAATGATCCCAATTTTCCACTTCTCACTATGTCCTTGACCTTTGCATTATAACTTTGCCTATACTCCTCTAAAGATGTAGGGTCTGTTTTCCCATCCTCTTGAGCCAATAAAAAGGAAATCCCTTAAGTTGATAAAAGAGAAAGGAGATCTACCGGAAAATCCAGAGGAAACTTCATACACAATCAATGCAATATTTTCTATTTTTTTTAGTATACTTGACACGCAATATTACATTGTTTCAGGTGTACACCATAATGATTCAACTTCTCTATACATTATGCTCAATCACAAGTGTAGCTACCATCTGTCAGTATGCAACACTATTATGATATCATAATCAATGCATTTTAAATGCATTCCTTTTAATACCAGAATGAGATAAAGGTGCTCACTATTACTGCAATTGCTTTCTTTACATAGTTCTCCATGTCTTGGCCAATGTAATGAGACATGAAGATTTTAAGGAACAATAGCCAAACTGTGGAAGGAGCCTCGGTGTCCATCGAAGGATGAATGGATAAAGAGGATGTGGTCTATGTATACAATGGAATATTACTCAGCCATTAGAAACGACAAATACCCACCATTTGCTTCAACGTGGATGGAACTGAATGAAGTAAGTCAATCGGAGAAGGACAAACAGTGTATGTTCTCATTCATTTGGGGAATATAAATAATAGTGAAAGGGAATATAAGGGAAGGGAGAAGAAATGGGTAGGAAATATCAGAAAGGGAGACAGAACATAAAGACTCCTAACTCTGGGAAACGAACTAGGGGTGGTGGAAGGGGAGGAGGGCGGGGGGTGGGGGTGAATGGGTGATGAGCACTGAAGGGGGCACTTGACGGGATGAGCACTGGGTGTTATTCTGTATGTTGGTAAATTGAACACCAATAAAAAACTAATTTATTAAAAAAAAGATTTTAAGGAAAGAGCAAAACTCTCAATGAATACACAAGAATTTTATAGAGAAATTTTTAGAACCCATTAAATCATACACATTCTGATTAGTGGAGAGAAACTCAATGCTCATGGGTAAGATTATTTAACACTGTGAAGATGTAAATTCTCCCCCCAAATTAATTCGTAAATGTAATGGAATCACAAACAAAATTTCAGTAGGATTTTTTTAAGCATCTCATCAAATTGATTCTCAAATGAGCATGAAAGAGCAAAAGTCCATGAATATTAAAGATCATTTTGAAAATCAAGGGGCAGAAGCCATCAATATCTGTATCCATTTCCTAAGGCTGCTGTTAACAAATTACCATAAACTGGCTTAAAACAAGAGAAATCTATTCTCTCAGTTTTAGAGACTAGAGGTCCAAAATCAAGGTGTTGGCAGAGCCACATTCCCTCTGGAAGCCCAAGGGGAGAATCTATTGCTGGCCTCTTCCAACTTCTGCTAGATGTCAGCATTCTTTGGCTTTCCTTGGCTTAGGGCTGTATCACTCCCATCTCTGCCTCTGTCTTCACATGGCCTTTTCCTTTTTTTTCTTTTTAAAGACTTTATTTATTTATGAGAGACACACAGAGAGAGAGAGGCAGAGACACAGGGAGAGGGAGAAGCAGGCTCCATTTGGGGAGTCTGATGTGGGACTCAATTCCAGGACACCAGGATCATGACCTGAGCCAAAGGCTCAACCAATGAGCCACCCAGGTGCCCCAATCACCTCTTTTCAGTAGGTCTACATCTTTCCCTCTTCTGTCTCTTGAAGGATACTTGTCATTGGATTCAGGACCCATCTAGGTAATCCCAGCAAATTTCATCTCAAGATCCTTGATTTTTTTGTATCTGTAATGGCAAGACCTCAAAAGCACAAGCCATATGGTAACAAATTTAAAAATTGCATTAAAGTTAAGAATCCTTCTTCCTTATAGAATTCCTACCAATATGTGTAGACACTCCCCTGCTCAGAAGGCGAAGCTTAATTCTCCACCCCTTCAGTGTGAGCTGAAACTAGTGATGCACTTCCAAGAATAGAATATGGAAAGGATAAAAAGTTTAACTTTACAATGGAGAAAACTGGCAGACATCACCCAAGTGCTCAAGGTTAACATTTACCAGCGATAAGTCACTTGATATTGTATACCCCTTGATAAATTATAAGAAGCATATTTACTTCTGTGGTGTTCTTCCAAGAAATGCATAACCCCAGTCTAATCATAAGAAAACAGCAGTCAAACCCAAATTGAGAGACATTCTACAAAAGGTTTGAATGGTACTCTTCAAAACTAAGAAGGTCATGAAAAATGAGGAGAGACTTAGAAAATGTCTAAGAGATCAGATCAGAGGAGACTAAGGAGATAAGGCAACTGAACACAATGTGGCATCCCAGATTGGATCCTGGGACAGTAAAAGGACATCAATAAGAAAAAAAAAAAAAAAAACCTGTGAAATCTGAACAAATCCATGGTTTTATTAATAGTATTATACCAATGCTAATTTCCTGGTTTTGACAAATGTGCCAAATTATATAACATGCCTAACATTAGAGGGAGCTTGGTAAAAGGGACATGGGAACTCTCTGTAGTATCTCTACAAGTTTTTGGAAATCTAAAATAATTCTAAAATGAATCATTTGCCATTTACAAAATAATCTCAACAAAAAATATTAGAATTTACTTGTAGCAACTAAAACTTACAGAAATTAGTATCTAAAATATACATAGAAGTCCAAGAAATTAATGAAAAGACAAGAAACCCAGTAGTAAAATGGACAAGGAAGGATACAGACAAGTCCTAGAATGGGAAATCCAAATGACTAACAGTATATCAAGGGATGCTCTGTATTATTAATAACCAGAAACATGGTTAATTAAGTCAAAGAAATATATTTATATTAATCAGCTTGGGGAAAAAAATATATTGATGAGAATGTGGGGATATAGGAAACCCTAGTTCACTCCTGACAGCAGAGGACAGTGGAAGAGCCATCCTGGAGAGCAAGTTGGCAGTGGTACGTGGGATGAAGTGTGCAATTGCCCTATAACCAGTGATCCCACTCTAAGGCTAACACCCTAAGAACACTCACCTAGGGCCATATGGGCGCATACAGAGAAGGATGGTCCTCACAGTGGCTTTAGTGGCAGTAAAGCACTGAGCCAACAATGGGGTTGTAAGCAAAACATGGTAAACACACACTCTAGAAGATGATATAGCAGAAGAAGTAACCAGAAGCACATTCACCAACATGGATCAACCCTGAAAAATTACACAGAACAGAAACAGTAAAAACAAACAAAACAAAAAAAGCTTATACTAAAGTATCATTACATAAATCTAAATATCATACGTGTCAATAGAAAGGACATTCTAAACACATTAGTATGCACGTTTGCTGTACATGAAGTAGACAATAGGCATAGGGATGGGCAGGCAGGAAGGAAATACTGTAATAAATTAACAGGGAGACCATGAACAGGTGAATGCCATGAGCTCTGTAAGATGGTAACTTCAATTCTTTGCATCCAAGGCCCAAATTATAGAGAAAAGGGTAGAGGGTAGTTCTGAGCAAGGACTTGAGATCACCTTTGAGCTAACAGCATGAGTTTCAGTGCATAGACGTGGAAACATCTATATTTTCTGCTCAGCAACCCCCCTTTTTTTTTACAGACTGATTACAAAATAAGTCATTTCTTAATGTCCAGGTAGGAAGGGCATTGCAGTACTTGGTTTCATTATAATAAGATATACCCCACAGCATAACATGACAGTCAAGAGTAATTCTTTCCAAGACCTTTATAAATCTCCCCAATTCACAAAGAACCACTATATCACATAAGTTCCCTCATAATGTACGTATACAGTGAGTGAAAAACATTGTTTCTTTGAGCAACTGCGGGCAGGGTGTCAGACTCATTCACCAGCCATGTAACCCAACACTACGCTCCAGCATCCCGGCCAGCAAGTGCAATTCTAATTCATGCTTCAACAAAAATACAAATTATAATATATTTTGAACCTGGAGGGTCATTTGCAAATAATGAGAAATGCAAATTTTAAATCAATGAAAGTCCGGGGAGTGCTATACCACGATGACCACTCTGGTGCCCTGGAAGGGTTACTGCAGCTTTTTTAAGTGTTTAATATAATCTCTGAAACAACGGAGGCCGTGAGCAAACCCTGATCATTTTGATTGACCATTTGGCCTGTGGCTCAGACCACCGCAGCATTGCCTCTAAGCAAATCACAGAAGATTGAAATTCTGAAAGAAGCTGTTGATTTCAAAGCTTTTAATGATTCAAATTTTCAATCAGCAGTTTTTTTCCCAGTTCATTACCCACAGACTGTGGATCAACCAATGTGTGCAGCCCATCTCCTCCTTAATTCCTCTCGTAATACAATCCTGTCCATCACGTTACTCAGCCCTGGAAAACAAAGCCAAGATATACATGTTAATTTTACCTTCATTTGCTTTGGCAGGATTCCAAAAGCATGGGAAACAAAGTAAAAAATCCCACCATCTCAGGAAGCTTCTAAAAGGAAGCTGATCAAGCCGTTGATTCCTTAACACAACTGGACTGATGGGAAATTGAACGTGAGCTAGCAGCTCCGGCTGAGATAAATGAGAGATGCATGTGAAAAAAAAGAGGGGGAGAGGAAAGAATCTTCAACCTCGAATCCGAATCGTGTCCATCCCACAGTGTCATTCTACCTTGGGAGTCTGGAGATGAAAATGACTTGGCTTTGAAACACATGCAGGCTATTCAGGAAAGCAGCTGACAATTACAAGTATGCAGGGGGACACAGGGATAGGTTCCCACTGTGTAAAATTGCATGTTATTGAATTGATTGAGTTGTCATTCAGAAAAGGTGATTTTGGAAATGAAGCTAGCGGAGAAATAAATAAAGTAGAAATTCAGATAAGATTCATTCAAGTCCTGCCACCGGTATCTGTGAAATTAAAGGGTTGCAGCCTGTGAAGTAATATGATTAAACAATGGGGTTGAAGGTCATTCCTCACTACCCTTTTCTATAAATTATCCCATTTTCTCTTTGGTTCAGTGACTGTCGCTCAACAGAGTCGCTTGCTCACTGACTCACCTGGAGCTGCGGCCAGCCAGCCTTGGTAATATTAAATTATATGCGACTGATGAATCACAAAATTCTACCACTAAAACTGAAAAAAAAAAAAAAAGGAAAGAAGGAAAAGAAAAAAAGAAATCCCCATGTTGTCTTAAAGGTTTCCTAGAATCCATTTCCCAGCCACCACCTACCCTGACTTCCAGCCTTCTCAGTGTCTCCACCATGCTGTCACATCCCATGATTGACAAAGAATGCGAGATGTGGGGATCCCTGCTCCAGCCTTAGGGCATCTGGAGAGCTAGTCAGTAGTAGCACATAGCATGGTTTCTAAAGGCGGGTGGCAAACTCCTGTCTCATTAGGGTTACCTTGAGAGCCAAGGGAAGTCAACGCCAGATTGTGTCTTCTATGTAGTAGGTGCTCAAAAAAAATAAGGCCAGTGAATAAAAGAATTGGCAGTTTCCTGCAATAGCAGGAGTCCGAGGGAATAAGCATCAATCAGTGTTCAATTCTAGCAGATTTGTCCAGAGAATAAAACCCCAGCTGAGGGTGGGAGCAGAAGGAACAGAGCTTAGCTTTCTGGGGAAGAGAACTGGCAAGGAAGCGGCAAGTTTCCAGGACTTCAGCCAAGGAGACTGGGGGTCAAGTCCCAGCTGGGAATGCGAGCATGGAATGAGATGAACACAGCAAGTGTAGAGGGAGTGTGAGCTCACTGATGGTTAGCTGGTGCCTCGGGTGGGGTCAGCCCAGGAGCCAGGAACAGGGCAGGGAGCACTGCAGGAGAGGGGATCTTGGGGGGGGGGGAGGCGGGGTGCCAGGTGAGCTGGGCCCAGGAAGACTGCTGAACCAACTCACCCACTCACATCTCCACCTTTCCAAACTGGCTCTCAGGTCGGCCCGCACTTCAGTTGTGGACTTCTCCCTGTAAGGTATTTATTTTTTTCTCCCTCGTAAGGTATTTAATGCAAGAGCCTGCTCTAGTGGAAAGATCACAGAGGAGGCACTTCTGCTGTGACCTTCGTGTGCCCTCAGACAAGTCATTTAACTTCTCCAAGTCACAGGTCCCTCCTCATAATTGGGGGCAATGATCCAACTTATTGGAGTGTTTGAGGATAAAGAAGAGTCCGCGTCTGGCAGCGCTCTGTAAAGAATGTAGCTATTTGTGTGTTTCATATTGATTTCAGTGTTGAATTTGTCAAACTGAATTTTCTGTAATTATAGAAAGAAAGCGTTGGTTTCAAGAAATTTTAAGCATCAAGCAGGCAAAATGAGTTTTGGAGGTTGCCAGAGAGGCCTTCTCTGGGCCGCTAAAATCAGACTGCGATTGGCATCTACCCGACGCAGCTCCACTTAATCAGGCTCTGCTTGAAGCTGTGATCCACAGACACGTATGAAGTACAGTTAAGTATCTGCTGGAGGGCATGTAAATAAAACCTTCACGGAGGTAAACAGTTGTTCAGTTTTACAGCCCATTCACATGTAACCTTTATGCTCCATCATGATATATGGTTCCTACGCATTTGGAAGTCTGGGAACGTCATTCCATGTGGTGTCCTCTAAGGGACTGGCTGATAAACAGTTATCTACTCACTAGTTTTCAAGGCACATGAAAACCTTTGCACTGGAATGCTGTCCCTAACTACCCATTAGTGGTCGTGGTGATTCCTGCTAACAGGATGTGAGCCAGTTATCCTGACAGCCTTAGTGGCACAGGGCAGAAGGTTGGGTGGGAGGAGGAGGAGCCCATGTCTCCATCATGCTGTCTAAAGCAAAGACCGTGTCTGCCACTGGTGTGTCACACTGTGAGGAAACATGGCGTGCCTGCACTCTTAGCACATGGCCCATGTCACAAATATGAAAAGGTTCCAGAAAAGAACTTGGGTGCTATAAACAGCACCTGTTACTGAATCAAGCGACTGAACCCTCAGTACTCACCTTCTGCTGGTTTCACACCAAAATGACTGTGTTCAGCTGCCTGACACAATCGTAAGGCACAGACAAGAAAGTCGGGTATGTTTGTTTCACTTCCTGCTGACACTGTGAATTCTCCTGTGATGTAAGGCAAGTCTCTACTCCATTCTGGGGGAAGAAGCAGTCCACAGCTTGATAAGGGAATGGATCCAAATTTTACTTGCAAGATTGTTGGTTGGAATCTGCAAAGTATTTTTAATAGAAGTAACATTATAAATAAGAGTCTGAAACTGTTACCATGGTTATCATAATGACAATAGTTCCCAAGTATTGACTGCTTATTACTTGTGAGAAACTATGTTAAGCATTTTCCATGTAATATTCATGAGATACTCACAGCAAGCCCACAACATGAGGCCTACCCTCTCTCTTCATAGCTGAGAATACTAAGGCTCGGAGAGGCTAAGACACTTGCCCAACATCACAAAGCTGAAGTTTGAAGCCCGTGTTCTTGACCACTCACTCCTCCACAGTCAGTGGAGACCCTTGAGTTCTTCAACTTTCCCTATTTCCCAAATTTTAAAAGGAACAGTTTGAATTGGACAGTCAGGAAGGTATTTTGTCAGCTTTCTAGGCTAGCCGTCAAAAATCAGTGTTAACAATACACAGGTGATTTATGAGAACATGCGTCTTCACAGAGGACCAAGGGAAAGATGAGAAAGAACATGGAAACCGGGGTAGAGGAAGAAGACAGAGACAGAGGCTAAAAGGGAAAGTCAATAGAAATGGGAGAGAAGAGGGCTTCGTGGAAGAGAACATGGGCATATGAAGATATAGGGAAGGGTATTCCCAGCAGTTTGAGCAAAAACGTGGAGAAGAAAGCTAGAGTCTGGAGAACGTGAAAAGGATCTGTGGAAGGACGTTGGAGGTGGATGGTGAAAACTTTGAGTGTCAAATCTAGAATGTTGGATTCTATTTCATCTCCTGACCAGTGCCACTTCCCACCTCATGTGGCTCCCATAACGCAAAAATATAATGAATGTTGGAACTGTTGTCAACTGGAAGACAAAAGAAGCAATTGTTGACACCTACAGAGACCAGATTTTCTTTTAAAGGGTGAAATTACTTAAAAGTCATATGTATTTTAAAAATCACTTTTTCCCTTGAAGTAATGAGACAGGTGATTTTTCACATTTTCAAAATACTAATGATAATCTAGCACATTAAATGATTATAAACATACATTATATGTGATCATGGGCCAGGTCTTCTGGTATATTTTTTATTTTGTACGCCATACTCAACATCCTGACAGTGTCTCTGCACTCAGCAGGTCAGTAAGCATTCGCAAATATCCAACCTTATCTAGGTAACTGGAATATTAAGCAGGGAAACTGAGGCAGAAGCCCAATTATGAATTCAGAGGTGTTTAAAAAGACCGCCACCCAGAGCCTCCTCGGGGACTCACAGCTCAGCCCACCACAAGAAAACATTGAATACTAGGCACTCTTCCTGGCCCAGGAGAGACACACACTCAGTGAGGGCCCTGCATACCAGGCATTTGAGAAACTCAGTCTCCTGGCCCTTATTCGTGGTCAAAATTAATCCAGGGACCAGTGGAGGAGAGCTGATAGGTAGAGGGCATCCATGAGCACTATGCTAAGAGGCCGATGGGGAAGGAGGAGAGGCAACAGGTACAGGACCAGGGCAGGGACCCTCCCAGACAAGACACACATGGTCTTCACTGGCCCTCTACAGCTGTGTGAGGAGAAGCCTCCTCTCCTCCACCTCGTGCTCAGAGACAAGACAGGATATTTACTTTAGCTTTGACTTGTTTTAACCTTGTGCCAAGGGAACACATGGTCCCTTGCCAGCCCCAAAAGGACAAGCCCAAACTCTCAGGCTTCATCCCATCCCTGCTGCAGCCATCTCAGACAACTTTTGGTTTTTCAAAAGCAGCACATTCTCTCCACTCTGGTCCCCTGTGCAGTCTCTTCCCTCTGGGGGGCACACTTTCCCCCCTTATTCCCTTCTCCACCTTCACCTGGCTTATTCAGTTCTGTATTCATCTGCCGGCTTACACAGGACTTCCCCAGGGAAGCCTTCTTCCCTCTGATGAGGCTGAGTATTTTGTTCTGTATAACCCAGAGGACCCATGGCCTCCCCTTTTTTCATAACTCTTAGCACACTCATAATTACTTGTTTGTTGTTTCCCCACCCCCACCCCCCAAGACCATGACTCTGTAAAGCAGCAGGGTTGTATCTGTCTTGTTTCCCACGGTATCCTTTGCATTAAGCACAGGACCAGGCACAGAACAGGTGCTCAGTAAATACCTGAATGAGTGAGCACATGAGCCTGGGTCCCATCTCTCTGGAAGGTCAAGTTCCTGGGAATTTGCATTAGTCTATTGTGAGCTCCTGAGTCTGGGACAGAGCCTGAACCACAGCATGGCTGTGATGCCTGGCTTTGCTGCTGGAACATTACAGAAACTCAAAAATGGGGCACAGGAGAAGGGAGAACACAGGATGAGATTCCCTCACACCAAGCCCTCCCCTCTGCCCAACCCCAGAAGACCAACTCGAATTTCACCAACTATAGGAAATCCCCTGCCTCCCCCACTACAGGCCCAAATCAGCTTCCTTTTCTCAAGTCCTATAGACCTTAATGGCTGTGCCGTTCATGTGACACTCATCACCTGTCTTTTTTATGTCTCTCCCATGAGCTCCTTAAAAGTAGAACCTGTGTCTTCCCTTTCCTTTAATCTCTTGGCTCCTAATTCCCTGCACAAAGTCTGTGCTCGATGTATATGTTCATTGGGAGCTAATGAGAAATTGAATTCATTCCCAAAAAGATTTTTATAAACTCCTTCCCTGGCAGACTTGGAAAAATAGGATAGATTTGTAGGTGTGTGGGAAAGCCAAGTGAAGGACTTTCTGGAAACAGAAAGGTGAACTATGTGAGTCCCTCTCCAAGCCTACAGTTCTATGAAAATCAATGTCCTGTCAATACTCTAAAAATGAGAAAATGCTCTTTTTGTCTTCCTTTATTTTAGACAAATCCTGGCTTGTCAGATATGCTCAGGTTTCAGAGGGCTCTGGAACAGTGGGCGGCATTCTCCACTCTGACTTTCAGTAAACACAGTGAGGACAAATGAGCAGTCTGCTTGGAAAAGCTGAAGATGGGTTCCTTGTGGCCTAGAAAGGATCAGCAGCACCACAGAGGTGGTCCTGTTGCTTCGTGGATGGAGGCGAGGCTTCCCCAAGGGTCTTTCCCTGAGGTCCTGTCCACACCTACTGGCATGCTGCTCTGGCCCACAGATCATGTGGGAAATGTTGCCTGGCCTTTGCACCACAGCTCCCCCTTAAAGAGCTCTGCAAGGCTTTTCTATGCCTTCCCTCATGGGGAGAGACAGGAAAGGCCCCCTCAGAGGGACCCCTGGGCGTGCCGCTAATCCATTCACCTGCTTCCATGTCACATTTAATTGCTCACTCAATACAGAATTATCTGTACTGCTACTCCAGACTAATGAGATGCTGCGAAGCCTTCCAACTGGGGATTACAAAGTGCAGCGTGTTGCTCCAAGGTCGGTTGAGATTGTTCTAAAGCTCTGATTACTACACAATCACCTTCTCTTTAACCCATAAACCTTTATTTCTCATTTTTCCAATGGATAAAATTATAGAATACTGTGGACGAGGCAAAGGGTGTTGCTTGGTTGTTTGTTTTAACTTGAAAGCCTTAGTGATCAATACCTAAATCCTCAAAGCTCCATTGAAGCAAGCTCTCTCTCACTAATCTCCCAAAGGGGGTAGGCTGACCTTTGCCTCATAAGAGCAAGAAACTACAACCTCTTGATGGCATTTTGCACGGAAGTAACGCAAGGAGTCGGATAGATGTTGTTTGAAGTACCCCTGCAGGCCCACCTCGCTTAACAATCTCAGAGAGCCGGTGCCAATTTTTTATTCCAATTCCTCATGCTGTAGATCTGCCACAGGTGGTAGGACGCTGCATCTTACCCAGAGGAATTTGAGTCTCACCAAATTTGCTGTGCCCACAAAATCAGTCATGGAGAGCCACCCAGATTTTACTAGACACTCCTTACACGTGGGCTGTGGCTGCTTGGCACACGGGGCGGTTGAACAGTTGGAACATGACTGCCCTGGGCACCTGGGGGGTTCAGTCGGTTAAGCATCTGCCTTCAACCCAGGTCATGATCCTGGGGTGCTGGGATTGGGCCCCACATTGGGCTCCCTGCTCAGTGAGGAGCCTGCTTCTCCTTCTCTCTCTGCCCCTCCTCTCTGCTCATGCTCTCTTTCTTTCAAACGTATAAAATCTTAAAAAAAAAAAAAAGACTGCCCTGAATTAAGATGTGTTATAAGCATAAAATGCACCCCATATTTTAAAACTCAGAAGTTTAAAATATGCAAAATATCAGATTAATGATTTTTTTCGATTTGATTGACATATCAAAATGAAACATTTTAGAAATATTGGCTTAAATCAGGGTTTCTCAACCTTAGGACTACTGACCTTTGGGGTCACATCATTCTTTGTTGCGGGGGGCTGTCCTGTGCCTCACAGGAGGCTTAGCTGCATCCTGGTTTTCTCCCCACTAGATGCCATCAGCACCCTCCCAGTTGTTGACAACCAAAAATTTGCCTAATGACATGGTCAAGTGACATTACTAGGTATTAGTAAATGCCCCACAGGAGGATATGTCTTCCCTAGCTGAGAACTACTGGGATAAATATATTAAAATTAATATCCCTTTTCCATTTTACTTTTTAATGTCATTCCTAAGAAACTTAGAATCACACGTGTGGCTTGCATTTGTGGCTTGTGTTGTATTTCTGCTGGACAGTGCCACCCTAGCCTGAGCATCTTGAGAACAAGGCTCTCATCTTTTCATTGCTTCATCACCAATGCTGAGAAAAGCCCCCCCCCCTGCCGCCACCCAGGGCCTGGCAGTGGCCAGAGGGGCAGGAGAGACCCATAGTGGGTCATAGTTTGGCCCACTGAAGACACCCAGAAAAGAGGAAGGAAATGGGACAAACACCAGAAGGGTGCAGATCAAGCCTACTGGTGGAACAGTACACATCTGTGACAAGTTCTAAAGTTTGAGGAAAGGAGAATTCTTAGTAATTATTGTGAAATCACTGGCTGCCTCGGATGGTGTATATCCCACTCAATAACGGTCACCAGAACCATACACTCTCTTTCAACCAAGAAAAACTTTATAGGTGTCAAAAACAGCAGAGAAGAAGATATCATTTAGGGGACATAATATCTCCTCCAGTACACAAGCTCTGAAGTCCCCCTGCCATGTTTTTGTTTCCTGGTTTCCAGTTCTGATCCACCTAGCTGGCCTATCTTTAGCTGTCTTTTCCTACCTGGGCTCCCCTTCCCACCTAGTTGGACCATGAAGCCCTCAAAAGTCTGCTATTCCTAAGGCACCCAGCATACCCCCCACACCCCACCCCAGGCTCCCAACCTATTTGAAGATGGCCTCATCTCCCAGCTTGTGAGCCCTTCCCTCTTGCTGTCTCCACCCCTCCCTAAAATCTTTCCCTTCCTGATTCTTGTTCCATTAGACTTTGACAGAGGTACACAACTCATGGCTGACTACAATCACTAGTGCCAGCCATCCCCCATCACCGCTAATAAGGCTCAGCACCCCTGTCACATATCCTACCCCGAGGTCCCCATGGGGGAAAAAAACTGTAACATCATCACTTTAACCATTAAGTTCCCTTTGAGAGTAACAGAGAACTCCAACTCAAAGTGTCTCAACAAAGAAGAGATAGACAGTGCCAGTTATTTCAGCAACATAGTGACATTATTAAGGACCCAGATGCTTCTTATCTTTCTTGTTTGGTCATTCTCAGAATGTCCACCTTGTCCTTAGGGTTGCTTCCTTCATAGTCCCAAATATCTGCAGTAGTCCCGGGTGCCCCATCCAGAGACAAGGTCCAGAGGTAAAACAGAAGCCACCTCTTCCTTTTGAAGAGTGGGGATAGCTCTCCCGTAAGCCCCAGCAAGCTTCACATCTCATTGGTTAGCACCATGTCATGCATCTATACCTGACCGGTGATTGGCAAGGAGAATGGGATGACCATGACTGGCTTACCTGGTAGCGCTCAAAGCATGGTCTCCTGACCAGCAGTATTACCATCACATAATGCAACTTCTATGACCCCAACCAGACTTACTAAAGCAGAAACTCCAGGGGTAGAGCCCAGCAGTTGGTGTTTTAACAAGCCCTTCGGGTGATTTTGGTACACATTAAAGTTTGGGAACCACTGGCTGAGACCAAGCAAGATTTGCTTCTTCTTAAAGCCCACCTCCCTGGAAACATGTGATCATGATGAAGGAGGGTGTATGTGTAAACAAAATCAGGATTCTTTCACAAAGGAGAAAGGAGTGATAGGAGAACAGAGCCAATGTTACCTGCTATAATCACCATGGCAATTTTTCCCCCTTTTGACTGGGAAAGTACCCTTCCTATACAATCAGCTTTAATTGCATGTACTCAGTAACCATTTTATGGGTGGTTCAAAGAATATTCTTGGATATCCTGAGAAAAAATTTCAACTAACTCTATTTCTATTCAATATCCAACAAAACAACAACTCTTTAGCAATGCAAAGGTTTCCTATTATCCACGGGAAAATTCTATAAGGTGGAAAGAGCAGTTGTTACTACATTTTCATTTTACAGATGGGAAAACCCAAGCTCAGAAAAGACAGAGTCACACAGCTAGCAAATTTCAGAGTCAGGATTCACATCATAGACCTTTTGGTTCCAACTCTTTCACTCCTTCCACAATGATACCAAGCTGCCTCCCAAGTAAACATTGGTAGGCAGAAACAGCTGTGACCTAATGCAACCTATGTCAGAACTCTGCAGGAGGATGGTTTCCTGCAATGAAGTCTTTTAGGGAGAAAGCCAGGCCCGTTTCAGTGACTTTCATCTGTATGGTCACATCTGATGCAAGATGTTAGAATTCCAACTATAAGAAAATCTGACAGCTAGAAGAAATGGCAGATTTCCCCATCACTGTTAATTGTACAGCGGAGAGATTTTACATGCTTCTGCCCAAGAAAATGAGCATTTTCATTAATACCATAGATTTGATGAGTGACCTAAAGTTCAGCAAAACAGATGCTGCCTTGATCACATCGAAATTACCTAAGAAGATATTTTTCTCTAGAAAATCCAAAAGATTTGTTATATTTGTTAGCTAGAGATATGGATGATTTTTAAGCCCTAAATTTGAAAAGGCACATACAACACATTAAAATAAATTTCAACGGTGGCTTTTCAGCTAGGGGACCCAGGCTATCATGTTCGTGAACAGCCATCAAACCAGGAGCTCAATCCCCAAAGATCACATGGGGTTCCCAGGGAAGAGAACTCAAGAAACAGAGCCATCATGTTTCTCAATCCCAGAGATTACAATCTCTTAGAACTGCTGCCATTCTACAGCCCTGTCAGGAATTCCCTTCAGATCCTGAGACCACTTTTTACTGGAACAATACTGCCTGAGATGGGAATCCTATGACCTCTGTCACAGCCTAGGTCAATCCTATGAGATCCTAAACAGGAATCTGGAGACCTAGGGAGCAGAAAATGCCGTGTATTTGGATATTTCCAAAAGAAAAGGACTTTCACTGAGAAGACATGTAACAGGCTTCAATGGAAAACCTGAATAAATGCCAAGGGTGACACTGTCCTAACGTCCCTCGTCATAGGATCATCCTAGGATTCTCCAAGGGAAATGGTCACCTCCAGATTCTCTGCTCCTGGCCCTGATGCTGATTTTCTTCTTCCTTGTGCAGCCTCAGTTTACCCAAAATAATGGTCTCTGAGCTCTGCAGTTCTATGAATCTGTGACAGGCCAGCTCTCCAGGTCTGAATTTTAGCATCACTCCAACCTGACCTGGCTGAGATCAAATGCACCTGCTCACCAAGATGCTGTCAACAAGGAGAACTTGCTTTTTGATAAAGAAAAAACTCCTGCTCCTGCTCCACTGGGTCCTGACACATCTGCCAGGTCCTGTCCCTGACGGAAGTCAAACATCTTCATGCTGGAACCCAGGTGGAGGAGAGCACATTCCGCATCTCGGCCCCGCAGGAGCCCTGGAGTTCAAAGCCCCAGAAAGAGCCCCGCGTAAGCTGGGTTCATGAATGCTTTATCATTGTTCTGCTGAGCAGTTACCCCCATGCCAGGCAAGTCAGAACAAGCCTTCTAAGCCGTGGTGAAGGATGTTTGCAAGAAACCCATGGGAGTTATTAATATTCATGTTCCCGTCACACTTTTGCAAGTAATGGAAGCTTGTTTTCTGTAACACATCATTAGGTGAGGAAGACAAGTGACCTCCTAGAGTTCTGAAGCACAAAAGGTGGTCACCCAAGACCCAGAAGGGACTGAGAGAAAAGCAGACAAGGTGAGAAAGTTGAAGGTGTTAAACTTTCTCATTTTGGAAACTCCCAAAAGACCCTTAAGGTGAATGCAGACCTGCATTCGTAGGCCCCTGCAAAGCAGGCAGTGGTGGGAGGTGGGGCTGTTTGCTGTCTCTCCCCTCTCACAGAGGATACCGGGACTCAGTCTGGGGTGTCCAAGGTTACAGCTTTTGAGAGCACAGAGTGGGGAATCAGAATATCCAGGCTGAGCCATCCTGCCTGCTTTGGAGCACTGGAGGGGCCTGAGACTCAAGATCAAAATAGCAGGGAGTCACGACTGTCAGAATGGGAGCGTTTGCTGAGCTCGGGGGAGACCAGGTCGGCAGCGGCAGGAACAGGAGTGCAGGAGGGTAGAAGCATCCAGCAACTAAAAGAGCCGGTCAATGGAGATAGGCAGCAGAGCGATGACTACGCCCAGGTCTGTCAACACTGCCCACTGCCCCTCCCCACGCCAGGAGCACCCACTGAATATGGGAGCTGTTTTCACACCCCCACCACGCCTCAGAACGCTTCCCACACTGGACTGTTATTAGGCCTATGATCTCCTCCTGCCTCTGTGTCCTCATCTGCAAAATGAGCAAAAGAGCATTACCTCATTTCATTAGAGTTAGAAGAGTTCATACTGCGTACATGAACATGCTTACAATGGCACCTGGCGACAGTACCCTCCCTTAAATGTGACCTATCATCATCATTACTATTTATATTATTTATGTGTCCTTTTTCCTCAGTAGACTGAGTCCTCTGGAATCAGAAACCATGTCTCTTGTATCTGCTGCCACAAAGCTCAGCACTGAGCTAGGCTCAATACATACCAAGGGAATGAATCAATCAATCAAGGAATGGTCCACTCCCTAATCCTGCCTTGCTAGGGAAGGCCTCACTCCACCCTCAGGCAGCACAGTCATTGCTTCCTAATTGCGTCAAGGTTAATTCACTCAATAGATAAGTATTGATCACGTGCTCTAGGCCAGGTGCTGTTCTGGGTCCTGAGAATACAGCAGGGGGCAGACATCACAAGACTCCTCGGCCTCGTGAAGCTTGCCTTTTATGGGGAAGACACATAAACACACAAAATAGGTAAAATGTGTGACGTTAGATGAGGATCTGTGCTATGGAGAAAAACTGAATGGTAGGAATGTCAGGGAGCCAGGGTACTCAGTATAAATGGAGTGCCCCTGAGAGACCTGCCTGAGAGGAGGATCCTTGCAGTCAGCCAAGGGAGGAAGGATGCCAACCACGAGGATGTCAGGGAACAGCCTTCCAGACAGAGGGAACCGAAGGTGCCAAGATCAGTTTCATTGTGCGCTAACTGGTGATGCTCAGATGCTGTCACAGTCTTACTAAAATGGAGAGGTCAAGCACCTGAGGGAGTGGCCAAGGTCAGTTTATGGTACTGAGTTTCCCACAAAGGTCAAAGCACAATCCCATAGCAACAGCCCTTTATTAACTAATTCGTGTTTGTAGCATGAAACTGGGTTTCTCAATCTGATAAGGAAAGGACACTCCGAAATATATATGTATATAATGCCTAGTGCAATTGCTTTAAATGCTCATTCTTATTATTCCTGTCTTATTCCCTCACCCTCCTCAACTCCCACTCTTCCAAAATGCCACAAAGAAGGGAAAACACTGGAGGAGGTTGTTGTTCTATTGCTACTTGGGAGCATGGATGGGGAGGAGGAAGAAAGGGATGGTTGGCCATCAGCATAGATCTTCTGCACCCGACCATGAGCAGCTCCAGAGGAACCAGTCTCCAAACTCATGATGCTGCCCAGCAGAGGACTCGCCACGTAGTAGGTATTCAGTACAAGCCTGATGCAAGAATAAGTGGGAATGACAGCGCAGGACCTAACACGTAATGGGGCCTGGTCTCCAGGAGCCCCTCCAGGCTTCCTCACCAGCAGGAGCTGCTGACTCCCACCCTGGGAGCCCTGGCCGCCACCGAGCATCCAGGAGCTTAACTCTCCTGCTGCCTGCCGTGTACACTCCCTCAAATGCCACCTGAGGTTTTGGGTGGTGAGTGAGTGGCAGCCCACAGAGGGGGGTTTGGGTGATTTTACCGCAGTTTAGCTTTGTTGGCATTTAGATAAATCATCCCTTTCTGTAATTCTAAACTCTAGCGCAGTGTTCTCAGAGAAGATATAAATTATTAAACAAAGGAAAGCAACTCTGGCTTCAGATCAGTTGGCAATTAGCATCACCTAGCACTGAGAAAAGTCCCTTCATGTGGTCCACGTGTCAGCATAAGGAGCTTACAATTTGGCAACCATGCTCAAGTCCTGGCTGATAGTAATCTCAGAGGTGCCTGGAACCTAGAAAAACTAATCAACATTCACCCTGAGTGAAAGAGAAATGAAAACAAAAAAAGAGAGAGAGAAGAATGAAAAAAAAAAAGAGAAAATCTTGGTATAAGAACAGAGAGAATTTACATTAACTGTCTATTTTCTATGTACCATGTATGATACACAAGTCTCATTTTAATTTTTATTTCATGAGAAAGGTGCTACGGTCTCTGCTTTGCATACGAGGAAACTGCGCTTCATAAAAGCTAAGTGACTCGCCCCAAGGCACACAGCAGGTGGAGGAGCTGGGAGTTGAACCTCGATCTGCCTCATACTAAGCTGCCTGTCTGAGAAGGTGGCAGGGGACCCCACAGGCAGCCACAAAGTACACCCCAAAAGGCTTGTGGGTCATGAGCAACGACACCCCGGGAGGAGTTTAAATACAGGCTACCTGGTCTGAATGAGTATATTAGGAAGGAGAGTCTTCACACATCAGTGACATCAGAATTATTTCCACCCTGGGAGAAGGAAAAGATGCTCCTTTATTACAAACTGAGCAAAAGTTCTGAGGTTTTTCAGTTTTTCAGCATTTTCTGCACTCTGGTCTCCCACTTTAGCATGTATCGTGTTTTCCCTATTAGATTATAACCTTATATATGTAGGTATAGAGATGGAAATATTTATCTTATATTCTCTTCAATGTTCAAACCAGCCTCATCCCCAACACAGCTGCCTCTCCACACCTGCCCCTAGCGCCCTCCTCCCTACCCCCCTACACTTCTGCTTTACCCTCCTCTTCTGCCTCAACACAGGGGGTGGGTCTGAGGCCTGGGGTGGGAGCAGGTGACTTTGTTTAGTCACAGTCTTACCTTTTGTGGTCAGGTTTGGCTACTTTGCAGCTTATCCAAAGAGATACAACCTAAACCCCCCAACCTACTTTTTTTTTAATGATTAAAAGTAACTTTTGTAGTTAAAAAAAAATGTTCCTCTTTCATACAAATAAGAAATGGAAGTTGCCTTTTTATTGTATAATGTAGAAGATTCCCTTTCAGTGTTTTCCCCTAGCTTGTGAAAGATTTTGTGTAAGACATTTGCTTATATTTTGTATTTTATTTTTAGTAGTAGCTGAAGGTCCTTTAGCTTTTATTCCTCTCTCTCTCTCTCCCTCTCTCTCTCTCTCTCTTTGGTCTACACTGTCATTGTCAATATTTGTTGAATGAATATTCTTATGTAAACATCATGGAAATAAAAAATTGTAATTGATCCACTTAAATAGGGTTCAAAAAAGACAAGTCTTTAAGCACTGATTTTTGTTTTCTGACTCCAAAACTAAATCCCCTCTTGGAATTTAGAAAGTGATAGAAGTTATTGACACTGGAATATGGGGAGGGGGAGGTTGAATTAATCAAATATCAAAACAAAAATCTTCATTTACCTAAGAGTCTCTCTGACCCTGCCAGCTACCTCATACAATGAATGATGATCTCAGAAATTTGGGTGTGTGTTGGGGGGGCGGGGTTTGGTTTAAAAAGCTAAATAAAAGAATTAAAAGGACACCATCAGAAAGGCATGTAGGATTCCCAGGTCAGAGTTCTAAGTGGTCAGACAAATGTTAACAGGATGGAGGAAGAGCAGAAGCTGCATGGAAAAGACCCTCAAACCACCCAGACAAAAATTATAAATTCGGAACAATGAAAGTCAGGAAAGCAGGGAAGAAAATACTGCTTCAGAGATTCCTAGTAAAACCCTTTTTACCCATCTGGAGAGGCCACACACACAAACTGATGGGAATGTTCCCAGGCCTCACTAACCTTCCAACAACCACTGCTGCCAACACCTGTGCCCTTGGTCCGAGACCACCTGCTCAGTGCGACACAAGCCAGAGAGTCCAGCTGAGCATCCCAGGACCATCAAAGTTCATATTAGCCAGGTGACTTCTGAGCCTGAGGAAAGAGCCAGCTCAAACATTTCACTTGGGATCACGCCAAAAAGCAGCTGCCCAAATAACAGCCCCATAACCAGCTCCAATAAGATGGTCCCTCTGGATGAGAAGGGTCATTCCTGCTGCCAAGAAATGGGCCGCGTGGCAGTGAGAAATAGTCAAGTAAAAGACACTGATAATGTGATAAAGCCTATATCTTTCTTCCTTGGAAATTTCAAACCTTCTTAGAACAAAGACCTAGCTAGAGCTGTCCTCTGGCATAGTTAATCTCTGCCATTCTATAACTCAATTTCATAAAATAACGAGAATGTATCCAACATCCACTATTTGCCCAGCACTGTTTTAAGTATTTAGAAGTATTAACTCATTTAGTGCAAAAAAATTCTATGGTATGAGAAATATCATC